>NC_044390.1:97707925-98310469 GCF_006542625.1 Nomascus leucogenys | reverse complement strand
TCTTTGCTCATTCTTCTCTCTCCTGCTTCCCTGTGAAGAGGTGCCTTCCACCACGATTGTAAGTTTCCTGAGGACTCCTCAGTCATGCATAACTGTGAGTCAATTAAACCTCTTTTCTTTATAAATTAACTCATCTCAGGTGTTTCTTCATAGCAGCATGAGAATGGACTAATACAACCCATCACCTAAGTAGTATAAAACGTACTCAATATGTAGCTTTTTATCACTCACCACCTTCCACACTTTTCCCTTCTGAGTCTCCAATGTCTATTATAACACTCTGTAGGCCTTTGTGTACCCATAGCTTAGTTTCCACTTATAAGTGAGAATGTGCTGTATTTGGGTTTTCATTCCTAAGTTGTTTCACTTAGAAAAATGGCCTCCAGCTTCACCCAAGTTGCTGCAAAAGACATTATTTCATTTTTTATGGCTGACAGTATTCCATGGTGTACCTATGCCACATTTTCTTTATTCATTCATCAGTTAATGGCACATATGTTGATTCCATAAATTTGCAGTTGTGAATTGCACTGTGATAAATGTACATATACAGGTGCATTTTTTATATAATGACTTCTTTTCCTTTGGGTAGATACCCAGTAGTGAGAAAGGAAAGTAGTGAGCTTGCTGAATCAAATGCCAGGTCAACTTTAGTTCTTTGAGAAATCTCCATATTATTTTCCACAGAGGTTGTACTAATTTACATTCCCACCAGCAGTGTAAGCAGTGTATGAGCATTACCTTTTCCCCACATCAACATTAATATCTATTACTTTTTGACTTTTTAATAATGACCATTCTGGCTGGGGTAATGTAGTACCTCACTGTGGTTTTAATTTGCATTTCCCTGATGATTGAGTGATGTTGAGAATTTTTGCATGTTTGTTGGCCATTTGTATGTCTTCTTTGAGAGATACCTATGCATGTCCTTTGCCCACTTTTTGGTGGGATTTTTTTTCTTGCTAATTTAAGTTCCTTGTAGGTTTCCAATATTAGTCCTTTGTCAGATGCACAGTTTTCAAATATTTTGTCTCATTCTATGGGTTGTCTGTTTACTCTGATGATTATTTCTTTTGCTGCATAGAAGCTGTTTAGTTTAATTAGGTCCCTTTTTTTGTTATTTCATTTGCTTTTGATATATTACTTGTGAATTCTTTGCCTAAGCCAATGTCCAGAAGAGTTTTTCCTAGGTTTTCCTCTAGATTTTTTTATAATTTGGGGTATTAGATTTAAGACTTTAATCAATCTCAAGTTGGTTTTTGTGTATGGTGAGAGATAGGGATACAGTTTTATTCTGCTACATGTGGCTTTTCAGTTTTCCCAGCACCATTTACTGAATCAGGTATTCTTTTCTCAATTTATGTTTTTGTATGCTTTGTTAAGGATCAGTCGGTTGTAAGTATTTGGCTTTATTTCTGGGATTTTATTCTTTTCCATCGGTGTATATATCTACTTTTATACCAGCATCATGCTGTTGTGGTTACTGTAGCCTTGCTTGTAGTATAATTTGAAGTCAGGTAATGTAACGTCTCCAGTTTTTTTGTTTTCTTAGGATTTCTTTGGCTATTCAGGCTCCTTTTTGGTTCTATATGAATTTTAGAATTTTTTTCTATTTCAATGAAAAAAATAATGTTGACATTTTAATAGGAATTTGAATCTGCAGATTGCTTTGGGCAGTATGGTTATTTTCATGGTATTGATTCTTCCAATCCATAACTATGGGATATATTTCCATTTGTTTGTGTCATCTTTGATTTCTTTCAGCAGTGTTTTGTAGTTCTCCTTGTGGAGATATTTCATCTCTTTTGTTAAGTATATTCCTAGATATTTTACTATTTTTTCGCAGCTGTTGTAAAAGAGACAGTTCTTGATTTGATTCTCAGCTTGGTCATTGTTGGTGTATAACAGTGCTATTGATTTGTATACTTTGATTTTGAATAAATAAAAGGAATAAATAAATACTGAATTCATTTATCAAATCTAGGAGTCTTTTGGAAGAGTTTATAGAGCGTTTTCCAGGTATACAATCATATCATCAGCGTGACTTCCTCTTTTCCAATTTGGATACCCTTTATTTCTCTTGCCTGCTTGCTCTGGCTAGGACTTCCATTACTATACTAAATAGAGGTGGTAGAAGTGTGCATCCTTGTCTTGTTCCAATTCTTAGGTGGAGTGCTTTCTACTTTTCCGCATTCACTATGATGTTGACTGTAGGTTTGTAATATATAGCTTTTATTATTTTGAAGCATCTTCCTTCTATGCCTAGTTTGTTGATGGCTTTTATCATAAAGGGATGCTGGATTTTATTAAATGCTTTTTAACATCAATTAAGATGATCATATGGCATTTGTTTTAATTCTATTTATGTGATGAATAACATTTATTCACTTGACTATGTTGAAGCATCCCTGAATCCCTGGGATGAAACCCAGTTGATCATGGTGAATTATCTTTTTCACGTGCTGTCAGATTAAGTTTACTAGTATTTTGTTGAAGATTTTTGCATCTATGTTCATCAGAGATATTGGTCTGTAGTTTTCTTTTTTTGTTATATTATTTCATGGCTTTGGTATCGGGATAATACTGGCTTCATGGAATGAAGTAGGGAAGATTCCTTCTCTCAATCTTTTGGAGTAGTTTCAGTAGGATTGGTACTAATGTTCCATTGAATGTATAATAGAATTCAGCCGTGAAGCTGTCTGACCCTGGGCTTTTCCTTGTTGGCATTTTTTTATTACTGATTTAACCTCACTGCTTGTTATTGGTTTGTTCAGGATTTCTACTTCTTTCTGATTCGAGATAGGAGGGTTGTATGCTTCCAGAAATGTATCCATTTCCTCTAGGTAGTCTAGTTTTGTGCATCGAGGTGTTCATATTATTCTCAAATGATCTTTTGTATTTCTGTGTTGTCAGTTGTAATGTCTCTATTTTCATTTCTAACAGATTATTTGAACCTTCTCTCTTTTTTACTTGATTAGCATTGTTAACGGTATATCAATTTTGTTTATCTTTTAAAAGAACTGACTTTTTGTTTCATTGTTTGTATTTGTTGTTTCCATTTCATTTAGTTCTGCTCTGGTCTTTGTTATTTCTTTTTCTTTGCTAGCTTTGGGATTGGTTTGTTCTTATTTCTCTGGTTTCCTTGAGGTGTGATGGTAGGTTGTCAATTGGTGATCTTTTCGGACTTTTTTGATGTGGCTCTTAACACTATAAACTTTCCTCTTAGCACTGCTTTTGCTATATCCAGAGGTTTTGATAACTTGTGTCACTGTTTATGCATTGCAAAGAATTTTTTAATTTCCATTTTGATTTCATTGTTAACCAAAAATCATTCAGGAGCAGATTGTTTAATTTTCATGTATTTGTATAGTTTGAGAGTTCCTTTTGGAATTGATTTATAGTTTTATTCCATTGTGGTCTGAAAATATACTCAGTATGATTTGAATTTTTAAAATTTATTGAGACTTGTTTTGTGGCCTCATGTGGTCTATCTTGGACATGTGTTCCATGTGCTGATGAGAAGAATGCCTTTTCTGCAGCTCTTGGGTAGAACCTTCTGTCACATTCTACTCAAGAATATTCTGTAAATATCTTTTCAGTCAATTTATTCTAGAGTGCAGTTTAAGTCCAGTGGGTTTTTTCTTTCTGCTTAGTTATCTGTCTTGTCCTGTCATGGCATATTAAGTCCCCTATTATTGTGTTGGCTGTCTACCTCTTTTTTTAGATCTAGTCAGTATAGTTTTATGAGTCTGGAAGCTGCAAGAGTAGGTGTAATATACTTTAGAATTGTGATATATTTCTTGTTAGATTATTCTATTATTATACAACGATATTCTTTGTTTTTTGTTTTGTTTTACTCTTGGTTGCTTTAACGTCTGTTTTATCTGATATAAATAACTACTGCTCACTCTTGTTTTCCATTTGTTTGGAATATATTTTTCCACCCTTTACCTTGAGTCTATAAGAATCCTTATGTGTTAAGTGTGTCTCTTTTTTTATTATATACTTTAAGTTTCTGGGATACATGTGCAGAAGGTGGAGGTTTGTTACATAGGTTATATACATGCCATGGTGGTTTTGCTGCACCATCAACTGCCATCTACATTAGGTATTTCTCTAATGCTATCCCTCCCTACCCTCCCACCTGCCGACAGGCCCAGTATGTGATGTTCCCCTCCCTGTGTCCATGTGTTTCATTGTGCACTCCCACTTATGAGGAGAACATGTGGTGTTTGGTTTTCTGTTCTTGTGTTACTTTGCTGAGAATGATGGTTTCCAGCTTCCTCATGCCCCTGCAAAGGACATTAACTCATCCTTTTTTATGCTGCAAGTATTCATGGTGTATATTGTCACATTTTTTTTATCCAGTCTGTCATTGATGGGCATTTGGGTTAGTTCCAAGTCTTTGCTATTGTGAACAGTTAAGTGTGTCTCTTGAGGACAGCAGATATTTGGTTTGTAAATTTTTATCCATTCTGCAATCTGTTCTTTTAAGTGGAGGCATTTAGACCATTTACTTTCACGTTAATAGTGAAATGTGTAGGTACTATTCCAGCCATCATGTTGATTGCTACCTAGTTATTTGTTTTCTTCTCTGTTATTGTTTTCTTTTCTTTATGAATTTTATGCTTTCAAGAGATTCTATTGTGTTGCATATTGACCGCTGTTTCAAGATTTAGAATCTTTAGCATTTATTTAGGGCTGGTCTGGTAGTGCAATTACTCAGCATTTGCTTGTCTGAAAAAGACTTTATTTTTCTTCCATTTAAGAAATTTGTTTTGCTAGATACAGATTCTTGTTGGACAGCTATTCTGTTTAAGGAGGCTAAAGATAGGACCCAATCCTTATGCTTTTAAGGTTTCTAATGAGAAATCTGATGTTAGTCTGATAGTTTTTCTTTATAGATGGCTGATGCTTTTGTCTCACTACTCTAAGAATTCTTTTTCTTCACATTGACTTTAGTAGCATGATGACAATTTCCTTGGTGATGTTATTTTTTGCAATAATCTCCCAGGAGTTTTTGAGCTTCTTGTATTTGGAGGTCTAAATTCTAGAAAGTCCAGGTAAGTTTTTCTCAATAATTCCTTGAATATGTTTTCCAAACATTTTGCTTTTTCTTCTTGGAGACCTCATTTATTTAATTCTTTTTTTCTTTATTTTTGTCTGATTGGGTATTTCAAAAGCCTTGTCTTAGAGCTCTGAAATTCTTTCTTCTACTTGGTCTAGTCTATTGTTAAAACTTTCCACTGTTTTTGTAATTTCCTAAATGTGTCTTTCATTTCCAGAATTCTGATTGGCTTTTCTTGAAATATCTATGGTTTAGAAAATTTTTCATTCATATCTGAATTGATTTTTTAAAATTTCTTTATGTTGTTTTCACTTTTCTGTTGTATTTTCCTTGAGCAACCTAATAATCAAGCTCTTGAATCCTTTCCTGGTATTTCAAAGATTTCATCCTGGTTTGGATCATTGCTGATAGCTAGGTAATCTTTTTCGGGGTGTTTATAGAACCTGCTTTTTCATATTGCCAGAATTATTTTTATGGTTTTTATCATTTGGGTAATTATCTCTTGTAATTATTTTAATAGTTTTGATTCAACTGTGTTATTTTTCCTCCCTTGAGGATGTGATTTAAATTTATAGTTTATTGTAACTAATTTGGCTCTGGTGCTTCAGGATGAAGATTTGCATAAGTTCCTTGGTTACAGACAGTCTTTGTATGATGGCTTTCTCAGATGCTGGTTGTAGTAGCAATCTGCTCAGTGTGTGAGCAGGTTGGGAATGGCAAAGGTCTCATGAAGCTTATCTCATGCCCCATTGGTGTGCACTTTTTAATTTATTTATATTTTCTCAGTGTTTTTTCACTGGGTTGAACAGTTCAGGCTTCAGGCCGTAGGAGGTGTCCACAAGTGACAAACAGTTGTGGCTAAAGCAGGTGGGTAAATGCATATCCAATAGTAGGCAGTAGTCCCAGCCTTTACAGAGGAGGCTGGGGAGCTTCTCCAAAGGAGGCTGGAAGAGAATCCTCCTTCTCCTCTGGGTCTAGCCACCTAGTGAGGCTGCCAACTCCAGGGTGGTGCTGGGAATGTCTGCAAGGGATCCAATGATGTGACTGTTGTCAAGTCTCCCAGCAGGCGGTACCAGCACAAGCTCAGTGAGACACACTGAGGTCTTTACAGGGGTAAGGAAACGAGCCACCTCAGCTCCTCTATCAGGCCAAAAGGAAAGTGATTTACCTCCCAGTCATACTCCTGACACAGTGTTCCAGCTATTGGATCAGACAGGTACTTCTTTCATCTGCTGGAATGCTGATGTCCTATGTAGAGAGGGATCATGATTCTACCCTCATACAAGCCTGAACCTGGAGGACACTTTCCTGTGGGGATGCAGTCACCCTGAAGTGTTCCAGAAAGGCTGTCTACGGGTGCGGTGCACTCATGCCAAATTTCCTTGGGAGAAGCCCCAGTTGTGACTGCAGTGATGGGGATGTGGGAGGAGAAGAAATTTTCTTCTCCAAGACCCTTCACAAGCGCCAGGGTTGCCTGACTGTTGAGGTAGAGCTGCAGACTTTCCCCACTGAGCCCAGCACTACCCTGTAGCTCTGCTGAAAGAAACATCCCATAAGCAGAAATTCTGGGACTCAAGTCCTGCCACCTGGATACTTCTGTCCCATGGAATGCTCCTTTCATGTGGTGCACTCCCATTTCCCCTAGGAGTAGGAGTCCCTGAGTCCCTGCCAGATACTGTGAATCCTGCTCCTCCTCTGGGTATAGCTACCCAGACCAGTGCTGGGGAATGCCTGCAAGGGATCCAGTGATGTGACCTGTCCTCAAGTCTCCCAGCAGTGGGTACCAGCACCAGCTCTAATGAGGGTGGCAGAGGGGTGATATAGATTCTGTGAGATTTCCTTGGTTACAATAGCCTTAGTGTGTTGGCTTTCTCAATGCCAGTTGTAGTCATAATGAACTGGTCACATGGACATCAGGACTCCTGTAGCTGGGGTAATACAGGCAATGGTAATAGCTGAAGTCAACATAAGTTTTCTCTTTCCTGGGCATTGTGTTATTCTACCTGCAGATGTTATAATAGATTGCTGGCTGGCCTCAAGCAGGAGGTGGTGCTTGCAAAAGAGTGCCAATTGCAGTGGTAGCTAGCAGTGGGATTTGTGGTTGCTGTTACCTAGGGGAAGTACTCTGATGTCTCAGGGAATGGGCAAGGAATGGAGCTCCCAAAGTTTCTGTCCTTTGTGTTAGCTACCAGAGGGGGTGGAGGAGCAAAGCCAGGTAGGGACTGGGTCAGGAAAGTCCACATTCTGGCTCCTCACATGCAGGCACAAGCAGCAGCCCAGCAGGGAGTTGAGGGCAGTTCTCTGGCTATTGGGGTAGTGTTCCAGGGAGAAGCACAGCTGTCTCTGCTGCACAGAAAAGTCCACAGGGAGTGAGGAGTAGCAGGTGTCAGTAAGCTGCTTCTAGCTCCCATGCACTTGGCAAGGCAGGTCTCACACCGGCAGTGTCCACTAGCAGCAGCTAGCTAGGTTCCAGGCAGTCTGTGCTCAGAATTCGAACTGCTACAGGCCACAAGCCTTCCCACTAAGGGAGAAACCATGGCTTTCAGGCACACCACTACCAGTCTTCCCATGAAGCAGGGATATGCAGTTCCTGCCTCTGTGACTACAGCACACATCCCACTCTCCCGAGTTCTGGACAAGAGCGGTTATCCCCACTTGAGATTATATCATGAATCTCAGTTGGGAGCTTCTCTCAACCTGCGACTGCTGCCTGATTAGCTGGCGGATTTCTGTGAGATCCCTGTGAGGCAGGATCAGAAATGGCATCCCTCTGTCTTCACTGGAGTCTGGGAGTGCATACAAAGCACATCCTGATGCCACTCCTTCTTATATACCCTCACCACTCACCAAATTAGTTCCAACACTGGGTAGGATTAAGGCCTTCCCCCACTGCCTAGATTGCCAGGTTTCCCAGTGGGAGCATATATGCTGGAGGCCGTTCCTCCTCCCTCTCACTCTGAGGACTCACAGTTTTCCACCTGGCTCATGGTGTAGGCTTCAGCCCACCACTTCTTTCAAAGGGTCTGTGATTTCTTTCAGTTTTCTTTTTCTTCTTTTTTTTTTTTTTTTTTTTGAGATGGAGTCTCGCTCTGTCGCCCAGGCTGGACTGCAGTGGCACCATCTCAGCTCACTGCAAGCTCCACCTCCCAGGTTCATGCCATTCTCCTGCCTCAGCCTCCTGAGTAGCTGGGACTACAGGCGCCCAATTTTCTTAAGTTCCTGTAGTGCTTCTTGGAAAAAAGTTCATGGCATGAGTGAACCGCCATTTTGTCTTTACAGTGGGAGATGCATACAATATCTCCAATCTGCCTTCTTAGAAATTTTTTTGTTACTTCTGATGTCATAATTACATGTTTTATATTGCCTATTTCTTAATAAATTATTGTACTTATTATTTTAATAGCTTTGTCTTTTAACCTTCATACTAAAACTATAAATGATTTACACACCACAATTAAATTTAGAGTATTGAAAATTTAACTCCCTACTTATTTTCCCAGTGACTTACATACTTTCAGATGTTTTCATGTTACTCATTAGCACTCTTTTCTTTCATCTTGAAGTAATCCCTTTAGCATTTTTTGTAATACAAGTCTGGTGGTGATTAATTTCCTCAGTTTTGTGTGTGTGTCTGTGTTTGTTTGTTTTGTCTGGAAAAGTCTTTATTCTCCTTCATTTCTTTACTGAATTTCTTTACTGAATACAGTAAAGATACTATATTCTTTACTGAATACACTATTTTTGGTTGGCAGAGGTTTTTTGTTTTTCCCCACCACCGCCAGCACTTTGACTGTATCATCTCACTGTCTCCTGGCCTGTAAGGTTTTCCACTGAGAAGTATGCTGTTAAACATATTGAGACTTCCTTATATGTTTTCTGCTTCTTTTGTCTTGCTGCTTTCAGGATCCTCTGTCTTTGATCTTTGATAGTTTGACGATAACATGTCATGAAGTAGTCTTATTTGGATTGAATCTGACTGAATACCTTTGACTTTCCTGTACTTGGGTATTTATATTTCTCTGTATTTGCAAAGTTTTCTGGTTTTCTGTTATTTCTTTAAATAAACTTTCTACCTCTTTCTCATTGCCTACTCTCTCATACACTGATGACCCATATATTTGTTGTTTTGTTGTTATCCATAAATCCCATAAGCATTCTTCATTCCTTTTCATTATTTTTCTCCTTTAAGTGTATATTTTTTATTAACCTGTCTTTGAGCTCACATATTTTGTTCTCCTGCTTGATCAGTTCTGCTGTTACGCTCTCTATTGCATTTTAAATTTTCATTGTATTTTTCAACTCTGGGCTTTCTGTTTGATTTTTAAAACTATTTCAATCTCTGCTAAATGTCTCTGATAAATTTCTGAATTACTTCTCTGTATTTGGTTGATACTTTTTGAGCTTCCTTAACCCTTTCCCATTTAGAAAAAAAAGTGCAGCTCACTGCCAGCACTCACTAAATTTTATGTAAATACGCTCTTTGAAGTTGAGGCAAATCTGATTTTCAATGTGAAAATAAAATATAAAACTGTTCTTACAGTTATTTCTAAACAGAAGTAACATCAGAATCATCTGAATCATCAAAATTGTCTATTTTGAAAAAATCAGATTCATCAAATGAATCTTCAGCCAACAACTGTTTGAGAACAATGTTAACATAATGCATAGGAATGTTACATTTTCTAGGACTTGACATTTTCAGTGATCAAGAATTACTATATTTTGTAAATGGAAATGCTACTACTAAAAACAGAATGCTATAAATAGAATAATGTCTTTTGTTTGCAAAGTCGATATACTACAGCAATGCAAAAATAATAATAAAAGTGAGATATTTTGTGGCAAAGTTATCTCGAGGTAAACACTACAGCACAAGCACCACTGGTGAGTATTCTCAAGGAAAATGGGAAACGGTTACAACAGCTGCTTTGAATTCTTTGTATTCTTACATCTCCACTTTCTTAGGGTCAGTAACTAGTACCTTATTTTGTGTTTGACAATGTCATGTTTCTCTCATTAATCTTGATCCTTGTGGCCATATATTGATGTCTGTGCATTGATGTCGGTACCCAATCCAGTCTTTATGGTCTGGCTTTTGGAGTTTCCTTCAGCAGGAAGCCTGTCCAGAAATTCCAGGCAGGTTGACTTGGAGAACCTTAAGCCCATGACTGCTTCAAGCATTAAAGCCCTAGAGGTCACCCAGGACCAGGACTACTGCAGCTGGAATCCTTTAGACACCAAGGCTGAAACAGCACTGGGTCACACTCAAAGCCCATGGCCACGGAGACCTGCATAGCACTGAGGCATGCCCAAGACCCATGACTTTTGCATCCTGCCCACCACTGAGGTTTATTCAGTGCCCAAGGCTGCTATAGTCAGCAGGTAGTGGTGTGGGCCAGATCTCACATCCATCTTCCCAGGGGCATGGGTTTCCCTCCGGCACCAATGCAATTAACAGGATCTGCCCATTGGTACCAACCTGGTATCAGGGGCTATGAGGTTCTGCCCAGTGCTGAGTTTTATTGTGGCAGTCCCAGTACTGAGTTCCAAGACAAAGCCCCATACTTTTCCCAAAAGTGAGTACTCTCTCTGCACTACACTGCAGTGCCTGGAAAAGGGTGACATGAGCAATTCCATGGCCACTGAGCCTGACAACGTAGGGTTACATCCAAAGCCCACAACTTCCAAGATCAGCACAGCACTGAGGCATGTCTAAGGCCCATAGGTGCTATAGTCTGCCTGCCACTGAGATTTATTCAGAGCCCAAGGCCATCATAGTCAACCAGCAGTGATATGGGCTAGAACATGAGTACATCTCACTGGGACCAGAGGCCCCTGTTTGGCATCAGATGGTACCAGAATAGGTCAAGATGTTCCCTCTGTGGGTACTAGCCTGGTGTCAGAGACCAAAGGGTTGTGCCCAGTGCTGGGGTTTACTGTGGCAGGCACATTACTGTGTTGCAAGGTAAAGTCCTATGCTTACTTCCTTCTCCTTCCCCCAAGTGGACCATGTCTCTTTCTATGCTGTTCTCCATGGGGTTGTAGAAGGGGTAATGTGGGTAATGTAAAACTGTCCTTCCTACCCACTTCACTACATGTTTTCTTATTATTACGCTAAAACACTGTACTGTGACCTCTCAGCTGTTTCCTGAGCTCTTGTGAAGGTTTTCTTTGTGTGTGAACAGTTCTTCAAACCGATGTTTCTGTGGAGGAATTATCCCTGGAGAGTTCTGCCCACCATCTTGTTTCACTGCTTCTCAAGATTTTAATTTTTACAAAATTCAATTTATTCTTTTCTTCTTTTTGCTGCTTGTGCTTTTGGTATATTCAAAAATCCATTGCCAAATCCAAGGTTATGAAGATTTGCCACTATGTTTTCTTCTAAAAGCTTCATGTTTTTTTGTCCTTATGTTCAGGCTGCTGGTCCATTGTGAGTTCATTATTGCACATGGTGTGAAATAAGGGTACAGGTTTATTTTTTGCATGCGATAATTCAGTTTTCTTAGAACCATTTGTTGCAGAGACTGTGCTTTCTCCACTGAATGGTCTTGACACACTTGTCAAAACTCATCTTACCTTATATGTGAGGGTTTATTTGGGGTTATTTATTCTATTCCATTAGTCTGTATGTCTGTCTTTATGCTAGTATCAGCCTGTTTTGATTTCTGCAACTTTGTAGTAATTTTTGAAATCAGGAAGTGCAAAACCTTCAACTTTGTTCTTTTGCAAGGTGGTTTTGGCTATTTAGGGCCCCTTGAGATTCCATATAAATTTTAGAATGAATTCTCCTATTTCTACAGAAAGAAATTGAGATTTTGGTAGAAATTACATTAAATCTGTGGATTGTGTGGGTAGTATTGTCATTCTGACAATATTAAGACTTCCAATCTATGAGCACAGTATGTCATCCCATTTATTCTGGTCTCCTTTTTTTCAGGAAAGTTTTGTGGATTTCAGTGTGTAAGTCTTTCACCTCTTTGGTTAAGTTTATTCCTATGTATTTTATTCCTTTAGATGCTATTATGAGTGGAACTGTTTTATTAATTTTTTGATTGTTCTTTACTGGTGTCTACCATCACAACTGTTTTTTGTATGTTGATGTTGTATCTTGCAACTTTGCTGAATTCATTTGTTAGCCCTAGTTGTATGTGTGTGTATTTTTTTTGAGATTTTAAAAATATATAGGCTCATGTCATCTGTGAATAGAGATAGTCTGACTTCTTCCATTCCAATCTGAATGCCATTTGTCTCTTTCTTCTTGCCTAATTGCTCTGATCATAACCACCAGTATAATGTTAAACAACAGTGATGAAAATGAGCTTACCTGTTTTGTTCCTGATCTTAGAAGAAAGTTTTAAGTCTTTTGCTATTATGTATATTGTTTGCTATGGATTTGTCATAAATATGCTTTATTATGATGAGGATATTCCCTTCTATTACTAGTTTACTGAGTGTTTTTATGATGAAAGAGTGTTGGATTTTGTCAAATACTTTTCCTGATCATGTAGTTTTCATAAATGATCACGTGGTTTTTCTCCCCCGCATTCTATTAACGTGACATATTACATTGACTGATTTTCTTACGTTGACTCACTCTTGCATTCTTGGGATAAGTCACACTTGGTCATGTTATGCTATGCTTTTACTATGCTTTTGAATTTGGTTTGCTCATATTTTGTTAAACATTTTTGCCTCTATATTCTAAGGGATATTTGTCTGCAGTTTTCTTCCTTCTGGTATGTTTGTCTAGATTTGGTATCAGGTAATATTGGCCTCATAAAATAAGTTTTGAAGTGTTGCCCTCTGATTTTTTTGGAAGAGTTTGGGAAGAGAGTTGGTGTTAATTCTGCTTTAAATATTGGTAGAATTTAGTAAAGCTATTTGGTTGTGGTCTTTTCATTATTGGAAGGTTTGTGTTTACTGATTCAATCGCTTTCCTAGTTATAGATCTGTTCAGATTTTCTACTTCTTCTTCAGTCAGTTTTAGTAATTTGTGTGTTTCTAAGAAATTATCCATTTTGTCTTGGCTATCTAAATTTTTTGGCATACAATCATTTAGAGTATTTTCTCATAATCATTTTCATTTCTGTAACAACAGTAGTAATGGCCCCACATTTATGATTTATTTATGACTATCTATGACTATTTATGGTTTTGGACTTTTTTTTAGTCTAGGTAATTTTGTTTTGTTTTGTTTTGAGATGGAGTGTCTCACTCTGTTGCCCAGCCTGGAGTGCAGTGGCATGATCTCGGCTCGCTGCAACCTCCACCTCCTGGGTTCAAGCAATTCTCCTGCTGCAGCCTCCTGAGTAGCTGGGATTACAAGTGTGTGCCACCATGCCTGGCTAATTTTTATATGTTTAGTAGAGACGGGGTTTCATCATGTTGGCCAGGCTGGTCTCGAACTCCTGATTTCAAGTGATCCACCCGCCTCGGCCTCCCAAAGTGCTGGGATTATAGGCATGAGCCACCATGCCTGGCTTGATATTTTTAAAGAACAAACTTTTGGGCCGGGCACAGTGGCTCATGCCTGTAATCCCAGCACTTTGGGAGGCCAAGGCAGGGGGATCACAAGGTCAGGAGTTCAAGACCAGCCTGCCCAACATGGTGAAACCCCGTCTCTACCAAAAATACAAAAATTAGCCTGGTGTGGTGGTGTGCGCCTGTAATCCAGCTACTCAGAAGGCTGAGGCAGGAGAATCACTTGAATCTAGGAGGTGGAGGTTGCAGTGAGCTGAGATTGTGCCACTGCACTCCAGCCTGGGTGATACAGCAAGACTCTGTCTCAAAAAAAAAAAAAAAAAAGAACCAACTTTTGATGTTATTAATTCTATTTTTTTTTCTATTCTCTATTTTATTTTTCTCTGCTGTAATTTTTATTAATTACTTCCTTCTACGTTTAGGTTTTAGGTTTACATTGCTCTTCTTTTTCTAGTTCCTTAAGGTATAAAGTTAGATTACTGGTTTGAGATCTTTCTTTTGTAATGTTCATGTTTACTGCTATAGATCTGTGTGTAAGAAGTGCTTTCACCACATTCTATAAGTTTTGGTATGCTGTATTTTTATTTGTCTCAAAATATTTGCTAAATTATCTTGTGATTTCTTATTTGGTCCACTGGTTGTTTAAGAGCATTGTTTAATTTCCATGTATTTTTGAAACACCAGGCTGGGTGCAGTGGCTCACGTCTGTAATCCCAGCACTTTGGGAAGCCAAGGCAGGTGGGTCACTTGAGGTCAGGAGTTCAAGACTAGCCTGGCCAACATGGTGAAACCCTGTCTCCACTAAAAATACAAATTTAGCAGGGTGTGGTGGCCCACGCCTGTAATCCCAGCTACTCAGGAGGCTGAGGCAGGAGAAGTGCTTTAACCCAGGAGGCAGAGGTTGCGGTGAGCCAAGATTGTGCCACTGCACTCCAGCTTGGGTGACAGAGTGAAAATCTGAGGAAGAAGAAGAAGAAAGAAGGAAGAAGAAAGAGAAGAAGAAAGAAGAAGAAGAAGAAGAAGAAGAAGAAGAAGAGGAAGAGGAAGAAGAGGAAGAGGAAGAGGAAGAGGAAGAAGAGGAAGAAGAAACAATTCCAGTTTTTGCTGTGGCTGTTTTTTTTTTTTTTGAGATGGAGTCTTGCTCTGTCGCCCAGGCTAGAGTGCAGTGTCACGATCTTGGCTCACTGCAAGCTCCGCCTCCCGGGTTCATGCCATTCTCCTGCCTCAGCCTCCCAAGTGGCTGGGACTACAGGTGCCTGCCACCACACATGGCTAACTTTTTGTATTTTTAGTAGAGACAGGGTTTCACCGTGTTAGCCAGGATGGTCTCGATCTCCTGACCTTGTGATCTGCCCGCCTCGGCCTCCCAAAGTGCTGGGGTTACAGGCGTGAACCACTGTGCCCGGCCTACAATTCCAGTTTTTATTCTAATACTGGTTTCTAGCTTCCATAGTAGTCAGAGAAGAGACTTCATATAATGTCAATCTTTTTAAACTTAGTGAGACTTGTTTCGTGACTTGGTATATAGACTATCCTGGAGAATGTTCCATGTGCACTTGTTAGGAATGTGCATTTGGTTGTTGTTTGTCTTCTACTTCTTATTCGTCTCTGTCTGTAAGTTGTACCCATTATTGAAAGTGGTCCCTCTTTCTTCTCTTTCTAATATTCACTCATATAAAGCATATTTAAATGACCCCCAAAACAATGGAACATCCCTCAAGAAAATCTTTCAGCATCCTTACAGCTGGAGGTATCCCCTTCACCCATTTCCAGGCATATTTCACACTTCCTCTCCTGCCACTCACCATCCAGCCCCTCCTGCTCTCTATAACCCCACATCTCTCAGGATGGATGATACTCTGCAGCCTGCAGGTAAGGGCTGCAGCTTCATCTGACTAACGCTTCTTAGACTCGGGGAGATAGCAGGGGTAGATCCTGCAACAACAGGACACAGCTGAAGTTCATCACATTGGTGAAAACGCATAAGTTTTCTGGAAATCTAGAATGTTTAACGTATTAGGAGTGAAGTCAAAATAACCTCCTTCGTGGTATACAGATAGTGCAGATTTCATCCTGCTACAATCCCACCATCTCCGCTCCCCAAATCTCTGACATGTGAGTTGATTTACAGGACTTGATCTTCCCACTGATGCTCACACCCTGCATCCAGGGGAGGGCCTGGTCCACAATCCACACTCAATAAAGATCAGGTTAAAGAGTGAATGTCAGGGAAGTGTGGAAGGGGGGCCAGGTTCCCAGGGCCATTCAGCCAGGTCCTTGTCATGGACATAGACTTATACCTAGGCTCAACATCATCATAAGAATTCAATGTGGGCTTTTTCCAGGAAGTCATCACCGCCACAGGTCACAGACAACGTTCTAGGATCCATGCCAAAGCTGGTACAGCTGGTGATCAGAAAAGCTGAGAGAAATTGCCCAACTACTCTATAAATAATAGTGTGTGATTCAGACCTGCCAGTGAAAGAAAAAAAAATGATCCCCTCCCTGAGAACCTTTCAAAAATATCAGAAGATCATAGCAAGCAAAGAGCAGTTTCTTAACAAAATCAATCTTTCAATGTATCATTTCACAGTTAGGACACAAAAAGCACAAACACATTTTCAATAGAAAATAAAAACACTTCAGCAGATCACACACTTTCCAACCTGTTTCTTTGCCCCAGCATTTCTAGGAAGTCGTTCTGCTGATCCTCTGCCAAGTCTGCTAAGCAAACGGCAGCGTCAGCACTCTGCTAAGCGGGTAATTAGCTCTCAGGATTCCAGTTCACGGTGGTGGTTATTTGGGGCTGACTCACCCTGTTCTACCTTTCAGGATACTGGTGAGCACTGCCAACGTTCTCTCCTGGGCAGCTGAACGCATCCTTCTCACCACATTTGTTTCTATTCTCCATCCTAAGGTCAGCTCTCCCCACCCAATACCTTGCACGTACACCCCTGGCCTCAAGTGGAGCTGCCTTCCAGTCTCTGCAAGCTGAAGGGCAGCTTTCCTTTACTTCCAGAACCATAACCACCTATCTTAGATTCCCACTATGGCCCTAACAAATCACCACAAACTTAGTGGCTTAGACAACACAAATATATTTTCTTGCAGTTCTGTAAGTCAGAAGTCTGACGTGGACCTCACTGGACTAACATCAAGGTGTCCACAGGCTGTGATCCTTTTTGGAGACCCTAGGGGAGGATAATTTGCTGACACATTCAGGTTGTTGGCAGAATTCATTTCCTTGTAGTTATAAGACTGAGACCCCTGTTTTCTCTCTGCCTATCGGCTCAGGGCCTTCCCAACTTCTAGGGGCCATGTGCATGCCTTGGCAGCTTTCTCTACCTTCCACGCCAGCAATACGGTGAGGCTCTCTCAAGCTTTGAATCTCTCCTCCTTCTGACTCATCTCTCTGACCCAGCTGGGAAACTTATCCTATTTTAGGGACTCACATGATGACACTGGGCTCACCTGGACAACCCAGGATGCTCTCCCTATCTCAAGGCCAATACCTTTAGTCACATCTGCAAAGCCCTTTTTCCCATGTGAAGTAACATATTTATACATCCCACAGATTTAGATATGGACATATTGTGGGGGGGGGCGTGATTCTGCCAACCACACCATCCCGGTTCTCCCCACTATTTCCACACACAGATACTGTCCTGTGATATGTGGAACTGCTTGTCTGTTCATCTCATGTAACATGAGAGTCAAACTTTCTCAAGGTCAAAAACAGTATCACAATTTCCAAAGATCCATTCAGTGAATATGAGTTGATGCAAAGCTGGAATCTTCAGAACACCCTCGGGCACATGGCTACAGGAGAAATGGAGCAGGTGGGCTGGATGAGCTGGTGAGAGCGTGCCCCCAGGAGGGGATGTCCACTGCTCAACCATGGCTGCCATTTGAGAATGGGGCCTGAGGTAATCAGAGTCCTGAGTGTTCAGGAAAACCAGAAACCTGGATTACAAACAAAACCTCTCAATTTTAAGCATCAGCCACTAATTCAAATGTTAACACTGATCATGTTAAGCAAACACCTGAGGATCTTGCCCAGCATGTGGTCCTCCAGCATGAAGTCTCTGCCCTGGGAAATTTCTTATTTACCAGGAGCTCAGTGCCTCCTTCACAGGCCTGCAGATTAAATCTGATCTTGGTGACCATCATTTTACCCCCTCCCTCAGGGGATCCGGTCCTGGGGCAGAAGGCTTTCCCCTGCCTCCTCTCCAGCCTCACTTGCTGCCCCACCCTCCTCCATCTCCCATTTCCCCCACTCCCAGTAGTTCACTTCCACCCCACTGTGTGCACTCTTTAAGCCTTGGCCCCGCTGGTTTCCACCCCTGGAATGTCCTCTCCTCATTGTCAGCCTGGTGAATCCGCCTTCATGGAAAACCCCCTCCTCTGTGAAGCCTTCATCTACTTCTCCAGGGCACTCTGGGCATATTCCTCTGAGCCAGTATCTTCCCCATAATGGGCGGCCACCGTGCATGATAGATGTTCATGGATTCAACCAAATGTTTACCTACCACTTACTGTGTACTAACAGCCTCTCAATCCTGAAGACATGACAGTGAGCAAGACACACATGGGCTCTGCCCTCATCAAGACAGTGATGCCAGCTATGAAGGGAACCAAATTGGGTGAAACGGTGGAGAGTAGGGTAGGCTTGAAAAAGGATGTCCCAGAGGGGGTTTCTGGAGAGGTAACTCTCTCACTAGAATGATGGGAAAGAGTTGACACCCAACTGGCTGTGGGAAGAGCTTTCCAAGCAGAAGGAAAAGCAAGTGCAAAGGCCCCGAAGTAAAGAAAAAGGAAGATAATCACAGAGGCAGAGCAGGTTGGAGGTGAAGAAAGTCAAGGACATGACGCTGAGGAAATGAAGACAGAGGAGCATGTAGGGCTTCACAGACCAAAGTAAGGGGGTTCACTGCTGATGTGGATTCCCCCCACAGCCCCCACCTGCTGGGGGACTCATGAGTGCTGAAAGAGAGCAAGCCCAAGTCACTTGAAGGGTGCACCGCAAGGCCGTGGGGTTTGGGCCTTTCTCCACTGTGGGACAGACTTACAGCACGAGCGAGTACTCCCTGCATCTGGACACAGCTGTGGGGCTGTGGTCGCCCCATCTTAGGCCTTGTTTCTAGGAGACGTTCCCACCAGAGAGTGTCTCTCGTCATTTTCCTCGGGTGATTCAGGAGCTCCGGGTGTCATTAGGTTGCATTTTTCATTCCCAGATCGATGGGAAATCCCAGTCTGGCATCTCCCATCAGCGCTCACGTGCATATCTGCAGCTCTCTGATACTTCGGGACTTCTGGGCGTGATGTCAGTTTCCGAGTTCACGAATCAGACAATTAGATTAAAAATTCAAATTCCACTTGGAACTCTCAGACCTCCGAAGCTCGGCGTGTTCTGCACTCAGTGGCCGCAGAGTCCGGGTCCTGGCGCGGATGCACTGGGGCTGAACGACTACTCCTGACAGCGCCGTCCAGAGGTGCGGCCTGCAGCGGGGCTGGGGGAGCTGGGGACCTGCAGGCCCAGAGGAGACGCAGGACGAGGGGCGCCAAGCCCCACCAGGACCGTCCCGGAGGCCTGAACGTGGTGTCTGGTGGGCCTGAGGAGGCCATGCCCCGGGCCACGTCCCCGTCTTCCTGTTCCCAGTGTGGGGCCTCGGGGCACAGACTCCACATCTGCTGAGGGCCTCCCAGCTCCTTCCAGGACCGCCCAAGTTTCACTGAGGAGCCCGCCCACCCACACCTAAGACACTGGGACCGCTACAAAGGCTCTTGGTCTATGGAGGGGCCTGTGGCCCAGGTGTGGTTGGAAGCCCCTTACACTGTCTCTGTGATTGGTGCAGGGCTGGTCACGTGGCCTGAGCAAGTCCAATCAGAGTGAGCATCAGGATTTGTTCCCTGGCCAATGGGAAAGGTTGTTACACTTCCACAGCCTGTGCCCTGGCTTTGTGATTGGTGCAGAGCTGGCTACATGGCCTGAGCAAGTCCAATCAGAGTGTCAGGTGGCTGTGCCCTGGGCCTATGATTGGTACAGACCTGGTCACATGGTTCTGCCAGTCCAATCAGAGTGCATGCCAGGACTTGCCCCAGGGCTGGCGGGAGAGCTACTGAGCTGAGAGGAAGCCAGGAAGCAGCTGCAGCCATCTTACTCCTTTGTAGGGGGAGCCTGACAGGTAGAGGTCCCTGATTGGGGCATTAGCGGGGCCAAAGCCGCTGAAGGCCCAGATATGAGATAGAAAAAAAGATCACTGGAGCCCTGGATCCAGTCGAGCCTGCAGCCAGGCCTGTGCTGCAGCGTTTCCAGGGCCAGGTCCCCTCCCCGCTTTTATTTCCTTGAGCTCATTTGAGCGTTTCTTGGCTTCTGGGTTTCCTAGCCCAAGGAGTCGTCATCCACACAGAGCCGGATCAGAATCCGGAACCCCAGACTCCCCTTGCTCGCTGCGCTGTCCTGACCTGGGCCCGTGGCCTCAGTTTCCCTGCTATGAAAAGAACCCGGAGGGCGCAGGCGTTGGAAGCGCGAGGGGCCTCAAGGCAGCATTGGGGGGCACCAGGCGGACCCCGCCTAGATGCCAGCCCCGAGCCCTCAGAGCCCGCTGTCCCCGCGTCTGCCCGTGCGGGACAGACAGACAGGGTCAGGCCGGAGAGGGGCTGCGCCAGCCGTGCAGGAGTCCACAGAGGGGCCGCAGCACTTGCCACCTGGGCAGCAGTGGGGCCCCCCGAGCCAGGCCTCTGGACGACCCCTGGTCGGAGCGGGAGTGGCTCGGGCTCGCTTCCAAGGGTCCAGGCCAGCGGAAGTAGGGGCTCAGGGACGGGTGGGGAGATGCCGTCGCGGTCCCAGTCCCCGTCCCTGTGAGGGCAGCGGCCGGATCTTCCTGTGACCCGGAGGGCCCTGTCGGAAGCAGCTTGAGGACCCGGAGTTCCCCAGTTTCCTACCAGCCTTCGTCTCTACCCGCCCCCACGCCGCAGTAGAGAGAAGGGTGCGTTCCACGGGCGGCAGCATGTGAGTATCCCTGAGGCCCCATGCCTGGGTGACACTGGCAGTGTCCACATGTAGCACATAGGTAATAATCATGTCAGCAGCCTGCGTGTGTGACACCTATAAGTACAGGTGCAGGTGGCACAAACATGGGTGATGCAGATACGCCCAGGCAGCGCCACACACAGCACCAGGCAAGTCATACAAGGAAGGAATCCGCAGACTCCTCCCACGAGCAGCGCACATACGGGAGCATGCGGGAATGGTTTAATACACAGAGCAGCAGGCCCAGGTAATAGGAGGTGGCACACACAGGCTGTTTACAAGCAAACGCACAGAAGTAGCCTGCAGCAGGACGCACACACACGACATATCAGGTAAAATACAAGACTCACGTAGTAACACAAATGACCACCAGCAAACAGATGACAGGCCCAAGTGACACAAGATGGTGACACACTTAGGTAACATGAAGGCACCATGGACACAGGAAATACAGACAGTGCACACCAGCAGCCTGCACGGTCATCATAACACACGCGAGCAGCCTGCACGGTTATAATAACACATGAGCAACTCATTCACTCCCCGGGTGAGTGAATGTGTAGGTTGCATGTAGATGGCATGCAGTTAATATACACATAATGCATGGAACGGCCCTTAAAGAAATGCAGCCAGGTGGTACACACATAGAGATAACACGCACACAAGATCCACACTCAGCATCAAGGGAGCATATGATCAGGAAACATGCAGGTAACATACTGGAGCATAAGTGTAGCACACAGGTCACATATGCAGAGATAACCTCCAGGTAGCAGCACACGAGAAACACTCACAGATACCACATTCACTGGGAACACAGTAGTACATAGATCACCGGGAAGGAGCACATGTGTCACACCCAGGTGACATGCAGAGGCTTACACACGTAGGACCTACATAGGTAACACACACTGGCAGCCCATAAGTCACAATTCACATGGGGACCAGACAGATAAGGCACAGGTTACTCACACAAGTAACAGATACCACCCACAGGATGCACATCCATAGATACAGACACGGGCAGCACACAGGTAACACATACATGGCTGATTCTGACCCCAGGCTCAGAGGTAAGATTGGAGAAGGTCCAGATATGGACCCAATATTACTTCTATCCTGAATGCCAGATGCTCTGGGAAATGCAACCTGTTTGGAAACCAGGGCGGAGGGTAGAGAAGGATAACTGGCCTGACTGCCTTGCTTGGTCCTAAGAAAGAGATGGCTTCGATAGTGCATTAGGCTGACCCCTCCTTGCTATAGCACATCACAGTTCTAACTCATTATCTTAAGATCATCCACAGAAAAGAACATCACGATGTTTAAATAAGGTAATTCGCAGGAGTTCATTTCCTTTTTCAGCATCACTGGTGCAGTAAATACTTTGCAGTGAAGCCTTCATTTCTTAGATTTTAAAAAAAGAGCAGACACTACTTTTTGACTTGCTTCATAAATCTTCCTGGTTGTGTCCTACTGCCAAGGCCTGTCCAAGCACCCCTCCCCTTATTGGAAGCAGGTTTTTACTGGGATGTTAAAACTGCTGGGCTGAGACTGGAGAGACCCCCCTCAGATCCTAGGAGGCCTCATGCAACTCTGGGAATCACAGTGGAGCTGGTGTTAGGTGACACTCGAGTTTACTGCACCCATTCCTAATACTTCAAAGAAACTGGAGGCCATGGACCCCTGGGAATTTTATAATGAAACAGTGGAAAGTGATGCTGCACCTGGACATTCCATCCTGAGAGCAGTTTCAAATCCTTACCCTTCAAGCGACTTGGACATCCTGTCTTTCTGCACTCATAAGTCCCCCAGCATTGCCAAGGTGGGCCTAGGGAGGAAGCTGTACCTGGGAGGTGGTGTTATGCACCAGGTCCCCTAGGGGAACCCCTACCAGGATGGGGTGAGGCCCCTAGGGGAACCCCTACCAGGATGGGGTGAGGATGCAGTTTCACAGATGTTTGAATGTGAGGCGGCTGTGATCTAAGCTCACTTTCATCTCTCCTTAATATGGCATGCACGAGGCGTCAGAACAGGGCAAAAGTCTCAAGTTCAGGTGGATATACGTTACATTTCAAAATGTTTCTGTCTTTTCACGTTGGGCTTGATGGAGATATATATGGAGGTTTTGGCATGTGTATGCAGGCATTTACTATCTATGTAACCCTGGCCAAGTTCTTTATCTATAAAATAGGGATAATTGGACTTACCCCCTCACATGATTGTAAGGATAAATGAGTAAATATAGGATCCCCATCCTTTCACTGAACCCATTTTATCTGAATTGGCCTGAGTCCAGGTCTGCTGCAAGACCTGGACCTGCAAGAACTATGACTTGTCCCTGGCAGAGATGGTGTCTTTGGGTGCAGCACAGCCTTGGACTCAGGCTACTTGGGAAATGAAAGGCCCTTCTGCAAATCCCCGTCACAACTCTGCTGTGATAGGACTGGCACCCTCACCCTTCGCACTCGGACTCCAGATGCCCCCATTGATGTCCACCATGGCATGGACTTGGGAGCTGGACATTTTTACTACAGCATCTCTGCCCAAGCTTACCCCGAGCTCCCCTCCCAGAATGTCACCTGTCCCCTGTGCACTCAGTGGAGCATAGAGAAGGGAGGCTCTGTGTGAATTAAAAATGTATCAAGGCTCTCAAAAGACATCAAACTCAAATTCAGTTTTCAAGAACAAAATGCATTTCATGGTACAGCATTGCTGTTACTTTGCATTATAAACACCCAGACCCTTTCAGACCTGTCTCCATCTCCTCATTTCTTATGCAAGATCTTAATGCACAGTGATACCCACCTTAGTTGTAATTAAAAGCTTATAATGCACAAAGGTATTTAAAAGGAAAAAGGACACAGATTCTCTGAGGATAATTATGTGATTGATAATAGCTCATTTTCTAAGTCTCGTGATATGTAAAACTAACCCTATGTGTCCACCAGGGGCCTTGATGGAGCTTTGTCACATGTCACTCAGCATGCATTTTCTGATTTTCTACCATGAGCCAGTCTCTGTGTGTTACTGATGGCATAAAACTTTGCAAGACAGAGAGAGCCCCTGCCTTCAAGGAGATTTCAGTCTAGAGAGGAACACAAAGAAGGACTGAGAAATCCTACCAACAAAGTTAAACTAATAGTCATTAAAAGGAAAAATACAGGAGTCTATGAGAACATAAAGCAGAGAAATTCAGGAGAGAAGTCCTGAGGAAGCAACATTTGAGCTGAGATTTTTGAACCAGGCAGCTGAGTGAGATTACAAAGCCTGGTGTTTCCCTGAAGGTCACACAGATTGTCAGTGGTGAAAATAGTGCCCGTGGATATTCAGATCTGACAGTCTGTCTCCCAAGACTGTGCCCAACCACCTTACTGGAATAGCTTACAGCCTCCCTCGCCTTTGGGAAAGGGAGAGGGTGGGCTCCTTATCCTTAGTGCCACCTATCGGCCCTTAAGAGCTGTGATCAAATCCCTCATGATGCCCCAGTTAAGAGCTCCGCAGGGGAGCATGTTCGGAAAAGGCAGATACCACCAGAGAAGGACCATGGCTCATCAGGAAACCAGAAGTTTCTCCAGAAACGCTATCCTGATGCTTTTGTCTTAGCGAGTTTGGAGACACAAACCTAAGGACCATTACATTGCCTCAAATTATTTTCTGCCTCTTCCAAATAGAATCCCTCTCCCTCACCCGCTACCCACTCTACCCCTGCATGAGGAACCTTGACAGGAGTAAGGGCTCAGTCCCAGTCTTGTGCATTCTGCTGCCATGGGGATCACCTGACTTTGACAATGTTGTAGGAAAGAATGTGAACAAATAGTGGTGATCAATAACCCAACCTCCAGGGATGGGGAACACACAGCCCTGAGATCACACCCCAGGCCTGTATGTTTGTGTGGCCACTGGGTGTTCACCCAGCTCTCCAGGTTCACCCTCTCTCGTGCATGTAGGAACTTGTCTTAGTCCATCCATTTTGTACTGCTAAAACAGAATACCACAGACTGGGTAATTTATAAAGAACAGAAATTTACTTCTCATAGTTCTAAAGGCTGCAAAGTCCAAGATGAAGGTGCTGGCATCTTGTAAGGTCCTTCTTGCTGCATCATAACATGGCAGAAGGCATCACATGGTGGAAGGGCAAAGAGAGAGTGAGAGAGCAAAAGGGGACCGAACTCCCCCTTTTATAATGAACCCATTCCTGCAATAATGGCATTATCATTCATTCTCCCTTTGGGGCCTAATCACCTCTCACTACACTCCACCTTTCAGCACTGTTGCTTTTGGGATTAAGTTTCCAACATGCTTTTTGGGGGACACATTCAAACCACAGCAGAGCCACTGACTCTTGTCCCCTTTCTAGGACCATCCAAGAGCTTAGGTTGAACGTATCAGGAATCCTACCCCCAGCTGGAAAGCATCTGTGGGGAATATTTTTACATATTTAACCTTTGACAATCATAGTGTCCAACAAGTATGTCCCCTACAGGGGAGGGCACAAGACCCCAGGAGCCCCCATCAGAATTTCTGACCGGGGGTTTCAGACCAGAGCCATGGGCCTCTCTACAATGGTGTTGGCTGGCTAGGCCAGGAAATGCCAAGCTCTGTAGGTTGATTCTCACAGAAAAAAAATTGATCTGAGAGTCACATTGACATAGAGAAGAAGAAGGAAGAAGGCTTGGTGAATTTGTGGGTCCCTCCCCATTGAGGCCCCATAGCTTAATGGCACCCCTGCCTCCAACAAGTTTTGGTGAAGTGTGTGTGCAGCAAAGTTCCTGTGTTGGGAATCCCCAAGACCACCCTCAGGTTTAATAATTCACTAGAAGGACTTGCAGGACTTATAAAAGCTGTGATACTCTTAGTTATGATTTACTTTCATGAAAGGATACAGATAAGATCAGCAAAAAGGAAAAGTGCATAGGTTAGAGTCCCAGAGAAGCCAGGTTCAAACTTCCAGGTATCTTGTTGCAGTTAAGTCAGATGGACAGCACTTAATTCTCCCAGCAACAATGTGTGACAACACACATGAAGTACTGCCACCCTGGGAAGGTCCCCCAAGCCGTGGTGTGTAGAGCTTTTACTAACAAGGCCCAGTGCAAAATGAAAATGCAGGGCCCCTCACTCAAAAATGAACGAAAAAAATGCATTTTATTCAAAAATGAACAATTGTTAGTAATAACAGAGCATTAAATCAAGCATGGATCTCTTCAAAATGCAGGGCCCTAAGTGTATGCCCATGAAGCTGGCCCTGCCCTCATGAACACAGCAGTTTAGTAGTAGATGTTGTTGAAAAGAGCATGTGCAAAGGCCCCGAGGCAGGAGCCTGCCTGGAGGGTGAGGAACTATGCATTCAAACAGTGTGTGCAGAGCAGAATAAATGCAGAGAGAAAGAGAGCTGAGGCCAAGAGAAAATGGGAACCAGACCACATGGCCCTGTAGGCCATTCCCAGGAGGCAGGCTCTACTATGAGAGGCAGGCCAGCTGCTGGAGCATTGGGAGTAGAGGGGTACCATGGGCCTAGCTGGCAGGGCCCCACTTTACCAAGGCATGATTTACTTACAGTAAAATTCACCTATTTGAATGTACCTTTGATGAACTGCAGCCACTGTAGACAGTCCCCATTCCCATGTGCTCTCCCTCCTGCAGACCAGTTGCTCCCTCAGACACTCCCCCTCTCCAGAGTGCAGTGAGTGTCAGCTCCTTAGGGAAGCCCACACTGACCTCCTCGACCAGGTCAAATTGCACCACAGGTTCCCACAGCACCATGAATCTCTCCTCATAGCTGTCCCAGCTTCCTTCACATGAGTGTTTGTGGCTATTGGATTCAAGCCCATCTCCCACTAAACTGAGCAGCACAAGATCAGGGGCTATGTCTGTCTTGAGTCACCATAGAGGCCCTATCACTTGAATGAACATGGCCCGGAGTGGTTGAGCAAAATAGAATTACTGAATGAGTGAATAAATGACTGAACCTATAAAACTGGAAGATAGTAAAACCATTTGACACCCAATGCTGGCTAAGCTGTGCGCAGATGGGCATTGCCACTCCCTACTGTGCAGTGCTCACTGGTCTCTTCTTTCTGGAGTGTCGGTGACAGTTTGCCTTAGATATGATAAAGGTTCTTTGGCCCACTGATCCAGTTTCCAGAATGTATCCACAATACCTGACGTATACAAAGATATATCTATTAGTATGTTACGTACTTATAAAGGCAATTATACTCCATAGATATCTACAAAGGTGAAAATACCCATTTCCAATTACATGGCCATGGTTAAAGAGGGACTCAGACATCCATAAAATAAGATGCTATTCATTACCACATCAGCATGAGTCAATCAGCCTCCTGGGGGAGCCCAGGGTCTGGGTGTGCCCTTCAAGGCTCCTCAGGTGACTCTGAAGTTCAACCAGGGACAACTCATGCTAGAGAAGAAAGATCAATGCCATTAAAAATAAAGTTAGACTGTATTGTTACATTGTATTGTTAAGAAAAAAGCCCAATATTTGCAGCCTTTAACCCCATCTCCCCATTTCCCTCACCCCCCAGCACCTGGTAACTACCATTATACTCTCAGCTTCTATGGGTTTGACTATTTTTGATTGCACATGTAAGTGAGATCATGTGGTGTTTGTCTTTCTGTGTTTGGCTTATTTCACTTAACATAATGTCCTCCAGGTTCATCCATGTTGTCACAAATGGCAGGATTTCCTTCTTTTTAAGGCTGTATAATATTCCAGTGTGTGTGTGTCTAGATAGAGAGACAGAGATAGAGATATTTTATATTTATCCACTCATCCTTTGAAGGACATTCATGTTGTTTCCGTATCTTGGCTATTGTGAATAATGCTGCATTAAACATGGGAGTGCAGATTTCTCTCTTCAAGATCCAGATTTCATTTCCCTTGGATATATACACAGAAGTGGGATTGCTGGAGCATATGGTAGTTGTGTTTTTAATTTTGGAGGAAACTTCTCTGGCAACTTTAGTTAACAATTTCTGTATTGTATACTTGAAATTTGCTAAGAGGGTAGATCTTAAGTATTCTCACCAAATAAAGGGAGGGAGGGAAGGAGGAAAGGAAGGGAGGAGGGAAGGAAAGAAAGGAAGGGAAAGAAAGAGGAGGGAGAAAGAAGGGAAGACATAGTAACTATGTGAGGTGATGAATATGTTAATTACTTTGTGGTGATCATTTCACAAGGTAGACAAAACATCAAGTGGCATTCCTTAAATATATATAATTCCTGTTTCTCAATTATACCTCAGTAAATCTGAAGAAGACAGTTATAACATAGGATGAATCCATTTTCATGAAGACAATGCACAAATGTGTAAGTATACACAAGCTCTCACATGCACAGAACCTGAAAAGCTATGAAATATTCACCACCGTTTTCTCAGTGGCATAATTATAGGTGGTTCTTTTCCTTCCTTTTGGTTATCAATAATTGACATATTTTCCATAATAAAAAAAAAATTGCTTCTAAGCTTCCAAACAGTTGTTGGCAGATGGATACTTCAGAATGGATATGTAAGATATTGTTAGTACTAATAATATTATCACAAGAGGAAAAATCCCAAAACTCATGATTTTATAGACTGATATAAATGGTTGAGAGTTGGAAATGAATAGAGGTAAATATGTATACCTGGAGTCTTAAACCGCTAAATTTTTTTCTAGTAGTTGCTCAAGAAAATGCTCTTTAAAAATTAATAAATGCACACCAATAAATAGATGATTTCCTGGAATAAGGCCAAACTTGATTCACTGTTCAAAAAAAGTGATGAGTGAAAATGTTTCATTCAGGAAGGAGCAGAAATCTTTAAGCAATCAGGGGAGACTTCATGAGAACAAGTGGAAGGCCTGAGGGTTCATCATGAGAACTAGCTAATTTCCAGGCTGGTTCCTTGCAGCGCTGTCCTGAGAGGACACTGAGGATTATTGGGCCCAAAGAGAAACCAAGTTGACAGTTCCTTCAAGCCTGGCCCTCCAGCCCAGCACTGCAGCTTCCCCTCTGCGTTTATAGTGAGAGTCTGTGCAGGAGCCAAAGAGAGGACGGGAGGAGGTGTGGGAGAGTGATCCCTTCTGATTGCGGGCAGACATGCTGTCTTGAAGAGTGCTTAGCATCCTCAGGTACAGTCAGGGTTCCTGTGCTGCAGCCTCCAATTTCTAATCAACCTTCAGAAGACAGAAGGGAAGCCAATCTTAAAACCCAGCAAAATGGCTGATAAAGACTACTTCACAGACTTGGAGAAGCATGAATGGAAACTATTAACTCATCGTCTGGATCTTCCCCAGGCCTCTGATATCACAATGGTGCCACAGTCTCCTGCTATGGAATGAAACTCACAGGGGCAGCCAGGTGAGGAAAGGTAATATATTAACTGTCACTTGCAGCTGAAGAGTAATGGGGTGGCCTCCAGGACTCACAACATTGCAGAGCCCTCACTCTCTGCCGGGAACATCCATGTTAGATTCCTCTTTGCTGATTGCTTTTCTCTGAAGGCTGTTCTTGCAGGTGGGGCTGGACAGAAAGTGTCCTAGGTGGGGAATGTGAGACGCCTGGGCTGGGACCCCAGAAGGCATGTAAGCCCCTGCTACTCCAGGCGTGGAGTAGGACCTACCGCACAGAATCCTCTGTGAGCCTGTAAGAAATGCAGAATCCCAGGCCCCCGCCCAGACCTAGGAATCAGCAACTGCCATTTAACTAGTGCTCTAAGGAACATGGGGCTAAGCCACAGCAGGAGGGAAGCTGCTTTCTCCAGTAGCAGCACCGCACAGAGGGTCAGGAAATGCACATGCTATGGCCATGTTGGTTAAGGTGAGATCAGCTGTGAGCCACTGAAAACCACAAACACAGGAGCTTAAACGAGACAGGAGTGTACTTATTTCTCACAAAACAGTCTACAGAAGTGCAGTCCAGACCTGGTGTTGTCATTCATCTCCATAAGGGAGGGGGACTCCTCCATCTTGCTTCCCATGCATCCTCAATATTTGATCCTCCTCATGTTCCATGATGGCTGCTTGAGCTCCAGCCCCCACACTGCACTCCATCAGCCTGGGACAGGGAGGCCACCATCCTTATGTGACTCTACTCTCCCACCTTCTCCAGTCACCTCCACATTTGGGCGCAGCTTCACACAAAGCCCGGCAGCCGTGGCCTGCATCGTGGGACGAGCCCTGGGAAGGCCTAAGTAATTCTGCCGTGGGGCCAGGCAGGAGGATCTGTGTGCCTTGTGTCCCCCACACCACATGGAAAGAGCCTGACCAGCATCCGTCTACAGGACCCACCAGGGAGGAAAGAGAGAAAGTCACTTCATTTGGGAAACATCTCTCAAAACCCAGGAGATCTGCAGGACTGGGAGTAGAATGGAGGGAAGGCACTGTTTGCAATCTCACTGACAACCACAGCTTGTTAACCTAATAGGAGCAGAGGAGTCTCCAGAATATGTGAGCAGGCTGGGCAGCAGGCATCAGTCTGGCCATTATCTCACTCATCTACACAGACTCCATTAGACCATCGCTCTTTCTTTTTTTGAGATGGAGTCTTGCTCTGTCACTTAGGCTGGAGTGTAGTGTTGCGATCTCGGCTCACTGCAACATCTGCCTCCCGGGTTCAAGCAATTTTCCTGCTTCAGCCTCCGAGTAGCTGGGATTAAAGGTGCATACCACTGCACCCAGCTAATTTTTTTTTAATTTTTAGTAGAGATGGGGTTTCACCATGTTGGCCAGGCTGGTCTCGAACTCCTGACCTCATGATCTGCCCGCCTCGGCCTCCCAAAATGCTGGGATTACAGGTGTGAGCCACCATACCCAGCCTCCCTTGCTGTTCCTTGATTAAATCTTCTCTAACGATGTCTGTCCAGGGAGGGAGAGAATAACCGCATCTGCTGGAGGAAATGTGAGGGTGAGGGTGACAGGTGGTGCCCCTTCCAGATCTGTCCACACAGCCCCTCATTCTCCCTCAGCCCTAAGTCAGAAGCAACCAGGGCATGGGCCTTCCTGCCGTGGGGGGACATCCAGGAGGCCCCCAGCTGTGAACAACAAGAAACACTGCCCTGCTGGCTGAAGGGAATGAAGGAATTGTTCTCGTCCAGCAGTGGCCCTAAGGGGATTTCCAGGGCCGGTCCATAAAGCAGCTCCACCCAGAATCAGGAACCTCAGCTCACTCCAACTCCAGAGCCATTCTTGGTAGTTAGCTGTAGCCTGACTAGATCTCCTGCATCACATGATGGTTCTTGACTTCCTGGGTGGACACCATGGCATCTAGGGGAGAGACAGGGAAGATGCCCTTATATTGTCATGGGATCCTTGGAGTGTCACTTCACCAGCCAGAAACCTCTGCTGCTGGCAGCACTTCTGCCTGAGTATTGTTCATGCTCACTGGGCTCATGTCCACTCAGCCCAGCAGGCTGCGCTCAGCTCACACTACTGACCCAGATCCCACACCTGCCAAGGGCGAGCCAAACGTAGAGCAGCAAGGGGTGTGTGAGCGAGCAAGTGTGGGGTCTGGCCACTGTGTACAACCAGGCACACCAGCTGCTGTGGTGGGGTGGGCAGCTCCAGGTACCAGCTCCATGTGAGGTGGCAGCTGGACCAGATGTACCACATGTGGCTTCCATTACAGGCACCTGTGTCTGGACAAAGAATGTGGTGGTGGTCAGAAACTTGGAGACACCAGGAACTGCAGAGCCCCAAAGAGGATGTCACAGCCCTGGCTTGGGGAGCTCCTAGGTCTGGGCTCCCCAAAGGGCTACAGGTCTTCTCTCCTCATCTTCCACAACATGGCAAGTTGGGGAGGGGGCACGTTTCAGCCCTGTTTGTGTTACAGCTCTTTCAGTTCCACCAATCAGCAGGACTGAGTTCTTATCCTGCCAGGAAGCATGAAGTACTTAGACAACTGGAGGGTCAGCAAGGCAGAGATGAGCTTCATTGAGTAACAGAACAGCTCTCAGGAGACCTGAAATGGGTAGCTTCTTTCTGCTGGCAGGTCATCCCAAGTGTCCAGCTCTCAGTAAGCATCAGAGCCACAGTGGGTAGCTCCTTTCTGCTGGCAGGTCGTCCCAGTGACTGTACAGCTGTCAGCAGAGAGGAGGCCCGCAATGGGTAGATCGTCTCTGAAGCTGCTAGTCCCAACATCTGTGTGAGTCTGACTGAGTCAGGGGTTTTTATGGGCTGAGAAGGGAGGAAGTGTGTGCTGCCATGGGCAGGCCCAGAAAAAGCACTGTATGTTCCCACTCCAGGCCATGGATTCCACCCAGAACTGGCAGCCTGGACCTCATGCTTCAGGCCGTCTCCATCATTTGTCCAGAGTTGAGTCCAAGTTCCAGGGAGCTTCTGTAGCACCAAAGTATCAAGAAGTGGAATCGGATCCCCACTTCTGTAGCTGAGAGCCTGCACACTGCTCATTCCTCTCTCAGTATTCTCCAAGTCCCTAGAAAGACAATAAAGAGGGAAGAGGATGGGGAAGAGAACATTTCCAATGTAGTTAAAGTGCACCTTGGTGACATGCCAGGAGACAGCTGGCAGCCAGAGAATGGGAACTGTAGCTTGTTCCTGCCATGGTGCCAGCAGGCAGCCTATCTTCCAGGGTGAAGTATTCACCAAAGCCTCACCCCACCTGGGAGGGTGGTCCCTCCTCCCAGCCCCCTCATGTCTTTTTATCTACACTAAGCGGGGAAATGCTATCACTGGAGTAACACTAGTGAGGGTTACCAACCTAGACACAAACCCACTAAAAGGCTGAGATTTATTGTAAGATGATAGAACATTTCTCCTACCCCACACATTATCCCCATGACAACAAGAATACAGAACAGCAGGAACTGACTACAGCTGGAAGAGATGCAAGATGCAGACTCTGTGAGGAGTGTACGGGAAAAGTCCAAAGTCAAGAAAAAAGACAAAAGCAAGGACACTAGAGGAATCTGAAGCCTCTGGCACCTACAGCTACAGCAAACATTAAACAGTCCAATTCCTAGCCAGGTAACATAAGTCTTGACATTAAAGGCCTTGTTACCTCAGTTCCTAATACCCAATACAAAGTGTTCAGCTTTTAACAACAATAACAACAAAAATTGCAAGACTACAGATGACAAAAAAACCAACCAAGCATTAGAACTAGGTTCACATATGACACAATGTTGAAATTATCAGACAGGGAATTTAAAATAACTATGATTATATGTTAAGAGCTATAATGGAAAAAGTATACAACATGCAAGAACAGATGGTTAATGTACGCAGAGCTGTAAAGACTAAGAAAAAATCAAAATGAAACACTAGAAATAACCCTTTAACAGAAATGAAGAATGGCTTTGATAGGCTCATCAGTAGACCAAATGCTGCTGAGGAAACAATCAGTGAGCTTGAAGATAGGGTCATAGAAAATTCCCAGACATAAATGCAAAGAGAAAAAAGACTGGAACAAATAACACCCAAGCCTGTGAGGCAACTGTAAAAAAAAAACCAAAAAAACGTGTAATTGGAGCATCAGAAAAAGAAATTAGAGGAAAGGGTTGGAAGAAACATCTGAAATAATAGTAACTGAGAACTTTCCAAAATTAATAACAGATACTAAACCACAGATCCAGAAAGCTCAGAGAATACAAAGCAGGATAAATACAAAGAAAATCTTGATGTTTCATATTAAAATTGCAGAAAGCAAAGACAAAAAGAAAATCTTGGTCAGAGGAAAAAACGCCTTACTTATAGATGAGCAAGAATAAGAATTACAGCAGATTTCTTGTCACAAACCATACAGGCAAAAAAAGACAGTGGAGTGAAATATTCAAGTTATTGAAAGAAAAAAATCACCAATGTAAAATTAACATAATATCCAGCAAAATGATTCTATAAAGGTGAATGAGGCTGGATGTGGTGGTTCATGCCTGTAATCCCAGCACTTTGGGAGGCCAAGGCAGGTGGATAACTTGAGATCAGCAGTTAGAGACCAGCCTGGGCAACAGAGTGAGACCCCATCTCTAAAATAAAATAAAATAAAATAAAATAAAATAAAATAAAATAAAATAACAACGCAGGTGGATAACTTGAGATCAGCAGTTAGAGACCAGCCTGGGCAACAGAGTGAGACCCCATCTCATAAAATAATTAAAATAAAATAAAATAAAATAAAATAAAATAAAATAAAATAAAATAAAATAAAACAATAAAATAAAAATAGGTGAAGGAGAATAAACACTATTTCAGACAAAACTTGAGGGAATTAGCCAGCAGAACTTCCCTGTAAAAAATGTATAAAGAATTTCTCCAGAGAGAAGGAAAATGATACAATCAGGACGTAAACTTAGATCTACATGAAGAATGGAAGAGTATCAGAGAAAAATAAATGGAGGTGAAAGAAAATATTTTCTTTTTTTTTTGCTCTTGATTGACCTAAAAATAGCTGTTTAAACTTATAGCATCAATGTAATAGATAATTATACCACATAGACAAGTGAACCGGATGATAACAGGGCATGGGGCCAGAGGGAACTGAGATACAGTGTTTTAAGATACCTGTATATCTGTGGTATACTCTTATTTGAAGATGGATTTAGATTAATTAAAATCTATGTTACAATCTCTAGGGTAATCACTAAAAATAAAATAAAAACTAGTTAAAAATAGACATTGGGCATGGTATTTCATGCCTGTAATCCCAGCACTTTGGGATGCTGAGGTAGGAGAATCACTTGAGTCCAGGAGTTTGAGACCAGCCTGGTCAACAGAGTGAGACCTCATCCCTACACACACACAAAAAAAGGTCAAAACTTGCCAGGTGCAGTGGTGCACACCTGTAGTCCCAGCTACTTGGGATGCTGAGGTGGGAGTATTGCTTGATCCCAGGAGGTTGAGACTGCAGTGAGCTGTGATCATGCCATTGCACTCCATCCTAGGTGACAGAGTGAGACCCTGTCTCTAAAAATTAATTAATTAAAAGTATATAAATTGGAATTAAAAAGTAAGTCTAAATTCTACCAAACATTTAAATAAGAAATTATTCCAATTCTAAAAGTCAAAATAGATGGAGACATATTCCATATTCATGGATGGGAAGACTCAATATTGTTAAGAAATGAATTCTTCAAGATTGACCTGTGGATTCATTGAAATCCCAATCAACATCTCAGCAAGGCATTTTGTAGATATTGACAAACTGATTCTAAAATTTATATGGAAAGGCAAAAGCCTAGAATAGCCAATAGAATTCTGAGGAAGAACACAGTATGGGGACTCATACTTCCTGATTTGAACAATTACCATAAAGCCCAATAATCAAGACAGTGTGGTACTGGAAGGAAAACAAACAGACACGTATGTCAATGGAATAGAATGGAGAACGCAGAACTATAACCATACAAGTATAGTCCACTGATCTTTGACGAAGGAGCAAAGGCAAGTCAATAGTGAAAGGAGAGATCTTCGAACAAATGAGGCTAGTACAACTGGATGTCCATTAAGATAACTACAGGCAAAAAGCATGTGTCTTGACTTCAGCTTCACACCTTATGCAAAAGTTATTTTTTAAAGGATTCTATATTTAAATTTAAAGCTGAAACTATAGCCCTTTTAGAAGAAAATCTTTTGGATCTAGGTTTTGCTGAAGAGTTCTAGACATGATACCAAAAGTACAAAAGACAAAATTGATAAATTGAACTTTATTAAAATAAAACTTCTCTTTGGCAATTTCTCAAAGAAGTCAAAGCAGAATTACCATTTGACCCAGCAATCCCTTATTGGGTATATACTCAAAGGAATATAAATTGTTCTACCATAAAGACATGTGCACATGTATGTTTATCACAGGACTATTCACAATAGCAAAGACATGGAATCAACCTAAATGCTCATCGATGGTAGACTGGATAAAGAAAATGTGATACATATACACCACAGAATCTTACACAGCCATAAAAAAGAGTGAGATCATGTCCTCTGCAACAACATGGATGGAGCTGGAGACCACCATCCCAAGTGAACTAACAAAGGAACAGAAAACCAAGTACCACATGTTCTCACTTATAAGTGGGAGTTAAACACTGAGCAACATGGACACAAAGAGAACAGCAGACACTGGGGGGCCTACTTGAGAGTGGAGGGAGGGAGGCGGGTGAGGACTGAAAAATTACCTTACTGGGCACTACGCTTAATAATCTGTACGTCAAACCCCTGTGACATGCATTTACCTGTAACAAACCTGCATATGTATCCCTGAACCTAAAATAAAAGTTAAAAACATCAATAAATAAAACTTTTGCTCTGTGAAAGACTCTGCTAAGAGAATGAGAAGGCAAGCCACAGACAAGAGGAAAATAACTGCAAAACACATACTAATAGAGGAAGTGCTCTCTCTCTCTCTCTCTCTCTCACACACACACACACACACACACACACACACACACACACACATGGCATGTCAGAGGGACACAAGATCCAACTGAGAAAGCTCTCAATGGCCAAAGCTGGAATAATTTGAGCAACAAAATCATTAAAGTAGTATTGGATAATAATCCATCAAGTAAGTATCCATGAGTCTGTACTGATATCAATGGCTGAATTAATTAATAAATGGGGAAGAATAGACATCTCCCATGCAGAAGAATTCAAAATAATTTATGCAGAGCCTCCTTCCTTGAGGAGGTAGAACATAACTCCACACTCCTTTAGTGTGGGCTGTGCACAGTGGCTTCCTTCTAAACAGGATGGAATGGGGAGACAGGGAGGGAGTAATTTCCCATTGGAGAAACCGGACAAACACTACCTCAGCTCAGTGATTAAGGTCATCATCAACATATAAGCCATATGTCAACATACAAGTCAACATATAAGTCATGTTGATAGTATGTACATCCCCTTGACATGATGCGATGAGAATGACACTTTACCTCTGTGGTCTTCCTCCCCAAAACCCATAACCCAAGTCAGGCATGAGAAAAACATCAGATCCATCCCAACTTAAGTACATTCTACAACATACCTGATCATTAATCCTTAAAACTGTCAAGGTCATCAAAACAAGGAGAGACTCAGAAACTGTCACGGCCAGGAGGAACCTAAGGAGACGCGGCTACTAAATGTAATGTGGGAGAAAGGATACAAGGGAACACCTGGAGAAATTGGAATAAAGTACTACTTTAGGTGATACAGTATCAATACTGGTTCATTATCTGTAACAAATGTGCCATATTAACATAAGATGTTAATAATAGAGAAAACTGGGTGTGGGTTACATGGAGACCTTCTGTATTCACAATTTTTCTATAAACCTAAAATGCTCTAAAATAAAATGTTTATGTTTTTTAAATGAGACACGGAGAACAAAACACAGGAATCCAATCTGTGGACAGTAGGAATTCTTTATGAAGACAAAACCATCAGGTCAATAACGGGATCGATATGCAGCCAAGTCTCACCTTTTGATTTACACAGAGCTGATTTTAATTGCTTATGCGGGAGGGCCCTGACTTTCACTAATAAAAATGACTGGTTGAACTCTCTCTCCCTCCCATGAGAGGAACTGCATGATAAATATTCACCAGTTAAAAAATACACAAGGTCAATCTACAGTTATGACTGCAATGAAGCTTTTTAGTGATCTTCTTATTAATTACAGCATGATCTACATTTGGAAAGACAGCCACCTAGATGTAGGAGACACATTGTTTATTCAAACTGTAGACAATGCTTAGGGTAGAGATTGATTAGCAGATACCCTGTTTAAAAAACGGCTCTGTGTGGCCCACCACAGGCTGGGAACCACGGATCAGTACCCTGGAGGTCTGCCATAGAGTTATTTCCACTCAACCCACAATCTAGTCCCATCCCTGTATTCCAGAAAGTCTAATTAATAGCCACCCTAGCCATGGGAAAATCCATTGAGATTCAGGAAAACAACCCTGATCTCCAGAGTCAACTCATGAGTATGAAAAAAAGTCCTGGCACTGCAAAAGATTTGCATCGCAAACACATCATAAAAAGGAGAAAATGTTCTTCTTGGAAAAGATTTTCAAGTGAAGCAAGTAAAATTCACAGCATGGCTGTTTTCTTTTATCAATAAGATAAAAGAACACACTGCATCACATCAGGAAGAAACCATCTGGATAAAATGTGCTGTGCAGCAGAATGAAAACCACAGCAGACTAAATAAAACCTTTGTTGAAAGCAGGAAATGGAGAACTGACCCCGAAAGAAGTATAAATTTGGTAAGTATCGATTATTTTATAAAATATATCCAAAATATCAAGAAAATGTAAAAATAAAATAAAGAAAAATAAGAGATGATGAAAAACACAAAGGACACAGCACAGATTCCCAACTCGTGAACGACGGGAGTCCTAATGGAGATGAATGCACATCTCAAAGACGCCATCGGAGCTGCAGCTCAGAAAGGATAGCACAAAAGGCCTGGGATTCAAAAGAGTGGCATGTCTGTATTCTACTAAAAACTGAGAATGAAAACAGTATCAATACATAATCTGGTTAAAAATTAAACTGTCAGGGAAAGCATCTTGAAATTTTCCAAAGAGATCAGACGAGGGTAAGTTGACTTTCACATAAAATTATATTATTAACTTCTGAATTTCTCTTTGTTAAACAATCATACCTACAGATGTTTCTGGGGAAAAGGATGTGACATCAGAATTCTGTATCTTGACTTACAAAGAAAAAAAAAACAAAAGATACTCTCTTTTTTAATAAACTTAAAATGTTCACATGGCAAGTGTTCACCCAGCAAAGTACTTCAGAACAAATTCCAGAATCACCAGAGAACCAGTGAACAAAGAGGGTGCAGAGATAAGGAGAGACATTAGATGATAAAGCAATCAGTTCTCCAAGGAGACATAACAGTCCTCACTGTGTATGCACCAAACAACACAACACCCCAATACGTGAGGCAAACTGATGAACTGCAAGGAGAAATGGCCAATTCAGATACTGGCTGGATTAGAACAAATACCCAAAACTTGGGGAGTAGTGCTCAATATCGTATGCCATTAGGGAACTGATAATTCAAACAATCAAATGTCACTACACACCTATTAGTATGGCTAACATTCAACACACTGACAACACGAAATGCTGGCGAGGATGTGGAACACAGAAACTCATTCATTGCTGGCGGGAATGCAAAATGGTGCAGCTACTTGGCAGTCTCTTACAAAACTAAACATTTTCGTACCATACAATCTAGCAATCACGCTCCTTAGTATTTATCCAAATGGGATGAAAACTTATTTCCACACAAAAACCTGCACACAATGCTTATATTAGCTTTACTCATCACTGCCAAAATGTAGAAGCAACTAAGCTGTCCTTCATAGGTGAATGGATAAAGTGTGGCCCCTCCACACAATGGAATATTATACGGCAATAAAAAGAAATGATCTGTCAAGCCATAAAAAGATAGGGAGGAACCGTAAATGCATATTGCTATGCAAAAGAACCCCATCTGAAAAACATATGTACTGTATGATTCCAACTATACGACATTCTGGGACAGGCAAAGCTATAGAAACAGCAAAAAAAAAAAAAAAAAAATAGTGGTTGTCAGGCTTAGTTGGGGAGAGAGAGAGATGAACAGGTGAAGCCCAGAGGGCGTTTTAGGGCAGTGAAGCTACGTGATGCTGTAAGTCAATACCTCTGTCAAAACCCATAGAACAGTATGACACAGAGTGGGCCCTGGTGTAAACTATGGACTCTTGTTAACAACAGTGCATCAACATTCATTTGCCAATTGTGACAGATGCACCGCACTGACGCAAGACATTGATAATCGGGGAAACTGCAGGAGTGGGATGGGGAAAAGGAGGTATGAGGGAGCTCAGTTGTTCTGTAGACTTAAAAGTGCTCTAAAAACAAAGCCAATTATTTTTTAAAAAGTAGATTAACAATTTAAATTTGCTTAATTTATAAGATTAAAATAGCATGAATATGTACAACTTTTAAGAATAAAAACACTAATATGAAAATCCTTTTATTTTTTATTTTTTGAGACAGGGTCTTGCTCCGTCACCCAGGCTGGAGTGCAGTGGTAGGAACATGGCTCACTGCAGCCTCAACTTTCCAGGCTCAAGCGCTTCTCCGGCCGCAGCCCCACAAGTAGCTGGGACTACAGGTGCACACCACCACGCCCGGCTAATTTTTGTATTTTTAGTAGAGACGGGGTTTTGCCATGTTGCCCAGGCTGGTCTCAAACTCCTGAGTTCAAGTGATCTGCCTGCCTTGATCTCCCAAAGTGCTGGGATTACAGGCATGAGCCACTGTGCCTGGCCTGAAAATCCTTTCTTTAAATACCAAACAGAAACAAAGTTGCCAACAGTAAGGGCACACTAAATACTAAGCTTTATGGGCCTGTATTATGGCATTAGTGCAGATGTAGTCAGGGAAAAGCCAAGATAGCGCTGAAGCAAATTATCGTAAAAGATTGAAAGATTGCAACCCAGACATCAAAAAGCAAAACAAAAAAAGAAATAACAGAACAACACTCCCCCCAACCCTCCACCGCAACCCCCCAGCACGAAAAAACCCAAGAAGCATGAATAAAATGACGGATGCAAAATGTTACAAATAGATCACATAAATATCAAGATGTCAACTCCCCAATTAAATGCAGAGATCCTCAGACTGGCTTTGAAAGCACAGCCACTAATACGCTCTTTAGAAGGAATCATCCTAGCGCTAACTGGCATAAAGGCTAAAAATAGAGGCTGTGCAAAGAGGAACCAAATGCCATTTAGAAGCAAGCAGGGAATCGGACAATGATGCAGACTGCCCACATCTTCTTTGCTCACATCCAAACTCCCTGAATTTAGCTGAAAAAAATATTTTTAAAGGCCTGTTGGAGCACGAAAATAATGACTCCCATTTGTGAACAGTAATTTCTGATGCCTCTGAAGGAAGTCAGAGGACGGCAGGAGCAGCTCGCTATGGAGGAGGGGCCAGGATGCAGGAGGGTACTCAGGGGAACCCCCCCTTCCAGGGTGGCCCCTCTGCCCCATGCTTGCAGCTCCACCAACCTGACTCGTCCCCTCATCCCTAGAGGCTAAAGGGAGAGGCCTGGCCAAGGCTGGGTGTCAAGTGGCTTGTGGGAGAGGGAGGGCCCTGCACCACCCTCGATGGGCGGCCCCGGTGGAGGCATTTCTCCAAGCACCCAGGACGGCCACAGCTGTTGGCTCCTGTCACCATGTGTGCGGCTTCCCTGGGACCCGGTCCCACGTCACCACAGGAGAGCACAATTGGGATGGGTGCAGGGCAGTGAGTGATACCGTAAACAAATGAAACATCTCCCCTGTATATTCAGAATTGTGGCCACCTTCCTAAGAAAATAAAAAGTAAAGACATATGAAAGACTGTTCAAACTCAGTAGTAATCAAGAAAATACAAATGATAAGTTTCACACATACTAAGCTGGTGATGAGAACACTGCTCACCTTTCCCGTAAAAGTTTTGAGAAATGAGAGTATCAGTAAGTTCTGAGAATATTAATAAGTTCTCACCAGCAGTGAAAACTGACCCGATAACTCTTTTGGTAAAGAATCTGGCAGAATGTTTCAAGAGTCATGGAATTCTTTACTTTTTGATGCAAAACCCATTTTTTTTCAGATTTTTAACCTAAAAAATGATCAACATAAAAAATAAGGAAAAAAGTCATAAGCACAAAGACATTATATCTATCCCTCTATTATATAGATATAAAAAATATTGAAATGTTACATAAATAAAAATATATATACGATAAATATGTAAATGTTGATATATGACACAGAAGCATAGAAATAATCCAGTTATAAAACAGTGCAAGATTTTTGGTAAAATATAATATGTAACAGAACACTTTATATTACAATCATAATTATGAACAGAGAGTAATATGGAAAGTGGTTTATGAGTGCATATTAAGTTTAAAAGCAGACGGTGGGCTTGGTGCAGTGGCTCATACCTGTAATCCCAGCACTTTGGGAGGCCGAGGCAGGCAGATCACCTGAGGTCAGGAGTTCAAGACCAGCCACATCAACATGGTGAAACGCCAACACAGTGAAACCCCGTCTCTACTAAAAATACAAAAATTAGCTGGTTATGGTGGTGCGTGCCTGTAGTCCCAGTTACTTGGGATGTTGAGACAGGAGAATGGCTTGATCCTGGAAGGCGGAGGTTTCAGTGAATCAAGATGGCACCACTGCACTCCAGGCTGGGCGACAGAAAGACTCCGCCTCAAAAAATAATAATAATAAAAGCAGATGGCTGCACAGAGGCAACGTAGGACCATGTAAATTACATCTCTGTAAATTCTGTAAAGAGCGGAAAAGCAGCATGGGGAAGGAACAAATGAGTGTATTTGGGGGTGTGGCATGTGGCTGAACTCCGCCTCCTTTGAAGCAGCGGCCGTGTATTTTGCACTAAATCACCCTGGGCAGACAAAGGCCTGTGCACGTCCCTCCAGGCCTCCTTCCCACGCTTCCTTCCCAGGCGTGCTGCTTGCCCCCGGTTTGTGTTCATATCCCATCCCTGGGACAGAGGCTCCCGGGGCATCCCCAGAGCAAGAATGTGTGGGGCTCATAGTAGGTGCTGAGTGAATGTCTGCTGAGTCGATCCCAGCCTGGGATTCTCCTGATGTGTGTTAAGAGACTCACAGTCCCATTCACATTCCACTAGCAACAGATTTTAAGGAGCGCACTTTCTTTTAAGGACGTGACGATTTTATTTCATAAAATCACAACATATTTTCACAACTTAGTGTCATCATCTTTCTTCTACTATAAACTAAACATTTCATTCTTTCCAATTTCTTATTTTTGGCCAAATTATGTATAGATAATAAAAGTATTGCAGAAGCCAAAACATAGAGCCTATAAATAAAGTGCATGACTTTCATTCCTTGGAAATAAAAGGTTTAGACAGGTTTTGTTCATTACTTATCTTGAAATATTAGCTATATAGATGAATATGGCAACAGTTAAAAACAATTCCATCTAAACTAAAGATAGTTCCTTACTTGATCTGTTTCACTAGAAACTAAATAAGGAAAAATATCCAAGTGTAAATTGTAGGAATACAGTGTTCTCACTTTTAGGTGCTCACAGGCGTGATGAGGATCTGGCACTGTGGTCCACGTGACCTGGTTTCTGGGGTCACGGGAGCCTGGGGCAGTGGCTAAACATGGGACTTTAGTCCATACTAAACATGGGACTCTTCACTGACCAGCAGCCTTGGCCTGCAGCAGCCAGGTGTGCCCGTCATAGCACGGTTGCAGGGGCCATATGCAGGGCCCGTGGCACTGTCACCATGTGTCAGGTGGCTGGTGCAGCCTGGGCCTCGCCTGACAGAAGAGCAAAGGTTCACCACTGCAGACATGCTGCTCCCTGCCTACCCTCCCCATGCAGGAGAGGCCCGCGGATGACTGGTCCACTCCAGGTGACCAGGGGAAGAGTTACATTAAGAAGCCACCAGGTGGGATGCAAAAGGGCCACAGGCTCCATAGAAAACTCACTCTGAAACAAGGCAGACATAGGGGTGCGGAGGGGCCGAATGAAATCATGGTCACAGTTTTAAAGGAAGAGTTTCCAGTATCAAACCCAGGTTTGAATGTCTTACCCACATTTCACAGACACCACGAGTGCTGTCGGCACAGTATGAACCTCACAGCCCGTATCTCAGTGGTGTCTTAATTCACATCTATGATCCCAAACCTATGTTCCACAGGATCACGCCCACACACGGGTCCATAACAATTATCCCATCTGCTCTGGGGCTGAGTCTGAGTCCATAAATTTCCCTCAACACAGAAGACACGGCTGTCGCCAGCCCTCCCTCTCCAGGTCAGTGCGGACTCAGCGCAGGTCGGTCTCATGGGGACCAGATGGAGTGCACTGTGCTACCTGCCACGTGGTCTGCCCATTAGAAACAGTAGAGTGCCTGTGAGTCATGAGAAAGTCTCGGGGAAAGTGGTGCCTTGGAAAATGCTCTTCATTTCCACCCGGACACCAGGCACTGCAGGGACACGGCCGGCTCCTGTGGCCCAAGAACAACCAAGGAGGCTCGCACATGAGGAAGGAGGGCATCTTAAGGCCGAATTGGGGTCCAAAGAGGCAAAACTCACAGAGGACGGCCGAGAAGCTCCCCCAAGCACAGGCACCATCAGGCAGCCTCAAGGCCCAGAGCGGCTCTTCATGTGAGCAGGGGGGACCCCCCAAGGACAAGGCAGAGGGGTCACGCTCACCTGAAGAGTCAACGACTCCCGCCCACGGCTTGAGCTCGGCTTGGGCAGGAGCCCCAAACTGATGACACAGCGCAGGTTGGCCCACGCCGGCACCACCTACGGAGACACACACCACGGCTGGTGCCGGCTGTGGGGAACTCACCACTCAGTGGATTCAGACACTGGGGACTCCTCATCTTCTTCCCCACACACCCCCAGCTGCCTGCACCTGACTGAGGGTGCATGGGGACCGGAACCACCTCTTTGGCCCTGAGTCCCCAAGTCCCACCAAGGCACAGACGCTGAACGTCCCCTCCTGGTGCTGCAGGACCGGGCCCCGAGTGTCCTGGCCTCACTGGGTCTGGTGCTCAGTGACGAAGGGAGGCTCAAGGGCACCATCACAGTCAGGCCACTGTGTCCTGGGAGTCCCCAGAGGGAGTCACTCAGCCCACAGGTGGACGCGAGGCAGGAGGGCCCACGTGGGCCTGGGCATCAGGCTGCTGGGCTCAGCAGTGTGCTCTGACACCCAGAGTCACAGGGGAGGACAGCTGTCTCGGGGCCGCAACGCCCATGTCCAGACAGCAGCAAGGAGAGGGTCCCATGGGCAAAGGTGGGGCATTTCATTCCGTTTGGGGGGTGTGTTCTGAGCGCAGCCTGGCCTGGTTGGCAGCCTCCTGGCTCACACGGCTGAGAGGTCTACGCGGTGGGCAGAGTGGCTGCTCTTGTCCCAAGGGCTGAGCTTGGTGGAGGCCGTGCCTGGCCGGGTCCCATTCATCTGCAAAGCATAAGGGGATGAGCAGTGAAGGGCCTGCTCCCAGGGGGAGAGCCATAAGCCCAGTGAGTGCGGGCAGCACTGGGCCCATAGCTGCCTGAGGATTCTCCCTGCGGGGGGAAAGGTGCAGAGAGAGGGCAGCCCCCCTGCTCCTGGGGGAGATGAGGATGTGCACACTGTGGCGTCTCCACCCGCAGAGTTCTCCACGCTGACTTCCCTTAAGGGCACTGCAGGCGTGCTGTGCTGAGCGCTCACTCCCTCCTCTGCGCACCCATCTGCCCGGCACCCACGCTTTCACTCCCATGCATCTGTCCATGCTGCGTTCATTCCATGGTGACTCATGGAGCGTGCCACACACCCGGCACAGATGTAGCTGTGGGGCTAGAGCAGTGCATGAGCCAGCCAGCTCCCATGGAGCAGGGCAGACATGGTCCCTAAGCAAATGTAAAGCCACACAGCTGCAGGCAGAGGCGCAGTGCGAAAATGGGTGGGAGCGCCTTGATTGAGCACCGTGTGCGGGGAAGGACTTCCTGAGGATGGGACACCTGAGCAGGGCTCCAGCAGGTGGGAAGCAGCGGCGCAGTGAGAACCCTAACAGGGCCTGCTCCAGACTGCCTGGGGGCCTGCCTGGGCTCTGGAGGGCAGCGTGGATGGGCCACCTCATGGTCAGTTGATCTCTATGTCCTCCCATCCCTAAGTGAATACAAGAAGCCCTGACTCTTTGGGGTCAAGGGGGAGGGCTGTGGTGACTTCATCAGGACACAGGGCACTGTGTGGGGGACACAAGCCCAGAGCATGTGCAGCCTGCAGGCCTCAGTCAGGCATGAGAGGAGGACAAAGACTGCTGGGCACCCGAAGCCACCTCTGCTGCCTGCACACCCCATCCTGCTGAGGACCCAGCCTGGTGAAGGAAGATGGGCTGGGACCCTCGGTTTAAGGAGGCTGCACTCACGATGTCCGAGTGGAAGGGCTTCGTGTTGGCGATGCGGGCGGAGCTGCTCGTGAGGGACCAGACCCTGGTTTTGTGCTTGAAGGCGGCTCTCACCTTGAAAGCGGGGAAGGGATCATGAGAGCAATTTCAGAGGCTGCAACAGCTGTAACCAGGAGTCTGTGCCGGGGCAACTCCAGAGCCGGATGCATGAGGGAGGCTGGGATTTGGAAGTATCAGTCGGAGCTGGTGGCTCCACAGCTGAGCTGTGCATCGCTGCTCTGTGGGGCAGACCCAGGTTGTGTCGCAGGCCAGGGAAGCTGGGTCTGGAGTGGCCTCTGCTGGGCTCCTCCCACCCAGCAATGAATGTCCCGGGGTGAGTGTGAGAGAGAAGCAAATAAATGTGTGGCAGGCAGGCAGGCAGGTGGGTGGGTGGGTGGGAGGCAGGCTTCCATGGCTGCACTGCCTTCCTGCCACCCGGATCCACCTCAGGCCTTGCAAGGGGTCACTGGGCGCTGTGGTCATGCAGCCCTTCTGCCCGGCCACCATCCTGCTCAGCGACTCTCTGCTCTGCCCTCCTTGGCCGACCTGGCCTGTCCTTGCAAACGGACACTGCCACTGAGACAGACCAGGCAGGGCAGTCCCTCTGCCCTGGGCCCATTCCCCACCCCAAGGCAGCTCCCACAACCTCAGCCTGGCAGGGGCTCAAAGCTGACTTAGGAAAAGTTCTCCCACAGGAACAGAAGTCCTTGGGGCAGCCCCTACTTCCCCCCAGCCAAGTACACGGCAGGTGCCAGGCCCAGAGCAGCACCGAGAATAAGCCTGCACTGGCTGCCCCAGAGTCCAAGGAGGCCACATCACAAAAGTCCTCTTCCCAGCTCCCGTGGACAGAAGTCCTCCCTCTCACAGCCAGGCCAGCTTCCCCAAGGCCCTTGAGGAGGACTGTGGGGAGCACGCCTACATCTCACTCTCCCCAAGATGCAGTCTCCACTTCTCCAGGGAGAGAGGATGCTTACACATCGCTTAGCAACTAGGCAGGGAGAGAAGAGCTGCTCAGCAGCAGGCCCAGGGCACACACTTGTCATCAGGAACGCGGCTGGCTCAGGATTTGAGTCCCAGACACCACCCCGACAGGGCAACGCTATTCCTGCTCCTGTGACCTTTCAGAAAGGAAAAGCCAGCTGCATACTGCCAGGAAATAGAGTGGACGTACCTCTGAATTCAGGAGACAATGAAAGAGGAATATGAACAGTCCCTGGGAAGAAGGAAGAAACACAGAGATTAGAGCCCTTTGCGCGTAGTTAGGAACACTGGAGGTTCTTCCCATGCAGCCTGGGAGTGGCACTGGTACCGCATGCTGTGACACAGGTCCCATGACCTGGGGCCCATGAGCACGGAGGGGCGTCCTGGGTCCCACCCTGTGATCCAACCTAGATTCGGACAGCTGCTCGGACAGAGTTCAGAGAGGGGGTGCTGCATGGGCAAAGGTGCAGCAGCAGGTGGGTTCCTAGGCAGGCTCAGTGCGGGGAAGGGCAGGCACTTCCGAAGACGTGCCACCGGCCTGCAGACACAGAAGCAACTTGAGTAGCCCAGGGAGAGTCGGGAGGGCCGTGGATGGTGACGGGGACCCATCCCTGCCCTTCCTTGGGGGCCTGTGGGTCTGAGGGCCCTGACCCTGCGCATCCCAAGTCTTTGGTTCCCAGGTGACCCTCCCTGGCCCTTCACACAGAGGGCAGCACCTGGGGGGACCGCCCTGGCCACCTCTCTGCCTGACTTTCTTTCCAGAGCTGCCGCAGGCTGACTGTCTTACTGTCCTCCATTCCCAGCCAGGACATGCCAACTACAGATGCTGGCCAGAAGCACAGGCAGCCCCGCCCTGAACGGGTCAGGATCCTGCAGGCCCCACTTTCTGAGAGTCCTCAGGCTTCGGGGACGCCCCGCATTACAGGCTCCTAAGGTGTGGCGGGGAGGGCAGGCCTCCCTCCCACACCTGCAGCCGTAGCTCCCTGCAAGCCTGCTCCTGACGGCTGGCGGCCCCCACCTCCCTGCCAGTCCCCGCGGGCTCTCACCTGCAGGGAGTTGAGCGTGGCGAACATGTACTGGAAAACCACAGCACAACCGTTGACAGCAAGCACGCCGAAGACCCACGAGGTGCCCAGGATGGGCAGCAGCACGGCCACTGCCTTGGCTGTCAACCTGGAGAGAAACAGCGACAGTCACCCTGAGCAGCAGGAGGGCGGGTGCAGGCTGTGAGGACTGCCCTCGAGACGCCAGGCTTCCAGACGGGTGCAGGCACCGCCCTGCTGGGAGCAAGACCTGGGGTCCCCCCTGCAGGTAGCCCTGGTTGAGGCATTTACCTGGGAGAAGCCTCGGTGTTTCCACACCTCCATCCCCTTACAGCTGGTGGGTGGGAGAGAGCTCTGGAAAAGTTCAGGTAGCACCCAGGGCTCACCCAGGCCATAGGGAGAATCTGTCCAGGCCCAGGGCTTGCATTTGAGCTGTTTGTAAAGATGAGGAGGAGCCAGGCCAGAGGGGAGAGATTCGGGGGATGGAAGCAGCAGAGGGTGCCCTGCAGCGTCCGGAACCCAGGCCTCCTGTGAGACGCTTGGAAGGGGGCAATGAGGCCTGGGCCTGAAATGAGGCCATGGCCAGGAAGACTTGGCCAGGCCTCGCTGGGCTGCAGCCTGTGTGTCCCCCGCTGATCACCCAAGCCCTCCTGTGACACTGACGGTGAGTTCTCAGAGGGCAGGACCAAGTGATCATCTTCATGGCCCTGGTCATGCTCAAAGGACGTGCTAAACGAGGGCTTGCTGAACTGCACTGTGAATTGAAGAGTCCTGTCGCCGAACACACCACCCCCATCAGCATGCGTCTTTATCTCCCTAGAGCCCCATGGGCCCTCTTGACACAGGACAGGCAGGTTATATATTGACCCCATTGTATAATAAGGAAACTGAGGCCCCACAGCCCCTAGTAATGGCTAAGGTGACACAGGGTTTCATCAGGGGCAGAACCAGAGGGTATTGCAGACGTCCCCACCTGGGCCAGAGTTAGCACCCACTCTGACTGGGCCCACCAGCTGCCTGCCTCAGAGCCATTCCTGATGTGCTGTGTCAATCATGGCCAACTAACTCAAGTCCAGTCCATCCTGACTTCTGAAACAGCTGGGCTTTCCACAGCAGGGCCCTTCTGCCTTTGAGCTTTAGAGAAAAGTCTAGAGACTAACGGGGTTCCTGCTGCCCAGGTCAGCCACTGTCACATGCCTCGGTTTACCCCTCATCACTCAGCCCAGTGACGGAGATTGTCTCCCTCATAGACTGTGGGTTCCCTAAAGGCTGGAACTTGGTCTTTTTGTCTCTGTAACACCAAAGTGCATCCCAGCACCAGGACTCAGAGGCTCTCAGGAAATAAACATTGAATGAATGAATGAATGAATGAACGATGAACAAATGGATGGCCATGCAGCAGTGCTGCACACGGATCTGGCACCTCCCCGGGAGGAGGTAAGATGCGGCCATAATGAGCTTCCTTGTCAAGAGCCCGAGAGCCTGGTACTGACAGCTCCTGGCAATGGGTGCCTGTAAAACCCAGAAGTGTTCCAGCACTTCAGCTCTCAGAGAAGCTGCAGCCAGCTTGTTCTCATAACACTAATGCAATAAAAGTAAAACATCTGTCTCTGAGAAACAAAGATATGCATTATTCAGCTACGATCTTTAGATCCCGGGAAACCGTATTTGAAAGGAAAGGTCACCGAGAAATAGGTACCAAAATGTGCTACTTTTAAAGTGATGGTTTGACTTTTCTTAAAATGAACAATAGAAGATCTTGGGGGAAGGCGCTGAGCTGAAGCTCTGAGGACTCTCAACACGGCCAGAGCTGTCAGTGTCCCTGGTCAAAAGCGAAAGGAGAGGCGTCCCTGGATCTGAAGGAGGCTCTGGGCAGGGGTGTGCTTTCCTCTCTGATCTATGACCCCCTCTTGCTCCTCCAAGGTTGGCCCTGGCCTGGGGGGCTCAGGCCCTGAGTCTCCAGCCCCCACAGCCACCTGCTCGTGGGTGCACTTCTGTGGGGGTCTCACCCTCACGCCCCCGCCCCCAGGGTCCCACTTGTAAAACCTGACCATTCTCTGCTTCTTTTTCAGGAGTGTGGAATCATAATCAATAAACAGAGACTTTTTAAAAAGTGAAAGCCAGGCTTCTCCCCCTTCTCAGACCTCACCTATTCTCTTCTCCACTTTTCTCGGGGTGGGGGTGGCGGGGAAGTGAAAGCCAACCCTGTGGAGGGCCCCTGAGGAAGAATCTCATCTTGTTATTCACTGAGTACTGGGCTGCTTGGCACTAAGAAAATGACTAGAGTAAAACCAGACGATGAAGAATAGGAAGGTGCTGGGGAAGCTTCCTCATGAGGCAGTGACTGCCTCTTCCTGCCTGGCGCCTGCGGCTCCCCGGCTGTGCTTCATCAGCCCCGGGAGGCAAGTGTTACACAATCCACACTAAGAAGATTGTGAGGAAGCATCCCTGGGGGGTAGACCTGACCACCCAAAGGAGAGGAGCTGAAGGCATTGGGGAATGCGCTGGGTTGCACAATGGAGAGGGACCCAGAAGGGTCTGTCCCCAGAGATGCTTGCCTGCGCCTCCCTGGGAGGGACGCATCCCCGGGCTGCCAGGTGCAGACTCATGTGGGAACGATGGGCAATGCCTTCAGCTGTGCCCTGCAAAGACCTGGGCATGCTCTCCGGGGCCACGCTACCTCGAGCCTTCACAAGAGCTGCAGACACAGTGCCAGCCTGTCGCTTGGAGGACATTTCCATGGAGAAGCAAAGGCAGTGGACAGAAGCTGCTTCCTGGGTGGGCACTGATGGGAGGATGGGGGGCAGTGGGGTAGAGATGGAAGGCGGTGCACAGGTGCGGGGCAGGTGCACGGGGGTGTTCTGGTGGCAGTGGAAGTGGTGGTCTCATGGGGCTCAGACAGGGGAGTGTGAGCTTTTGCTGGAGACAAGCTGGCAACAGACTGGCTGACCCTGAACGCTGAGGTGAGGGCGTGGGGAGCTGAGGGCTGGGGTGAGGAAGGGACAGGTCCCTCCCCGGCCAGGCCATGAGAGGTCCAGGAGACCAGCCTGGTCTCAGCAGTGGAAGAGGAAAGGACGTGATCTCTGACCCCACAAGCATCTCTTGCACGGGGCACAACCCTTGAAGGTTTCCAGGAGCTGAACAGCCCAAGGAGGCTGCAGCCTCTTGTCAGGTTAATTTATGGTGTTTGGAATTCATTACAGACTAATTCTCTCATAGATTCGCTGCTGACATATTTACCACTTTTGCTTTCACATCAGAAAAGATATACAGTGGCTGAAGTAACATTACAGAATGTCAGCTGCCTGGTACCCATGCCCTGCTTTTCATAAAGCCCCCAAGTTCCCTGTAAGGGACGGCCCCCCCAGCTTTCAGCCCTGTGGTTTGGAGGTGCTGACTGAACAGTCACACGGTCATATGAGTGAATCCCGCTCTACAGGGTCTGGCTCAGGGAGGGCACAGGTCCAGCCTGAGTCCCCATCCTCCTCCAGGCACAGGCCTCTGTCTCAGCAGGTGGGACAGGGACTCCCCCGTGGGCCTGAACCCCTGCCGCAGCCATTCTGCCACCAGGGGGCAGAGTCGACCTCAGCCTGAAGCCAACACCGAGGATGCCAAGGAGGAGCTGGGCCCCAGTGCTGCAACTGCCAAAGAATTCCTGCAACGCCAAGGCTTCTGAGCTCTGGACTTGACAGTCAGCTGCGTCAGTGAGTCCCCCTTCTGCTTAGGCCAGTGCATGCTGGGATTTCTGTCACCTGCAATCGGCTGGGCCCTAACAGATGTGGGTCAGGACACCCCAGATGGCAGTGAGTTGTGTGGCTGGAATCCCTCCCAGAGACCCCGCCCTTCTCCAGGCTGGCAGCCCAGAGCACGCCAGGACGTGGCTCTAACTTGCACCTTCCGTGATGTGCCAGCTGAGGGCGAACCTGTCATCATCCCGTTCTGCACGTGAGGAAGGCGAGGTGCCGACGGGCTGAATAACTCGCTGAGCCCAGCAGATGGCCAGGGCAGAGGCGGGACTGGCAGGGGCTTTCTGGCTCTAGAATCTTCCCCGCTGCAGCCCCCCAGCTGCTCATCACCCTGGGGTGAAGAGATCCCTAGGAGAACATCCGCAGACTCCATTCTTCTACACATGGGAGCTCTGGGGCTGGGTAAAGGCCCTGTCCTGGGTCATGACAGCCAAGCGAGGGCCTGAAGCCAGAGCTGCCCCGAGATCACAGGGACACCGAGCAAGTGGAGGACTTTGGTGCCGGCCACGGGAGGCAGGAGTGGCTGTCTCTCCTGTGACCTCAGAGCAGTCCTCTGGGGGCGGAAGGGCCACGGCACTGCTGGCAGCCTGAGGTCAACTTACTTGAGGGCACCGGGGTCCCCATGGATCTTGTAGTTGTCAGCGCTGATCTGTGAAATGACTCTGGTCACAGCGATCAGGATGCCAATGTTGACCTGCACAAGAAGCCATGGAGGAAGGTGAGGAGGGCCTGGGCCGCACCTGCAGGAGAACTGAGTCCACCTGGCCACTGCCCTCACCACAGGCTACCCCTGCCCAGCCAGGGCTCCTGGGACACAGAGGCGTCGCTGGGACAAATCTCACCCTGTTCCGTGGGCTTTTACCAACATGCACAACATGCAAGCTCGCCTCTGAGAGCTCCTGCGTTGAGAAGACAGCAGAGACAAGTTCTAGTCCCAGGAACACATCCGGGCAGGAGGGGATGAGCCTGGGCCAGACCTCATCTTAGCATCTGCTTCGTTAGTGTGACCGTGGGCAACTCACCCAGGTCCTCCGAGCCTCAGCGCCCCAGGCGACGAGAAGGATAGTGCTCACTGTGCAAACAACTGCTCAATGTGCCAGGCCCCGGCACGGCAGCTGGCTCTCATCTCCCGCCCCGGCCCAGGCCTGCAGCTGTGTGAGCCACAGAAGCTGCGGCAGAGGGGGACCATCTGCTGCCAGCACCCTTCCTTGCTGGGAAACTGCTGGAAGGCTCCTGTTGGGACCTATGGGGCAGGGCGGGGCACTGAGGGGCCCCTGGCAGAGGCTTCAGCACAACCTGCCCCTCACCTGGGCAGCTCCGTCAGTAGGAGGCTGGCGAGGCAGGCACAGCATGGGGAAGAGCCCCCCAATGCCCGCTGGCTGCAGGGTTAGGATAAGGGTTAGCCTTCTCCCTTGTGTCTGAAAAATTCTGAGGCCGTGTACAGAGTCAGCAAGGAGTCCAGCTCCAGGGTAAAGTCCTCTGCGTGAACCCTCAGGCTCGAACTTTCAGGCAATGAACAGGGCTCTACCTGGCAGCCTCACAGGGCAGCTGCTGTCCCCACGCCAGCCTGGGTGCAGCGAGAGCCTGGCAGTCTCTGAAGGGAGCTGCGGTGAGAGGGCAAGGCACTGGGGCCCCTCACGGGAAGGGCCAGCCTCGCCCTTCCCCAGCACGGGATGGGCCAGCCTCGCTCTTCCCCAGCACGGGATGGGCCAGCCTCGCTGTTCTCCCGCATGGGGTGGGCCAGCCTCACTCTTCCACACATCTGCACCCCTCGCCTAGGCGCCCACGCCAGGCCTTTCTGAAGCGCCTGCTGAGCCCGCCTCACCCTAGGGGCCTTGAAGGCACCTTTGTGCCCAGGACTTTTCCACTGTGAACCCTTCCCCTTCCTCCTCGAGCAGCTCCCAAGCCCAAGAGCCAGCAGGAGCCCGCCGCCCAGGGCTCTCTCAGCAGACCGGCCCTGTCTGCACGGAGGCTTCAGACCCTCCTGGTGCTGTTCTTTGGGGGAGAATGGTGCGCGGTGGGGCCGCCCCCTCCTGCCTAGCCCCTTAGGACACTATTGTAGCAGTGAGCACCCCAACTGTTCGCTCCTCGGCTCCTGTCTTCACTGACCACCTCAACACCTGGCAGCTCAGCTCATGCCCAGCTCAGCTGACAGTCTGATGCACCTTAGTTGCCCTTATTTTCCCATCTGTAAAGTGAGGCTAATAATACAAGTGTCCCAAGGCCAGGGAAGGGAAAAGAAGTGAACATATTAGCCACCCAGCATGGCGTCTGCACAAAGAGCATGTCCAGAAACGCTGATGCCCTCCAGCCAACCTCACTGTGTAACGACGACAAGAAAAGCCACACTCAACTAGGAGCAGAAAGCGGGAGCAGCGTGGAGGACAGGGCAGTGGTTTTCAAATGCAGTGATGATTCAACTAGGACAGTGACAAACGCGTAAGTGACTAATGTGCAGTTATTACTTCGAGTGGGGATTTCAATTGCAGACGGCTGATGGTCACTGATGTGTGAGTGCGGCCCGTGCCCTCAGAGCAGGCTGGCCTTGGCCATCTGCCTGGGAAGCACTTTCGTGCCTCCAGTGGTGGCTACAGCATCACACAGAGAGGGATGTGGAGACGGAAGATGCCCCAGGTCAAACTGCCACAGACCCTGCCTGCTCTTCTTACTGAGATTCAGAAGTTTCTCTTGAATAAATGCTTTTAGTGTGCATGCCTTTGTTGCCAGAATTCCGAATATTTTTTCAAAACAATTCTTCCAGTTCTTTCCTTGTTTTGGGGGTGGAGATTTCCCCAGGTCCTGACTCTGCCATTCTGCATCTCATGCCCCTTTCCACTCAGGGGTTTCCATTCTGGGTGCCTCACCTACTGACACAGGCGGGGGCCTTATCTGTAACAAGATTGGAAACAACCTGAATGTCCACACCCAGACAGCAGGGCAGGCCTGTCACTCACACCCAGACAGCAAGGCGGGCCTGTCACTCACACCCAGACAGCAGGGCGGGCCTGTCACTCACACCCAGACAGCAGGGAGGGGCTGCCATGCACACCCACTCTGTGGAACACTTTGTGGGTCTGAGACAGACTGAGGCAGCTCTTCCTCGGTGAAGAAGCCACAGCCCCCACATACACTGAAGGCCGCGATGGGTGGGTGTAGTTACAGTCCCCCTATCTGCACAAAACCCCAGGATACCCATGAAACCAGCATCACGGGTTGCCTGTTTGGAGGGAAGGTGGAAACCAGGGAATGCAGAAACATACATAGGCAGACACATTCATGCATAGATTCTTAAGCTTTTCCTTTAAATTTTGTGTTGCCAATTCAAAAATCAAATTCTTTAAATTTTAGTTTTAAACAATTATAAATTAAAAGGAAATAATATGAAGCCCATTTCCTGTGAACAACTGAGCAGTGTCCTCGGGGTCAGGTGGAATAGAAACTCAGCCATGCAGTGTTGCAGTGATTCAGGGGATGGAGAAACCGTGAAGCCTGGGAGCCACAAGAGGGATGCCTGGAGATGGAGAGGATCTCGAGCAACTTGAGTGAGTGCAGAGTTCCCATCAACCAACACCCCACCTGAGCTCAGAATCCCATCACAACCAACCCAACCAACACCCCACCTGAGCTCAGAATCCCATCACAACCAACTCAACCAACACCTCACCTGAGCTCAGAATCCCATCACAACCAACCCAACCAACACCTCACCCCAGCTCAGGGTTCCGTCACAACCAACTCACCAACCCCACCTGAGCTCAGCCACACCCCCCCCCCCCCCCCCCCCCCCCCCCCCACCCCCCTGAGCTCAGAATCCCATCACAACCAACCCAACCAACACCCCACCTGAGCTCAGAATCCCATCACAACCAACTCAACCAACACCTCACCTGAGCTCAGAATCCCATCACAACCAACCCAACCAACACCTCACCCCAGCTCAGGGTTCCGTCACAACCAACTCAACCAACACCTCACCTGAGCTCAGGGTTCCATCACAACCAACCCAACCAACACCCCACCTGAGCTCAGATCCCAGCATAACCAACCCAACCAACACCCCACCTGAGCTCAGAATCCCAGCACAACCAACCCAACCAACACCCCACCTGAGCTCAGAATCCCATCACAACCAACTCAACCAACCCTCACCTGAGCTCAGAATCCCATCACACCACTCAACCAACACCTCACCTGAGCTCAGAATCCCATCACAACCAACCCAACCAACACCTCACCCCAGCTCAGGGTTCCGTCACAACCAACTCAACCAACACCTCACCTGAGCTCAGGGTTCCATCACAACCAACCCAACCAACACCCCCTGAGCTCAGATCCCATCACAACCAACTCAACCAACACCTCACCTGAGCTCAGAATCCCATCACAACCAACCCAACCAACACCTCACCCAGCTCAGGGTTCCATCACAACCAACCAACCAACACCCACCTGAGCTCAGAATCCCATCACAACCAACTCAACCAACACCTCACCTGAGCTCAGGTTCCATCACAACCACCCAACCACACCCACCTGAGCTCAGAATCCCATCACAACCAACCCACCAACACCCCACCTAGCCCCCCCCCCCCCCCCCCCCCCCCCCCCCCCCCCCCCCCCTCAGAATCCCATCACAACCACCCACCAACACCCCACCTGACCTCAGATCCCATCACAACCAACTCAACCAACACCCCACCGAGCTCAGAATCCCATCACAACCAACCCAACCCAACCACCCTCACCCCTGAGCTCAGGGTTCCATCACAACCAACCAACCAACACCCCACCTGAGCTCAGAATCCCACACAACCAACCCAACCAACACCCACCTGAGCTCAGAATCCCATCACAACCAACCAACCAACACCTCACCTGAGCTAGAATCCCATCACAACCAACCAACCAACACCCACCTGAGCTCAGATCCCATCACAACCAACCCAACCAACACCCCACCTGAGCTCAGAATCCCAGCACAACCAACCCAACCAACACCTCACCCGAGCTCAGGTTCCATCATACAACACCCCACCCGAGCTCAGGGTCCCATCACAACCAACTCAACCAACACCTCACCTGAGCTCAGGGTTCCATCACAACCAACACCCCACCCGAGCTCAGGGTCCCATCACAACCAACTCAACCAACACCCCATCCGAGCTCAGGGTTCCATCACAACCAACACCCACATAAGCTCAGAAGTCTCATCATCACTCCTGCTTTGCCGCTGGAGGCTATAAAGTGTGGTTCTGCCCCAGACCTCTCAGCTGTAAAGCTGAAAGATGCACACATGACTGTTCCCAGACTTTTGGGACAAGGCCACTGAAAGGATGATCAACTTGCAGCAAAATGTTTTGCCAACGTGAAACGCTACAAGTGATTAATTTGAGATTTCAAGTCCTTTACTTTATCTTGACTGCTTTGCGTAAGATCCACTCTACGTGTTTCATAACAGTTAAGCTGATCACATTATTACTTGTCAGAATGAGTCATCTTTCCTTTTTCTCCAAAGATTTTGCTGGGTCTCTTTTTTTTTCTTTTAGCCTGGGTCAGTCTGGTTTCATTTTCCAGGCACATTTTTTCCATCTTATCAGGATGATACATTTGCTGTGGCTTCCTAAGAGGAGGAGCAGCTCACCACGGCCTCCAATCCTGCATCGGTGCAGTTAAGTGGGGGACTATGGCTGCGAGTGGCACAAATCTGACATTTCATGAAAATATAAGACAGAATCGGGCCTGGCCCCCCTCACTCCATTTCACTCATCCTCACCCATGCCTTGCTGTATGGTACACCCACACTCGACTACAAATCGGAAAATGCCCTGGGAGTGAGGCATGTCCAGTGTGGGTACCACAGGTGTTCCAGCAGCTAAGCACCTCCCCACTGAAGGCAGATGTCAAAGAAACGACTCACAGTCCTCGCTGCAGAAGAAAAACCGGAATGCACGTGGAGGCAGTAGAACTGTAAAGCAAAGCTCTCGTGGCTCCTACGAAGGCCAAGATCACAGTGACCTCTGGTGGGAGGAGGGAGGCAGGACTGTGTGGGAATCCTGGTGTTCTGTTTCTTGACCTAGCTCAGGGTCACCAGAATGCTGATTTGTGAATAAACACTGAGCGGGACACCACTATTTCACAATGAAAGGGCTATACAGGTACATACACACATACACAAATATGTAGTTTACACAACAGTGTGTGCCTCAGTCTGTTTTCTGCTACTATAACAGAATACCACGGACTGGGTAATTTATAAAGAACTGAGATTTATTTCTTACAGTTTGGGAGACTGGGAAATCCAAAGTTGAGGGGCCTGCATCTCGTAAGGGCCTTCTTGTTGCATTGTCCCATAGCAGAAGTCGGAAAAGCAAGAGAGCACAGAGAGAGAGAAGAGGGCAAAACTCATCTTTTAATCAGAAACCCACTTGTTCAATAATGAAAGCACTCCCACAATAGCAGCATTAACCCATTCGCGAGAGCAAAGCCCTCATGACCTCATCAGTTCCTAAGGTTCCACCTCTCCGAACCTCTTGCACTGGAAATTAAGTTACATGAACTTTGAGGGAAACACTCAAACCACAGCAGTGTGTCTCTGTCTGTCTGTATTTAGGTATCCGTATCTATGTATCAGTATCTACGTGTATCTACAGGCAGTTCCTAACTTAGGAAGGTTCAAGTAACAATTTTTCACCTTTTCAGTGGTGTGAAAGCAAGACATGTCAGTACAAACTGTACTCTGCAAACCTATGCAACTAATTTTTCACTTCCAGTATTCAATTTCATTTGATATTCAACACTGCATTATAAAGAGGCTTCGTGTTAGATGATTTTGCCCGACTCGAGGCTAATGTAAGAGGTCTGAGAATGTTTGAGGTAGGCTAGGCTATGATGTTCTGTAGGTTATATGTATTAAATGCATTTGCAATTTACGATATTTTCTGCTTATCAGGACTTAATCCCATTGTAAGTTCAGGAGCATCTGTATCGATCTGTATCTATATTTATGCTTATCTGTACCTCTGCATCTCTAGCAATTCATCTGTATCTATGTCTGTATTTGTATCTGTATCCATGTATCTGCCTATATCTGTATCTACATTTCTATCTGTGTATCTGTCTCTATGTATCTGTTTGCATCTATACCTCTGTACATATATCTGTAACCATATCTCTATCTGTCTCTATTTAGACACGTAGCTACCCTGGCTTCTCCCCAAGGGAGACAAAGATTTTAAATCAGAGACTCCTTCTCTCCCCCAGGCCTGGAGGCACTCTCCTTCTTTCCAGCACAGAACAAGCCATTCTGAAGGCTGAAGTGCCCCTGGCATCCACAGAGTCCCTGTCCCTTGGGGGAATGGGGTGTCTAGGCTCTGTGGCTTCTGGAAAATCAGGTGTTATGGGCTGAACTATGTCCCCTTAAATTCATATGCTGAAGCCCTAAGCCTCTCTGTACCTAAGAACAAGACCATTTGGAGACAGGTTCTTTAAAGATGTAATTAAGTTAAAACGAGGTCACTAGGGTGAGCTTTAATCCAATGACTGGCTTAAGCTGTCATTTATTTTAAGAGATTAAGATGCAGACATGCACAGAGGGAAAAGCATGTGAGGACACAGGGAAAAGACAGTTATCTACGAGCTAAGGAGAGAGGCCTCAGGAGAAATCAACCCTGGCGACGCCTCGATCCTGGACTTCTGGCTTCCAAAACTGTGAGAAAATAAATGTGTTTAAGCTGTAGCGCCTGTGCTCCTGTGTTACAGCAGCCCGATAGACTAAGACACCAGGGAGCGCTGGGCCTACGGGCATGTTCGCATTTTGTGTAACTGGAATCACAGAGTGAATGAAAATCCATTTCCCTGCCTTATAGCAGAGAACAATTTGAGAAGGGGCAGTGGGCAGTGTGTGTGTTTGGCGGTAGATGCCTGGTGGGGGTGTTACTGGAAGTCGCTGGGCTCTGTCTTTTTCTCCTCAACCTTAGGCGCAGCAGGCCCCACAGTGACCCTTTACTGTCTCCCAAATTCTTGCCTTTTCAGGATGAACCTTGCCAGGACACAGGGAAACCGCATGTCCTTATGCAAACACACAGCTTCCTAAAAGTTTTTAATTTTCAATTATGCAGGCAATACATGGGTGTTTTTAGATGCATACGATCTTGAAGCACACACTCCCCAAACCCAAACCTCTCCTTAGGGAACCGTCATTTTGTGGGCATCTGTCCGGGCATTTTCTTATTCAGTCGTATGTCCACATGTGAGTGTGTACCCATATAGGGCTTTTAACTTTTTAAACAAATGGGGTCATGCTATACTTGTGATCCCAAAACCTGCTTTATCGGGAAATAAGGCTGAGGACTTGTCGGTAAATGAGGAATTAACCCAGATGGCACAAACCCTGGGATCCTCTGAAGACGTGAGAGGGACAAGACCCCCATCCCTCCTCCACGGCGCTCCCTGCAGGGGTCGGCTGGAACCGCCAGGGCACCCCCTGGCCCAGAGGTTGGTATGCCTTCTGCCAAGAGCCAGTTAGTATTTTTGGCTTTGTGGGCCACGCAGTTGTCGTTGCAACTATTCAGCTCAGCTGTTTTAACCTGAAAGCAGCCACAGACAATGTGCACATCAATGGACGTGGCTGTGTGCCAAGAAAACCCGATCTACAAAAGCAGGTAGTGGGCCACACTGCTGCCGTTTGCTGGCCTCTGCACTTGAACCTGGAATCTTTTTTTTTTTTTTTTTTTTTGAGATGGAGTCTCACTCTGTCGCCCAGGCTGGAGTGCAGTGGCACGATCTCGGCTCACCACAAGCTCCGCCTCCCAGGTTCATGCCATTCTCCTGCCTCAGCCTCCCGAGTAGCTGGGACTACAGGCGCCCGCCACCACGCCCAGCTAATTTTTTGTATTTTTAGTAGAGACGGGGTTTCACCATGTTAGCCAAGATGGTCTCGATCTCCTGACCTCGTGATCCGCCCGCCTCGGCCTCCCAAAGTGCTGGGATTACCGGCGTGAGCCACCGCGCCCGTCCTGAACCTGGAATCTTTTAAGGCTGCCCCATTCAGCTCTTGCCTCCCTTCCAATCTGCCTGTTGCTACCAATGTCCCAGGAGGGCATGAGGACCTCAAGCTAGCTGTGCTGAGAATCATCTGGAAGATTCTAAAGGCCAAGAAGCCGAAACTTCAGGAGGTGGAGCTTAGGCAGGAATACTCTTAAAGCTTCCCAGGGCCGGGCGCAGTGGCTTATGCCTGCAGTCCCAGCACTTTGGGAGGCCGAGGCAGGTGGATCACCTGAGGTCAGGAGTTTAAGACCAGCCTGGCCAACATGGTGAAACCCTGTTTCTACTAAAAATACAAAAATTAGCTGGGCATGGTGGCACCTGCCTGTAGTCTCAGCTGAGGCAAGAGAATTGCTTGAATCTGGGAAGCAGAGGTTGCAGTAAGCCAAGACCGTGCCACTGCACTCCGGCCTGGGTGACAGAGCAAACAGAGCAAAGACTCTGTCTCAAAACAAAACAAAACTCCCCAGGTAATTCAATTACGTAATGAGTCTGAGGAGTCGTTCTGTCCTCCAGGAATGATGGCCACTGACAACAAGGAATGGGGTAGGGGGTGGGGCCCTGAAGGTAATGTCCCCTCAGGAATGACAAAAGGGACTCTAGTGAAGCTGGGAGACACAGGGGTGCTGGGCTCCTGGCACTGGGCCCCACACCGTGTGGGTGGTGAAGGAGCCAGGCAGAGCCACCTCGGAACCCCAGCTGTCACTGACCACGGTGAGACATGAAAGCCAGATGACCAGGACAACGTCTGAGACAGGCGCCTGTCCTGCCCAGGCCCTGCGGTTCTAGAGGGTTTAAGTCAGTAGAGAGAAAGGGAGAACAAGAACAGCAGACTTGAATACAACTTGCCCTTCCCACCCTCCGTCACTAAACGTCCTTTAAACCCCCTCCCACCTGGCCACGCTCCAGCCAGGAGTTTGATGACCGAGGGGACTGGAGTCCGCTCTGAAAGCGTTTCTGCATTTTGGTTGACAAAGTTAATGGTCCTCCCAGACCCCCAGGGAGCGCGGGGACCTCTCACTGAAGCCTCTGACACTCTTTAAAGGGTAGAGTCGGTAAAGCGATGGCAGGTGATCCTCACGCAGCCCCGGGGAGGCGCTGCGGCCCCCAGACCCTAAGAGCTCAACCGCGCAGCCCCAAAGACGTCCCCTCTGCAGCTGACAGCGATTCACTGAAAGGAAAACCAGCCCTGCTCGGAGCTCTGTAGAAGCTGTGAGGGAGGCTCTGATGCCACAGGCCTTTCCCTTGCGACCTCCTCTGCTTGCACAAAGATTCCTGCCCCTCGGCTCGTGGCGTCCCGCCCAACACCCCTGGGCCCCTGACGCCCCTCAGTCCAGGGAGCTGCTCCAGTTCGCTGCGGGGCCCTGACCCAACCTGCAGACGGGAAGCCTGGGCCAGGACGTGCAGCCCGGGCCCAAACAGCCAGGACCCTCAGGCACGTGAAAGTACAGAAGGGAAAGCACAGACTCTGCTGAGGTCACACCCTCTGATCACGACCCCACCACGCCAGCAACTCCTGGTGTCCACCGGTGCTAACTGCACAAAGAAATCATGTGAGGCAGACCCGACCAATCATTCGACTCCATCCCATTTCCCTGATTGGTTCTGGGACAGACACATGACTCACCACAGCCAATAAGAACCAGCCTGGGACTTGCGCTGGGAGTGCTGGGAGAAAGCCTCCGTTTCCATCCGGGGAGGCAGAAAGTTGAGAGACAAGCCTCATCCCAGCGCAGGTGCAGGAGCCCTGGGCCCAGCCTCCCCACAGATGGTCCTGACTCAGGAGCCCGTAAATCCCCATCCGTGTTTAAACTCTGAGTTGGGGCCAGGCACAGTGGCTCACGCCTGTAATCCTAGCACTTTGGGAGGCAGAGGAGGGCAGATCACCTGAGGTCAGGAGTTCGAGACCAGCCTGGCCAACACGGTGAAACCCCATCTCTACTAAAAATACAAAATTAGCTGGGCGTGGTGGCGCACGCCTGTAATCCCAGCTACTCAAGAGGGTGAGGCAAGAGAATCGCCTGAACCCAGGAGGCAGAGGTTGCAGTGAGATCGCACCACTGCACTCCAGCCTGGGAGACAAAGTGAGACTCCGTCTCAAAAAAAAATAACAAAAACAACAACAAAAAACTCTGAGTTGGGTTTCCTGTCACTTGCAAACCACTGTAACTGTAACTGTTATGTGGTTCCCAGGAGGCTTCTGCTGAGATGCCCCTCTGCAGCCTTGGAGTCCTGGTGACTCCCGAGCAAGGAGCTAGCCGGTGGGTGAGAAGGCGCCAGAGGATGGGGAAAGACGAGCCCGCGCCTGTGCTGTTCTCAGGGCTGTGTGCCTGCACCTGCCGCCTCGGCTGCAAGAGCCCTGGGGCCTTGAGTGGACCCGCCTGGAAAGCACCACCTTCCTGGGCATTCAGGGAAATAAGAACCTCAGTCACTGGCCCCGAGGAGCCCTAGCGAGGAGTGACCGAGGAACAATGCTGCATCCTTCAGAAGCTCCTCAGGGAGCCCCGCGCCATCACCAGAGCCCCGCACCCTCTCCTCCTGCCCCTCCCCAGCCCCGCTCTGCGCCCACAAGGGCAGGAAACGTACCACGATGACAAACAGGGCAGGGGCTACAAAGGCCCAGATGGCGCCACTCGCCAACGACAGCCAGCAACTGCGGAGGGAAGCAGAGCCGTTACTTCAACAACCTCGTTCCACCTGCCAGCGTACCTTCATCCAAAAGTAGTTGCTAAGGTGATGTCTTTCTCGGCTACAGGGTCCACCTGGGGCAGTCAAAAAACATTCCTATTCCCTGCAAATGTATTTTTATCCGTGATGATCCCACGTCTCATTCTTGGAAAGGACTTTCCAGGTTTGCAGACCAGGACAGCAACCTCTGGAGAGTTTAGCCAAAATCCAAAATAGATTTTAATTTCATTATGAAACAGACCTTTGCTGGGGACTGGCTTTCCTGCAGAGCACTTCAAATATGACCCAGTAGGGGCCTTCTATGAGGGATTACCATACTGATGAGTCGTCAGCGACGCAGCACCTGACCATTCCCATATGCCCAAAGCTTGGGGTCAGTTCCACTCCCTCAGTGCCCTCCAGCTGAGCGGAAACGTTCCAGAGGGTCCTAGTGGTTGCTCTGATGTCCTGAGAGCAGGGTCCAGTTTGAGGATCTGGCCTCTGAGAAGTGACCCCCAGAACTCAGGTTAAAAAAAAGCCAGCTCCTTCACAATTTCATCTCCAGAGCCTATGGCACTGTCAAGAGCCGAAGATTCCCTAGGACCTCTGATCTTCTTGACTCCTGGACACTTTCCCAAGGACCTGAAGTGCCTTTAATTGGATCCGGGCAGGTGCGTGGCGCTGTCCTCACTAGCACACAATGTGGTGTCTCCCTGGGGCTGGCTTATTTCACTCCCTCCGTGACTGCTCACTGAGCAGCAGGTCTGCCCCACAGCACAACAAACTCCATCATCTCATTTAATCCTATGCTGCCCCTGAGGTGGGCGCTATGATCACTCCCATCCTGCAGATGAGGAATCTGAGCCCTAAAAAGCTCAGGTGACTTCAGAGATCACTGTGGGCACACCGCCTCCCTGCCCCCATTCCTCCCCAAAGCCTCCCGGACCAGGAGACGGCAAATGCCCCAAAACAAGTGACAGCACCTGCAAGAGGCCCATTCATGGCTGCACACCCAGAGCACGGAGAGGAGAAACCTCTCATCTGAGGATGCCCTGTTTAAAAGGAAAATGCACCGCAAGTCTGAACGGTACCTCTGCAAAGGTGCGATTCACACCAGGCTCTCTGGAGAGTGGGATGCTTCTGCAGAGAGATTGTGCTTTCCAGCATTTCATGCAGAATTTTAAGTCAACGAGGGGCTTCTGATAGATACTCTATTCTGTTCAGAAACCCAGGGAGCTTCCTGAACCTGGCTGGTGCTGCCTGGCTTTCGGGCAAGAGTGTGGGAAAAGGCTTGTATTAGAGTCAGACCCTGGGACTCGGGACTGTGGGTGAGTCCATCGTCCCCAAGCTCCAGATGCGATAAAAGGGAACAAATGCCCTCGAGCTGTGTTTGAGGAGGATATTCTTCTTCTAATTAGTCCCTCAACTTCTAACAGCATCCAGAATTGAAAGGAACAGGCCAAAACAGTGGTCTGCGTAACCACGCCTGTTTCACTATGCACTCAGACACTGCCTTCTGTAAATGCTTCGCCTTCAGGGAACCTGCACCAACGTGGAAAAGGCTGGATTTCTCCCAGTTTCACTATTCGTCTGTACTATTATCTCATTTTGAAGCTGTGAAAATGCTCAACTTCCTTTCTGTTTGTAAGCACCGTCAATATTTATCTTCCATGTTGTCACTCAGTGGTTTCTCAGCTTGGCTAGAACAGGTAGCAGCTTCCAAGAGACATTTGAGTGAAAGCTCTTTTACTTGTAAGGAAAGAAAATCATATTTCTGGAACCGAAACAGCTGATCTGGTCCCTCAGCACCATCCCATCCTCTTCCTGACACAACTGTGGACCCATGAGCTGCATTTCAAGTGGCAACAGGAGATACTGGACATCATAAGGTCCATCCCCTACTACCCAAGCAATGGGACCCTCAAGACCACCTGCCTGATGCAGAGCAGGCCCCACTTACTCCAACATGCATGTACCTGCTCCACTCTCAGTTACTGGGCACACGGTCTGCACAGTGCCCTTGCTGACAACCCCAAGAAAGGGTGAAAGGATCACAATTTAGCCTCCATGGATGAGCAGAACTGTGTCTGAGACCATATGGGTGAAAAATTGCCAAGCAGAAACTCCTACCAGGCCCCCTGCTATTCCGGGAGGCACTCTGTGGTCTTTGTTGCTAGTTCCAAGGCCCCAAAACGTCCAGAGCACAGCTGGGTTGTTTCTCCCTCTCCCTGGACCACAACTTTCTCACTGGCTAGGCCTGTGGGAACCAGCTTTGCACAGCACCCTTGCACCCAGAACAGCACAGGAAGGCAAGAGCCATGGGGCTCTCGCCACAACCTGTTCCATGGAACGTCTGCCAAAAGCAAGGCAAAGCCCTACACTTACTTGTTGCTTGTTCCGTAACTGTCCATGGCAAATGACAGTGAAATGATGCAGATCAGAAGAGGAAAACCTGCAGAAGACCAGAGAAGATCATGTTCACTTGCTCCAGTTATTTCCCTCTCTCCCCCTCCCCCCGCCCTTTCTTCATTCCTTGTACACCTGATATATGTATACAGAGAGGGAACTATGTGCTAATTGTTGGGACACAGAACAGCCCCTGTCCTCAAAGAACTTTTAGTCTAAACAAAGGAATAACACACTCACACTCATACTCACATGTTCACATTTAAGTAGTAGACAAGAAAGTGTATGAGTCTTGATCAGAACAAACCACGTGGGTGAGATGTGGCACTGTGACTGGCAGGAAGGGAAGCTCTGCTTGGTCTCTCTAGATCTGTGGTTCTCAACCAGGGCCAAGGTGGCCCCACAAGAGACAACTGGCAATGGCTTAAGTCATCTAGGGTTGTCATATCGGGATGGAATCAGGCAGGCAGAGGCCAGGGCTTCTGCTAAACACCCTACAATGCACAAGACTGCCCCACAAGAGTCACCCAGCCCAAGTATCCATAGTGTTGGTTGAGAAGCCCTGCTCCAGAACAGCGGCGGAAAGGCATGAGATCAGCTGGGACTGAGGGGACGTCGGACATGGCTGACTTTGCCACGCACACGGTCCGCATTCTTATAGTATTTGAGCCCATAATTTCCTTAGGGAACCTATCACACTCCATCTTTCCATGAGGTCCAGCTAGGCTGGTTCCTTCCTGGCTCTGAGGCATGTGACCCAGGACTGGCTGACTGGAACATCAAATCCCCCAGCCACAGCTATTGGTTCAAAGATGGGCATGTGAACCTGGCTGGCCCAGTGAGACTCAATCAAGGGCTTTCTTGGAAACTGCTGAGAAGAAACTCTCTTTTCTACCTGAGCCCCTAAGAGGATAAGGATGGCAGTGAGCCTGGGGTCCGGGCAGCCCTTTTGGCACCACAAGTGAGTGTGTGGCTCCAACACAGAGGAGATCAGATCTGAGAGATGGAAAAAGAAAACAAAATATTGCTTATACTACTTAAGTTCATGGATCAAGCCATATCTGAAGGCCAACATCTTAGAACTTTTTTATTATATGAGCCATTACATTCCCTTTTTGCCTTAGCCAGTTCAAGTTGGATTTCTATTACTTGAAACTGAGTGTGACAAATTAAATGTGTTTAATATTTGACAAAGCCAAGTGAGACTTTGGGGGGTGGTGATAGAAGGGAGGCCCACGAATGAGGTAGAGAGCATCTGGATCACAGCAGTCCCCAGAGCCTCGTCATTCTGCGACGAAAACACTCTACGGCCAAACTACTTTTAGAAACTGACCTAACCCAAATCTGACCTGGCCTCTACTTTCGCTTTGAAAGTGCAGAGGTTTTGTATGCTAATGTGTCTGATGACTCTCCAAAAGGAAGATCACATTGCAACACTTCTCAAGCTCGGCCATCCACGGAATTTGTCTGGAAACATGGCTCTGCTTCCACATGCACATGTGAACTCTGAAACAGATCCTGCACGAATGGGAATCTGTTTCTGAAAAGAACACACTTCTGGTTACTCAGAAAGTGGGGCATCGTCCCCGGGGCCTGCTCTGGTGCAGCCACCGTGAGCACAGCAGCCTCTGTCCTCTGCTCCCTCCGCAGGGAAGGATGGGAGAGAGATGGAGAGACTGCAAAGGACCAGCTCCTTCCTCCACCCCTGAACCTTTTCCCCAGGAAGATGCTCAAGAGAAGCAGCTCCTGGCACATCTCGGATCCCTGGGATCGCAGGGTGGGGGATGGAAGCGCACGAAGCGCATGCAGCTCTCTGCCTCAGTAGCTGAAGTCACACAGGTTCTGGGAGATTTCTGCTCCAGAAGAAGAAGGAGGAGGGAAGGTGGCTCCTGGCATCTGCCCGAGTGCCTCCAGGCCACAGCCCTCCAGTGCCCTCTGGGGGCGGAGTACACGCCGTGCCTGCCCTTCCAAACATCAGGGTTTGGGTTTTAAGTTAATTACCCTGGAAAGACATTTCCTGGACAGTCTCGTCTCTGAAATACTTTGTTTTAAATGTCAAAAGGATTTAAATGCATTACAGAATGTCTGGGCAATAAAGTTGTCCAGAAGAAGACCAGGCAGCCTCTGTGGAAGAGGCGCTCAGTTGGGGCCCAGCAGTGACTGTGGGCCTTTGTCATCCTGTCACTTTGAGTTTCCCTACATGAGCTCCTCTGCCATTTCTTCCCCTGCATCTACCCCTGTGTCCAGCGGAGGCCAAGCTATGGGCAAGGACAAAGGGTCTGAGAACAGGGTGGGCCCTACTGTCTGCTTTCTCCAAAATGAGCTGCGGGAGCTGTGAAGTCTGGTGAGTGAGTTTGTGGGGCTTTTTAAGAAGAAAACATTCCTAAGGGGGAGGATGAGGAGAGGGGCGGTAAGATGAAGACAGTGAGTGGGAAGAGCATGCGCTCTGGGGCCAGATGATACCTCATGCTATTCCTAGGGCTGCCCAGGACCAGCTCTGCAGCTGCAAGGAACCAGCCAAAATTCTGTGCTCAGACCGTGGGAATGTAATGAGCTGCCTTCCTCATCAGGATGTGAGGATGACAGGAGCTATCTATGAATGACGAGCCCCTCGATGATGAAGCTAATCCTGCAATAATCTCCGTCATCAACCAGCTCAGACCTCACCCCTTTCCCACCACTGCTGTCGTCCGAAACTCTCACACAGTAACCCGGGCAGACCTGGAACATGCTTCTGCAGACAATTTGAAGTCCCTCTGGCCCTGTCATCACAGACATTTACTTTGGGTGTTCCTCTTTGCAACATGGTGACCTTTAGAGGGACCAGACCGGTGCTGTCCTTGGCATTTGCCCCCTAAGATTGAGGGTCAGGTGAGGAGCATGTGTTATGAGAGACTAACCGAGGTGGGTGAAGCGAAGGCCTGGGAGGATGGACACAGGGCCAAAGTGTCTCGACAGATGGGGTGGAGGGAGACAATACCAGGGAACTGTGGCAGTCACCAGTGCCACCTATTTCCAGATGCCCCACATGTGGGCACAGGGGAGGTCCGCACCCCTGCCCCTCGGGGCTCTTGAGGCCACGGGGCTGGGGCTGGGCACTGAGTTGTGTACAGAAGGGACACATGTCTTATGGGCTGAGCACATGATTTCCAGTGCAGTGTCCTCTCTGACCCTTTCCCTTGCACAGCATCCAGCAATGGCTCGAGACAGTGCCTTCTCTGTCCGCCTGGGCTCTTGACTGTCCACCACCACTGGCCACCGTGGACATGTAGCATGCACAGGAAAATGACGTTTGTTCTTTCAAACCAAGGAGGGATGGAAGCTGTTTGTTATTGCAGCCTTGCCAGCCTACCCTGACTGATCCCCCTCCTGTGATCATGGCATTATGCAATCTCCCTGGAACGAAAATGCAGCTTCAGAGAAAGATGGGGCCTGGAACTAAGATGAAGTTTTGTCCCCAGGGGAATAGGAGCTCACAAAAGAAACTAAGTTGCAATAAAGAAAAATAAAACGAGTTACATTCCCTTCACCTCTGAGTTTGCAATCAGAGTTTCTTGTCTGCTTCAGCGATGTGTGAACTCTCCAGTGGTTGTCACTCTGCCCTCCTGGCTAACTTGTGGGCTCCTTGAGGACAGAGGTTATCTGTCCCTCCCTTCAGAGTCCTAGCACAAGTCTAGCAGTCAACAACACCTTAAGGTAAGGTGTGGATTTGATGCCCCCACCACCCCACCTCAGCTTCAGAACAGTCTCTAGGTTTCCAAAAAAATAATAATATTGCTCAAAAACTAGAGTAAGGCCAGGGCGAAATCTGCAGGAAGAAGCCACTCTCCCAGCGGCTCCCCCCGCCATGCTCTGGGTGGGCCTCCAGCTCCTTAATTAAAAACCGAAGGTCGAGAGAACTCAACTGCCTGCAGACCCCCCGACTTCAGCTTGTAGCGAGCTCCAATCCATTTGGAATGAAAGACACAGTTCTTGGGCTCCTGATGAAAGTAATTAAGGGAAAGCTGGCAGGGAGATAGATGGAGGTTGCAGGACTCACAGAACCAGCCAGCACTCCATTTGCGAGAGCTGTGTCAGGGACTACAAGCTCGGTCTCCTACTGGGGCCGCATTGGTATCAGAAACCACACAGTTCTCGCCACTGTTGTCAAGGAGGAATATAAACTCAGGGCATCGGATCTCCTCATTTTTCAAAAGAACTTTGTAATCTTGTGTAAAATCCTTCAATCTTAAAATATTGGCAAATCATTCATTTTTTCCCTCCAGCATTGTGCAGATCAAATAAAACATCCTTCCAGCCTGGATTGGTGTGGCTTAGATTCTGTCTGTCACACACACACCCCAACCCCATCCTATCGGCGACACAGACAGCCCCGCTCCATAGATTCCTCTCACTCTAGCAACAAATCCTGCAGACACTTCTCGTTCACCCAGCTGTCTTTTCTGTGGCTTATGGAGAGTGTGAATGTGTGTGCGTGTGTGTGCGTGCACACATGCCTCTAAATTACGTGACTGTATCCATAAAGAAACTGTAATAAACTACAGATAGTTGGCCGTAAATCATCCTCTAAATCCTCCCTGATGAGGTCAGACATCATCAGAAGGGGCAGCTCTCCTCTCTGGGGCGTCACGAAGGCCTGAAGGAGCAGGTCATGCGTGACCTGGAGGGAGGGCAGAGGACATGGGCCTCAGGACCAGCGTGTGCAAAAGCATCCTCGTGATGATGTAGCATGAGCAGCGACACAGGACGGAGGACGTCCGTGGTGACTGGGGGAGCTCCCTGCGTGACCAGCCGCAGTCTGGAGGTGGCTGCCCTAGTGGCCGCTTCAGTCTTCCCAGGGAGCCACGAGGGGAGCACAATCTACCTCCACTTAATCCTCACATAAATTACATTTGCCAACTCAAAGCACAAAGTAGGCCTGTTTACCTGCTACTTACATAACGAAGACTGTGAAAATTCAATGTATTTGAAAGAAGTAGCAGGTCCCTCAAGTCTGGTCAGTGTTTCACAACAATTGCGAGAATGCTAAGTGTCAACGCACAGCCCGACCCAGAGCCTAGAGTGCTCACTGGGACCCCTTGGGATGGGCAAGGGCAAAGCTCAGCAAAGAAGCCCCATCACTGGGGAGCTGACTTCCAGAATGACAGCACAAGTCGCTCAGCAGACCCCTCCCCAGAGACAGCTATCACTGAAAAAAAAAGTTCTAAAAAACATAATCATTTAAATTCACTGTACATTTTCCTAAGGGTATACAGCAAATTAAGAAAAATCGGCTCAAGAAAATCTACTAAATCTTGTTAAGAAGACTGAGTCTGTGGCACTTCAGCCAAAACCTGCTTCCCTGCCCAGCTCGGTATGAGAGAGGCTCTGCTCCAAGTAGGTGTGGGCAAGAAGACAGGGCTCCACTCCCTCCAGCTCCCAGTCCAGGGCTACGGTATCTCTCCAGGCTGGGGGAGGTGGGGAAGGCTGCCCGCATTTCTCATTCCCCCCAACTTTGTGCTTTAGAAGCTCTACTCCAGGTAAAAGCAGCTGAAAGGTTGGGACTCCCTTCCTCCTCCAACTCATAGTATGCAGAGTCTGTCCAGGTGTAGCAGGCTCAGAACACTGGGGCCTCACTGCCCTCATCTCTGTTGACTCATTGGGCAGAGGTTCTACACTGGGAGAGACAAGCTCTGAAGATTCGAAGCTATTTCCCCCACCCAGTGCCCTGCATGAGAGGCAGACATGTCACTCCACAAAAAGTGGGCCACTGTCCTTGCCTGCAGCTTCAGAGCAGTGCCTCAGGAATTCTTCCCAGGAAAAGAAGCTACCCATTAGGTTAGAGAACTCCAAAGTGCTCCCCATGGGAACGGATTTGAAACAGAGTGGAGAAGTTCGAGCCTAAGGTAGTCTGGGAAAGAATGGAACCTTTGCAGTAGGGAATGAAGAAGAAGCTGGTGGCTCCGTGACAACACCAAGATAAACCATATTCCAGCTGGTTTACCGGAGAGAGCCAGGGAAGGGACAGCTAACAAGAGCCTTCCTGGGGTCAGAACAAACCTCAAAGACTGGCCTCAAAAATACCCCTACAAAGGGGCCTGGATTTAATCAGATCAAGCTGTAGAGCAGCATGTGCCCCAAGCTATTGTTGGAAACAATAGAGCCATAGGCTGGCAATCAGTGGAACCTAACAGATGGTGTTACACAAACATAAGTAGATAGCTTGAGAGAGGGGTCATGGAAAGAGACAGAGAGAGCCCTGCTAAAACCAGTCATCCCAGGGTGACTGCACATGCCTAAGACTTCCCTCTGGGGAGTGATGTCAGAGGAATCACACCACAAGGGAAACAGATTGTGCTAAATAGTCCAACCAAGTTACTAAACAAATAAGCAAGCAGGGAGAAGCCATGGAAGGAGGGAATCAGAATCAAGGGTGGCTACAATGTATCATCTAAGATGACAAGTCTTCAACAAAAAACTATGAGATATACAAAGAAACCAGGAAGTGTGACACATACATGGGGAAAAATCCAGGCAACAGAAACTGCCTGTGAGGAGGCTTAGTTGTCATATTTATCAAAAAAAAGAGACTTCAAAGCCATCATTATAAATATGTTCAAAGAACTAAATGAAACTATCGTTGAAAAAGTAAAGGAACGCATAGCGACCCTGTCTCATCAAACACAGAATAGCAATAAAGAGATCAAAATTCTAAAAAAAGAACCAAATGAAAATTCTGGAGTTGAAAAGCATAATAACTGAAATTTTAAAAATCCACTAGAGGGGTTCCAAAATAGATCCAAACTGGCAGAAGAATCAGTGAACTTGAAGAGAGATAAAGAAAGATTATGCAATTTGACGAACAAAGAAAAAAAAGAATGAAGAAAAATCAAGAGTCTTAGAGAAATGTGGAACACCATTAAGCACAACAACCTATTCATAATGGGAATATTAGAAAGAGAGGAGACAGAGAAAGGAACATAAAAAGTATTTCAACAAATAATGGCTGAAACGTTCCCAAATTTGATTAAGAGAATTACTCTACACATCTAAGAAGCTCAATAAACACCAAAAAGTGGGCCAGGCATGGTGGCTCACACCTGTAATCCCAGCCCTTTGGGAGGCTGAAGTGGGCGGACTGCTTGTGCCCAAAAGTTCAGGACCAGCCTGGACAACATGGAGAAACTCTGCCTCTACAAAAATACAAAAATTAGCCAGGCATGATGGCAGGTACCTGTGGTCCCAGCTACTCAAGAGGGTGAGGTGGAAGCACCGCTTGAGGCTGGGAGGCGGAGGTTGCAGTGAGCCGAGATGGTGCCACTGCACTCCAGCCTGGGTGACTGAAACCCTGTCTCAAAAAGAAAAAAAAAAAGGTAAACACAATGAGATACACATCCAGACACATCACAGTTAAAATGCTAAAAGACAAAGAGAAAGCTTGAAAGAATCAACAGAAAAACAATTCTTCAAATACAAGGGACCCCAGTAAGATTAAGTTTTGACTTACTATGAGACACGATAGAGCCAGAGGCAGTGAGATGACATAATCAAAGAACGAAAAGCGAAAAAGAATCTTATATCTAGAAAAACTACTTTTTAAAAATGAAGGTGAAATAAAGGCATTTCCAGATAAACAACAACTAAATCTGTTGCTAGCAGACATGCCTTACAAGAAATAACACAGAAAGTTCTCCAGCTGAAAGAAAATGACCCCAAAAAGTAATCTCAGCACAGACAGAAACATATACACACATAGCAAGCAACAACACCAGATGGAAACTCAAAATTCACAGGAAAAAACACAGAGAACCAGAAATAGGAAATCAGAAGGTTAATGTAACTCTATAAATATGTACTTGCTCTCCTTTCATCCCAGCTTCTTTCAAAGATACAAGATTAAAGAAACAGTTATAAAAATGTATTATTGAATTCTGCCTTATACAGATGTAACATGTACAGCAATAATCACAGAACAAAGGAAGAGAGAATATGCCCATATAAAAATAATGTTTATATCTTGTAATTTAGTATAAATGTGGAATAGATTCTAATATGCTAAGATGTATATAGTAAGCATTAGGTCAATCGCTAAGAAAATAACCAAAAAAAAGTGAAAAAAATCATTAAGAGAATTAAAGTGTTACACTAGGAAATATTCACTTAATTCAAAAGAAAGAAGTAAAGGAAGAATAGAGAAACAAAACAGACAGTAGACATATAGAAAACAAAGAGAAAAATTGTTGATGTGAATCTACCCTATGTGTCATAACATTACATGGGAAAGGATTAAATGACCCAGCCAAAAGGCAGAAATTGCCAGACGATTTTTAAAAATCCAATTGTATTCTGTTTACAGGGGATATACCTTAGGTTCAAATACACAAATAAGTGGAAAGTAAAAGGATGGAAAACATATATACTCTGCAAACAGCAACCGCAAGAAAGCTGGAGCGACTCTACTGATCATATGGGAAAAACAGACTTTAAAACAAAACATAAGACTAGAGATGAAGAGGTGTTTTATAAATGTAAAAGGGTCAACTCATCAGAAAGACGTAAGTATAAACATATGAGTACCTAAAAACAGAACCCCAAGCGACAGGAAACAACATCAACAAACTGAAGGGAGAAACAGACAGCACAACAAGTAGTGACTTCAATACTTCAGTAATGGACAGAACAACTATTAAAAAATCAGCGAGGAAATAGAAGATTTGAACAACACTGTAAACCAACTCAGGCCTAACAGATATCTGTAGACCACTCCATCCAACAGCAGAATACACATTCTTCTCAAGGGCATATGGAACACTTTCCAGGATAGATACTTACTAAGGCATAAAACAAACCTTAATATAGTTAAAAGTACTGAAATCATACAAAATATGTTGTCTTTCCATAATGAAATAAAATTAGACATCAATCATAGAAAAAAGTGAGAAACTCATGAATATGTACAAATTAAACACAAATAACCAAGGGTCAAATAAAAACTAAATAAATTTGAAAATACTTTGAGATGAATTTAAAATGAAGACACAAAACATACAGGATGCAGCTAAAGCAGTGAGTAGAGGGAAATATATAACCATACATGCCTATATTAAAAAAGAAAATCTCAACTCAGTAACCTCAACTTTCACTTTGACACACTGGAAAAGAAGAAGAAACTAAAGCTAAAATAAGCAGAAGAAATAATGAAGATTGAAGCAGAAACTAAAGAAACGGATAATAGAAAAACAAAAAAGAAAATCAAACCAAAAGTTGGTTCTTTGAAAAGATCACCAAAATTGATAAATCAAGTCAGGAATGTTGGAAATGTTTCCAAGTGATGGGGAATTTTTGCCTTTGATTAGCCAGTGGATTCTCCTTCCTATCTGGGTCTCCAGGAGGCACCAAGAAGGATAATATGAATATGAAAGCACATCTGACTTTCTCTGTCCCATCCTATCAAACCCCATTCCCACCTCCCCACCATTCCCACCTGCCCCTTCTGTCCCCACTTCCACCTGTCTCATCCTGTCCTACCTGCCCCATCCCCACCTGTCTCTTCCTGTCCCTCCCGCCCTGCCATCCCACCTGCCCTGCCCCACCTACCCCATCCCATCCCATAGTAGTAATGGTGCTTGCTGTCCTCCGACCCAAAGACCTTGATCACCATGCTGTAGAGGTGCAGCCCCTCCACCAGCATCCATGCGAAGGCACTCAGGAAGAAGTAGTGTAGGAGCACGGCCATCACCCGGCAGGGGGTCTAGGATTTAACCAGAGATGGGAGGTGAGACAGCCCTGGGTGGGCCCTGGGTGTGGCTATGGTCCCAGCCTCCCAGTATCCATGTCCTGGGTGGTCTTTTGGTCATGTGACCATGTTTCTTCCCAGGGTATCTTCCTGTTGCTCAAACCCAGGGATTTGGGTGTAGCGCTTGACTCAGGGCTAGCCAATCACAGCACCATGTTTCTCCCAGGGATGCTGATTGGTTCTGAGAGGGCACAGGACTCAGGCCCAACCAATCAGCAAACCATCCATTCTTTGCAACAGGATTGGCTCAGGGATGGGCACATGACTCACCTGGTCCAATCAGGGTGGATTCTCGGCCTAAGGCAGGGACTATGGAAGAGTTTCCCTCCCCTCAAGTGAGGATTGGAGCAGGGAACTTTGGAAGCCACGTGGCTCCCAGAGAGGTGTGGAGCCTGCCACCTGCCATGTGGCTGAACCCTAGATGCTGGGACTTCTAGTTCTAACTAAATTGACTGCAGCTTCCAAATTGTAGTTACCCAGAACTGAAAGGGGCTCAGGTGACCACGCTGCTCCACAGGCTTCCCCTCGATAGGGCTCAGGGACAGAAAGGCAGGGCCTTGGGAACCTCTCCATTCCTCGCATGTGGCCTGGAGGCTCCAGATGCCCAGGATGGAGAGAGTTGGGCCCTGCATAGTGCAGCCTCAGATCCTCCTGGGGCTCCACTGCTCTGCTCCCTGTGAGTCCAGGTGCTAGGAACAGCCAGGGCTTGTCCCTTAGCTCTGGATAAAAGGTCCAGGGAATCAGAGCCCAGGGAGGAACACAAACCAAGGACCCCAGGACAACCCAGCTCTGCTGGTGCTCCAAGTTCTGTCCTTCAGATGTGCCCAAGGCAGTTAGTTCTCAGAGAAGGAATGTACAAGCCACTAAATGTGTTTCTTGTCCTCATGATCTGTTATATCTAGATACAAAATAAGACACATCTATTATTTTTGTTGGCTCAGCAACCCTTGGCCCTGTGTCTTCCAGGACCAGCTGCCCCTTTCCCTTGGGGAGCAGCCCCTCCCTACTCCAGAGGCTCTGGAGGGACCAACCGTTACAATCATCCTCTCCCATCTGGGCACAAAGGTTTACCCTGTAGGCATATCAATCAAACAGGACCAACCGGAGCCCTTCCCTGGGATTCAGACACCGGTCTCTGAGAGCGGGCCAATCAGAGCCCTTCCCTGGGATTCAGACACCGGTCTCTGAGAGCAGGGCCAATCAGAGCCCTTCCCTGGGATTCAGAGACAGGTCTCTGGGAGAGCAGGGCCAATCAGAGCCCTTCCCTGGGATTCAGACACAGGTCTCTGGGAGGGTGGGACCAATCGGAGCCCTTCCCTCGGATTTAGACACAGGTCTCTGGGAAAGTGGGACCAATCAGAGCCCTTCTCTGCGATTTAGACACAGGTCTCTGAGAGAGCAGGGCCAATCAGAGCCCTTCCCTGGGATTCAGACACAGGTCTCTGGGGGAGCGGGACCCATCAGAGCCCTTCCCTGGGATTTAGACACAGGTCTCTGGGAGACCGGAACCAATCAAAGCCCTTCCCTGGGATTTAGACACAGGTCTCTGGGAGAGCGGGACCCATCAGAACCCTTCCCTGGGATTCAGACACAGGTCTCTGGGAGAGTAGGATCAATCAGAGCCCTTCCCTGGGATTCAGACACAGGTCTCTGGGAGAGCGGGACCCATCAGAAGCCTTCTCTGGGATTCAGACACAGGTCTCTGGGAAAGCGGGAGCCATCAGAGCCCTTCCCTGGGATTTAGACACAGGATTCTGGAGGAAAGATGCTCTCCAGTCCCCTAGGGCCACCAGCTGGGATTATAGACACCTGAAGCTGCTGCAGACCTGCCTCCCCTCCTGCTGCCAGCACACAGTGGGATCTCGCTCCCCAGTATGGACTTGGACAGGCAGCGTCAGCATCCCCTGAATGATTGATAGAAATATAGCATTCTGGGCCCCACCCAGAGCTCCTGAACCAAAATCTGCACTGTAAGGAATCCTCATGGGAGGTTTCACACCGGAGCCTGAGAAGCGTCCAGCAGGAGAACATGAGGCCAGTGCACACCCCGTCCATTCCACGGCACATCCAGGAACTTCTCAGATGCTCCCCTGAGTCTGAGGTGGGGTGCCCTGTGAGGGAGGTGCCTGCTGCCACATGAAGGTAGGTCTGTCCATAGGCAGCAGCCCCAGGACATGCATGGGGATAAAGGGCTCTGCTGCGCAGTGAGGAGGAGAGGCTCTGCTGACCCCCTAGCCATGGGATAAAGCGTTCATCTTCTGTTGGCCAATGCTGATTGCACCCTAAGACCACAGGCTTATCCTGCTGGGTTCCTAAGAGCTTCTGCCAGAATCAGCTCCCTTTTTCCTCCCACACATGAAGCAGACAGACCTCTGTTTTTCTCTTCCATCAACTGGCTTACAAGCCCACGTCACTCCACTGCTGGGTCACTTCAGAGTCTCAGCTCTTTGCCTTCTGCGAGGTCTAAGACTTCTTAGGGCCCCAGAGAACCCCCCACTCCATGCAAAGGGCAGGGAAAGGTGGCATCTAGGTCTGCAGGTCTGCTTCGCTGAGCAGAGGTGGCACAACTGTTTGCTGTCAAGCACCTGATGAAGGGCACAGCCTGCAGCCGACAAGAGTCCTGGTCTGCCCACACCAGGCCGTCAGCTTGGCCAAGGCCTGTAAGCCCTGTGCCCCAATTCCTTTATCTGTAGGCTGAGAGGATGACAGGCTGGTTAGAGGGTGAGATGGCTTCGCAGATGCAAGCCCTTGTCACGGTGCCTCGCGCATAGTTAGTGCTGGGCAGTGTGAGTGGGTGGCGGCAGTGGCAGCTTTACCCGAGGCTGGCGTGCAGCACAGAGACCAGCTCGTGCACGTCACGATCTCTGCTTCCCCCGAAAAACCACAGCCCTGGTTGTCTGGGGAGATAGGTTCTGAAATTTGAGTGGAAAAAGCTAGCAGAAGGTGCCACCCGGTGACATCCGAGGAGGCAGGGGAAGGACAGTGCAGGAACACGGAGCTGCGCCCACTCACCGTGCCTGGCTCCAGGCGGAAGCTAATGAGCAGCAGGACCTGGGCCACCAGCACGGCAAAGGACAGGTTGGCATGGATGTGGTAGCGCTGGTTCCGGATGGTGCTCACGGAGCTGAGGACAGAGGCAGGGCGTGAGGCCTGGGCCCTGCACCAACCCAGTCCCCCAGGCTGGGCTCCCTGGCCCCACGAAGTCCCTGTATCCATTCCTCCAAGAGCAGCCAGAGGGGTTGCTGTCACTCCCTGCTGTGGACCATCAATGGCTCCCTATTGCTCTTGGATCTGATCCCAGCTCCTTCCATGCCCACCCAGCCCTACACAGTCTGACCCTGGGCCATGGCTCTGTTCTGACTTAGTTCTTTTCTTTCCCAGCTCATGTTCCTGCTTCTCAAAGCCCCAGCTTACTCCAGCTGTGGGGCCTTTGCATAGCTCTTCCCATGCGGTAAACCCTCTCCCAGGTCCCTGCATGGCGGCCTGAATGTCTCCCTCAGCATAAGCTTCCTGACCACTGCTGGGACCTAGCTGCACCCCTCCCTCTCTGCCCTGCTGCCTCGTGGCGTGACCACAGTGAAGATGTTTGTTCTCGCTTTTGTTTACCTGGTTATTGTCCAGCCCCCACCCAAGCATGTTCTCATCTCTCTTGGGCACAGTCGGGCCCTCAAAGCCACCACATGCCTGTGCTGAGGAACGTGGGAGCCAGGATGAATGACTGAGCACAAGGTTGAGGTGTCCCCAGGCCCATGGCCACCCCCTTTTGCCTGGCTCGTGTTCCACCAGAATTCCTGTGCCTGGGCTGGGGGCCTCTCCAGACCTTTCCAGCTTAGCTAAGCCTGGTGCTCTTACCTCCACAGCCCCTCCCCTCTCCCCTGTCTCTTCCATCTTGGGATCTGGGGTGCAGGCAGAGGCCGAGGGGCTGTTGGGTGGATCAGAAAAGGGGACTCACGACAGCACGGCGAAGGTGACCAGCGTGGCCACCAGGCACAGCACGGAGAGGGAGCAGCCCACGTAGCTGATAGACGACAGCGCCACCTGGTGTCCGCGTGCAAGCTGCGGGGAGCAGAGCAGAGGCGTCAGCAGCAGGCCCAGGCACCCCATCAGAGCCTGAAGCTGCAGAGGGCCCAGGTGGGTGCACAGCTGGTCCCCTGGGAGTGTGGTGCTGACCACCAAGCCCTGCCTCCCAGCCCAAATGTCTGTTGCTGCCACCGACAGAGGCCCGTGCTGGGGTTGCAGCCCTGGTTCTGTGCGTGCATGTCCAGTGCCCCGAGGTGCCCTACAGATCATTCAGGCTCCCTCAGCCACAGTCTCCAGACTGTGACCGCCTGGCCTGGCCAGGTGCTGAGCCTCCTGTCTACACTGCAATACACAGGGCTGCAGACAAACAGTCAGCCCCGGAGCCAGACCTCCCGAGTTCAAGTCCCAGCTGGGCCACGTGACACTCGGCTGTGAAATGAAAATAATGACCGCTCTCCACTCCCACAGTGGCCGCAAGGACTCCATGAATTTACAAACATAAAGTGCTGGAGAAGCTAGGGAAGAGCTGGTTACCGCCCCGGCCCGAGGCCACGCCCCTCCCAGTGCCTGCACAAAGCAGTGCTAGGGAAGAGCTGGCTACCGCCCCTGCCTGAGGCCACAACCCTCCCAGTCCCCACACAATGGTTGCCGCCTGCACACTGTGGGCCTCAGGAAAGCTCTCTAAATGGACACGGTGGTGATCACCGCACCCGTGTCTGCTGGGTCCCAACACCTTGTGGGAATGAGGCAGAACAGAACACACCTGGGGATTAAGCGGCTGCAGAGCCACAAAGGATAGAACCGAAGCCGCAGTTCACCGACCGCACAATCCAGACGGCGCTCCCTCGGTTCTGAAGTCGGGGCCTCCAGCTCAGCCAGATGTGACCCTGGGCTCCAGGAGGCTCTGGGCTCCTAAGCCACAGGCCTGGAAGGGCAGCCTCCCAGCTGCTTACGTGCAGGAGGGCGCCTCGTGCTTCCTCCTGTGGCCCATGGCTCTTGTCAGAGGCCCAGCTGAAGCCTGAAGCCTGCGTCATGCTGTCCCTGTGTCCGGCACTGAGACCCCAGACCCACATCCCCCCCATCCTCTGAGACCCTTGCCTCCAGCTTCCTCCTGTGGCATGCGGGTAGGGGGAGTCTAAATGCCTTCTCCCCTGATCACCAGGACAAAGGAACAAAAGGAGGCCACTCTAGTGTGTAAGGAGCTGTTGGCAATGAGGGAGGAGACGCTGCAGGCCCAGGGGGCCCCAGCTCAGGGTGAGGCAGGCAGTGCACTGGACCACGGGGAGCAACCGGGGGCCAGGGGGCCATGGGAAGCCCGAACACTCAGCAAGCACCGCCTTCAACTGTGATTCACAGAGGAGTGGGCTACGGACGTGCTAGATTCCTGGGGGTGTGGGGCTGGGATAGGGGCAGCCTGGACCCCACAGCCTGTGCCTCCCGCTTTAGCAGGAGCTCACTTTCACCCTGCAGGCCCTGGTGTCCTCTCTGAGATCCAGTGCTTGTGGAGGCAGGGCCTTGGCCTGGCCCCCTTCAGGAGTGAAACAGCGGTTGCCGTGACACCAGCAGCATTTCCCCTGGAGGGGCCCTTTTGTGCTCTCGGGCTCAGGGACAAGGCAGAGAGGCTGAGGGCTGGGCAGAGCCACCTGTGCCGGACGCCGGCTCAGGCCTCAGCAGGCAAGGACCTGCACACAAGCTCCAATTTCCCAGGGGCTGGACTTCCCTCCCCACGGATGTCGTGGCTATCACGGGAAAGGTGGGCACTGCATAGCCAGGACCAGGGAGACGGAAGAATCCCCCTTCCAGGTTCATGATGCCCCAGGGAGGGAGGAGGGGCAGTCACAGGGGAGCCCATCAGTGTCCCTGAGGATGAGAGGGAACATTGAAGAAACGGGGCCCCCTGTCCCCTCGGGAGAATGGCTGCGGTCTCTTGTTCCTGTTTCTGGTTATTGCAGAATCATCCAGTTAGGGGTGGGAGAGCCCCACTATTCCTTCCCCCATGGATAAACCTTTTTCCTTCAACTCCTGGGCCTGGCCTCCCATATTTGAGAAGACCTTCAGGCTGTTGACCTCTGCCCCCTGGGAATCACAGCCACGCCCGTGGGCTTCCCTGCAGCAGATGCCACGATGTCCCCTGGGTGTGTGCCTCCATCTCGGCTTTCCCTGACCCTCATGGGCTCTCCTGCACTGGGCTCGAGGAATTCAAGGTGGAGACTTTGGTGAACTCACACTGACCCTGCCCAGAGCCCACTCCGTATCCCTGCCTGGCAACACCCAGAGCACCTGGGACACTGTGGGCGAACACGGGCCTCCCAGGGGGCCGAGGCTGCCCAGTGCTGCCCATCTCTGCTCCACCAGGTGGGAGCTGAGGTCACAGGCGTCTTCTGCCAGCAGAAGGGGCCTTGTGGGAGGGGTAGGCACTCATCAGTCACCTTCCGAGTACGTTTGGCAAAACAAGTTCCTCAACAGGCGGGCACTGCCAGTGCTTTCCCACCGCAGCATTCTCGGCAATGGAAACAAACGTCTCCACCTGCAGATGGACGGGCCAACAGCTACTCCCATTAATCGCATAGCCGCAGTGGGTGAAGGGAACTCAATTTCTAGGCCACATTCCCCACACTAAGTGTGTGACACTCCAGTTTCTGCATGACATTATTAGTAAATCGTCCATGAAATGATGTTTCTGGTTTCAGATAAGTTTGGAAAAAGCTCCATTCTCTGCACCCCTTAAAAGACTTTTTGGATGAATATAAAGCCACTTAAGAGTTCTGAGGATTCTGCAGGTAAAATAAAACCCCCCTGTTCAGCTGTGTTCAACTTGGCATCTCTTAAACTCTTTGCAGGAGGAAGGGAAGAGACCCAATGACAACAACAGAGATGTGGTTTAAGAAATGCTGTTTTAGAGGAAGTGAGATTTTTCAGAAACTAAGAATAAAACCAAATACAGGACACACTGACATTATACCGGATATGCAATCTTTCCTTGCTGTCTCCTAAGACAACTGAAAAGTCTTGTCTCTCACACTGATCTCTGCCTAGAGATGGAAGTAAGGGTCAGCTACAAGAGTTTTGGGCCTCAGCAGAGGGAATGATTCTTGGAAACGAACGTCCAGCCCTTCAGCAGTCACCAAACTGAATTCAGTTAAAAACCAATGGAGGCCAGGCACAGTGGCTCAGGCCTGTAATCCCAGCACTTTGGGAGGCCGAGGTGGGCAGATCACCTGAGGTGAGGAGTTTGAGACCAGCCTGGCCAACATGGTGAAACCCCGTCTCTATTAGAAATACAAAAATTAGCCGGACATGGTGGCCCACACCTGTAATCCCAGCTATTCAGGAGGCTGAGGCAGGAGAACCGCTTGAACCTGGGAGGTGAAGGCTGCAGTGAGCCGAAATCGTGCCACTGCACTCCAGCCTGGGTGACACAGCCAGACTCCGTCTCAAAAAAAAAAAAAAAAAAAAAAGAAAGAAAAGAAAAGAAGAAAAATCAGTGGAAACACTGCTAGTAAAGGAAGGAAAGCAGTGGTGTCCAAAAGCCTGCCTGGCCCACTGCCCTGGGAAGCCCCCCAAGAGGTGCACCCCACACAGGTCTCCACCCCACAAGGCCCTGGCTCCTCCCCACCCCGATCATCTCTGCTCTACCCAAGTCATCTCATGTCCCACCAGAGGGATGCGTATCGCTCTCAGACACCACAGCTGCATTTCATGGGGCATCGTCTCTCCCCCAGGGACATGGGAAGCCCTGAGGATGCATTAGGGAAGCTTTTCCTACCTCATCTTGCAGCTCTAAGAACAGCAGTGAGCACTACTGGGCACAATGGTAACCAGAGGTATTTGCTGAAGGCATCAGGGGAGAAAGAGCCCTCACATCTACGCATCTGACTCTGCCACTGATTCAACAAAGAGATTTCCTAAATCTACATCACTGATTAATATCTTTTAAATTGAGAAAATAAAGCTTTAGCTCATCTATTTGCAAATGCAGTGAGGTTCCAGTGGGCTGACATGAGAGTTCACTGCACATTGGGTTGCAGTTGGTCAGCCAACTTTCTAAAACATCTTAATCTCCATTCTTGGCCACCCATTCTCCTGGGAATTTCTGACAAATGGGAGTCTAGCCCTAGCCCCAGACCCACACCTACCCACTTATGCCTTAAGCTTTCCAACCATATTATCAATCAACCTTATCGCCAACCAACCACGCCATCAACCAACCCATTATCAATCAACCCACCATCAACCAACCCATCATCAATCATGGTCGGTTTGGTTGATGGCCAGGTTGATTTATGGTAGAGTTGGTTGATGGGTTGGTTGGTGATGGGTTGGTTGATGTTAAGGTTGGTTGATGGTGGAGTTGGTTGATGGTGGAGTTAACCAAGCCTGCCATCAACCAACCTTACATTCAAACAATGCACCATCAGCTAATCTGACTGTAAACCAACTCCACCATCAACCAACTCCACCATCAACCAACCTTAACATCAACCAACCCATCACCAACCAACCCATCAACCAACTCTACCATAAATCAACCTGGCCATCAACCAAACCGACCATGAACCAACCTTACCATCAACCAACCCATCATCAACCAACTCCACCATCAACCAACCTGAACATCAACCAAACCGACCATGAACCAACCTTACCGTCAACCAACCCATCATCAACCAATCCACCAGCCAATTCCACCATCAGCCAAACCCACCATCAACCAACTTTACCTTCAAGTAACCCACTATCAACCAACTCCACCATCAACTGATGTATCATCAGCCAAACTCATCATAAACTGACCTTCAACCAACCCACTATCAACTAACCTAACCATTAACCAACCCATTAACCAAATGCATCATAAACCAACCTATCAATCAACCTGATTATCAATCAAACCCATCGTCAACCAACCCATCATCAACCAACTTTACCTTCAGCCAATCCTACCCTCAACCAACCTACTGTCAACCAACCCTATCTTCAACCAACCTTACCACCAGCAAACCTTACCATCAACCAACCCCACCATGAACCAACCCCATCATCAATCAAATCTCTTTATCATGTACTTTTATCAAACCCACCCAAAGCCAGCATCATGCCAGGCGCAATGAGGAACACTAAAAAGAAAGACGTATGGCTCTTCCCTTGAACAGAGCTAATACCCTGACCAGGCAGCCTTGAAATGATTGTAAGAAACATAAGGCCAGATATACTGGAGGGTCACATTGTACATGGGGCTTGAGTTATAAGGTGAGCCCATAGGTAAAAATGATAGATGATCAAAATGACCTTTGAAAACTCCTGAGATCCCCCATAAACTGGAGTCTCCATGGCTTTTGCACGTAACATCATACATTCTTCTTCCACACAATGGTCTGAATAATGAGGCAGACTTCAGGAGGGATCAAGAAGAAATGGCATGCACACGTCAGGGTCTGCAAACCTCTCTGCTTCAACACAGCTTTCAGGTCCACAGAGTGGACTGGGGCAGAAAGTGACAACCTAGGCGATCCTGATAGTGGCTCACTCCCTTCTCTTTACTACAGGGACTTCCTAGTTGTAACACACATTCAGCCATGGATTTGTCATTGTATTACTTAACCCTGCAACCTGTGTTAAACGTTAACTCCACCACGACCTGCCTACAGCCTTAGGAAATTGGAAGGGAGAGAGGGTGATCTGACAGAGGGGGAGAGAAATACTGAGTGGGCGTTAGGAGGGAGAGGGCTTCACACAGGCCTCAATGCTTGGGCAGGAACCTGACAGACAGGACAGGAGACAGCCTTCTAGACCAGAGTGATGTGAGCTCTGACGGTAAGTTCCATGAAGACAGGTCGACTGTCTTGTTTAATTCTGAATCCCCGGGGCCTGACAGAGGATCTGACAAACTCTAGGCATCATGGAGAATCACAGAAGAGTGGTTGGAAATGACAGAAAAGAGGCACCTGCTGCTTGAAGGCATCGAATCCTCAGAGCAAGCCTGTGAGTGGACAGCGTGGTTTCTCTTTACAGATGAGGACACCGAGGCAGCCGCAGTAAGTGACTGCCCACCACGACCCAGCTGGTGAGAGGCAGGGCTGGGGCTGACCCCTGATGGCCCCTGCTTCAGCAGCATGTACTCAGCACCTACTGTGTGCCCGGCATGGAAGTCTCATTGCAGTGGGGAAGCAGGTAATGGACAAAGACGTGGATGTGTAAACATGAATAAATACTTAAGGCTGCCAGTGTTGTGTTGATGAGGCAGCCCAGACAGCGGCCACCGTGGGAGGACGGCGGGAGACGGGATGGCAGCAGAGCCAGGCCGGGCCACCAGCAGAAGCTGCAACCAGACCAGCCTGGCCCAGGTGAGGCTGGCGCGGGGGTGCAGGGAAGGGTCTGCATGTAGGGGCTGGAGCCACAGGGGGACACCCATGCCAGCAGGGGCCCAGGCAGGACGCTGGTCCCTTCGCCCACCCCAGCAGCACCATCTCTCCTTGGTTGGACTTGGCAGGAAGCCAAGCGTAGAGCAGAGAGCCCGGCGAGTGGAGGATGGGTTCCCAGGCACAAGAGCAGGACCCCCAGGCTGGGTCCACACTCCACCCCCACACCAGCCCTTGAACCAACCATCTGCTCCTCCACCTTTGACGCCCACCCTGTCCCGGCCAGGCTGGCTCCTCCCTGTCTCTGGTTTCTCAGCGGCTGACATCCAGGCTCTTACGGGGCCTGTCTCCCCTCAGGGCAGCCCTCAGCCCCTGGCTGGGCTCCTGGACAGCACGAGCAACCAGGCCCTGGCGGATCTGTGACTCCAGGCATCCCTGGTTTGGCGGCCGTCCCTGGCCATAGGCAGCCATAGCATGTGCCAGCAGCATGCAGCCAACCTCCCCCTGGGCTGGGTCCAGTTGCTGGCACATTTCACGTCCACTGATGGAAATGAGCCGAGAGCCCGGGGACAGGTGGAAATGAGCTGCTTGGCCGCTTGAGGGGTGCTGCGGGACAGGAGAGGACTGGGCACGGGCAGGAAATCTTCCCCGAGGACCCAGCTGGGCTGCTGTGTGTTTGAATAGATGCTGGGACTGGCCTGCCTCAGGCCACCGTGACCTTGTTGAAAGTGTCAGCTGAGGGGACCATTGCCCCCTTGTTTTCCAGACCAGGAACCCTGGGGGCTCCTGCTGCCTCCCCTGGCCGCACAGCTTGTGCATCAGTCTGGGGCCAGCTGGGAAAACAGAAACCACTCCAGCCTTTCAAAGAGTGGAACATTTGACTCAGGGAATTGCTAACCCTCGGGAGGGGAGAGAAAGGGGGACCTCACAGGGGTAGTGAGGTGGCCCAGGAATAAGCCAGGTCACAAATCCCCCAGTGGAAGCCAGATCCATAGACTGTCCAGCAGGGCTGCAGCCACAGCAGAGGCGCGGCCGCTGCCCGAAAAGCCACCTGTAGCGGCGAGAGAGAAGAGCTGCTGGGCCTCCTCCCCTCCCATCGCCTGCCCCAAGTGACAGACCTGGGACTCAGCACAGTGGTCGGCCCTGGGAGGCAGAGCGGACAGCAGGAGGCAGGTGGATCTCAGAGCAGAACCCAGGACCCATCGTGACCGGGAACTCAGGGCCCAGTCCCCGCTGTGCCCCAGACGATGGCTGCTTTAAACAGCTGTGGCGATGTAAAACTGGACCAGCAGTGCCTCACGGGAACCCATCCTCACAGACGGAGGCGGGATGTGTGCACAGGATGCTGGTCATTTGCTGCGGCCAAAGACCGCCATGACTTCAGTGTCCACCCACGGGAAAGCTACACAGTGGTTAACACGGGAGATGTGGCTCTGTGTACCCCGAGAAGGAGCAACCTCCAACATACGTGGATACATTTTTTAAAGTGTGCCATCTTGCCAGGCATGGTGGTGCACACCTCTAGTCCCAGCTACTTGGGAGGCTGAGGTAGGAGGATCTCTGGAGCCCAGGAGGTCAAGGCTGCAGTGAGCCGAGGTGGCGCCACTGACTCCAGCCTGGGCCATGGCGTGCAACCTTCTCTAAAACCAATAAATAGTAAATAAAAATACAGGGAGCAGTCTTTATACTTCACTACCCTTTGTTTAAAGAACAAATAGGTTTGCATCCATTGAGGTACAGAAAATTTAAAAAGCAAACAAAAAAAGAACAAAGAGCAAAGCGGGGCCCCAGGCTCAGCAACTGTGTCTGGAATGACAGAAAAGCAAGCACGTGTCTAGGCCGCTGCTCTGGGCAGGCCCGGGAGGCAGGAATGGTGGCCGTGACCCTAAGCCGCTGCTCTGGGCAGGGCCGGGAGGCAGGAACGGTGGCCGTGACCATCAGTTTCCACACTCTGTCTTCTGTGTTCTTGCATTTTCCCACATGCGTGTATCATCTTTAAAAACAATCCAACCTACAGAACCCCTCTGTCTCCTGACACCCCAGCTTCCTGTATATCCCAGAAAGAGCCCTCGAGCTCCTGTCCCCACTCCTAAGACGGGGGCTGCCGGCTTCTCAAAGACGGGCCACATCCCCGCTCTAATTCCCAAGATTCAACACACTCATGACAAAAAATACGTGTTGACCAGAAACCTGGCCCGCTTCAGACGCCGAGCCCTGGCCACAGCCTTGCAGCCCACAGCTGCCCGCCAAAGCGACCCGATCCCTCGGCCGGGCTATGCGTCCATCTGCCCCGGGAACGTCCAGTCTGGCCCCCGACCGTGTTCCCAGTCCTGGCCACCACGCCCACCCTCAGCCCCACAGAGTAAGACCCCAGTTCTGAGGGTAGCCCCGAAAGAAGATCCCCCGAGACGGGTCCACCCCAGAGGCTGCTGCAGCTCCCTCTGCAGAGCGGATCAAGCACAGCATGGCTCCAGCACAGACACTTCTTCAGGAGAATTGGAATAAATGAAGCAACATGTGCTTCTCCTCTAAAAGGAGCAGCCTGGGTCTGGTTGGAGGAGGCAACGGCAATTGAATTTGTCAAGAGGGGCAGGGGTGGAACCCTCAGAACCTTGAACCTACGTCTCCCTACCCCCAGGACTGCGAGGTGCCCAGGCAGGGCTGGGGCTGAGCTGACAGCAAAGGTGAGTCCTGGCAGCTCCTGGCTGCTGCTCCACCCCGAAGTGCAGGTTTTCACCTCTTAGGCCCATTTCCCAATGTCCCAGGTGGTCAGCAGCCTGAGAGTCAGGGGGACTGAAGGGAGAGATGGGGGTGGCAGGTGTCAGCCCTGTTCCCAGGGCTCACTCAGCTCTCCACTCAGAGAGGCACAGGCCACAGGGTACAGGGGAGGGCCCTGGGGGCCGAGAGGGGGCGTCTCGAGGGAGACTGGAAGGGCATGGGAGGGGTGGGTAGGGCGGGAGACGGGAGGGGGTGGAAGGACACATGCCCCTGAGCCTCCCCTGGGCAAGCTCCCAGCTCCCATCCCCAGCCCAGCTCTCAGCAGCCCAGGACAGGGATCAGGAAAACTCACCCGTGAGGCGGGGTGCGAACAGCACGCACCCGTGCACCTGGAGGGCTTGCTGGTGGAATGGTAAGGAGCCCATGCAGAAGGACCCAGCAGGCTTTGCCCACCACCCTCTCCTTCTGGAAGAACTGCACAGGCTGGGAAATCAGAAGGGATAGTGACAATTTTCTGGGTCTCTAAGAGGATGGTACTGAGGATGCATGCCCTCCCCACTCGGCCGGAAGACACTGGTGAACCATGGCATTGCTTGGGGAGTCGGGGGGGATGCTGAACAAACCAACTTCCTTGTTACTCCTGGGCAAGGCAGGACCCTCTTCTGCCTCCAGGATTAGAGGGGTCCAGGGATGAGTAGAGGGGCCTCTCCTCTGAGCCCCTTCAGCCTCCACAGTTACCCCCACCCCCATCAACAGGGCAATAGACCACCCTGCCCCGGTGCCCACAGCCACAGGACTGAACCTTCCTTATGAAGAGTGAATGGAAGGAGACTTGTGGCCATGAACGGATCAGTGCTGGGACGGCTGCGGTCCCAGGTGCAGTAGTCAGGCCTGCTCCACCCCACACCACTCCCACTCCACTCTCACGGAGTCCTCAGGGCCAGGACATCCCCAGGGACCTCATACTCATGGCTCACTGTGACCTCACTCTGTCAGGCAGTGTTTGGGGCTGGGTGCTGAGGCTGGGTACTGAGGCTGGGTACGGAGGCTGGGTGCTGAGGCTGGGTGCTGAGGCTGGGGACTGAGGCTGGGTGCTCAGGGCTGGGTGCTGAGGCTGGATACTGAGGCTGGGTGCTCAGGGCTGGGTGCTGAGGCTGGATACTGAGGCTGGGTGCTCAGGGCTGGGTGCTGAGGCTGGGGACTGAGGCTGGGTGCTGAGGCTGGGTGCTCAGGGCTGGTTGCTGAGGCTGGATGCTGAGGCTGGGTGTTGAGGCTGGGTGCTGAGGCTGGGGACTGAGGCTGGGTGCTGAGGCTGGGGACTGAGGCTGGGTGCTCAGGGCTGGTTGCTGAGGCTGGGTGCTGAGGCTGGGTGCTGAGGCTGGGGACTGAGGCTGGGTGCTGAGGCTGGGGCTGAGGCTGGGTGCTGAGGCTGGGTGCTGAGGCTGGGTGCTGAGGCTGGGGACTGAGGCTGGGTGCTGAGGCTGGGGACTGAGGCTGGGTGCTCAGGGCTGGATGCTGAGGCTGGCTACTGAGGCTGGGTGCTCAGGGCTGGGTGCTGAGGCTGGATACTGAGGCTGGGTGCTCAAGGCTGGGTGCTGAGGCTGGGGACTGAGGCTGGGTGCTGAGGCTGGGTGCTCAGGGCTGGTTGCTGAGGCTGGATGCTGAGGCTGGGTGCTGAGGCTGGATACTGAGGCTGGGTGCTGAGGCTGGGGACTGAGGCTGGGTGCTGAGGCTGGGTGCTCAGGGCTGGGTGCTTGGGCCTGAGCTGTGCCTACTTCTGCCTCCTCTGATCACCACCACAGCTCCACAAGGAAAGGGTCCCACCCATGTCGCAGCAGGGAAACCGAGGCTCAGAGCAGGCAGCTGCCCAAGGCCACTCGGCACATCACTGGGAGGGACCTGTGCGTCCAGCTGGCTGGGAGGCAGAGGGGCCACTACTAACACCAGCTGCATGCAGGAGGTGTTATTGGGAGGTGGTCTGGCTAACATTCACACAGAGACCCCATGGAGGGAGCCTGTTTCTGACTTGAGCTGTACATGCTGCAGCTGCCGGCACTGCTGTTGGCACAGTCCCCACCGTGACACACCCTCGGGACTGCAAATACTGCTCAGAGTGGTTCTCACAGCTCCCAGCAACACCGTGTAATTCAGGCCCCTGCCACTGCCCACCCTGTGCCCTTCCCTGGAGCCAGAGCCCGTCTGAGGGGCTCAAGGCTGCACCTGGCTGGGTAACCGCGGGGCACAGGGCCTAGAACCGTGGGTCAGGGCGGAGGCCGCGCTGCCGTTCCTGCCTCAGGAAGGCGTGGTGTGCCCCCACGGTGCCCTTCCTTTCCCACCCGTAGCTAGATTTAGAAATGCCCAGAAAAGCCTGCAGTTGGTTTCAGGACACGGCCTCCTCTGACTCAGAAACCACAACCTCAAATGCCTCCAGAGAGGCAGGGCATCAGCTCAGGAGGCCAGGGGGTGCCTGCAGACATAACCACCAGGTAGGACTGTGCTGCCAAAACGAGCATCCTCCCTCCCACAGTTCTAACCCAAGTCCTTCTCAGTGGATATGTCACTTTCCCGCCCAGACAAGAGCAGGAAGCATTCCACTGTCTCCTAAAAGCAGAAGAGCGATGAGAACATGATGAGGAGGGGCTGCTGCTTGTGGTACGGGGAGGCCATGGGGACCGGGGGGCCCTGGGGACCTCGCCCTGAGTGCAGGGGTGGCAGCCACTCGCCTCCAGCATCATTTCCAGCCAGAGGGGGAAGCCCAGCGTGGCCACATCTTCCTCTTCTTGTTTTATTTAAAAAAAAAAAAAAAAAAGAAATCCCAAATTTTAGATAAAATATCTGTGCTTTGGAATATTGACAACCAATTTTTAAAAATTTAAGCCTCTGTGGGTTAAAAGAAGCCCATTCACTGGCCAGAGTCAGCCTTCAGACCACGGCTCATGACCGTCTTATTGAAGTGCTTTTTCCCTGTGACCGCCAGGCCCCAGGAGGGGTGCTCGGGGACTGGCATTCCCAGGTGCGCCTGTACTGGCACAGGGCTCCTGCACCCCCCAGGTCAGAGCCACCCCAAGGCAGGTGCCCATGCCTGGGACGCTTCCTACGCCTGAAGCCTGGGAAGTGGCCGCCTGGGAGGAAGTGGCTACCTGCAGGAAGAAAGAGCGCACCGTGGCGGGCCCTGGGGCTCCTCCCAACCCCCCACACGCTCCTCCACCACTGCCCCTCCTCACTGGGTACAGCCTTGGCAGGACTGTCGGTCAATATCAGGGCTCTTCCACCTTAGACAACCAGACCATCTCCCTGGCCTGCACACCCTGAGCGGGGAACACAAGTGCCAGGAGTAGGTGCAGCTGAATTTTCCCTAAGGCCGGGCCCAAATGCCTTCCACGGCACCAGTCCCCATGCCCAGCACCTTCACTGGATGTGTGGCTTCAGCAAGAAATGCTGGGGCGTCCACGCCTGAGCCCTCCTCTCAGTCCCTGGCTGAGCCAGCCCACACCTGCATCCACCCCTGTGTTAACCTCAGGTCCTCGCTCCCTCGGACCCTGCTGGCCAGTCCTTAGGGAGGACAGAAAGTTGAGCTCCCACCTGCCTGCAGCAGTACAGACCAGCTGTGTCAGCATGACTGGGATCCACCGACTAAACCAGCATGCATGTGGCATTCTGGCCTCCAAGGAGAACGCATCTCTTTCCCTAAGTTCCTCTCCCCTTGTGGAACAGACTCGCTCCTCCGTACCCTCATTCACACAGCAAACACGGGCATGGGCGTGTCTCAGCGCCTGGGCATCAGGAAGGAGCGGTGAACATGAAACACCACCCCTGGGTAGCAGGCCTCAGAAACACCTCTTCCAGCTGGCTGACTTTATTCATTTGATCATATCACACAATTCCACACAAATATACACCTGGGTCAGAGCCCACAGGCTGGCATTTACAGTCCTTTCTCTCCCCAGCTCCTGCCACTGCCTCACCTGTGTGGCCCCCTCCTGTCCCCGCCCACTGACAACCTTGAATGCACTGTCCATGCCTTTCTGCTAATCACATGCCAAGATACAAATGTCACATATTTAAACATATATACAGAAACACACCCACGCATAGGGGATTTCGGCGTGTCTCTACAAAAATGGGATATGTATCACTCCAGTCTACATCTTGTCCTTTTCACATAATGTTACCTTGGAAATCCCTGCAAAGGCACTGGCATGGTGACAACCCCATTCTTTCACAGTTGCACCACGTTTCCTGACTTCATCATTCCTCTTTTAGTATAGAGATGAATAATCTCCCTTAGCCCGGATGTATTAGAATTTATGCAATCATTAGTGTTATGTTTACTCATGCTTCTGTTATTTCTACTATAAATAATTTAAATATTCTGATTTTATACTTTTTTATGTCATCTTACTTGCTGATTCTTTTAATTCTCTGACGTAGATTCTCATGGGTGTACTGAGAAGTTACAGGGTCTGTTCTGGATGAATTCTCTATCTGTTCCAATGGCCTACTTTTCTAGGATAATTTTATCCAATTAAAAGAACAACTTGTCTTCTCTGGGTTCTTACTGAATCTGGGGTTGCTAATTTCAAAGGTGCAGAAAGTACGCCTGGGGAATGGAGCAGTTGGGGTGGTGAGGGGTGGGTCTGGATGCAGATCTACTGGACAGCCCAGGGTTCATTCCCCTGCTTGACTGCACTCAGTAGGAAAAGTTAGAAGCACCCAGAGATGACGCCATGTTTCTGTGACTCACACGTAAAGCAAAGCTACCCATTCTTGCCCACGGCTGGAGGGGGAATAAATTGGTACACGGTTCCCAGAGTGCAATGCGGCAATGTCTTTCAAAATCAAAATGCCTGTGCCCTTTGCCCACAGATTCACCTGCCAGGAATTTATTCTAAAGAAGCATGTGCAGGGTCATGCACTCCGGAACCACTGGAAGTCGCCAGACGCTGGAAGCCATCGCAGTGTCCGTCAGCAGATGCCTTGACATGGCCTCTCAGGGCCTGGGGTCTAATCACCACGTTGACAGCAGCATGCAAAGACAGAGTGTCGTTTTGGGGTCTCCCTCCCCTGGACAGCAGCCCTGGAGCCCACCCCAGCTAGGTCCAGTTCACTCAGGTGAACCCTGTTGTCTGATGGGCTTTCCACAAAAAGGGTACTGCCCACTTAGGAGGAAGAGGGCTTCCTGAAACCAGCACCGAGGAGGAGGCTGGGTACGGAGAAAAGCCAGGGGAAAACCTCGGAGGGAGAAGGGACACGATGAGGACGTGAGCTCCTGAGCAGAGAGCCTGTACCAGGAACCCAAAGGCCAGCAGTGCGAGCCCAGGGCCCCATGGAAGACATGACTTCAGGTCACAGAAATAAGGTCACTGGTGCTATTTTTATTAATTCTCTGAGTGTGCTGCAAATTTGGTTTCTACTTATGATATCAGCCTTAACTTTTCTTAATGTTGATGAGAATGTTCATTTTTAGCATGGATAATTTTAAACCATTTTCAAATCAACCTTTTCTGGCAATGAAAAGATGTGATTTGCTCCCACGGAGACACCCACAGACTGTCGAAATCCAGTGTCACCGAGAGGGAACGGTGACGGATTGACACCATAAGTCCTCTCTGTTCCAGGTTTTTTACTTGCTGGGCCGGGCCCTTCCCTTCCTTCCTCTACCACAAATACACAACACGCACAAACTCAGTTTTCGGCTGAAAGTGTAACTCCCCCTCTCTCTGGCCATGCCAAGAAGGAAGCCACACTGGGCTTTAGTTCTCAGCCTAGAGAGGATCCAGAGGAGGAGGCTCTGCTCCCAGGCAGCTGGTGCTCCAGAGCATGGGCACAGCCCCAACATTCAGGACTTGGCTCAAGGCCGGGCTCTGCCCCCTGATGTGACCTCAGGGAATCACCTATGACTCTTGTCTGTGATGGCCACATGACAGCACCTCACTCATGTGGTGTGGACTGAAGGAGAGGGCAGGCCTGAATGCAAGCCCCAATGAGGCAGGGAGCACCCACAGGCAGGGAGCCCCCATAGGCAGGGAGCACCTTCCGGGCAGGGAGCACTCACTGGCCGGGAGCATCCACAGGCAGGGAACACTCAGGTAGGGAGCACTCACTGGCTGGGAGCACCCACAGGGAGGAAGCACACACTGGCAGGCAGCACCCATCAGGTAGGGAGCACCCATCAGGTAGGGAGCACTCACTGGCCAGGAGCACTACCAGGCAGTGAACACCCACTGGCAGGGAGCACTTGTAGGCAGGGAGTATCCAACAGTTAGGAGCATCTACAGGCAGGGAGCATCTGAAATGGCGCCTGTTACTGTCTTCCCCTTACTCCCGGGTGGTCGGCTGTGTGAAGGCCACAATCACCAGCCAGCATTCAATAAACGGCTCCTGGCAGCCAGTGGGGCCGGTGCCCACTCTGCAGAGCTGTGCATGAAGGAAGCCGTTCCCTGTTCCCTGAAGGCAATGCCTGTGTCCAGAAGCCCCGCCCACTGGCCCTTGGTTTGGGCTCCTTTTTAAGCCACGGTCTGTTTCTCCTGTCTCTGAATCTTCCAGGTTCTCTCTTCACTCACTTCCAGGCTGAGGACCTGTCTCTCCAACTCCCTCTTCAGCTCCTGGGACAAGGGAAGTTTTTCACATGCCAATGAGCACACATGTGGGGCCAGACTATCTGTCCTCAGATTTGGTAACAATTGCTGCAGGCATCTCCCAGGACATGAACAGAAATGTGAGCTGATGTTTGCAGACTGGGCGCCTGTGCCTGGGTCTGTTCAGAGGGTGGTCTGGGACCGGTGGGGCCTCACTCCACCCAGGCCTTGTCGGAAACGAGGATGCCAGGCCCCACCCCAGACCCACTGAATGTGGGGTCTGCATCTTCCCAAGACCCCGGGCGTCTGGTCAGCACACAGATGACCTCTCACATATGGCTCAGAAGTAATAACTGACGACACTTCTAACAGTCAGAAGATTTCATGAGAGAAACAGATCGCCAGCCTTTTAGTCGGAAGATGGGGCAACCCTGGTCATCTGCAGTGGCACTCCTGCCCCTCCACCCCCGCCACACCAGCAGGGTGCCAGTTCTTGAGTCACTGCAGCAGCCTTCACCACCTCTCCTGCTCCCTGCCTCCTGCCCCTCACGACCCCTGGGCCTGGAGCCCCTGCCTCAGCCCTGGCGTCTCCCTGAGGACCAACCCTGGCTGCTCCCTCCTTGCCCTCTGTCCCCGCCCTGTCCTCTGCCTGGACTGTCCTCACTCAGGGCCAGGAGGCTCCATCCTCTCCACCCTGAGATGTAGAATCCACTGCCACCTTCTCAGGCAGGCCCTCCTGGGCTTCCGTCTTTAAAACAGCACCAGCATCACCAGCACTGTTTTAGCGCCTAATTATTCCCAAGTCATCCTACATGATCTCCCGCGTGGCCCTTACGGGGCAGGACGTGGTGTGCACTGACTTGCTGTGTCTCTGTGAGTGCCACAGCATCCTCACCGCCAGGTCCCCATGGCCCGGGTGCTACCTAAACAGCCCAGGCTCTACCGGTAATTCAGTAACGCACTGTTGAACGACGGGGGACCACCAGCAAGCGCCCCCCTCTCTCTGGAGCTCAGTTTCTCTGCTGGTAAGACGAGCAGCCTTGGCCACAGCACCGTGCAGACCGCCCATCTCCAGGAATGAACAGGTGCTCTCCGTGGGGGCAGCTCTGCGCCTTCTCCCCTGGGCTGCTCCCTACGACACCAGGAGGGAAGCCCAAAGGAAGCCCTGTGGGCCGGGCCCTGGCAGGAGGGAAGATGAGAAACGGAGCCCGTGGGAGGCGAGAGAAGGCGTCACGGCCGTCCATGGAGGACGGTGTTCCTCAGACTGAGGCCTGCTCCATGGCAAGAAATTTAAACCCAGGAACTGTTTCTACGTTCACCGCACTCTGGTGTGGGTTTCATTTATTCTGTTTAATTTTCTTTAAATTGCCACCAATGATCCAGGTCATGGCTCTCCCCAGCCGCGAACGGCCCACCTCCACATGGAGGCCCCGGGGTCTGTAGGCCAGGAGAAGAGGGGCCACTGGGAAGGCATGGGGGAGCGTGGGGACTGGGAAGGGGCAGTCGCTGGCTGGGCAGCTGCTCTCGGGGTACCACTCCTTAAGGAACATCCCCTTGGGATTGTCTGGCGGGTCACACCTGCCTGCACAGCATTTACCACTGAAGTGTGCGGGCAATGGGTGGGCTTGGGTCCCACCAGCCTCACGACACAGCCGCCACTTCAGAACCTCTCAAACCCCACGGCCCTGAGCCAGATAGCCCCGGCACGCAAGGGCTTGGCAGTTCCACTTGCTGCACAGCCGGCCCTTCTTGGGGGACCCCGACGGCTTGGAAGCTACTGAGGAGGCTGCCGGTCCCCTGTCACCTGACGCTTCATCTCACGCAGCGCCAAGGCTCCTGGGTCCAGGCTCCAAAGCACGTAGGTCTAGGATGCCGGGTGTGCGTCTGTGCACGAGGGACCCGAGGGTGAGTGGTGCCCCCTCCTATCCACTTAAGATACGTCTCAGAGCCTGGGCCACAAAGTGAGGCCCCATCTTTACAGAAAATTAATACATGCACACAAAAAAGCTGGTGCAGTGGCTCACACCTGTAATCCCAGCACTTTGTAGGCTAAGGTGGGAGGATTGCTTGAAGCCAGGAGTTCAAGACCAGCCTGAGGAACATGATGAGAACCCATTGCTACAGAAAAATTTAAAATTAGCCAGGCGTTGTGGCATGTGCCTATAGTTCCAGCTACTTGGGAGGCTGAGCTGGGAGGATAGCCTGAGCCCAGGAGTTCAAGGCTGCAGTGGGCCATGATCGAACCACTGCACTCCTGCCTGGGCAACAGGGTGAGACCCTGTCTCTAAAAATTAATTTATTTAATTTAATAAAAATAAAATATGGCTTGGATATCTCTCTGCAGTCTCCATAAGTAATTCACAGTGTGACATCAAGCATGCATTTTGTGAAAAGAAAGGGCCTTCTCTTTGGAAACAGGAATAGCTGTTTCCCTCCGGCGTCTTCTGCAGAGTGAGGCTCATATGCGCTCATGTGAGCAGCAGCCCATCAGCCAGTGAGGCCGGGATCACGTTGGCTGCAGGTGTCACGTGCGTCTTTCACCCTGTGAGTGAGGCCGGGATCATGTTGGCTGCAGGTGTCACGTGTGTCTTTCGCCCCATGAGGGGCTGCAGCTCAGAAGCATCTGCCATTTTGTTTTCCATGGAATTTAAAGATGAGGTTATCTCCATCTGCCCCAGCAGCATTACAAGTCACTTCCAAACACCAGGGACCTGTCTCCATTGATCTGAGAGTAACTGCAGTCCACCAGGCCTCTGCACACAGAACCCCGTGGCTCAGGTTTGCTGGTGGTTTCTGTTGGGGATTGAGGGGCACCTGGGCTGAGCACTGGACCCGTGACTGTGTCACAGTGAACTCGTGTCCTTCCCACAGTAACCCTGGGAGGCTGCATTTCTGGGCCCTCTTTCTGGAATAGGAAAAGTCTCCCAGGATGGGAGAAGGCGAAGCCAGGATTCTGCCTCCGTTACACCTTGAAGAGTTCTGTCTCCTGGTCAACAGGACAGTGGAAGCCCAACCCATTCAACCTCCACAAAACCCACACAAAACCACACAGGACACGTGGGGCAGCATCACCCTCTGGCCCAGTGCAGACATTGTGGACGCTAGTGGATTCAGGCAGATTCCGCCTGTCCACGGCCTTGATAAATGTGACCACAGAGGCAGGCAGTGACCCAGGCAGGGACGGGTGTTCAAGCCCTGGCGACAAAGTGCCTGCTGGGAACCACCCGAGCTTGGTGCCCCCTCCCGGGAGCTGCTGTGATCAGAGACATCCTGACTCTTCCCACAGCCACCCTGAAGAGCCCTAGACTGGGACGAGCCTCCAGAGTGAGTGGCCACGATGAGCACACGAGGCTCTAAAAGACCGGGGCCCCGCGCAGAAGATGAGTCTCGTGACAAATCTGTCCAGGAGACGCTGGAGGCGTCACTGCTTCCCTGCCTGACTTACCCTCCAGGCTGGCCCTCTCTCAGCCCCCAAAATGCTCAATGCCAGCCACAGGTTACAGCCCAGCATCCAACAGATCGCCGGTTCCCAACACATCTGCCAAACCCAGCTTGGCTTGGAGCAGCCACATCTATGCTGTCCAAACCAGCCCTTCTGTGAGCCCAACCGACAGAGGTGAGTGTGGGTGGGCACAGTGTCAACAGCAACACCTCCTTCCACTCCTGGTTTCCACCTACATGAGCGTCTACTTGCCCCACCCCAAACCCAGGGTAGCTCAGACCAAGCTGCTCCCGGGCACAGCTCTCCAAAGGCTTCCTATGCACCTAGAATGAAACTCACGCTCCTCCCTGAGGCCTGGATGCTGGAACCAAGCCTGCTCCTCTCAGCCTCCTGCCTCCCCAGGGCCTCGGAGCTCAGGGTGCTCCATCCACGGCCACACCAAGCCCCTTCCTGCCCCCCTGCCCTGTGCACTTGCTGTTTCCTGGCCTAGAACATTCTCCCCCCAGGCTTTCAAGACATCAGCTTCCTCTGGCCATTCAGATGCCACGTCCCGGAGACGCCTCTCCTCACCACTCCGTGAAGACGCCCCGTTCCCTGCTGTCTCCTCGCCACTCCATGAAGACAGCCCCGTTCCCTGCTGTCTCCTCACCACTCCGTGAAGACGCCCCGTTCCCTGCTGTCTCCTCACCACTCCGTGAAGACGCCCCGTTCCCTGCTGTCTCCTCACCACTCCATGAAGACGCCCCGTTCCCTGCTGTCATCTTCTACTGGGCTGTTCTCTCCCACTTTCTTCTTCCACTGATTCAAAGTGACTAATTTATCTGCTGGTTTGTTTACTACCTGTCTTTCCCACTAGAACACAAACTCCTCACAAGCAGGACTGTGTTGTTTTTCTTGTTTACAGCAGAGCTCCCAGCGCCCGGCTCACAGCAGCCGCCCAGTGAGAATCTGCCAGAGGGATGGATGCAGGGACGAGGGGTCCCTCCTTGGATCCCCCCCAGGTGCAGTCTGGGCGTTGCTGTGGGAAGCACACCACACTGGACTTGGCTTACACAATCATGGGCTCCTTGGATATTTGCTGGCACCCAATACATGCAGGGCCCTGGACTACAGAAGCCAAGAGAATGGATTCCGTTTGTAAACACAGGCCCCATAGAGTAATGTGCCCAGGGCCCGTGGGCACTGGCGGGCAAAGCATGCCTCCCGCCCCCACCTGCAGCCTCATGGCACATCCCCCAGGTCCCGGGACCCCTGAGGCCTGGCTCTTACCTCCAGCGGGACCACCTGCATGAGGATGGCAAAGTTGGTGAGGTGAGTGCAGCGGCAGACGGAGTAGGTGAGGTTTCCTCTCGTGAGCACACAGCCGTGGTTCGACCAGACCCCTTCTCCGGAGCTGAGGACACAGGAGAAAGGATCAGAGGAGGCAGCACCGCACCCTTGGCAGGCAGGGGACTGAGAGCAGCACCCCCCATAACACAGGGCCCCGTGAACTCACGGCGGTGCCCACGCCTGCCATGCCAGGAATGCACAGCCGGACCGTGGTGTGGGGGTTGGGAGGAGAGATTCTGGCCATCAGGCCGGCGAGAGCTGGAGAGTGTCTGCTGCTGGTCAGGCCACAGCAAGCAAGGCCCTCCCTCTGGGACAGGGAAGGGGGAGCCGCTTCGGCACAATCACCCTGAAAAGCACCTGAACAAGGCCCAGCACAAAATGAAACGCACACAGCCCACAGCCCTGCGCCTAGAGAACGGGCAGCAGCACATGCCAGGGACCACATTCAGGCCCGGTCACTGAATCGTGAGTGACGGTAACTTAAATGCCCATCGGGGGAAACAGGTGAGTGCAGTGTGGGAGACAGAAATATGATAAAAGAGTTCACATCGGTTAAAAAGAACATCCTTGACCAATGTGTACTGATAAGGATAAAACACCAAAACACAACGTACAGTGACTAACCATGACGCAAGGCCCGGGGAGCCAAGAGCAGCACACACTTCCCACGAACACAGCTATGACCTATACAGAGACTACAGCGAAAACGCTCATACAGAAACTCCCCGCGGTGTTACCGCCAGAGAGAGGGCGGCAAGATCAGGATGAGACGCAAAGGTCTAAGGAGACCCTTGCTTTTTTATAATGTTTTACTTTTTACGTGAATAATGTGTGGATATGTTGCTTGCATAACTTTGTAAAATATAAACCTAGACAAAAATGACTGGAAGCAAACGTGCTCTCGGTTAACTGTGGTTAATCCTGTTGGTGTGAATATTGGTGAATATCATTTTCTTCTCTGTATTTCTCTATATTTTCTTTTCTGTTTGTTTGTTTGCTTTGAGACAGGATCTCACTCTGTTTCCCAGGCTGGAGTGCAGTGGTGCGATCATAACTCACTGCAGTCTTGACCTCCTGCGCTCACGCGATCCTCCCACCTCAGCCTCCCAAGTAGCTGGGACTACAGGTGCACGCCACCGTGCCGAATTAATATTTTTCTTTTTCTTTTTGTAGAGATATAGTCTTGCTATGTTGCTCTGGCTGGTCTCAAACTCCTGGGCTAAAACAACCTCCCTGCCTCAGCCTCCCAAAGTACTAGGATTACAGGCGTGAGCCACTGTACCCTGTCTTCTATATTTTCAAATTCCAAAAAAGAAGATTTAAATGGTTCTTCCCTGAAGTTAGAACAAGTTATCAGTAATGACAGATCCTTGCTCAGCCAAAGGCAATGGCCCTTGGGGGAAAGCATTTATAAAGGCGAGTAAATTAAAGCCTCTAGTTTGTATTTGCTTTGTATTCACTTTCAACTGTGGTGTCAGCATGGATGTGGCAGATGAGAACTGTGGCTGTCCGGTGACAGGACTGATGAAGACCCATCTCGCACCTCTCTGGCCAATGTCTACCAGATAAAGCACGCACCACCGGCAGCCTTGGGCAACGGTAACCCTGCGTTAGCCCTGGGCGATGCGGAGCCCGAGGGAGGCATTCAGACATGACCCAGGGGTGGCTCTGAGTTTGAGGATGGAGACTCAGACAGCAGCTCAGTGGTGATTTTCATGATTAATGATCTGCTCTTCTAGGGGAGGGAGAAGGCATTTAGCAGAGAGCAGAGGACAAAGTGAGAGCCACTCAGACATACCAATTGACAGAAGCAAAACTCCATTAATAACTTCAGAATTGATGGGACTTAAAGACGGGGTCATGTCCTCCTCCTGTACCTCCCCACCCCTTTTGATCTAATTTTCCCAGGACCTTGGAGGGAGTCAGCAAACACCAGCTGTTGTGTTATATATTGCGCCTTTGTCTGTCAATTGGCTGCATGAATACCATACTTCAATTTGAGGGGGGGGCCCGAACATTAACAGGCATTGGATTAGGTGAACATGGCCATGGGGATGAGCTGCCCCTTCTGCTTACACAAAGGGTAAGCTACACCATATGAAAGTCACATTGCTCAGAGGGAGCTGCAAAGGTGTGACGATGACCTAGTCAGCCAGAGGAGAAGAGCCTTAAGTGGCATCAATGAAGATCTACTTCCAAGGGACAGTGAAAACAAAGAGGCAGGCTTGCAGCTTGTGCATAAATAAATCTGCTATGGAAGCCAGATGAAGCAGTATCAAATAACATTAAAGATATGTACAGCCCTGTGACCCAGGAAGTCTGCATCTAAACACAAAAATGTTCAGTCACGCATAAATGAAATGTAACGTACATAAATATGGTAAAAAATGTGTGTCCATACAGGCAAAACACAGAAACAAAAGGTGGAGGAACGATGGAAGAAACACTGAATTAAGCAACACTATATATTTCCTATGGTTATAAATAAGAATTATATATAAATTATTGAAAAAACACACAAAAAACCCTCCCACAGTGGTTATTACTGGGGAAAGGGGTGGAGATCAGGATAAGAGGTAAAGATCAAAGGGAACACTTGCTTTTCTATAATGTTTTACTTTTGAACAAAATAACATATTGATATATCACTTGTATAATTTCTTAAAGTATCAGTCTAGAAAAAAAGCGGCCCAGAATTCTAAGCCTAATGAAAATCTTTCAAGACTAAAAGAGAAAACTTTTTCAAATGGTAACTGAATCTATTGCCAGTGGACCAGAACTACAAGAAGAATTAAAGGAGCATGATACTAGACAAAAATCTACACAAAGAAATAGAACAGCTGGAAGTGGAATAAGTGAAGGTAAACAGGCAATTATTATTGTCTCAATTTTAATTGCTCTAGAAGATAACTCATTGTCTGGGGGAAAATACTGGGAATGCATTGTGTTTGTGGTGTCTGTAAAGGTGGAATGTACTATAACAATAGCACACAGAACAGGCAGGAGGAAGTGTGAACCTATTGCTATAGTGTCTTAGAATACATTTGGAATGCTATCGTAGTATTTGAAGGCAGGCATGAATGAATTAGACATATATACACTGTAAGCTTAGGTCAACCACTATCAAAAGAGTTAAAAGGATGTATACATTAGAAATCATGTATAGTAGAGATAAAACAGCATCATAAAAGATATCCAACAATCCAAATGAAGTCAGAAAAAGATAACATTTTAAAAAGATAGAAACGTTAGAAGACATCTAGCAAAATGGCAGATTTTAATCCAGCCACACCAATGATTACATGAAATATAAATTGTCTAAACATGTCAATTAAAAACAGAAATTTCAGGACTGGATTAAAGAAAAGACAAGACCCAGCTACATGCAGTCTAAAGGAAACTCACTTTAAATATAAATATATAAATAAGATAAAAGTTACATTACGGGAAAAGATACAGCACTCAAACACTAACCAACAAAGCTAGGGTAGTTTTATCTAAATTAAACTAAGTAGACTTCAAAGTAACGCATATTTCCCGGGGTAAAGAGGGACATCACGTAATGATAAAAGGGCTAATTTTCCACAAAGACATAACAATCCTAAACATACATGCACCTAATAACAGAACTTCAAAATTCATTAAAGAAAAATTTATAAAACTAGGCCAGGCACAGTGGCTCATGCCTGTAATCCCAGCACTTTGGGAGGCCGAGGCGGGCGGATCATGAGGTCAGGAGATCGAGACCATCCTGGCTAACACGGTGAAACTCCGTCTCTACTAAAAATACAAAAAATTAGCTGGGCGTGGTGGCGGGGGCCTGTAGTCCCAGCTACTCGGGAGGCTGAGGCAGGAGAATGGCATGAACCTGGGAGGTGGAGCTTGCAGTGAGCCGAGATTGCACCACTGCACTCCAGCCTGGGCGACAGAGCGATACTCCATCTCAAAAAAAATAAAAAAAAAAGAATAAAACTAGAAGTAGACATAGATAAATCCACCACTAAATTTGGAGAATTCACACTCCTCTCTCTTTAATTGACAGAACAAGTTGACAGAAAAGTAGTAAGAATATAGAAGACCTAATCATAACTATCAATCAACTTGGTGTAATTGATATTTATAGAACACTCTACCAACAATACACTTTTTTTCAAGTGCACATGGGACTTTCATCAAAGACTGAACATATACAGGTCTCATAAAAACTTTTAACAAATTTAAAAGAACTAAAATTACACAAAGAATATTTTCTGATCATAAAAAACTATTTACAAATCAACAGCAGAAAGCTCTCTGGAAAATTCCCAACTATTTGGAATTAAACTACACACTTCAAAATAACACATAGGTTGAAGAGGAAGTCACAAGGAAAATTAAAAAATATTTTAAATTTAATCAAAATAAAAACAACATATCAAAACTTGTGGGATGCAGCTAAATCAGTGCTTACAGAAAAAATAGAGCATTAAATGTTTATATTAGAAAATAATAAAGCTTCATAGTAATAACCTAAACCTACATTTTAAGAATTTTTAAAATGAAAAGCAAATTAAACTCAAAGAAAGCTGAAGGAAGTAAATTAAAGACAAAGAGGATAAGTCAATGAAATTGACAAGAGAAACACAAGAGAGAAAAATCAATGAAGCCAAAAGTTGTATCTTTGGAAAAATATCAATAAAATTAATAAACCTATAGTAAGAGTGACTCAGAAAAAAAAAAAGACACAGATTATAGATAAAAAAGTGAAATGGGAACATCACCACAGACTGTTCAGGCATGAAAAAGGCTAACGATGGAGTACCACAAAAAACTCTGTGCCTATAAACAACTTTGATGAAACTGATGAATATTTCAAAAAAACATAAACAGCTAAAACTTATTTAAAAAGCAGTAGATGACCTACATAGTCCTGCATCCATAAAAGAAACTGAATGTGTAGTTGAAAACCTGCCAACATTGAAAACGAAGGCTCAGATGACTTCATGGTGAATTCTACTAAAACGGAAGAAATAATATCAATTCTATATAAACTATTCCAAAGTGCATCCCAAAGTGTAACTTTTATGAAGGTATCATTACCTCGATATAAAAACAAAGACATTACCACAAAAAGAAAACTGCAGACCAACATCCGACATGCACGTAGACACAAAAATTCTCAACAACTGTAGCCAATTAGATTTAGCTGTATACAAAAAGATAATACATCATGACCAAGTGTGCTTTACCCCAGGAAAGCAAAGCTGGTAAAACTTCCAGCTTTAATCATAATGATCTCACTCTGAAACCTACCCAAATGTTCCTCTACTCGGGAGAAGATAAATAAACTACGGTACATCCATGTAACGGAATACCCCCTCAGCAGTGAAACGTGAAAATGAGGTGTTGATACATCCAACAATACACGTGTGGCGACGCTCAACACATTATGCAAAATTAAAGAGGCTAGACTCCAAAAGGCTGCCTGTGCCATGATTCCATTTATGCACACTCTGGCAGAAGCAAAACTATATAGGAACGAAAGACAAATCAGTGCTTGCAGGAGCTGGATGTGAGAGGAAGGAATGACTGCAAACAGACATGGGGGCATCTTTGAGGGTGATGGATTGTTCTAATCCTGATTATGGTGGTTGCACAACTGTATTCATTTGTCAAAACTCACAGAACTGTACAATCATCTGCAAGTGTGGATTTTTCTGAATATCAATTATATAATAATAAGTAATAATTGCACAATGGACAGGAAGGATACAGATACTATATTCATGATGGTGGCTGCCTCTGGGAATTGAGGAAAAAGAACAGAAGGAGGTGGAGGGTTCGTTAACTTCATCTGCGATGTTTTAGTTGTTTCCTTCTTAAAAATACAAAAATATAAACATGCTAATAACTATAAATTTGGGGCAATGGGTACCTGCATTTGTTATATGATTCTCCATACTTTTCTATGTTCTTACAATTCCTTCAAAAATAAGAACCAACACGTCAATTTAGTTCTTACCAAACCCCATCCCGTTTTCTAGTCATAATTTTTTCCTCCAAACAGTGCCCCGGAATTGGGATAACTATTTCTAGGAGCACGTGCTTCCAAATTTTCACAATTTACAAATAAAGGAAAAAGAGCTGCAACCTGCTGAGCCTGACCAGGGCAAAATCACTGAAATTACAGAGCATCCATCCACATTGCAGAGGCATGACGCCAACGGTCATAGCCAGACGCCGACGGCCATAGCCAGAATGAGGCATCCCCGGGGACAAAAATGTAAGCAGTGTTTGCTGGAGGTGACAGGAGCTGGGCTGCATTTTCCTCACTGTTCACAGAACAGAGATAAAGGGGGATTATGCCGACCCACTGCTGCAGCCCCAGCTCAGCGTCTTACAATCTCCTGGCCCTCTGGGTGCAGGGGGCAGAGACGCTTTCTCTGACAGGGACCGTACCAGCAGAGGTGGCACAGCCTGTGTGGATCCTGCCCTGAGGCAGCAGGAGGAGCGAGCTGGGGAAGTGAGTCCAGGCACAGGAAGATGCCCAGGTGTCGGGGAGCCCTGACAACATGCAGGGTGATGGGCCACTAGGCAGCGTGTGAACTGGATGTCCCAGATGTGTTCCAGCTGCCTGTGCAGTGTTTTAAACATTGGGAAAGTTCATATAATAATCTCGCCACAGCCAGGCACAGTGACTCACACCTGTAGTCCCAGCACTTTGAGAGGCTGAGGCGGAAGGATTGCTTGAGCCCAGGACAGAGAGCTAAGATCACACCACTGCACTCCAGCCCGGGTGACAGAGTGAGACCCTGTCTCAAAAACACAAAAACAAAAACAAAATCCAGCCACGAAAACTGATGACCTGGCAACACAGGACCTGCAACCTGCATCCCACATGGAACAAACCCCGGGGGCCACAGCTGAGCAGCAGCTGAGGATCCGGGAGCCCTGCCCCTCCCTCCACTCCCGGGCCCTGCAGGGAGCTGAGTTTTCAACACCACTCTGACTGTGGGAGCCACTCACGGTGGGCTCACGTCTGGAGGAGAATTGTGATCACAGCGATGGCGGGAGATCCCCCGGACATCGGGCAGGTGAGCCCTGGAGGCGAGCTGGGGCGGGGGCTAGGAGGGCGGGAGGTGACTGCACACGACAGGTGTGACAGGTGGACGTGGGAGATGCTGGGGAGGACGTCTCGGTTGGGGCCCAAGTGACAGAGGCTGAGGCCTCAGAGTTTTAGGCAGGCCTGATGGTCAGCCTGCTCCAGTGGAGCTGCCAAGGTTTCAAACAGGAAAATGCCAACGTGGCCAGTCAGAAGCCACTCCCCCAACCCCCTTCCTCAGCCGCTCCAGGACCCCCGAGGGGGACAGCCAGGGCCGTAGGGCCTGCCCCAATGGACAGCATCCTCCAGCTCCCCCAAGCATCTGCTGCACTGGCTTGAAAGTCACCCTGGGCGCTCAGAGGCTTTGTCCAGACACATCGTGCAACAGCAGGCCCCTCCTCGCGTGGTCTGGACGGGGAGGCCTCCACCCAGCACTGCCGCCAGGCCCTGCCCACGTCTCCAGCGTTTCCGGCATTTTCACATGACGCAACCATGTCAGCTGCGGAAATGGGTGACCCAGATCCTCCCCTGGGCTAGCATGGGGCGGGCCTGGGCATGGACACCTCGTGCCCACCTGCTCTCCCCTGTGCAGAGGGTACCTGAAGTCCAGGAAGGCGCAGTACACGAAGACTCGGTTGCTGCTGTTGGTGGCCTCACTGTGCTGCTTACGTGTCTGAAATGAAAGAAAACAAACACGATGCATGACGCTGCTGAAGAGGCCCCTGGTTCTCAGCACTGACGTGAGAGTGAGACCCTCACAGCTGGGCGACCTCGGGCAGGGACAGGCACAGCCACCGATGTCCATCTCCATTCATTGTGGGTGTGGTCCCACGTCACCCCGGCCCAGGTCATGCTGCCCTCTACTCTGCCCTCCCCAACCCACCCGAGGGCCCTGGCAGGTGCCAGGCCCTCCCTCTAGGACACTCCTCCCCCTAGGACGTGCCTCCCCATAGGGTGGTCCCCGCCAGGCAGCCACAGGCTCCTTCCCCACTCCCCACCAGGCCTCTGCAGGAGGAGCTCCTCAGAGAGACCTTCCCTTCCCTACCTGTTCTAAACAGCACCAGCCCCCTGCCCGCTCTAGCTCCATTCCACTCACTGATGCTTTCATAGTCTTGATCACCATGTGGCATATTACATATCCACTGTCCACTGTGTGTTTGCTACCTTCCCCTCTACAATTTCCACTACAGAAAGGACAGAGCTTATGTCTCATTCATGGCTGCATCCCCAGGACCTAGAGGGGCATCTGGCATACAGCAGGCGCTTACTAAATATCTGTTCAGTGAATGAACAAAAGAATCAGTGAACAGGTCCATGAGACCACCTTGTTCCGGAGACTGGCGTTCTCTCCTGGGCTGCTCCTGGGTGCCAGCTCGGAGGACTCTGCAGCTATGGCTCTACCCTAAATGAGAGGCACAGACACCTTCAGGAGCCACAGCTGGAGGCTCAGGAGGCCAGCGACTCCACCAGGACCCAGAGCTGCTCAGAGGCGGCATGGCTCCAGGATGAATGGTGTCTGATGGATTCCCAGTCAGTCAAGTCAAGCATCTCTTATTTGCCCGATGCCCACTCTGTTCTGTGACCCATTCCTGAGCCATCATTGCTCCAGTGAGACCCTTCCCCCATTTCAGGGTGACCAGCTCTCAGGAAGGCACTGACTCGTGCAGGACAGAGCAGCGAGGGCAGCCCCCCTCATGAGTGCAATGCTGCCCTCTACCAAAAGCCCCTCCTTTCCCAGGAAGCAGCAGCTCTGGTGCCGCTGACAGCACCTCGGACGCCACTGCAGAACCAAAGGGCTCACAGGGCTCTCATTGCAGTGTCTGTCTGACAGCTCCTCCGGCCTCAATCCAATTATCCTAGCACTGTCTATTACTAACGTTTTGGCAAAATGGAATGTTTACTCCTTTTGCTTTGTCCCCCATCCCCACCGCCCCGTATCTTAGGGTTATTTTAATCCATCACAGGGTCTCTTAAAACCGCCTGGAAAAGACATCTTCTCCTCTGTCTTCCCAAAGCCACAGCCCGCTGTGAACTCTTGCACAGACAACAGAGGCCCCTGTGTCCTGCAGCCACCTGGACCACAGAGGGGCATCGGCAGGGAAGCTGCAGCACCAACCCCACATAATAGAAAAGATGAACAAAAACCTGGTGGCCACAGCCCGGTTCTCAGTGGGGTGTAATGAGGCCTTCCTTGGCCCCAGGCTACCCCAGAGCCAAAGCCTCCAGCAGACAGCGTTATATATAATTTTTAAACAAGGAGGCGTATTTGTGTGTTACTTGAGTAATTTAAAGGAAATTTAAAAAATAAGTCGGTGACGTGGGGAAGCCAGCAGCCAGACCCATACACATCAACACGGGGCAAGGGCTTCTCAGGAGTGAGGCGACGCCTCTTCCCATCACCCCCTCACCCAGCGCCAGCCCCCGCCTCTGCCCTGGGTGTGGCAGCATGGCCCCTAGGGAGCAGAGAAGAGGCTGCAGTGGCCTCTGGAAGTCCTGACACTCTGACTTCAGATCTAAATCACTCTTCAAAGGAAATGTAGAAAACAGCCACCACCGCAACAAGCCAAGCATGTGTGTGGTCGGAGGGTGGGGAAGGCAGCTAGCTTTCTCTTGGATCTGAAGCCAAGATCACGCCCTGAAACGGGGAAACTCCCTCCCCTCCATTGTCAGAGGTTCCATCACAGCCTCCGCTCCTGGGATGAGAAAAGCACATTGACTCTTCATGTGTGTGGAGTTCCCCACTGACCGGGAACAAATGCTCTCAGCAAGTCTCCAGAAAAGGTAGCCTCCAGGGCGCCCAGGGGTGTGACATGGGGTGGGTGTGTTTTTGACATGGGAGTGTGGTGCTGCCAGAACGTGAGTCATCTGCATACAGGCCGTATCTCATGCAGAAATGTGGGAGATGCCCACAGCCCACCAGCCTCCCTGAGGCCTGGGTGAGGCACAGAAGCCAGTTCAGTTCATTACCAGGTGGCTGGGGAATGGGAATGAGGTGCTCCCTCCCTGTGGAGTCTTCAACAGTGTTGGGGGACAGCCACATTCACCTGAGCGTCCTCCTGAAACCTCAAGCCAAGAGCTACTGTGCTCTGCTGGACAGAAGTGAAGGCCTCCTCACAGGGCCGGCTCCATGGCAAGTGACCTAATTTCCCACCAGACACACTTCACTGGAGTATGTCTAATGGGGAGTGCCTGTGAGCCCTCAGGAATACCTCCCACAGGATCTGAGATGCCCTCCAACCACCATCATGATCTTTCCAGTCGGGGAGAAGCAAACGGGATTAACCAACTGCTTGTTTATTGCCTACTGTTCATGGGCAAGATACACCAAAGTGTCTCCTTCTAGGAGATACATGCAGAGAGAAGAAAAATATTTGATACTCATGATAGTCTGTGAATGCCCCTTGTTTAGAAATATGCTGGCTTTTATGTAAGTATTGCTATGGTTTGACTGTGTCCCCCAAAAGCTCATGTGTTGGAACCTTAATTCCCAATGCAGCAGTGTTGGGAGATGGGGCCTTTAAGTGGCAACTGGGTCATGAAGGCCGAGCCCTCAGGAATGGATTAATGTCACTGTAATGGGAGTAAGTTAGTTCTTGCAGGAGTGAATTTGTTCTGATGAAATTAGGTTGATGCAAAAAGCAAGCTCGACTCGCTCTTACAGCTCTTTCACTCACGCTGGCTTCCCTTTCCCTTTTCCACCAAGAGATGAAGCAGCACAAGGTGCTCACCAGACACGGCTGCCCAAACTTGGACTTCACAGCCTCCAGAACTGCGAGCCAAAATAAATTTTCCTTTATAAATTACCCAGTCTCAGATATTCTATTATAACAACAGAAAATGGACTAGGTGTACAGTTTTACCTGTAAATAATTTGGGGAGCTACGTGTCCATCACTGTCCCAAGAAAAAGAGAGATGGCACCATGGTCCTTAAATTTGATGGTAAGTAAAGCAATATAAGGAGCCGAAATACCGACCCCAGAGCAGTGGGTCAGATGCAGGTGGATCTCAGTGGAAAGTCTGGGGCAGCCCTCTGTGCCACCCTCTTCTCCAGCCCATCTCACAACTAATCAGGGTTCAGGGCTTTGAATGCTTGAAATGTCCCACCTTTAGGGAAATCAAGGATAACAGAAGTAATGGGAGAGATACGACAAGGAAAAACCTTGAACCAGCCTCTATCTCTTGGTGCTTTCTGAGGTTTCTTGCTTTCAAAGAGTCATAAGACAGTCCAGCATGGTTGAGGCAGCCACAGCCTGATGGAGGCTAAGACAGGACTTTCAGAGCCTGGTTCCAGCACAGGAAGAAAAAGGTGGGAGGTGGGCAGGACCCTGACTGAGGCATTTCAGGACAGGGTGATGAGCTGGGCCACCCCAGTGCTGAGAAGGAAAGGTTAGGCCAGGTGAGACCCTGGGACAGATGGCCCAGTGGAGCAGGGGCTCATGGTGGGAATTTACTACTCTGCCTTCACCCCACTAGTGTCATCTGCATGTGGGCCTGTCTGGTTAAGTCACTCTCCCCACTTCTGGCTCCTGGAAGGAGGTGAGCAGTGCCTTGTGGCACCAAGGATACCCACAGATGCAGCGCTCAGACCCTTAGGACATCCCACTCAGCCCAGGCTGCTTCAGAAACCAGAGGCGTCCTTCTTCCAACATGTGATCAACCCATCTGAGGACAACAGCAGAAGCCCTGGAACATGGCACCCCCGAGTCTTCCTGCTCCAGGCCTCCCAGGCCCATGAGCCTGCAGAGACCTCTTTGGCGTTAAGGCAGCTTGAAGGGGTCTGTCCTTTCTTTTTTTTTTTTTTGAGACAGAGTCTCACTGTTGCCCAGGCTGGAGTGCAGTGGCGCGATCTCGGCTCACTGCAAGCTCTGCCTCCCGGGTTCTCGCCATTCTCCTGCCTCAGTCTCCCCAGTAGCTGGGACTACAGGCGCCCACAACCACGCCCGGCTAATTTTTTGTATTTTTAGTGGAGACGGGGTTTCACCATGTTAGCCAGGATGGTCTCGATCTCCTGACCTCGTGATCCACCCACCTCGGCCTCCCAGAGTGCTGGGATTACAGGCGTGAGCCACCGCGCGCGGCCGTAGGGTCTGTCCTTTCAATGGAACAAGTCTTGACCACAGAATGAAGGCGCCACCCCCCACACACATGGTGCTGACATGTGCACGTCCTTATTTTGAGATCATGGGGCCAGACCTCAACCCTAGAGAGCAGCCTCCCCAACCTCACAACCTACTGCTTCCCTCTTCAAAGGCAACTGAGCACAGCCAAGAGACACTGGGCAGAGGGGCAGACTTGTGCAGACAAGCACAGCCCATGGCCACCTGGGACGTGCCAGGGTCAGAGAGACCCACCGATGCCCCCTACTTCAGAAGACCCCAGGAAACATGGTTTTTGTCAAAGACCAAAAAGCTTCAGTTTCCTGTCTGTTCATCGTCAATGTGGGACGCTGGTCTGGTAAGAGACCCACCCTCCAGTGTGAACTGGACTCTAAACTGTGTCCCTCCCTCTGAGGTCCCCAAGTCCCTGTCTCCTCTGCGAAACCTCGGGAGTCCCGTTTGAGAAGAAAGGGGCCCGCAGACACCTGATTCTCACGCTCGGTTTATGCACAGGTGCCAGCCTGCAAGCCGGAGAGGCACCCAGAGAGGAAACTGCGTTGCTGTTTCAAAACACAAAGAAAAGAAAGAACTCTGACATTGCGTGGGGATCTGGAGTTAGGGCAGCTTGCCTCGAAATTGAACAGAAAGTGTTTTCGCATCACCCCCTCGCCCCAGGTAGCACCCAGTCATGCGGCTCTCAGTGGAAAGCGCAGCACAGGAAGCCAGGCCGGGATCCACAGCACAGGTTCTGCATTTGGCATTTAGCAGCTGCGATGTCTCCGAGAACCCTGCAGAGACGGAGCCCACAGAGGAAGGTAGAGCATGGACCAGAAGCCACCAGAAGCCGGGCGAGGTGGCTGAGTTCAGTGCTGTCAGCCAGAGGCTGGGGAGGGAGAACCCTGGTGCCCGCATCCCCGGTGAGCCTTGAACCCGGCATCCGGGCCTCCACCCTCTCCTTCCTCAGGCCTCCTGGACACATAGGACCCGCCAGTGCATGCACAAGTTGCCCTCTATGACCCAGCAGCACTGGGGTCACCTGCACTGTGGCCATGGTACGTGTGGAGAGGTTCTATCCTTGGGAAAGAGGTCCTGAATGTCCTGGGAACCAGGAGGAAGACTCTCCAGAGACAAACTGGAGAATTAACCACAGAGACCCCGCCCCCTTAACTCTGCCCCACTCACATGACCCCTTCCCACTCACATGGCCCCTCTTCTCTCAGTGGCCTCGCCCCACTCACTTAGCCCCACCTTCCTTGCACATGGCTCCACCTCCTTTCACTTAGCCCCACCTCCTTGTACATAGCCCCACCCTCTATCAAGTGGCACCAGCCTCTTACATTCCCTTGGCGGTGCAGCCCACAGCCCCTTCTCAGGCCCACTCTGACCCCAGGACTCTTCGCCACCATCCTGGATGGCCGACTCACCCCTGACTCTCCAGGACGTCCAGTGCAGACACTCCATGGCCACATGGGCAGGGCACTAGAGGCCAGCCAACCTATAAGGACACAGCCTGAAGTCACATGTGCTCCATACTCCAATCAGCTAAGGCTGTGGGTGGGGCCAGGAAGGTTCTGCCCAGGATAGTGCTGTGGGTGGAGCTTTGCGGTGATGGACACGCCCTCATTCCCTGGCAACCAGCTTTCCTCCCACCTCGGCTCACTGCGCACCTGGCTCTCCTCTCACCTGGATGATGCAGCAGCCTCCACCCCTGTCCCCCGCACCGAGTCCCCGCCAAGCAGCAGGTCAACTTCTAAAGTGCGGCCCAGACCACCTCTCCCTACAGAAGCCCCAGGGGCTCCCAGCCTCCGAGTACAACCCAAACTCCTACCCGCCTGCAAAGCCTGAGCCCCCTCTTGCTCTTGAGCTGCAGACACGCGACCCTCCCACTTCAGAAAAGAAAAATGGTGTCGCTGCCCTTCGTCTCTGTCTGTATAAGCGGACTCAGCACCAGGGGGTATTTGCGGGGGCTGCGGAGCTGCCTGGAGACCCCCGCCCAGCCACAGAAGGCTCTGGAAGGGGGCGGTCTCTGCTGAGGGCCTGGTTTTGCGGTCACCCCCTAGAATGCTGGAGTCTCGCCTCCCACAGGTCGCGAGCCTGTGGTCTCCCCACTCGGGTGTGACAGGTCCCCCAACGCTAAGCAGAGATGTGGCCCAGAAGGGCTCCAAGGACCCAGGGGGTACCCAGGGAGGCTCTTCCCAGAGGGAGCATTTTCTCTCTGGGACAGGACGTTCATGCTCAGGACAGACCTGCACACGGACAGGCCTCTGCTTGTGGCTTCATCTCCGTGGGAATAGGAACCTCCACATCGGATCGTCGTGGATGAGTGACACTGAATTGTCTCAGGCCCATGTTGTTGGAAAGCAAGGGACTTTGGCATTTCTATCACAACAAGGCGACCTGTATTCTTTCATACATGCAATAATAATTAACACTTATGTTTTAAATAATTTTCACTCATTAGGCTACTCAAAACGTTTTTATACAGTTGTCTCATTAGGGCTTATTTTTGGCCTGCCCTTTTTGTGCCGAATACAAAAATAATATAATAATACGATACAAGATATTCTCTAAGACCTTGGATTTTGTCTTGTTTTCATGACTCCGCTCTGATACATTGTGCTCCCCTTAACCTTCCAACAAACTACCTTTCTGCTCGGGAGAACCAGAGTCAGCGCCTGTTGCTGACATCCAGACATCTCTAACACCTCTTCACAGGCTGCTAGAAGCCTCCACTGAGATCATGTGTGTGAGCCCCTTGATGGTTCCTAACAATGGCAATAGTTAACCTTTTCCAAGCACCTGCCCTGCGCCTGGTCCTGCTCTGTTTTACATGAGTGAAGTCATTCAATTGCTCAGCCCTTGCCAGCTGTGCACACTCTTGCCCACTTTACAAACGAAGCCACGAAGCCACGTGGTGTTTGGAGGACTCACGGCAAGTGACGGAGCTGGGAAGGGGCCAATTCAGGACTCAGGTCAAGACATCCTGGTTCCAGAGCCCCACCCTGACCCCCCATGTTACTCAGCACAGGTGAGTTACACTGATCTTTATCTGTCTTTTCATGCCCTGGGGATGGAATTTTCCTAGAATGGCCACTGGCTCCCCCTGCCTGGTATATCATGGACTTGTAGCACATGGCCCTGCCCTCAGATGCCTGTCACGTCAGAGATGGAGGATGGGCCTGCTGGGCTCCCCGGCTCTGTCAGCTCCAGGAGCCTCGGGGTGGGGGGATGAGCCACAGGAATCCACCTGCCTCCCAGAACATGGAAGGCCATGGCCCCAGAGCATCCAAATTCCATCTAATGGCATTTTTCAGGAGGAAAGAAAGAGGCAGAACAGAAAATCTATACAGCTGCTGTGCTCGGAATGAACAAGTTTACCTGCTGAAGGGCACTTCTGCCTAATCTCAGTGCTGCAGTCAGTCCAGAAAAGCAATACCTATAAACGTCTATAAAAGTGTTACAGCTTTTCAATTTGGCTCCTGGGCCATGGCTACTTGAAATCTCAACTAGAATTTAAAGGTTTTTTTTTTTTTCCTTCCCTTTGTTCTTCTTGTCATGAAGTTGGCCAAATGGTTTCCATCAAAAGATCCAATCCATTCATTATCCTTTTATTTATTTCGTTATAGCTGGCCTCTACCCAAGAAGAATTTTGGATGACTTACAGAAACAAGCGGAAAGCATTGCTAATGCCAGAGTGTCTTTAAACTTTCAGGAGAAGCAGATATGCTGTGGTTTTTTGCCTGAGAACAGTCAGGGGTTCAAAGAGGTCTGTATGTGGAATCTTGTCAAAATCAGTGCGGAGTCAAACAGCCTCAGCCACCTGGACCCTCCTCACGTTGGAAAAGTCATCATGGTACCAAGGCCTAGAGTGGCCAAGCTCATCCCACTCCACGCCTTCCCTCCCTGTCCCTCTGTCTGGTGGGGAAGATGAACTTTCTTTCATTCCTAGTAGAATATCTGAGATTCTGGTCTGTCTAATGTTGGGCCAGAGGCAGAGAAAAGACCCAAATGCCCAGAGTTGACCGTTCGAGTGCCACCCATGAGACATGAGCGTGCATCATCAAACCCAGCAACATGGTTTTCCAGAACAGAACAGGCTGAGGTGTGCAGCCACTCAGCCCACTCGGCCCCAGACCTCTGCCTGTCCGGGACTCCAAGTTTCCATGGGGTTCTGGAACCAGCCCAGGTCCCCATGGTGACTGATCTGGTGGCCTCAGGAAAGTGGCTGAGGTCTTTAGGGTTTGGTGGAACTTGTCTGAAATCTCCCTCCAGAAGGATTAGGTGCACAGTGATCAGACATATAGGAGGTAGAAGGCGGCCCCTGCTCAGAAGCCAGGTCTGGAGGAGGCCCAGAGAGGCCTGACAGAGCCAGGCACACCTCTTCCAGGGCCTGGGCTGAGCCTGATGACGCCTGACCAGTATTCCTTCTCTGGTTCTTTCTCACTAACAGAAGCAACTTTGCTCGGGGTGGCAACGTGCCCAGCTAGAAAACTGCAAAATCTGCATCTCCGTCCTCCATTCCAGCTCCAGCTCCACCACCACCAATGCAACTTCCCCACCTGGGCGTCCACAGGCCTCCCAAACGGAGCATGTCCAAACCTCCCTCCTGACCTCACTCCCAGCCCTGGACTGTGCCAGGGTCATGCCCTTGTCAGTTAGTGGCCACTCTGTCCTTCAGCTTTTTGAGCCCCCAAATCCTTGACCCTGTCAGCAAGCCCCCGATAGCAGACCTGAAGCTAACACCCTCCACTCCTATCCTGAGCAGGGCTCCCCGCGACGGCCCTGTCTACCTGCTCACCCTGCCCTGTACAGGGTTTGTGAAAGCCCAAGTCCATCGCTTCGTCCCTCTGCTCAGACCCTCCGGGGGCATCCACCTTACTCAGGGGAAAGCCGAGGCCCTTAAAGTTGCCCCCAGGCCCGGAAAGATCTGCCCATGGCCCCTGACCTGCCTCCTCCAGCCCTTCGGCCTCGGCCACTCCTCAGACTTGAAGGTGTGCCCCCCCACCGCCAGGTGTGTGATGCCTCTCCCCTGATGCCCCACGATCCCCCCATCCACGTGGTCACTCCTCAGGGCAGCCTCCCACAGGCTCCTGCCCACAGGCTTCCCAGGTGCTGCTCCCTGGGATCTGATCTTGCGTGTACCTGTCACTGCCTGTCTGTCTGCCTGCCTGTCACCTCCCCAGGTCCCCAGCACTGGGATGTGAGAGTCACAGGGCAGGATTCAGTCTGTCTGGCTCTGTCCTCTCCCTTACAGCCTGAACAGGGGCAGGCACACAGGGGCACTCTGTGAACTTCGGTGGGATGAACCCACGCAAGGTGGCCTGCGGGAGGGAGGGTACAGGGGGCTGAGGACAATGGCCCAGCCAGGAGTCCCTCTTGGGAGTGAATGGACAGGGCCACTGCCCCACAGCCTGGAAGGTGCTGACAGGCCACCCGAGCCCTAAACATCCTGATGGAGTCACCCCTTGGAGTGAGCAGCAGGTGCAGGCGCCTCGGCGGGAAACCCTAGGGAACCAAAGCCTGCGGTGCTTGCAGATGTGCGATCATATCCTGCGCCCCTCCCCATGGCAGAGGATGAGCGGCCAGGATTACTGTTTTCTAAAAATATTCAAATCTTGTTGTGAGTCACAATCCTATTGTGGCTCCTATGACTGCTGGACTCAGGGTTTTATTTCTTTACTGCCTGTTCGTGAGTCTGGAGCTGCCCCACAAATTTGCTTCCAGTTTGGCTCAAATGGACTAAAGGCCCCTGGCCTGGCCCTGGGGCTCTAAGGTTTAACCTCAGCCTCACCCCTGCCAGAGTTCACCACAGAGACATCAGGTGTCCCCAGAAACTCCCCAGGGACTGGGCAGCTCAAAAGGTCCCCAGCATTCCTGAGAGGCCCAAAGACCAGGGCTGAGCCAGGTCTCCTCCTCCATCCCCGTAGAGGGCCCTAACCTGGGAGACGGGGGCTTCCAGCCAGGAGCAGAAATTCAGTCTGTGGTAAGCAAGTCACAACGACTTTTATCCTACCTTCTGTGGGGAAGAGAGAGGCAAACCTCTCCCTCATCTACTGATAAAAACACCCCCCCTCCCTCGTGCACACACTAACAGCCAAGGAATCACACCTTTAAACACACCTGGATTCCGGCAGGGGCCTTCCCTGCACTCTGGCCCCCTCCCTCCCATCACAGACTCCGGCCTGGTCTCAAAAGGGACCCAGAGCCTGGGTGCCTCTCACCTGAGATCCGTACAAGGGAAGTTGCCCAACCCAGGACAGATCCGCATCAGGAAACACAGACAGTGACAGGCAAGGGCCTGTCTCTGATGCCTCCTCCCACAGGACAGGGGTGACTCCAGTTCTGTCTCCAGAGGGAGCTGGGTCCTGGCACCGCACACCGGCCTTGGTCAGTGGCTCCAGCAGACAGAGCCTAGGGTCCACGCTGCTACAGCAGGGCCTGAGCCTTCTCATGATGGTTTGCTTTTCAGACAAGGTTCACTCTTGTTCAGAAATCAAACCTGGCACGAGCAACACCAACAGGTGTGTTTTCACTCTGGTCAATCACTTCCCAAGCCACCCTGTCACTCTGTTTTCTCTCACCTCTACTGAGCCACTCACCTGGTACAGAAAAAAATCAACCCTGAACCCCGGCACCATTTAAGATTTGCAGAGCAGATGTTTATGGCATCAGTGTGGGGAACGGGATGGCCACGTGGTTTCTACAAGGGCCAAGGAAAGATTTATTCGAAAAGGACTTCTGAGAGTGGGGAAGGGAGTAGAAGGTAAATGCACACAAAGAGAGAGGAGAGGGAGAATCTGATGAATGACGGTTGAGATAACAGCCTGCCTAGTGCTGCTCATCCTGCTTAGTAGGTCTGGATCACTGGCTCAAGAGCTGGGCATTCTGATGGAATTAATTTACACATCTATAATGCAGGAACTATCCTGCATCTATAATGCAGGAACGCTCACCCAGACCAGTGCACCCAAAAGGAGCATCTCAGCACTTGAGGATTCACTGGTTCCCAAAGAAAACTCTCCTTTCCCTTTGCTTTCTGAAACAACATATGAGAGTGGGGAAAACATTAAGGTTTCTCTGAATTAAGATAAACTCACTTGAGTAGCGAAAGCGTCTTTTCTATAGAAGACATGGGATCCTCAACTGAGTCATTTCCTCCATTTAGAAAATGTGCTCCTTAAAGAGACCAAGTGCCAACACATTTCCTTACAGTGTTTCATAAATTATGTGCCCATATATTCACATGCCCCGTGAAGCAAAAGATGATAGTATTCTCCTAATACACAGAATGAAGATTTAGAAAGAAAATGCACTATATAAATATAGCCCCAGTCTTCAATTGGAATGCTGTGGAATACCAGCCTGGCTCAATACTTGAAAATTAGTGTAGTTCACCATATTATCAGACTAAAGAAGAAAAAATCATGTGATCATATCAACTGATGCAGAAAAACCAACAAAATCCAATACCTGTTCATGATTAGGACTCTCAAAAAACTAAGAATAAAGGGAAACTTCCTCAGTCGAATAACGAACACCTATAAAAAACCTAGAGCTAACTTATTAGTCGAAGACAGAATGGTTTCTTCCTAAGATAGGGAATAAGCAAAGATGTCTGGTCTCATTACTGTTGTTCAAATAGTACGGAGGATTCCAGCCAGCACAGAAAGGAAGAAAAAGCACACAGATCAAAAGGAAGATGTAAAACTGTCCCTATCTGCAGATGGTATGAGCATTTATGTCAATAATTTCAAGGAATCCAGACAGAAACTCCTACAATTATTGAGTTCATAGTCACTCAAAAAATGTATATTTAGGTGTAAATTTAACAAAACATGCATAGGACCTGTATGCCAAAAACTACAAAATACAGATGAAGAAAACCAAAGAAGATTTTAAATAAATGGACAGATATGCCATGTTAATGGATTGGAAGACTCAACACAATAAAGATATAAATTCTCCCAAAATTAATATACAGTCTTAATGTAATTCCTATTCATCCCAGCAAGAATTTTTGTAGACACAGAAAATCTTGCTCTAAAGTTCATCTTTAAAGGCAAAGGAACTAGAAAAGCTAAAACAATTTCGTAAAAGAAGAATAATGTGATATGAATCATGTGCTCAAGCTGATTTCACTCTACCTGATTTCAAAACCTACTACACAGCTACAGTAATCAAGACTATGTGGGACTGGCACAGGGACAGGCAATTAGATCAATGAGACAGAGCTGAGAACCTGGGAACAGCCCCACACAAGTACAGCCAACTGATTTTTGGCAAAGAAACAACAGCAATTCAATGAAGGAAGGAGAGTTTTTTTCCCCCTCAACAAATAGTGCTGAAACAGCAACTCATACAAAAAAAGTAATTCAAAATGGATCATAGATTAAATGTAAAAAATAAAACCATAACACTTTCAGATAAAAACAAAGGAGAAAATCTTTGGGACCAAGAGTCTGATGAAGAGTTCTTAGTGATGACACCAAAAATATGATCCACAGAATTAGAAAATCAATAAATTGGACTTTACAAAATTTAGAAGCTTCAGCTTTGTGAAAAACTCTTGTTAAAAGGATAAAAAGATAAGCTGCAGACAAGAAGAAAATATTTACAAACCATGTAGCTGACACAGGATTCATATCTATAATAATCCAGATCCACAACTCATATCTATCTATAATATCTATAGATTCTATCTGTAATTCTATATATCTATAAAATAGAAAGAATTCTTAAAATTCAATGATAAAACCCAAAAAGAATCCAATCAGAAAATGGGCAAAAGATACTAAGAGACATTTTATTGAAGAGAATATCTAGATGACACGTAAGCACAAGAAAAAATTTCCAACATCACTAATCATTGGGAAAATTCAAATTAAGACCATGATGAGAACAACTAAAACAAAAAATAGTAACTATACCAAATGCTGTCAAAGAAACTCAATCACTCATGCATTGCTCATGGAAATGTAAAAAGGTACAGACACTCTGGAAAATAGTTTGGAAGATTTTTTTTAATATTAACTATATTTACCACATGACCCTTGTATTAGTTCATTTTCACCTTGCTAATAAAGACATATCCGAGACTGCATAATTCATAAAGGAAAGAGGTCTAATGGACTCACAGTTCCACATGGCTAGGGTGGCCTCACAATCATGGCGGAAGGTGAATGAGAAGCAAAGTCCGGTCTTACATGGCGGCAGGTAAGAGAGAGCTTTCGCAGGGCAACTCCCCTTTACAAAACCATCAGATCTCATGAGACTTATTCACTACCATGAGAACAGTATGGGGGAAAGTGCTCCCGTGATTTAATTATCATCACCTGGCCCCCCCCTTGGACATGTGGGGATTAGTTCAAGGTGAGATTTGGGTGAGGACACAGTCAAACCATATCAGCCCTGTAATAGTACTCCTGGGCATTTGTGTCACAGAAACGTAAACTTATGTCCACACAAAATGCCGTCCACAATTGTTCACAACGGCTTTGTTAGTAATAGTCAAAAGCTGGAAACAATCAAAACGTCCTTCAGTGGGCAAATGGTTAAACAAACTGTGGTTTGGCCATGTGCGGTGGCTCACGCCTATAATCCCAGCACTTTGGGAGGCCAAGGCAAGTGGATCACAAGGTCAGGAGTTCGAGACCAGCCTGGCCAACAGTGAAACCCCGTCTCTACCAACAATACAAAAATGAGCCGGGCATGGTGGCATGCACCTGTAGTCCCAGCTATTTGGGAGGCTGAGGCAGGAGAATCGCTTGAATCTGGGAGGTGGAGGTTGCAGTGAGCTGAAATTGCATCACCTCACTCCAGCCTGGGCCACAGAGTGAGACTCCATCTCAAAAAAAAACAAAAAACAAACAAACAAACAAACAAAAAAATCAAACTGTGGTTCCTCCATTCCATGAAATACCACACTAAGCAATGAAAAAGTATAAACAATTGACCTACACAACCATGGGAATTATGCTGAGTGGCAAAGTCCATCTCAAAAGATCACTTACTGTATGATTCTATTTACAGACCACTGTCATAATGACGAAATCATAAATACAGAGAACAGAACACTGGTTGCCAGGAGTTAGGGACGGTAGAAGGAAGGAGGGATAGCAACGAGGAGATCTGCTGGCTGGTAAAACGGCCTGTATCTTCATTTCAGTGGTGTTTCCATGAATCTACACCTGTGTTAAAATAACAGAACTATATACATACATGGCACTAATGTTAGTTTCCTGGTTTGACATTGTGCTGTATTTCTCTCATTTGTAATCACTGGGGGAAACTGGATGAAGGGTGCACAGGACCTCTTTGTAATTATTTTTGCAACTTCCTGTGAATCTATCATTATTCCAAAATAGAAGTTTAAAAAAACAGTTAAATCAACATCAAATCAACTATAAATGAGTCAAGATTTCTAGCCGGAGGAAACACAAGCGTGGGCAGGTGAGAAGAGGATCCTACTATTAAGCCAGACACTTGAATATTTACGTCTCATTTTGATTTGCTGAGTTCTGCACAGGAACAGGGAAGTCAGTGGTAAGCCTGTGAAGGGGACGGCAGCTGACAGCTGGCTATTGATCCCAAGAGGACCCATGACTAACGTTCTCACGAAGCCAGGTCAGATGGGTTGTGGTCTCTCCTCCCCTGCCTTCAAGGCATAATCCCAGCCTGAATCACTGGGGGTGGGAACACAGGGACTTTTGGGGGCCACAGGCATCACCTTGAGAAGCTGGGCGGGGCTCCTGACTGCAGATCCTGATGTTATAAGCCTCATTATACTTACACCGCTGACCTGTAGGATTTGTTCTGAGGCCTGCAGTGGGGGCTGGGGGAGGGAGAATATGACGCCCTGCATGATCCTGAGTTCATTCACAGGGATGAGTCTCACGGGTGTCCAGGTCTGAGCAGTGTTACATAAAATGCACCCCAGGAGGAGGGACCTTCAGGACTCTGTCCACTCTGTCCTCCATCCAGGTAACATGGATGGGGTGGATGAGCCCCTGGGAGGCCAGAATTACCACAGCCCATGAGCTTGGCCCGAGGGTCAAGGAGAAGAAGGGCTGCCTGAGAATCCAGGCAGTGGGACCTCCATGCAGTGAGGTCGTAAGTGATTTTACATTCCATATCCCAAAGTTTTTGATCAAAAGAAACCAGGGGTAGCTATTGATACGTGAGGAAAGAAGGAAGAAACAGAACCATCAAGTGTCACAGGCAGGGGTAATTGACTCTGATGTTGTTGGACAAAGAGTAAGAATCAGAATCCAAGTCCCCTGGTTTAGTGGCACAGCTGCTGATGCGCCTGGAGAGGCTGCTGGTGTCCGTAAGGCCCCCTTGGCCATGGTCCCCTTGGCCATGGCCTCTGTCACCCAGGACTGACTTGGCCAGTCTCTGCATGGTGTGGCCCAGCCAGCAGTTAACAGCCAGCATCGCTCTGACAGAGCAGTGTCCATGCTGCTGTGTCTTTTGAACACGACCCCTGCTGTTGCTGCCTGCGTGGATTATTTGCCTCCCGAGCTATTTGATCTGATATGTCCAGTAACCACAGAGGACCAGGAAAGGGGCCACCTAGACAGTCAGTAATTAGCTACTCCAAATACCACGGGAGAAAGTGTGGCCCCACCCAGCCTCTATGAGCAAAGGCTGAGTGGGTCACAGGGCTGTGGCGGATGCCCCAAGCATCCCCAGAGAGGTGGCATTGGAGAAGAACGAGTGTGGAGCCATGGGGAGAAGCAACGCGGGGCATCAACAGAGCCCTGGGGGAACCCAGCAGCTGTGCGGCACCCAGCCCTCACCAGGACGCCAAGGGACACGGAGCAGGCATTTGGACTTTCACCCCCACGCCGCAGTGCTGAGGCACATGGCCGTTCCCAGTGGTGGGTGTCAGAGGAGGACTGCTAAAACAGATTTAAATAAGATCTGGAGTGTCATAACATAAAAACCAAAGTGTCCAGGATGCAACTGAAAATCATTTGTCATACCGAGAACCAGAAAAATCTCAACTTGAATGAGAAAAGAAAACCAACAGACATCAACATCAAATGATGCAGACAGTGAAATTAACTGACAAGGATTTTTAAAACAGCCATCATAAAAATGCTTCCATAGTTACAGACACTCGAAACAAATGAAAAAGACAGAGTCTCAGCAAAGAATTAGAAGTGCTTCCAATTTTGGACTTTTTCAGATTTTGACATTTCTGCACTATACGTACCCGGCTAAGCACGCCCAAGCTGAAAATCCAAAATCTAAAGTGCTCCAGTGAGCAGTTCCTTTGAGCGTCATGTCAGCGCTCAGCAAATTTGGAGTTTTGAAGCATTTCAGATTTCAGATTTTCAGATTAGGGATCCTCAACCTGTATAAAGGAGAACCAAATGGAAAATTTAGAAGTGAAAAATAGAGTAACTGAAATCAAAATCTCAATGGATGGGCTGGGTGTGGTGGCTCACGTCTGTAATCCCAGCAATTTGGGAGGCCGAGGGGTGCAGATCACTTAAGGTCAAGAGTTCAAGACCAGCCTGGCCAACATGGTGAAACCCCGTCTCTACTAAAAATACAAAAAATTAGCCAGGCGCGGTGCCTATTAGTGAACCTGTAGTCCCAGCTACTCGGGAAGCTGAGGCACGAGAATCACTTGAACCTGGGGGGCTGGCTGCAGTGAGCCAGGATGGCGTCACTGTACTCCAGCCTGGGTGACAGAGTGAGACTCTGTCTCAAAAAAAAAAAAAAAAAAAAACCCACCTCAATGGATGGCTCAACAGCAAAAATAAAAATAGAGAGGACAGAGGAAAGAGTAGTGGACGGAAGGATAATTTGAAGAAAAACAACATAAATTACCCAATCTGAAAAACAGAGATAAAATAGATTTTAAAAAATTAACAGAGCCTTGAGGACCTGTGGGACAACAATGAAAGATATAATGTCCGTGTCACTGCAGCCCCATAAAGAGAAGAGAAAGGGAGTGGGGTTGGAAACACAGTCCAATGGCCAAAATTTCTTAAATTTGGCAAAACATATAAACAGACAGATTCAAGCAGCTGAGCAAACTCAAACCGGAAAACCTAAACAAATCACTGCCAGACACATCATAATCAGACTTCTGAAAACCAAAGACAAAGAAAACAAATTGTTGAAAGCAGGGAGAGAGAAAGGACATCTCACCTACAGGGCCAGACAATTAGAACAGCGTGGATTTCCCATCAGAAACCGCCGAGGATGGAAGGGAGCGGCCTCTGTCAAGACGTGGAGGAAATGAACTGTGCACCCTGAGTTCTATGTCCAGCGAAAACACCCTTGAGGGATGAAGAAGAAACAAGAACGTTCTCAAAGGAAGACAGAGAATTTGATGCCAACAGGCCAGACATAAAAAATGTCTAAAGTACATTTCTGGAAATGGAAAGGAAAATGATAAAAGAAGGAATCTTGAAACATCACGTATGAAGAAAGATCAGTGGAAAATAAAAATATGGTCCCAGCCTGCAAATGTGTACAGTGGTACCTTGCTCAGCAACTCAAACCCAGCACATTCCAAACAGACCACTGAAAGGGCATGGAGGTTTCTGCTGGGCCGAGCAGCCGCCCCACCCTGGGTCACATCCTCTCGAGGAGCTCCACTGACCCAGGACTCTCGATGCTTCCCTAGAATCCAGCAAGCAACAGACCCAGCTACTGAAAATGTGTTCTGTAGGGTCTGGAATCTGAGCCCTCTGGAGGGATGCTATCAAATACAAAACCCAGACTCTGCCATCAAAGAACTTCTAGTCTCATGGGGAGGGCAAGGCCAGAATCCATGAAAAAAATATTGTCAGAAATGAAAAGCATCAAAAGAGTAACCTCTGAAGCCCCTCTTGCTCTAAACTTCTGGATCTAGGAAGTTGCCATCTGCTTCTCTTAATACTTTTTATTTCCCAATAAAGTTACAAAGGTTAAAATGACAGAAGCTCATTCTCCCTGGTGCATAGACAAGGAAAAACGTGAACAAGAAAGAAGCGAGATGAGCAGGAAGACGGCTGCGGTCAGTCCTGCAGGAAAGCACACAGGGTCCTTGACTAGGGAGGTGCCAGTGAAGACAGAGACATGGAGACCCATTTTCTGCCTCATCCCAGCTCTACCCGTGTTGTGAGTTGAACAGTTTCCCCACAGAATTCATGTCTCCCCAGAACCCTCAGAATGTGACCCTATTTGGAGGGTGGAGCCAAGATGGCCGAATAGGAACAGCTCCAGTCTCCAGCTCCCAGCCCCAGCGACACAGAAGACCGGTGATTTCTGCATTTCTGCTTGAGGTACTGGTTTCATCTCACTAGGGAGTGCCTAACAGTGGGTGCAGGACAGTCGGTGAAGCGCACTGTGCGCGAGCCGAAGCAGGGCGAGGCATTGCCTCACTCGGGAAGCGCAAGGGGTCAGGGAGTTCCCTTTCCTAGTCAAAGAAAGGGGAAGCAGACGGCACCTGGAATATCGGGTCAGTCCCACCCTAACTGCGCTTTTCCAACGGGCCTGGAAAACGGCACACTAGGAGATTGTGTCCCGCACCTGGCTCGGAGGGTCCTATGCCCACAGAGTCTTGCTGATTGCTAGCACAGCAGTCTGAGATCAAGCTGCGAGGCGGCAGCGAGGCTGGGGGAGGGGCGCCCGCCATTGCCCAGGCTTGCTTAGGTAAACAAAGCAGCCAGGAAGCTCGAACTGGGTGGAGCCCACCACAGCTCAAGGAGGCCTCCCTGCCTCTGTAGGCTCCACCTCTGGGGGCAGGGCACAGACAAACAAAAACTCTGCAAGAACTTCCACAGACTTAAATGTCCCTGTCTGACTGACAGCTTTGAAGAGAGCAGTGGTTCTCCCAGCACGCAGCTGGAGATCTGAGAACAGTCAGACTGCCTCCTAAAGTGGGTCCCTCACCCCTGAGCAGCCTAACTGGGAAGCACCCCCCCCAGTAGGGACAGACTGACACCTCATTCAACCCGGTACTTCTCTGAGACAAAACTTTCAGAGGAACTATCAGACAGCTGAATTTGTGGTCTCACGAAAATCTGCTGTTCTGCAGCCACCGCTGCTGACACCCAGCCAAACAGGGTCTGGAGTGCACCTCTAGTAAACTCCAACAGACCTGCAGCTGAGGGTCCTGTCTGGTAGAAGGAAAACTAACAAACAGAAAGGACATCCACACCAAAAACCCATCTGTACATCACCATCATCAAAGACAAAAAGTAGATAAAACCACAAAGATGGGGAAAAAAACAGACCAAAAAAACTGGAAACTCTAAAAAACAGAGCACCTCTCCTCCTCCAAAGGAACGCAGTTCCTCACCAGCAACGGAACAAAGCTGGATGGAGGATGACTTTGATGAGTTGAGAGAAGAAGGCTTCAGACGATCAAATACTCTGAGCTACGAGAGGAAATTCAAAACAACAGCAAAGAAGTTAAAAACTTTGAAAAAAAATTAGAAGAATGGATAACTAGAATAACCAATGGAGAGAAGGGCTTCAAGGAGCCGATGGAGCTGAAAGCCAAGTTTCGAGAACTACGCGAAGATTGCAGAAGCCTCAGTAGCAGATGCGATCAACTGGAAGAAAGGGTATCGCTGATGGAAGATGAAATGAATGAAATGAAAAGAGAAGGGAAGTTTAGAGAAAAAAGGATAAAAAGAAATGAACAAAGCCTCCAAGAAATTTGGGACTATGTGAAAAGACCAAACATACGTCTGATTGGTGTACCTGAAAATGATGGGGAGAATGGAACCAAGTTGGAAAACACTCTGCAAGATATTATCCAGGAGAACTTCCCCAATCTAGCAAGGCAGGCCAGCATTCAGATTCAGGAAATACAGAGAACGCCACAAAGATACTCCTCGAGAAGGGCAACTCCAAGACACATTATTGTCAGATTCACCAAAGTTGAAATGAAAGAAAAAATGTTAAGGGCAGCCAGAGAGAAAGGTCGGGTTACCCACAAAGGGAAGCCCATCAGACTAACAGCTGATCTCTCAGCAGAAACTCTACAAGCCAGAAGAGAGTGGGGGCCGATATTCAACATTCTTAAAGAAAAGAATTTTCAACCCAGAATCTCCTATCCCGCCAAACTAAGCTTCATAAGTGAAGGAGAAATAAAACACTTTACAGACAAGCAAACACTGAGTGATTTTGTCACCACCAGGCCTGCCCTAAAAGAGCTCCTGAAGGAAGCACTAAACATGGAAAGGAACAACCGGTACCAGCCACTGCAAAAACATGCCAAATTGTAAAGACCATCGAGACTAGGAAGAAACTATAGCAACTAACGAGCAAAATAACCAACTAACATCATAATGACAGGATCAGATTCACACATAACAATATTAACGTTAAATGTAAATGGGCTAAATGCTCCATTCAAAAGACACAGACTGGCAAACTGGATAAGGAGTCAGGACCCATCAGTGTGCTGTATTCAGGAAACCCATCTCACATGCAGAGACACACATAGACTCAAAATAAAGGGATGGAGGAAGATCTATCAAGCAACTGGAAAACAAAAAAAGGCAGGGGTTGCAATCCTAGTCTCTGATAAAATAGACTTTAAACCAACAAAGATCAAAAGAGACAAAGAAGGCCATTACATAATGGTAAAGGGATCAATTCATCAAGAAGAGCTAACTCTCCTAAATATATATGCACCCAACACAGGAGCACCCAGATTCATAAAGCAAGTCCTGAGTGACCTACTAAGGGACTTAAACTCCCACACAATAATAATGGGAGATTTTAACACCCCACTGTCAGCATTAGACAGATCAACGAGACAGAAAGTTAACAAGGATATCCAGGAATTGAATTCAGCTCTACATAAAGTGGACCTAATAGACATCTACAGAACTCTCCACCCCAAGTCAACAGAATATACATTTTTTTCAGCACCACACCACACCTATTCCAAAATTGACCACATAGTTGGAAGTAAAGCTCTCCTCAGCAAATGTAAAAGAACAGAAATTATAACAAACTGTCTCTCAGACCACAGTGCAATCAAACTAGAACTCAGGATTAAGAAATTCACTCAAAACCGCTCTACTACATGGAAACTGAACAACCTGCTCCTGAATGACTATTGGGTACATAATGAAATGAAGGCAGAAATAAAGATGTTCTTTGAAACCAACGAGAACAAAGACACAACATACCAGAATCTCTGGGACACATTCAAAGCAGTGTGTAGAGGGAAATTTATAGCACTAAATGCCCACAAGAGAAAGCAGGAAAGATCCAAAATTGACTCCCTAACATCACAATTAAAAGAACTAGAAAAGCAAGAGCAAACACATTCAAAAGCTAGCAGAAGGCTAGAAATAACTAAAATCAGAGCAGAACTGAAGGAAATACAGACACAAAAAACCCTTCAAAAAATTAATGAATCCAGGAGCTGGTTTTTTGAAAAGATCAACAAAATTGATGGACCCCTAGCAAGACTAATAAAGAAGAAAAGAGAGAAGAATCAAATAGATGCAATAAAAAATGAAAAAGGGGATATCACCACCGATCCCACAGAAATACAATCTACCATCAGAGAATACTACAAACACCTCTATGCAAATAAACTAGAAAATCTAGAAGAAATGGATAAATTCCTCGACAAATACACCCTCCCAAGACTAAACCAGGAAGAAGTTGAATCTCTGAATAGACCAATAACAGGTTCTGAAATTGTGGCAATAATCAATAGCTTACCAACCAAAAAGAGTCCAGGACCTGATGGATTCACAGCCGAATTCTACCAGAGGTACAAGGAGGAACTGGTACCATTCCTTCTGAAACTATTCCAATCAATAGAAAAAGAGGGAATCCTCCCTAACACATTTTATGAAGCCAGCATCGTCCTGATACCAAAACCTGGCAGAGACATAACCAAAAAAGAGAATTTCAGACCAATATCCTTGATGAACATTGATGCAAAAATCCTCAATAAAATACTGGCAAACCGAATCCAGCAGCACATCAAAAAGCTTATCCACCATGATCAAGTGGGCTTCATCCCTGGGATGCAAGGCTGGTTCAACATACGCAAATCAATAAATGTAATCCAACATATAAACAGAACCAAAGACAAAAACCACATGATTATCTCAATAGATGCAGAAAAGGCCTTTGACAAAATTCAACAACCCTTCATGCTAAAAACTCTCAATAAATTAGGTATTGATGGGACGTATCTCAAAATAATAAGAGCTATCTACGACAAACCCACAGCCAATATCATACTGAATGGGCAAAAACTGGAAGCATTCCCTCTGAAAACTGGCACAAGACAGGGATGCCCTCTCTCACCGCTCCTGTTCAACATAGTGCTGGAAGTTCTGGCCAGAGCAATCAGGCAGGAGAAGGAAATAAAAGGTATTCAATTAGGAAAAGAGGAAGTCAAATTGTCCCTGTTTGCAGATGACATGATTGTATATGTAGAAAACCCCATTGTCTCAGCCCAAAATCTCCTTAAGCTGATTAGCAACTTCAGCGAAGTCTCAGGATACAAAATTAATGTACAAAATCACAAGCATTCTTGTACACCAATAACAGACAAACAGAGAGCCAAATCATGAGTGAACTCCCATTCACAATTGCTTCAAAGAGAATAAAATACCTAGGAATCCAACTTACAAGGGATGTGAAGGACCTCTTCCAGGAGAACTACAAACCACTGCTCAATGAAATCAAAGAGGATACAAACAAATGGAAGAACATTCCATGCTCATGGGTTGGAAGAATCAATATCGTGAAAATGGCCATACTGCCCAAGGTAATTTATAGATTCAATGCCATCCCCATCAAGCTACCAATGACTTTCTTCACAGAATTGGAAAAAACTACTTTAAAGTTCATATGGAACCAAAAAAGAGCCCGCATCGCCAAGTCAATCCTAAGCCAAAAGAACAAAGCTGGAGGCATCACGCTACCTGACTTTAAACTATACTACAAGGCTACAGTAACCAAAACAGCATGGTACTGGTACCACAACAGAGACATAGATCAATGGAACAGAACAGAGCCCTCAGAAATGATGCCGCATAGCTACAACTATCTGATCTTTGACAAACCTGACAAAAACAAGAAATGGGGAAAGGATTCCCTATTTAATAAATGGTGCTGGGAAAACTGGCTAGCCATATGTAGAAAGCTGCAACTGGATCCCTTCCTTACACCTTATACAAAAATTAATTCAAGATGGATTAAAGACTTATATGTTAGACCTAAAACCATTAAAATCCTACAAGAAAACCTAGGCAATACCATTCAGGACATAGGCGTGGGCAAGGACTTCATGTCTAAAACACCAAAAGCAATGGCAACAAAAGCCAAAATCGACAAATGGGATCTCATTAAACTAAAGAGCTTCTGCACAGCAAAAGAAACTATCATCAGAATGAACAGGCAACCTACAGAATGGGAGAACATTTTTGCAACCTACTCATCTGACAAAGGGCTAATATCCAGAATCTATAATGAACTCAAACAAATTTACAAGAAAAAAACAAACAACCCCATCAAAAAGTGGGCAGAGGACATGAACAGACACTTCTCAAAAGAAGACATTTATGCAGCCAGAAAACACATGAAGAAATGCTCATCATCACTGGCCATCAGAGAAATGCAAATCAAAACCACAGTGAGATACCATCTCACACCAGTTAGAATGGCCATCATTAAAAAATCAGGAAACAACAGGTGCTGGAGAGGATGTGGAGAAATAGGAACACTTTTACACTGTTGGTGGGACTGTAAACTAGTTCAACCATTGTGGAAGTCAGTGTGGCGATTCCTCAGGGATCTCGAACTAGAAATACCATTTGACCCAGCCATCCCATTACTGGGTATATACCCAAAGGACTATAAATCATGCTGCTATAAAGACACATGCACACGTTTGTTTATTGCGGCACTATTCACAATAGCAAAGAGTTGGAACCAACCCAAATGTCCAACAACGATAGACTGGATTAAGAAAATGTGGCACATATACACCATGGAATACTATGCAGCCATAAAAAATGATGAGTTCGTGTCCTTTGTAGGGACATGGATGAAACTGGAAAACATCATTCTCAGTAAACTATCGCAAGGACAAAAAACCAAACACCGCATGTTCTCACTCATAGGTGGGAATTGAACAATGAGAACTCATGGACACAGGAAGGGGAACATCACACTCCGGGGACTGTTGTGGGGTGGGGGGAGGGGGGAGGGACAGCATTAGGAGATACACCTAATGCTAAATGACGAGTTAATGGGTGCAGGAAATCAACATGGCACATGGATACATATGTAACAAACCTGCACATTGTGCACATGTACCCTAAAACCCTAAAGTATAATAAAAAAAAAAAAAAAAAAAGAATGTGACCCTATTTGGAAATAGGGTCCTTGCAGGTGTCATTAATGTAAGGTTGAAGATGAGATTGTGCTAGATGGGGACGAGCCCCCAGTCCCATCAGAGTGTCCTTGTACCCTGCAGAAAGGACAATGACACACGGAAGAGGAGGCTGTGGGGAGACGGGGCAGAGACTGGAGTTGGCTGCCACAGGCCAGGACTGCTAGGAGACAGGCGGGGTGGACATTCCCGCTGAGCCTCCAGAACAAACCAGCTCTGCCGACGCCTTGTCTCAGACTCGTGGACTCAAGAGCTGCAGGAGAATGGGTTTCTGTTGTTTAAAGCCACTAGCCATTTGTCACGGTGGCCCTAGGAAATGGCCACAGCAGCGCAGACTTGGCTCCGCTGCCATCTGGCCCCTTTTTTCCACCGTTCCCCTTCCGAGCATTCTTTGGTACGCGGCACGTCTCAACACATTAGGAACCACTGATGCCGTCCAACCCAGCTTCAGGGGTGAAGCACAGAGTTTCTCTCAAACACCAACAGGCGCTCGCCAGGTGGTGTTCCGTGCAGTTCTTCAAACCTGTTTATCGCAGCGGGGGTAGCCTGTGATTACTTCCTGCAACAATTTCCTCCGCTTCGAAAATTACACCCGTATCGTTGCCACAAAATCATCTCTCTAAATTTTATCCCGTTACTCTAATCATTGTGGACAACGCTACCATAATTAGTCATTATCCTCCCCCTCCTTCCCAGCATCCTAAATCTCATCTATTTGTCGAATGTCAACACATGTGAGTCCAATACCCACGACAATCAACGCCTCCACAACCGGCTCCTGGGACATGGGTGTCTTCAGTTCTCCCTGGGACATGGCTTCCTTCCTTGTCCTGGGGCCCTGGAAGCTGTATTAACACCTGCTTGCATCCAGAAGTGTGTGCTTTGTTTTCTCTTTCCAACACAAGGATCTCTTGTGTGGTCCACGCTAGCATCAAGGGAAGTGATTATCCCCACGGGGTCCATCCCTGGCCTTCCGTCCTGTGTCAGGTTCCATGGTCCACCCACATCAAAGGTGCTGGCTCTGCCTCTAGGTCTCTTTCCAGAATATTTTTCTTCTCAGGTGCCTCTTGCTCATGGAATATTCATGTTATAAATTATTTTTCTCCAGACACTTGGTTAGAATTTTGCCAAGTTCTCCACAACTTCACGTTAATGTTATTGGCGCTGTGATATAGCACAGTATCAGAGGAAGAAAAGAGAAGCCCAGCTTAAAATACAGCCTCAGCAATGATGGGCTCCACGCTTCCCAGAGGAATCCTCCACCTTGGCCTCTTGTCCCCAGATTTTGACAGAGTCAGGGCCCCAGCGTGGCTAGGCCTGAGCCTTAGGAGAACATTCTTTATAAAGATCAAAAGAATGGGCAGTGGTCTCTGCATTGATCATTCTCACTGGTTCCTGTTTCCAATGCCACAACTTGGGATTTTTCCCTATAGCCGGCAAACTTTCCTCTTGGATTGTAAACTAAAGTACAACCTCTAATGTGTGTCTGAAAAAGCATTTACGATCAGAACAAGTTAACACTGCCTCTGTATATCAGTGATCCTCAACCGAGAGGAAAAAAATAATATTTTCATAACACAATCTACAAAACAGGACTCCCAATATATTCCTTCAGGGTGGAAGATTTCCGATGATGGGAAAATTTCCATCATAGGTTTGCCCCCAGGGGACCATATCAGGAGCTCCCAGGGGTGTAATCCTCACTCCTGTGAAAATAATGTTACGGGTTTCAAAGTTTGTAAAATTCTGATCTATTTTATAGCCTAGCTCTGTGGCTGTTAATAATAACCGGTCATGTTTGTGGTCTTGAGCCCTCTGATATGCCACATCAAAAATGATGTTATTTTCCATCAAAGATGAGTGGTTTTGCTTAGAAAAGAATGGGGGAATCTGACAGCCCACAATTTGCATCTAGAACCGTCTAAGGAGAGATGTGCTCCGTGAAGCTCTGTGGCTCTCCCCAGAGTCTGTGCTCGTTCATATTTCTGTTCGTCTGCTTTGTCACAGTTTCCCTTATTTGCTATGCTATTTTGTAAGTTCACAAATGAAACAGTTTAAACCAGGTTTTCCCAGGCCTTGAGCACACACACGCATAAGAACTCTTAAGTCAACAACATAGAAAGCCTACCCCTTGAAATTCTCCCCCACATATTAAAGGATAACTTTTAATAAGGTAAATCATGACTCTCATACAGAGATAAAATGAACATATATCAAAGATATTATTTAATGTGTTAATGGATGAGGGAACCTGTGAGATGTGACCGTCACTTCAAAGGGAAATTCAAAGAACCATACGTACGTGAGCCCATCCCGAACGCTGAAATCAATGTGCTTAATAGACACAAAACTGGCGGAACTCGATGTCCAGGGAGAAGAATCAACTGAATCAACCAGACGAGACCTACATGTCAATGGCCAAGGCTCACGTGAATCTGTGGGCACGCTGTCACTCACAGGGTTGTGAGGTGGCTCAGGGATACGGAGGGGAGCACAGACTCCCGACAATCAGGTAACCCAGATAACGCCCACTTCCCATGAAACGCATTCAGCAATCTTTTTGGTCTATTTCAAAGTCTTCCATAATTCTTCCCTCCACAAATTAAGTGTATTTCTTAAAATCTAACTTTCCAAACTAAAAAGATATGGCCAAGTTCAAAATTTAAATAAAATTTCCATGCACCAGAAATGGGATAGAAACATAAAGTAGCAAGCTCAGTCGAGACTTGTGCCCAAGACAGTGTAACAAGACTGGACTTACCCGCCCCTTGGCACCAACTGAAACCTAGGGCGACTTTGTGAATTTGTGCCTTTCACAGCACTGGACATCCATCAGGCAATGAAGGGGAGGGGTGCATGAGGGACAGGAAACAGCGCAGAAGCGAGCTCTATGACTGCCCCGGAGCTCAGCCTTGAGACAGTTCCCAGACGCTGCAGCAGCGAGGGGAACCTAGGCAAGACCCGGCAGAGACCCTGGTGCTCAGATATCCAAGATCAGTGACCGGAGAGGAGAGAGCTGCACAGAGCGGAGGGCCCCTCGAGTCCTTGGCACAGCAGAGACTGGCACGTGCAGGGAGGAAGCACCCAGAGCAGGGAAAGAACCACCCAACGGATTACAGGGAACCGAACTGGAGCTCACACAGGGCCGGGAATAGCCTGAGTCCACACCTGCCGGCTTGGAAACCTTGGAACTTCTAGGGCACTGGGTGGAGTGCTCAGAAGGGTCTTGGCTCGCTAGTCCAGTGAGCAAAACTGGACTTAGCTTGACACTAATGGCTTAGCAAAACAATAATGCTGAGTGGAAAACGCCAGGCCAGAAAAGAGTACATACTATACAATTCCATCATACAAAGTTCTAGAAAATGCAGATTGATCCACGGCAAAAGAACAAGTATTAGCGGTTGCCTTGGGACAGGGGAGGGAGGTGGGAAGGGACAGGGAGGGGACAGGGATTACAAAGGGGACCCAGGGAACTTTCGGGGTGACGCACACATTCATCGTCTTCACCATGGTGATGGTTTTATGGGTATATGCTTTGAACACTTTACACATGTGCAGTTATTTTTTTGCCAGTTACACCTCAATAAGTGTGTTTTTGTTTTTTTATTGTTTGTAACTATGCAGGTGAAGCAGCTCTAGGCCTGGGGACTCTGATACAGGTTTGGGTTCTCATGGTGAGGGGCTGAAACCAAGGTGAGGGGAAGCCGAAGATGGGAGGGAGACAGTAAATGGGATAGGCTATAACCAGGTGAGAGATGCTCACACTGACAGGTAATCAGGGAAATGCAAATTACATCTTCAGTGAGAGATCCTGTTTCACACCAGTGAGGGTGGCAAGACTTTAAGTCTACTACACTGGTGGGCTATCAGTGCTGCTCTGGACAGAAATTTGGCAAAAATCAGCAAAACTGAAATGTTTCTCACCATGTGACCCCATTCCCAAGCACACCCCCCAAGTAAACGACATGAATAACCATCAGCAGAGTAACGGCTGAGTCAGTGGTGGGGTTGTCGCGGCACGCTACCTCCCTCCCATTTTGGATGTTTGTCTTTGGGTTGACTTTCTTGAGATTTATCCATGTTGATTAGCACCGTTCTGGTTCATTGACTTTGACTGATGTTATGGAAAGTCTAAAATTCTTAAAAACAGCCCTGTTTATGGGGTTACTGTGGGGTGATGGCCAATTACTTCCGAAATGATCACCTGTCATTCCCAGGCCACAAAAATCATGTCAGGTCCTCTCTAAATCACTATGTTTGCTTCTACAAAAAACCCTTTACTTAAAAGATACACATTTTCCTGATTTAGCAGAGCACTTCAGCAGAACTAAGCAGCCTTGATCGAATGAAGATGGGTTTCCAAGAAAATAAAACATTGACAACATGCCACGGCACACGCGTGTGAAGAAGGCAGGGTGCAAAGGTTCACGGCACAGGAAATGGGGCAGGGAAGTGGAAGCAGACAGCAGAGGGCCCAGGCCATCACCAGCCTGCGCTCCGTCATCACAGTGACTCTGTGGACACTGTCAGAGAAAAAGCTACCAGAAGGACTGTCAATTATGCTTTAGAACCCAGCATGCCACCAGGAGTGACTTGGGAGGCCCCAGTGCCCAGATCTGACCAAGAAAGGCCCAGGCCTGTGCAGAAGAGCATCATTTGGCCCCACTGTATGGCAGAGGGAGCTCATGTTTTCTGGATCAGGCAGAAAAACAGCCATGGACATGTTCTGTGCTATAAACTGGGGCTGAGGTGCCTTGGGACCCAAGTCTTGGATGTACCTGGCAGACAGTGTCGTGTTCTCCACAAGCGGAGATGTGGGACTGGCTGGCCTTTGGCAGGTCTAGTGGCAGATGCTCCCACCTGCCCTCTCCAGGGTCCTCACCCCTCCAGAGCTACCTACGGCTCCTTAGGGGCTCATGAAACCACAGCATCTTCCTGGAGTCAATGCCATGAGGCCAACAGGAAGAAATGCAGTCCTAGAGGTGGGTTGTTTTGGCTACTCAGAAGCTACTCACACTTCTGTCCATTTAACCCTAATTTAATTTTACTCTAGTGGGCCTCTCATTCCTCCCCCCACAAAGACCACTCCCCATTCCCTAGGTCTAAGCCAATCCGTGCATTTTATCCCCCCAGCTGCTCCTGAGTAAAGCAGACCATGCCAGCCCTGGCAGAGGCAGATGCCTGGTTGCAGACCTCCAGGAGAGCCCTGGAAGCACCTTTTAATTCCTCAGTGAATGTGAAGCAAGAGCCCTCAGGGAGAACAGAGCTCTTGCCCCGAATGTTCCAGCTACAGAAGAAGAGCTCGCTTTGGGGACTGAGTTCAGGGACAGGTGAGAAGACAGGAGATGTGATGGTGATGTGGGCACAAGGTCGGGGTGAAACGGCAGGAAGCCAGCAGGAGCGCCCCCACGCCAGCCTCGGGACACGGCCCTGACCAGGGTGGGACTTGGTGCAGGGGGTCTCATCTCAGAGGAAATGAGCCCCAGGAGCGGCTCGCACAGCCCAGTGTTCCCAGGCAGAGCTTTTCCAATTTGCGGAGCAGCAGCAGCCTCCCCTTAGCTCGGCTCCCGCAAGCCATTCTCTCCAGGCCGTTTGTCCTTCTTGGGGTAATAAAGGAGGGTCCCATGCAGACCCCAGGAGGAGCTGGAGGTTTTCAGATCAGAGCTCGCCATGCAGGGTTATGAAAGATGTGATTTCTGAAGCAGGAGGAGGAGATCTCAACATAAACCTTTAATTAAGAAATGCAGAGCAGGGAGATGCGAGTTTGGAAACATCCTTTGAAGCAAGCTTGATCCTATCCATATGTATGTTTTAATTCATATTCAATTCAATTCAATTCAATTCAATTCAATTCAATTCAATTCAATTCTCCACCACTCTGGAAACAGAATGTTTTCTCCTTCTTTAAATAATTGCCTACTGGTAGAGAAATGCTAAGAAAGTGTTAGGAAAACAGCTGTCGCTCTGGTGCGGTAGCTCACACCTGTAATCCCAGCACTTTGGGAGGCCAAGGCAGGTGGATTGTCTGAGGTCAGGAGTTCGAGACCAGCCTGGCCAACATGGTAAAACCCCGTCCCTACTAAATATGCAAAAAAATTAGCCTGGTGTGGTGGCGGGCACCTGTAATCCCAGCTACTCAGGAGGCTGAAGGACGAGAATAGCTTGAATCTGGGAGGCAGAGGTTGCAGTGAGCCAAGATATCGCCACTGCACTCCAGCCTGGGCAACAGAGTGAGACTTTGGCTCCAAAAAAAAAAAAAAAAAGAAAGAAAAGAAAAGAGAAGAAGGAAGGAAGGAAGGAAGGAAGAAAGGAAAGAAGGAAGGAAGGAAAGAAAGAAAACAGATATCCACTGCTCTCCCAAGGATCTTCTCCTCCAGAACATTATATGTTGTTCCTGAGATTCCCAATTTGTTTAAACAGGAATTTTGATGGAAAATTACCATTTGAATACAAACGCCCAAGTTCTGTTTCAAATCAAATAGCAGAAAAGAAGGAAAATGAAGCAGGCCATTGGCTATTGTTGATGTCAATCACAAGAAACAAGGCATCGTTCCCGGAGCAGCATAATCCTGAACTCCCCACAAGCACGAGCGCCCCGGGACATGGGCGAGACTTTGTGCATCTTCCTCCCCCAGCCGGACAGGGCAGTGCCCGTCTGAGGCAGGACGTGGTTCGGATCTGTGTCCCCACCAAATCTCATGTAGAACTATAATCCCCAGTGTTGCAGGCGGGGCCTGCTGGGAGGTGATTGGATCATGCGGGCGGCGTTCTCATGAATGGTTTAACACAGGGGGTCCCAACACCCGGGCCATGAACTGGGACCAGCCTGTGGCCTGTTAGGAACGGGGCGCACAGCAGGAGGTGAGCTGTGGGCAAGCAGGCATTCCCACCTGAGCTCTCCTCCTATCAGATCAGCCGGGCGTTTGATTCTCATAGGAATGCAAACCTGACCGTGAACTCTGCTTGTGAGGCATCTAGGTTTCAAGCTCCTCATGAGAATCTAGAGCCTGATGATCTGAGGGGGAACAGTTTCATCCGGAATCCATCCCCCCAACCCCATCCGTGCAAAAATTGTCTTCCACGAAACCAGTCCCTGGTGCCAAAATGTCTGGGGACCGCTGGCTTAACACCATCCCTCTTGGCACTGTCCTCACAATCGTGCGTTCTCATGGATCTGGTCGTTTAAAAGTGTGGCACCTCCCCACCTCTCTTGCTCTGCCCATGTAAGACGTGCCTGGTTCCCTTCACCTTCTGCCATGACTGTAGCTCCTTGAGGCCTTCCCAGAATCTCAGCAGATGTCAGCACCATGCTTCCTGTTCCGCCTGCAGAACCGTGAGGCAATTAAACCTCTTTTTTTAAAATAAATTACCCAGCCTCAGGTATTTCTTATAGCAATGAACAGACTAACACACAGGGCAACACACAGTGGCTCATGATCTTGGGAAATTTGGGCTAGAAAAACACAAGTCAAATTTTAGTTCAAGCAACTCCGGAGTACTTGGCCTGCCCAACTAACAGCACTTTCTGGCTACGAATACCACCAGATGTCCTGACTGAGAATCTCATTGATGATGATGATGACGACGATGATGATGGTGATTTCAACTCCAGACAGGAAAATCTGTTATATAACAGGCCACCAACAGGCGATGAGGTTCGTTCTGGCCCAGCAGGACACACTGAATTCCCAGCTTCCTGCACACATTCCTGGACCCCTGTGCATCCTAAGCCCTATGCAAGAGAAGCATTCGTGCCCAGTTTCCCAGGGAGAGGGCCAAGCCCAGGCAGACGACTCTTCCTGGACCACCAGGGTGACATCTGCAAACCACAAACAACTGTCCTGCTTGTCCAGGTTTTAGATGCTCGGTTCACATCTTTTCCTGCTGTGTCTCCCCCGACTCCCTCTCCAGCCAGAGACCTTGACTGGGAGTGGCTCCGAGTCCCCCACGGACCCCACTCACAGGCACAGCTGGTCCTGCTGGACGGCTGGGCCCATGCTCTCCACCGCCCCAGGAAAGCCATTCCTAAAGGCAGCCCCACTGGCCAGCCGCAAACCTCCCCTTGCTCTGCAGCCTACACAGCCGCCCCTGCTCGCACCCCAGCCGGCAGCACACACTTGAAAGCACATGGTTATGGTCCTGTGGGGCAGACAAGAGGCTGGCAATCCCACTAACCAGCGCTTGCCGGGAGACAGGTGATGAGGTCACTGCTGATCTACAAGGTCACTCTGGGTGGTGCACGGATGAGCACTTTATTTTAGTGACATGTGCATTCTAAGGCATATTAGGAAGTGACATAGTTAACACTGTTTCCAGAATCTCTGGCTATAATGGCTTAGAGTGAGGGAAAAGCAGGCATGGAGGTGGAAAAGACGTTTCTCCACATCGAGTGGAGGAAGTGCATGGGGCAAGAGTGTGCAGGAGGCACGCAGGTGGGGCGGGAGTGAGTGGAGCAGAGGATGGGCATCAGGGCCATGCCTGGAAGCACAGGGCTCACCACCTGCCCGCCAAGGCCAGGTCCCACCGTATGTGTGGCATGCAGCCCTGGGCTCAGACAGTGTCCAAGGCCCCGCCTGATAAGGCAGGAAGCTGAGACCAGAGACCCACAGTCACACAGCTAATCCACAAAGGAGCAGGCACCTGAGCCCGAGGGTCCAGCTTCAGAGTGCTCGTGACGTACGGCATATGAAGTATCATCCGCTTTTCCAAACTCCCTTCCTCGGCCTTCGGCTTCGCTCTGTCTCCCATCCCTTAAAACCCATTCTCACCCTCTCTCTCTCTCTCTCTCTCATCCCTTAAAACCCATTCTCACCTTCTCTCTCCCATCCCTTAAAACCCATTCTCACCCTCTCTCTCTCATCCCTTAAAACCCATTCTCACCCTCTCTCTCTCTCATCCCTTAAAACCCATTCTCCTTGTGCTTCCTTTCTCCTTTCTTCCTTCTCAGACCCCTCCTCTTGCCCTGAGTGTCAGGAAGCTAAGCAGGCTGCTTCCCCACCCCCCGGAGGCCCTTTCCCTGCACAGTCTCGGAGAGGGGAGACAGCAGGCCCTGCCGCCCAGCCCTTCAGGAGGGACCTGGTTCCTGGGATGTGGGTGTAGCCCCGTGGTGCACAGGAGGGCCATGCCAGCATCTGAAAATGATCCCTGCCCTGCCCACAAATGAAGACTGGTTTCTCAGAAGACAAGAGTCTTTCTGTGAACTATAAAAAGCTACTGGATCAACAACCTATTATCATTGTGGAAGAAATTACTGATCTGCACGTCAGCTGGGAGGGTGCCCGGCTGGGCCGTCCGCCCCGCAAATCCATGGAGCCCCGGATCACCAGAGACTCCCTCGGTAGCCATGCCCCACACGCCACACGCCACACGCCACACACCCATCTCAGCGCTTCCCGTAGGCTGTGGGCTCAAACCCGGGAAAGACATCTGCACATCTGGGCCACCCCACAGCTGTAGCAGCGGGGGTGCAGGAAGACACCCGAGGATGGGCAGCTGCTTCCAGCTCTCCACGACAGACATGGGTGCACCCCTGGCCAGCTGCAGGATGTGTGAAAGGAAACATGCTCCCTGGGGAGTGTGAGACTCACAGATGGTGCGGGGCTGCCCACCCACCGTGCCGTCCACTGCTGGATTCACAGTGTCAGAAGCGCTGCTGGCCCCGGCTGACCCTGCGCCCTCAGCCTTCCACTCAGCACACTGCATGCACAAGCCCCAGGTGCCTGGGCGGGGCCAGAGAGAGCTCTGTGTCCGACAAGCATCTGCTCTCCCTGTTTCAGGGTTGAAGGGCCTTTGACCACCAAGCAAGTCCAGCTGGGGAGAGGTCAAGAGCACATGTGAAGCCCCAGCCCCCTTCAGGGGAGCCGACACTCTGCCTCTGCCACCCCCATCCCACCCCTGTGACATGGGATGTGGAGGTGACCAGCGGAGCCCCATCCTGGGCTTGGAGGAGAAGGGGCTGGAAGTGGGGGCCAGGTCCACAGGGCCTGGTCCTGCAAGTATCGGATGTTCAATCTCAGACCCTCAGTTGAGGGAGAAGCAGGCCATCAGCAGGGCTGTCATTCTTTGGGGGTGGCTGTTGGTGACGATGTCTTTACGCTGAGCCAAGCCTCCTCCCACTGACCCACATCTTCCAAGAAATGCTGAGGTGGGGAATTTATGACCTCACCCAACCCCCAGAGCCACGCACAGTCGTGACGTCCCTGGCACTGACACTGGCTGGCTAACTGTTGTCTGGAATGGTCACGGCAATGGAGGAGAGTCCCAGCCCCAGCGCAGCAGAGGAAGTGTCCCCACATGAGCTCACAGGGCGGTGCAACTGTCCTCACATCGCACATTATGTCACTGCCTCTGTGGCTCCTCTCACCAGGCCGCTGACCTGACTCTGCATCTGCCCCTCTCCTCCCGACAGGGGGCTCCCTGGATGGCTGGGGAGGGGGCGCAAAAGGGGGCCGGGGGCTGCCTGCTCCTGGAATGCTCCCACCCATCTGCCCTTCAGAGCCGTCGCCCCATTGTCCAGGCTCCAGGTGAGGAGGGCACCGGAGCCGTCTCCAAACCACAGCGTCTCCTGGCCATGGGTCACCTGACTCCCCTCCCTCAGGCCAGCACACAAGGACAGAAACTGGCCACAACCACGCCTGGAGCTCCTTACAGGACTCGCCCCTGCCCTCAATGGGCTGGGTCGTCCCTGCCTTAGAGACTGACCAGGGAGGACACTGACCAGGAAAGGAACGCTGATTAGGGGGCACACTGACCACGGAGGGCACTGACTAGAGAGGGAGCACTGCCCAGGGAGGACACTGACCAGGGAGGACACTAACCAGGGAGGGAGCACTGACCAGCAAAGACACTGACCATGGTGCACATTGACCAGGGAGGACACTGGCCAGGGAGGACACTGACCAGGGAGGACACTGGCCAGGAAGAAGCACTGACCAGGGAGGGAGCACTGACCAGCAAAGACACTGACCATGGTGCACATTGACCAGGGAGGACACTGGCCAGGGAGGGAGCACTGATCAGGGAGGACACTGAGCAAGGAGGGAGCACTCCCCAGGGAGGACACTGACCAGGGAGGACACTGGCCAGGGAGGACACTGACCAGGGAGGAGCACTGACCAGGGAGGACACTGAGCAAGGAGGCAGCACTCCCTAGGGAGGAGCACTGACCAGGGAGGACACTGGCCAGGACACTGCCAGGGAGGGAGCACTGATCAGGGAGGACACTGAGCAAGGAGGGAGCACTCCCCAGGGAGGAGCACTGACCAGGGAGGACACTGGCCAGGGAGGACACTGGCCAGGGAGGAGCACTGACCAGGGAGGAGCACTGAGCACGGAGAAACCGACCAGCACGAGCACCCCGGCCTGCGGAGAAGGCGCTCCCCAGCACCACGCACGAGGAACAAGAGGGCGACGCCTGAACATCGGCAACAGAGCGGCCCCGCGGGGACCAGCCCCAAGAGCCACGGCGCAGCCACGCGGTGGAATACGGCGAGAGGCAGGCGTGCTCTTGGGGTTTGCTTTCATTTTTGTCCTTTCATGAAGTAGCTCTGCGCGCTGGAAGGAAGTCTCCCAGGGGGCCGCTGCAGCTCAGAACCACATTGGCAGCGTGGTGCCGTCATAAGTGTGTAAAAAGAAACTTGCACACCCAGAGGTTTCCAATGGGTGCAAATCTAAACACGAGGGGAAATCTGGAAGGACAGCCATGGAAGGGAGGGCAGCAGGGGGGCTCGGGGGAGGGGAAGATAAACCAGGCCTGGGAATCGTGGTGAAAAGGACGCTGCCAGCATTTGGAATATTTCAGGTTCTTAATGGAGATGTAATTATGTTTACAGAATTACAAATAAATATTTTAAGTGGGCCACTTTTAAAAGTAAAAGGGTGCAGAGCCAGTCCTCCGAGACCAGGAGCTGTGAGTCTCCTGTGACCCCACCCAGGACCAGTCCCCTCAGCCCCGTGTGCTTCTGCCTCTCCTGTCAAGGGGGGAACCCCTGGGTGGACAAGTTCCTGGGAGCCGGACGGCAACACACACGGACCCAGCTCTGCAGACACAGCGTGGTCTCCTCGGCCCCGATGCTTTTGTGCACGCAGGACACAAGGGCACCCACGTGAGGACAGCCGCTTCATCCTTCTAACAAGGCTCAGCGATCATTAAATGGTCCTAACACCACTTCCCACATAGCTAGGACTTCACAGCTGGCAGTGAGAAATCGATGCTTTATGAGAACCTGTTCTAAGTCCCCACAGAGGTGTGTAGAGATTCAGTTCACTTTATAGAAACCCAATTAGAACCTCTATTTCTTACTGATGGGGTTCCTACACGGTGTCAGGCCCTACGTTAACACCCAGTCTTCCATCCTGTCTTGACAGCTGGTAGAACCAGGCAGCCTCTAGTGGCCCCGCCAAAGGCTTCCCTCCCAACTCTGCTCCTCGGAGTAAGGTCCCCAAAAGACCCCCCTCCTCATGGGGACCAGGCGCACTTCCTGCTCATCCCAGGGTGGCGGGTTTCAGTCCCACCCGCCTGCAGAATTATCCAAGAAGCCACTCACATCCTCCCCAGGGAACCAGGGCACCCCGCCCTCCGGTCACTACAAGCCTGCTCCCCAGCCGCACGAGCCCGTTCCTCAGCCCTGCAGGTGCACTCTGCCCCACGTGCATCCCCGTGTGGCCCTGTGTGTGTGTGCAGGGCCCTCCATCCCGGGACCCGAGCTTTCGCGTCTTCCTCTGTCCACTGCTGGGCGCCCCATGGCCCTCAGGCAGCGCTGCCTCCCTCACCGAAGGGTGCAGAGAAGGAGAGCCAGCCTCCTGCCCACATGCGGCCTGCAGGAGAGAGGCCTGCATGGTGTCTGCAAGGACAAAGCCGTACGTTCCACACGCCCACAGCCAAGTCATGTTTTGCCAGGGCAGTGAGCATGGCTGCTGGAGGAACCCAGAGCTGGTATACACCCAAAGGGATGGTTTTCACTCTGTCAGTCCGGGGGCCCAAAGATGCGGGTCCTACTCCCGTTTCCAGTGCTTAGTGGCAGGTCTGGAGTCACAGGACCTCCGGAAGCCTCAGTTTCCTCATCTGCAAAAAGGTAGTAAGTCCTCTCCCCAGCTCTTCACCACAGCTGTGGGAGGAAGCAATGAACCCGGACAGGAGGCCTTCTGAGAAAATGCACGGCATGCCCACCCCCGGGCTGGGCTGCTCCAGGGTGCACAGGACCCTGGCCTGTCTCGCCCCCAACCCCACCCCGCCGGCCTGTCTCGCCCCCAACCCCACCCCGCCGGCCTGTCTCGCCCCCAACCCCACCCCGCCGGCCTGTCTCGCCCCCAACCCCACCCCGCACTTTGCTCTTTGCTCGGCTTTGGGTTGACGCACTTGAGGTCTGCAGGCTCCCAGCTGAAAGCAGGGGCAACAACTCACCTGCCCACAGGAGCCAGGCTGGGCCCTGCCCAGGAGGGCACAGGTTGGGAGGGCCGCAGGGCGGGAGGGCCGCAGCCTCGCATGGGCAGACACTCAGCTGCGGACAATCCAACAGTCACCACGGGGGAATGCGCCCAGCGGTGCCCGCAGGCCCTGGTCCAGATTTCATGTGAAATCAACCATTTCTTAACTGTTGCCAGCTAAATCAAATTATTCTGCTGGCCTAAAGCCATCAATTCCAAACTCTGGCTCCAGTGCTGCTCCCACACGCCCAGGAGGAACAGCCTTTGTGTTGTAGACGCCACGCCGGGGCTGGAGGTCGGCATCCCCCTGCTGGCTCTCCTGGTCTGCTGCAGACAGAGCCGCAGCGCCTGTGACCCCACCGGGACCGGACACGGAGGTGGGACAAGCCCGCGGCAAGGCCGCTACCTGGTGGGAGTTTCCTTTAGAAACCAAACATCCGAGCTGGGAGAGTGACGAGTCCTCAAGGTTTTCAAGTGGAGGACGTATAGACGTGAAGTCAGGAGCTGTGTCTGCTGGATTTTCTTTAACTCACACGTAATTTCTTAAGTCTACATTCATTCATTCAACAAATATTTACTGTGTACCATGAGGCTGTTTCTGGAACATTCCTCGGGGCTCATCAATGTCGGGGCAGCAAGAACGTGGCTCGGGGAGGGTGGGGGTAGCACTGAGCAGGCTCCGGAACCTGAGGCTCACTGGGGAGTGGGAGGCTTCTCGGGATGATGCCAACCAAGGGCTCTGGGAGGTCCAGGATGTGGCCCCACGGAAGGGCTGAGTTTGGCCTGTTCAGCACTTAAGCTGTTTTGAATCACTTGCTAATATTTTAAAAATCGGGACAGTTCATAACTTTACCAAAAAAATCTGGATCGCCAGTTCTGTAAAAAAACATCCCTGTGGGCAAGTGGCAGCTGGGGCACAGTGGCCCCCTTTCCTCACCTGCTGGGCAACTGCCCTGTGCAGGTGCCTGGGGTGCAGATGATAATAAAACGCCCAAGGACACATGGCACCTTCTCCTCGGGGACTTGGATTACAAACCAGACTGCAAAGGGAACCCTAGGTCATGTCAATGTCAGCAGCGGCATCTAGAAAAATAACCCAGGAAAGGAGGACCTTGGGGAGGGAATGTGACGTGGGCAAAGACCCCAAAAGAGCGAGAATGTGCTTCCCAGGCGGGCGCAGGCAGAGGCCCCAGGCAGGCGGAGGCTGTGGCAACGGCATGCGGTGTGTTCCCTGGGAACTGCTCCCTGATTCATGCATGACATGTCCACTCTGGCACCTGGTGTCCCAGAGTGGATGGCCAGGCCCCTGGGTCTCTGCAGAGCCTCATTAAGCTGCACACCTGCCTCTCCAGCTATAACTGGATGTTTGCTTTTCCGTTTCTTTGATTCTGAATACATGCTGTCCTGGCCACCATGGTCTCGGTCTCCCTGCGGGGTTCACAAAGTGGTCTCGGTCTCCCTGCCAAGGTTACTAGTCATACCCTCAAGGGTGGGGTGGGAGGCAAAAGCCGCTTCAGGTGGCTGGGTCAGCTCCCCAGCGAGGCTTTCCACTGGCCGGGGGAAGTGCAGACGGCTGTTCCGTCCACACCTGCTCTTCTTCTCCCCAGACAACTTGCTCCTTCCAGGGCTGGTATCCTCTGCAGCTCCTTTGCACCCACATCTCCCACCCACACCCTCCGGCTCCACAAGATCGTCCAAGAACCAAGCCCTGGAGGATCCTTCTGGGCGCCTCCCCACACTCTCTGCACCAGTGGCCAGCACCAAGACCCCTGATTTTCTGTGCTCAATGAAGTCCCTGCTACCCTTTCCTGGTAACAACATCAAAACATTCACCCCAGGACAAGCGAGGGCATCAGAGAAATGGCGGCATCATCGCCAGGGGTCACAACTCAGATGTCGCCAGGGACCGTCCAGGTGGGGATGATGGCAAACTCCAGGGGGGCCACCATTCAGCCCGCTGTCCTGCCACACAGCAGGTCAGACCTGCAGGGCGAGAAGTTCAGGTTTCAGGAAGAAGCTAGCAATTCTGATGCTAAGTTAAGAATCGTCTGATGTAAATATTGGCCACTGTCTTGAAACTGAAACAGTGTTTGGGTCACCTGTAGGCTGAATGGTGCAAAGGCCGCTGCCTGGAAGGCTCCGGTCCAAGAGCAAGCAAGCCTGCCGTTTCCCAAAGGACTGTCACATGCGATCTGGCAGCCAGTAGCCCCTGAGGCTGGCACACACAGGATTGTTCTATCCCTGTCTTACAGATAACAAGGCAGCTCTGGAGGGCGGGTGGTTTACCCCAAAATCACAGTTCACCTAGGTGTGCACCTGGGGCTGCTTCTGAGCTGCCTGGCCCAGGCCTCTGTTAGTTCCTTGCCCTGGCTCAAGGGTCTGGCTGCCCACTGCGGCGCTCACAGGACGATCGTAGGTCCCTGCAAGTATGAGAAGCCTGTGAGTATTTTGTTTAATAGTTAAGTGTTTAATGCATTTTTAAAAGGGCGTGCTAAACACATGATTTTATGGAGATTACTGCTTAAGACTTTGCCCTTAAGAAATAATATACATTTACTTTAATGTATAATCTAAACATATATAACCACACATCAAAACCACGATTCACCTTTTTAATGAGAGAATGTCAGCTTCTTCTAAAAAAGGAGAAGAAGGGGAGGATAAAGAGCAGGAGGGAGAGGAGGAAGCCACTGACTTCTCTGCACCAGTTGCATGTCTGGCTGACAAAACACCTCAAATCCCTGTCCTGTTAATGACAAACCCCATTCATCTCCTCCAGACTCCTGGGAAAAAGCATCAGAGATACAATAAAGCAGCCCCTGGGAGCAGGAGCCACTTCATGGGTCTAAACTCAGGCTCTACAGGGGCCAGGAAGGTCATGCCTGAGGGTGCTGCTGGTGGGGTGGGGCTCTGGAAGAGCAGCCAGGTCCCTCTGTGGCCCTTGGTGTCTGTCTTGTTCATAAAACAGGGACAGAATGATTCTGTCTGCGCCGGCCTCAGGGGCCGCCGTCAGGGCCACCAGCACAGCTGGCCGGCGGCCCCTTCTCAGATCCTCTATTTGCCAAGGGAACATAGAACTCCAGCTTTTTATGTGGCATCTCCCAGCTTTGAAATGTCTGCACGTAATTCGTTATTTTAAAGCAGAAAGCCCTGTTCAGGCCCAGCTGAGTCTGGGCCCTTTCCCAGCGTGGGCCTGGGCTGAGCGGCAGGGGCGCGGACCAGCCACCCTCCTCCAGGGAGTGCCGCCCCAGCCAAGACGCCCCAGGGTTGGGTTCGGGTGGGTGCGCCCCATGTTTGAAATGGCAAAGCACTCAGGAAAGCCTTCAACAAACAAGTGACCCCCTCGGAGTCTACACAGCCAGCCTCCAGGGCCAGATGTTCGGAGCTGTCCCTTGTCAGAGCTCCCTGCAGGGAACAGGACTCATTTGTCTTTGTTGTATCTTTCCATCTCAGGCACGGCCATCGTGAACTCTGTGTGACTTTTTCGCAACTTTCTGGATAACGACCGAAGGTGGTCTGGACCGGGAAATCTATTTTTATGGAAAACCTCCTCTCAGGCTGAGCTGGCTTTTCCCCCATTTCCCTGGCGTTGAAAGGGTCACCCCATGAGGGTCCTGGTGGGACTGGGGGCTGAGCTGGAGCCTGCGGGGGCCGGGAGCACAGGACTCTCCGCACCGTCCGGGCTCAGCGGGCAGTGGCCTGGAGGAGCACAGGCTCCATGCGTTCCTGCTCCACACACAGCTCGGGGCCTCCGACAGAGGACTAGACTCAGCAGTTTCCCGGCCTCTCCGCAGGTGGTTCCCTCTGAGCTCAGCCTGGAGAGGCTCTGGGGAGACGACCATAGGCTTCCTCCTCCCTAGGGGAATGGCCCTGCTCCCTCCTCCACTCGAGGCCATAACCACCCTGCTCCATCTGCCCCGGGTGTCGGCCTGCGACCTAGTCTTTTCCCTTTTGTGTTTTGCAAATATTTAAAAATCAGAAGTCCCAGGCAAACAGCTCTTCTGGGAAAATCAGCAGGTTGGGGGACAGGACGGGTCTGGGGGACCCATCACATCAGGTTTGCTTCTGACCCTGAGGTCAAAGGTCAGCCTGTCACTGCCGTCCCCCTCGCCTGCGCCCCGGCTGTGCTCTCGTGGCAGAGTCAGAGGCAGGTGGCCCCTCCATCACCTCTGCTTCCAGCCATGAGGAAACAGCCCACGCTGATGAGTGTCTACCTGTCCCACACCCTGGGCCACTCCAGTGGCTGAGCCTCACAGGCATTTCCACTTGTCACATCTGCCCCCCTAGCTGTAGTATCGGCCCCTCTGTTGTCTGGTCCCAGTCACAGAGAAGAAAGATGCTCTCAACTGGACGGTCCTGGGTGGGAATAAGCAGGGCTCGTTCCCTTGTGGGAGGAGTGTCGGCTCTGCGATACCAAATCAGAGTGGATGCCTGACAACCCGGAGGCGGCAGGCAGGCGAGATGCAGGTTTGAAGGTTGAGAGGAATTCTAACACATGGCTGCCCTGCGCCACCTGCCACCTGCCCTGGGCTCAGTGCACAGGCCCTCCTGGCACTGTGGAGACACTGGGCTATGTGGATGGGGGAAGTCCAGGGCTTCCAGACTGCTGGGTCATCTGAACCCCTCCACAGGGGCCTGGTGATGGTCCCCACATGTCTCAACAGTTAGAGCGAAAATCAGCAGAAATGGGACAAACCCCCAAATGATGCAGTGAGTGAGACCCGGTGTAGTGAGTGAGGCCCCATACAGTGAGTAAGATCCTGGTGCAGTGAGTGAGACCCAGTGCAGTGAGTGAGACCCAGTGCAGTGAGTAAGACCCAGTGCAGTGAGTGAGACCCGGTGTAGTGAGTAAGACCCATGCAGTGACTGAGACCGGTATAGTAAGTGAGGCCCATGCAGTGAGTAAGGCCCCATGCAGTGAGTAAGGCCCGGTGCAGTGAGTGAGACCTGGTGCAGTGAGTGAGACCCAGTGCAGTGAGTAAGGCCCCATGCAGTGACTGAGACCTGGTGTAGTGAGTGAGGCCCCATGCAGTGAGTAAGGCCCGGTGCAATGAGTGAGACCTGGTGTAGTGAGTGAGGCCCCATGCAGTGAGTAAGGCCTGGAGCAGTGAGTGAGACCCGGTGCAGTAAGTGAGACTCGCTGCAGTGAGTAAGGCCTGATGCAGTAAGACCCGGTGCAGTGAGTAAGACCCCCCTCCCATGAATGAGACCCCCTCCAGTGAGTACAGCTCCCTCCAGTGAGTAAGACTCGCTGCAAGGCTGAGCCATGCTGTCCCCATGCCTCTCCAGGGGCCTGATATAAAGGGGCCAGGAACAGCAGCAGCCTCATCAAAGTTAATTTCTTTTTATTTTTAAACCCAAATAAGCTTTGTTGTTTTTAAAGCAGATAAACGAAAAGGAGAACAGGAGAACCTTAGTAGTGGCATAATGTGACTCGGTTTTGGCTTGGCTGTGAATAAATCTCCAAGCAATCATTTTGCCTTTTACAGATATAGTGAAAATAATTAACTAGGAGAATAACATTTTTATCTACATTATAATTTCCACTTATAAAACATTCATGTCTATGTGCATAAGGCATAACAGGTCTATATCTAGGAAAATGGATCCATTTTTCTCCTTTTGATTTGGCTCCTATTAACATTGTTATAATACAGTTTCTTCGATAAATGATAACAACATCATACTATGTAAGTGATTGACTGCTGCTGTGTTTCTATTTTCAAACAGGCAACCAGATATCATGTGTGGGGGCAGCTGCTAACACCCCATCATCAATTAAGCACAGAGAAGCTGTGTCTCGGCTCAGTGGATTTCCTTCTTGAGGCATTAAAATGCAGAGGCGGTCTGAAGGTGCAGACTGCAGTCTGAATTTATTCTATGGAGAAAACAGACGCTACTGAAGTCGCACTTGCAGTCAGAACTCCCGGCCCCTTGGGGCGTGACTGCCCAGCTGCGTCACCCGGACCAGCTCATGCTGCTTCTAAGCTCAGCTTCCTTGTTGGCAAAGGGCCCTACTGTGTGGCACAGGCCGTGCATTTCAGGACAAGCATAATGCATGGCGCACACCACCTGGTGGGAAAGGCAATTGTGCACTCTACAGCCACGGGAACAGGACACAGCGCAGTGAGCCCACCCGGTCCAGGAGTGCTGGGAAAGGGCCCCAGGAGATGCAGCAGAGCTGAGACAGGAGGACGGCCAGGAGAGACCAGGAAGGGGAGGAGGAGAGTGCTCTGGGCAGAGGGGACAGTGTGTGCAAAGGCCCAGAGGCGAGGGCATGGACAGAGGAGGAGAGAGGTTCAAGATGAGGCTGGGCTGACCACACAGGGCTGTGAGTCACAGGTCAGGGTCTGTCTCCACCCTGAGTGACAGGGGCCCAGAAGAGTCCACAGCAGAGGAGGGAGTGACCAGATTTGCTTCTTTTAAAGGGCACTCGTCCTGCTGTGGAGGGAAGGGCTGAAGGGGCTGGAGGAGCAGCTGGAGGAGTGGGGGACCAGTGAGAAAGCCCTGCAGGCCCCAGGCAAGAGCGGCCCTGTGTTCAGGATGGAGGCTGGGGAGCGGGAGCCGGTGTGGTGACATTTCCAAGGTGATGTGACCAGGTTGGTGAAGGAGGGAGCCTAAGGTAGAGCCACCTTCTCCAGAGCTGGGGGACACATGGCAAGCCCACCCTGCCCAGCGAGGGGCCACCACCGTGTCCTAGCCTCAGTCATTCAACAAACATGTTTGTGGAGACCCTATCATATGCCAGGTTCTGTTCTAGACTCAGGAAATAGCAATAAACATGACAGCCTCTCTCTTCCCCAACTCCCTCTCTCTCCCGCTCTGCCTCCCTGTCTCTGTCCCTCTCTCTTCCTCCCTCCCTTCCTTCCTCCACCCCATGGAGTTTACTTTCTAGTGAAGGAGACAAAGAAGAAAGAATAAGCAAACACAGCAGACAGTGCCGCCTTCCAGGAAAAAAATGGAGCCAACTGATGTGATGAGTGGCTGGCGAGGCTGGGCTGGGCAGTGGACGACAGTCAGGTCTGCAGTGGCGACTCTGGGAAGGTGTCAACCATGCGGGGACCCAGGGGAAGAGCATTCCACCCAAAAGGACAGGTGTGCAAAGGCCCTGGGGTGGGAATGCACTTGATGTGGTGCAAAGCAAGGCAGACGCAGCGGCGGGAGCGGAGTTTGGGGGCGGGGAGTGGCCCAGAATGCAGCGGGGTGGGTAGGGGAACAAGGGTGTGTAGATCTTACTGGAAATGCAGAGGAAGCCCCGAGAGGGTTCAAGCACAGGGTGACGCCACCTGAGGGCCATGTCGAATATTACTCCAGCTGCTGTGTGCAGTGGGGGGCGGCTGGGAGGCCGGCACTGGCCTCCAGGGGAGACAGTGAAACCAGGGGCAAGGTTGGTGATGGTGACAATGGGTACTAGTGGAAATCAGATGTGAGCTGCAGGTGGAGCCGGCATCCCCCGGGGAGGACTGGCAGAGGGTGGAACTCTGTCCTGCCAGGGGCGCCGTGAAAATGCACAGACACTCATACCTAGGTCCTGCGGATACCACGTGTCCCCAGCCTTCACCCACACCACCCAGGGAGGCTGCTTCCCCCTGGCAGACACAGCAGCCATGGAAATGACCACAGAGGACACATGGCTATGCAGCCCTGGTTGGGCACCTGCTCCAGGGACCTGGCAACCGCCACATCCTGTGCCCCTGCAAGCCCCTGTGGCCACCCAGGCCCACGGTCATCCCCCTCCAGGGCCGGCTCCAGTCCACTCCACTGGGACCCCAGCCCTGTCAGCTAAGGCAAGAGAGACACACACTCCCCTCTTCACTGAGAACCTGCCTCGCTGCCTCCGTCACCGCACACCCGCGCAGCCCAGCCCAGCCCAGCAGACGACAAGAATTCCCTGTGTTCAGGGGGCTCCGAAAAGACATAAGGAACCCAACCATGCATGCCACTCTCTGAGAGGAACAAGGCTGCGTGTGGACGCCTGTCCTGCTCACTGTGCCTCCAGGGCTCTGACGGTGCAGAGTACAGATGTGGTGCTGGGGCAGTGCTTGTGGGGTGCGTGATGGAAGGGCACCCTCGCCCCAGCAATGACCAGCTCTGGAAACCCCTGTGGCCTGTAAGTCCTTCCTTCCCACCCACCCCAGGCCCTACCACACAAAAACAAGACAATCCCATCTGGACACGGCTACAGGGGGCCCACCCAACGGCCCTGCCCACAAAAAAAAAGAGCTTGGGCAGGGCCGGCCTGGTCTGCACACGGAGGGTGGGCATGCAGGAGACCCAGGGCACTGCCCCACACAAGCCACGAATGTCCTGGAGGGCAGGGTGGGGCTCGTCACGCGCCATTTAGCTGGGGAGGAGAGGAGGCTGCAAATGGAGTGGCCTCTGTGACGGGGTGACGATTTCTCTAATAAACGTCATCTCTGTGATGGGGTGGTGATTTCTCTAATAAACGTCATCTCTGTGACGGGGTGGTGATTTCTCTAATAAACGTCATCTCTGTGACAGGGTGGTGATTTCTCTAATAAACGTCATCTCTGTGACGGGGTGATGATTTCTCTAATAAGCATCATCTCTGTGACGGGGTGGTGATTAATAAACATCATCTCTGTGATGGGGTGGCGATTTCTCTACTAAGCATCATCTCTGTGACAGGGTGGTGATTTCTCTAATAAACGTCATCTCTGTGACGGGGTGGTGATTAATAAACGTCATCTCTGTGACGGGGTGGCGATTTCTCTAATAAACTCATCTCTGTGACGGGGTGGCGATTTCTCTAATAAACGTCATCTCTGTGACAGGGTGGTGATTAATAAACATCATCTCTGTGACGGGGTGGCGATTTCTCTAATAAACGTCATCTCTGTGACGGGGTGGCGATTTCTCTAATAAACGTCATCTCTGTGACGGGGTGGCGATTTCTCTAATAAACGTCATCTCTGTGACGGGGTGGCGATTTCTCTAATAAACGTCATCTCTGTGACGGGGTGGTGATTTCTCTAATAAACGTCATCTCTGTGACGGGGTGGTGATTTCTCTAATAACGTCATCTCTGTGACGGGGTGGTGATTAATAAACGTCATCTCTGTGACGGGGTGGTGATTTCTCTAATAAGCTCATCTCTGTGACGGGGTGGTGATTAATAACGTCATCTCTGTGACGGGGTGGCGATTTCTCTACTAAGTATCATCTCTGTGACGGGGTGGTGATTAATAAACGTCATCTCTGTGACGGGGTGGTGATTTCTCTAATAAGCATCATCTCTGTGACGGGGTGGTGATTTCTCTAATAAGCATCATCTCTGTGACGGGGTGGTGATTTCTCTAATAAACATCATCTCTGTGACGGGGTGGCAATTTCTCTAATAAACGTCATCTCTGTGACAGGGTGGTGATTAATAAACGTCATCTCTGTGACGGGGTGGTGATTTCTCTAATAAACGTCATCTCTGTGATGGGGTGGTGATTAATAAACGTCATCTCTGTGACGGGGGTGGTGATTTCTCTAATGAACGTCATCTCTGTGACGGGGTGGCAATTTCTCTAATAAACGTCATCTCTGTGACAGGGTGGTGATTAATAAATGTCATCTCTGTGACGGGGTGGGGATTTCTCTAATAAGCATCATCTCTGTGACGGGGTGGTGATTTCTCTAATAAGCGTCATCTCTGTGATGGGGTGGTGATTAATAAACGTCATCTCTGTGACGGGGGTGGTGATTTCTCTAATGAACGTCATCTCTGTGACGGGGTGGCGATTTCTCTAATAAGCATAATCGTCACTGCCCCGCCATACCGAGAGGAAGCAGAGGGGCCCTGGAGGAAGCACAGTGAGCGACCACGTGGAGCTGCAGAGCCCTCTTTGCTCACTGCTGTCCTAAGAGGGCAGCCGAAAGTTCATGGGCAGGTGCTGGCGCCCGGGCCTGCAGCAAGAACACTCGGGGAAAAGGCAACACGCCGGTGGGGGAAGTGTCAGCGGAGGCATTACATGTACTTCCAGGGTAGCAAAGTGAGTTGTGAAACCTCCCACTATGCTGAATTTTCAAAGCAGGTGTCAGAACCCGTGAGCTGATTCGTGCTCGTGGAGGATCTAAGCGGGGTCGCAAGGGGAACACTAAGCTGTGAACCTGTGAGACTGTCTTTGAATAGAGCTATTTTGTGAGCTCTGCCTCCACCACCAGGGTGGAGAGGGAAGGTCTGCCGCCTACTGAATGCCGGTGTAGCCTAGAAGGGGGCTTCAGCAGAGCCTGGGGGAGCCCTGTGTGCCCCTTGCGGGGGACAGGGTTGGAGCTGGTGCCTGACACTTGGAGGAGGACATTTGGGCTGTGTCTAAGGGCTAAGGGCTGCACTTTGGAAAGAAATGTCACCCCCTCTATCTGTGGGGCACAGCAGCAGGAACCCCAGGGCCAAGGGTGGAGTCTGCAATAGCAGAGAAGTCAGGCTGGTTCATCTGAAGGCCTCCCTTCCGGAGCAGCAGTTCACCAAACAGACACAAATGGCTCCCCAGCTTCCCACAGGGAAGGCAGGTAGACACCTGGCACGTGCAGGGAGGAGGCAACGACACCTCTCAGGGTTTCCGAGCATTGGCAGAAGTGACCCGGATGTTTGGTATGCAGAGCTGGCCCCTGGGGAGAAGCCAAGTCACTTCCTGAGGCTTTGGGGAGACAAGGTGTTGACACCCAGGCCCAACCTTGGGGGCACAAGAATCAAAGACACAGAGATCCGTGGAGGTGGCCCTGGGGGTCCAGTACAATGGGATGGTGGAGAGGGGCCCCAGAACTCCTGCAGCCTCAAGGGGAGGGGCCAGTGGGTGACCTGGTTTAAGACCAGGCCTGAAGGAAGGATGGGGGGGCCCGTGTTTGCTAATCCTGGAACCTTGGGAAAACAACAGACAAACGCAAATCTGAGAAGCGGTGAGCAATGGGTAACTCGTCGACAGAATCGCATGGGTGAGGGACTGCATTTATGTCTCAAGCTGTGTAAATGGTTATCCCAGCAACATGTCAGAACTCAGCCCCATTCCAATCATGCCCCACAGTCTCCCCGAATCCTCCTGCACCTGGGCTCAGACCTGCAAGAGGCTAAGCCAGGCCTAAAGGGATGAAGGCCATTGTCCAGTGTTTGAGCCGCACCAGGGCAGCACGCAGTACCCAAGGCTGCCCCAGACGTGAGTGGCTCCACTGTCAGAGTCCCCCACAAATGACATGGCGCAGGAAGGGAGGGTGGGAGGCAGGGAGCAGCTTCAACAGGACCCCCCAAGGCAGCAGAGCTTCCGGCAGTGGAGCTCAGAGTTGAGACCGCCCAGCCCCCGGCTCCCCGGGGCCCAGTGTGGTGGGTTGGGATGAGATGTTGCCCTTCCTGCGTTCCGGGCTCCCATGTGGCCTGTTCAGAAACCCTGGGGAAAAGAGCGGCCCTCGGTGGGGGCCCTGGCTGTGGATGAGTGCTCCTCTGGAAGGAGGCTCCGACACACTGCGCGTTGTGACAGAGGCGGCTGTAACCAAGGCGACCCCAGAACAACAGGCTGCAGACACTGCTCAGTGTCTCGCCTACACAATAGCTGACCTGTGCTCTGCACACCCCGGCGTATTCAAAGCAATGAGCCTTCAGCCGCGGGTTAAAGTACTGGGCTGACCTGTGCTCTGCACACCCTGGCGTATTCAAAGCGATGAGCCCTCAGCCGCGGGTTAAAGTACTGGTGTCTTCTGTTCTTTACAGTCTCAGTGTGCCACATTGAGCTGTCACTCGCCACACTCCATGGCATCCACGCTACAGATGCCAAAGGCCACGGGAAAGCGAGTTCGCCATTCTGCTGAGGCGGGCAGGCTACTATTCCCCGGGACATGGCTGACACCCCTCACCTGCCCCGATGTGCAGCTGAAGAGACCCCTCATCCGGCCTTGGCCTCAGGGGAGGGACAATGTCCAGCAAGCTTCTGTGTGACCCTATGTCTGTCACATCAACTGGAGCAGAGACATCTGGATACAGAAAATCCCGTTCACCAAGGTGGGAGCCCTCAGGAGGAAGGGCCTGTGCACGCTGCAACGTTGGGGATGCATTCTGAGATCTAGCTGCATTCTCGGAGATCCAGCCGCTGCCCTGAGAATTTCAGCAGCACGGTCTGGAAGGGCTTCCCACAGATTCTTAATTTACCCTCTGCGGCGGACAAAACACGACGCCCACCCTCCGCCAGAGGGGTCCACAACCTAACCCCAGAGCCTGGGAATGTCACCGTACGACAGGTCCACAACCTAACCCCAGAGCCTGGAAATGTCACTTTACATGGCAAAAGGGACCTTTCCTATGTGGGTAAATTAAAAGTCTGGAGGTGGGAGGTGATCCTGAATGAGCCACATGTGTCCAGTGTGATCCCAAGGGTCTTGACAGAGGGAGGCAGGAGGCAGGAGCAGAGGAGGGGGAGGCACGGAGGCTGGGGTCGGGGGAACAGATTCTCACTGCAGGTTCAACAGAGGCAGAGGAGCGAGAGGCACAGATGCTGGAGTCAGGGGAACAGATTCGCACTGCAGGTTCAAGTGTTCATCTGCACTGGCTATAATAGTCAATATGAAAAATAGGCCTGGTAGATTGCAGCAGCAGGCAATGAGTTAACGTTGGAACTATATCGAGAGCTCTCAGAAGTCACTAACAAAACAAACACTCCACCGGAGAAATCAGGAAAGAAGTGGGTGTACAACATAAAGAAAAATGCAGATGGCCAGTTCACTTAGGAAGCCTCACCAATAAGCAAAGCAACGCACCTACGAATGACAACCAGGTGTGACTCCCTGTGTACCAGAGTCTGCAATGGCGTGGGAGAGGCGGCACTGCCAAGCCCCACCCATGGCTGGATAAATGGTTACAACCTTTCTGAAGGGCAGTTTCATGATGCGCATCAAATTTTTAAATGTGTCTCACCAAAAATAGCCGAGGCCGCCTGGAATAACAAGCTGGAGGGTTTACACGAGCCGATCTCAGGCCTTGGCATAGAACGTGGCAGTTGCAATCGTACCGGCATGCAAATGGGATGACGGACAGAGCAGAGTCCAGAAACAGCCTCGTCGCCCCTCCCGTGACTGTGGCAAAGGCGGCACCACAGCACTAGCGGGGAGGTTGGTCTTCCCACACGTGGAGCTGGGTAAATTACATATCCGTCTGGGGAAAGTGGTCAGTCTCAACCCCTACTGCACTGCAGACACAGAAACAAGTAGAGAAGGACCACAGGCCCAAACACGAAAGTGAAAACAACAAATGTTCCAGGTAACACAGGAGACTACTTTGATGGCCTCGGGTTAGGCAGGATTCCTCGACCAGGACGCAAAAGCACTGAACACAGAAGAGCTTGATAAACCAGACTGCACTGACGCTGAAAACTGCTGTCCACCAGCAGACACCATTAAAGTCAAAAGGCAAGACCCAGTGGAAGAGATATTTGCAATATGTGTATCAAACAAATGACTCATATTCAAAATACACAAAAACTCCTTAAAAAATCAATAAGAAAGAAAAGCAGACAGCACAACAGAAAAATGAGCAGAAGACTTGAGTAGATTTTTTTAAAAGGATATCGATGTCCAGTAAACATAAAAAGGTCACCAACGTCATTCAGGAAAAGCAAATGAAAAACAGAATGAGACGACATTAGCCACCAGAATGGCTGACCTGGAAAAGACAGGCCACACCCAATGCTGGACACTGGGCTTCTCATGCTCTGCCAAGGGGAGAGTGAACCAGTGCCCGCTCTGGAGAAGGCACCGGGCACCATCTGTTCATGCTGAACATGCCCCTCGACCCAGCGACGCCATCCTGGGCAGATCCCACAAAGAAGGGCACAGTCAGGTTCACCAGCAGAAATGAGCTCACTAGAACATCCGGCAGCTCTGTTCCGCCGGCATGTAGAAGGGCATTCCGTGGTGCCAGCCATGTGCTGCTTCTTGATCTGAGGGGTGATTTCTTGGGTATGTTCACTTTGTAAAAACTTCGTACCATACACACATGTACATGCTTTTCTGCAGGCATGTTATACTCCAATAACACGTTTGCTTTTAAAACATGGCTGGCAGGGGGATGCAGGGTGATGAGAAGTTTGGTTTGAGTAACCTGAACCCCTAGCTCTAATTTTTTTGTCTATGACTCTACAATTCTACCTGCTCCCCTCAGTAAATAAATACAGATCTGGCTTAAACATCCGAAATAAATTTTAAAATGAGAAAAAAATGTGTAGACATTTAACAGAGCAATTCTACCTCTAAGAATTCATCCCACAGAGATAGCCCAGCAAGAAAACAGAAGATTCATTACAGCATTGTGAGAATGCAGACCCGAAGCCAGACGCACACCAGCAGGATGACAAACGTAGACTATTAAGCAGCCGTGAAAATGATGATACAGTCTGAGTTACCGGCACAGAAATATAGACATGGTAAATTTAAAAACTGAAGCTGCAAAACAGCACAGACAGCAGAACCCCATTTATATAAAATTGTGTGCGCACACACCTAGAGAAGCCTCCGAAAGACGTCACCACAATGTTGACACTGGTCATCTCTGGGGGATGGGATTTCAAACGATGTTTGGCTATGTGTGCGTGCACGCGTGTGCATGTGTGTGTGTTATTTAAACAGCCTGCAGAGTAGGAATATCCTGGGTCTACGGTGCACCAAGGAATGACCATGGGAAGAAAATGAACCTTGCTTCATTCACAATCAACCGTTTTTCCCTCATTCACAGCAAATCCTAGAGAAATAACAGCTGCGTGCCACAATCCCTACCAGAAAGTTCCTGCCTCCAAGAGAAGCCACCCGCCTGCTTGCATCTCCCTCAAATATGGTTCTGAATCTGAGAAGCACAGGAAAGTGACTGTGTTTAATAGTCTGCAACTGGAAACAGCCAAATTACGGTTACGAGGACGAGTCAGCGGTGGTCTATTCATATAATGGAATATGGAATAGTGACGAGTAGCATCCAGCCGTGAATGCTGCCATAACCCCTGGGAGACTCTCGCCTGGGAGTCTCCGGGGGATACTGGCGATGCCTACAGATGTATCTAGTTGTCATACCTGGGGAGGGGCTGCTGGCATCAAGTGGGTAGAGGCCAGGGATGCTGCTCCACACCCTCCCTGCAATGCCCAGGCCAGCCCCACAGCCACAGTGCTCCAACACCAATGCATCTCAACACACCAGAACCAGTTCCCTTGGGAGATTAAGCCCCAGAAACACAAGTCGACTTCAAAAGGCCAAAGTCTGGATTCCACTCTATGCCTGGGAATATCCTCTGTCCAGGGGTGACACGGACGCTGGAGCTCCACGTGGTCGGGAAGTGCTCTGCAGCTCACTCCCTTCCAATGCCCTGAGAGATTGGACAGACGATTGCTGATGTCAGTGGCAAAGGACCCCCCCGCCCCAGACATTAAAATGAGCCCTTTGGGAGAATAAGGGATTCCGTCCAGCTCAGAAGGGCAGGAGTAATGAGGCCACCCGGCCCTCTGGAGGGCACCTGGAAAGGCCGGAAGCACGGTCTGTGCCCTGAGACACAGTCCACTGAGACGCAGTCCGTGGCCCAGCCACGCCCGCGGCTGCCCCGTCTGTCTGTAGAGTGCAGGCTCCCCAGCAGGGGAGAAGCACAGATGGCACCTCACTGTCCATTTCCACTTGCCCTCTGCAGCCTGAAGGCCCAGACACACTGATGGCACTGGCGCATTTGACATGAACCAGGCACAGGGACACAGTGACGTGTCCCAGGGCCTCCGTGGGCTTCCGTGGTGCAGCCCTGGGGCATGCGGAGTGCCCAGCCTCACCCCCAGGCTTTACCAGGTGCCCCCTCGGAGCCTCCAGGATGGGCCTGCAACTGTGTCCCTCACACCCTGGGGAGCTTGCACTCCATTCTGTGCCAGCAAAAGAGGGTATCTCAGGCCAGGCACAGTGGCCCACGCCTGTAATCCCAGCACTTTGGGAGACGGAGGTGGATGGATCACTTGAGGCCAGGAGTTCGAGACCAGCCTGAACAACACGGTGAAACCCTGTCGCTACTAAAATTACAAAAATTAGCAGGGAGCATGCCTATAGTCCCAGCTACTCAGGAGGCTGAGGCAGGAGAACTGCTTGAACCCAGGAGGCGGAAGTTGCAGTGAGCCGAGATCGTGCCATTGCACTCCAGCCTGGATGACAGAGCAAGACTCTGTATCAAAAAAAAAAAAAGGAAAGAAAAGAAGGCGTCTCAGCCTCGGGCCTCAAGACCTCAGCCCATGTTGGGAGAAAACTCCTGCAGCCTCTATGTCACGGTTCCCTGACAACGATGTGGGGGACAAACGTGTGACTCTCTTCCGAGTTCACCTCCTCCTCACGGCCCGTGACAGAGTGCCGCCAGGGGAAATCTTCCCATCAGACAAATCACTTTAACTCAGAAGAGCAGGCCCCTGGAACATCCTCAGAAATATAAAAGCAACCTTCAAAAGAAAAACCCCAAAACCCTAGAGAACACTTGGCTAAGACAAGCCTTAATTACCATCCTCTTTCAGTATGATAAAAATTCCTCTCCACCTCTCTTCAAGACAGGATTCCTTATTCAAACACTTTCTTTTTTTAAAAATAACTACAGTAACCAACCATTAAAATGGGGACTGCATTTTAATCCACCCTTTCTTTTTCTCTGGTTTTCAAACTGGCACCTTTCATACTTCACAGAAGACACAAACATGGCCTTCTAAAAACTTCCATCCACGGCATCAAGCCCCACAGGGCCTGTAATTCACTGGAGCAGGGAGGCAAGAAGTGCCTGCAGAGACGGTTCCCCCAGGCCACCATGCCATCCCTGTCCTCGGGCCATGGCCAGCAGGCCTCAGGACCAGTGAGGAAATGGCCCAGAGAGCCCGGCCCGAGCTTCTCACAGACATGCCTGCTGCATTGCTCCCTTCCCATTGCTGCCTTCTCGTGTCTGGGAGGGCTGAATGGTGCCTCAAGGAAAAGGAGTACAGTCTTGCATTGCTTAATGACAAGCACACATTGTGAAAACGCATCATGAGGCGATTTCATTGTGCTGTGAACATCACAGAGGGGACTTACACAAAGCTAGACGACGTAGCCCACCACGCCCCTGGCTGTATGGAGTAGCCTATTGCTCCTAGGCTACAAACTGTGCCCACTACTGTACTGAACGCTGCCAGCGGCTGTAACACAATGGGAAGGATCTGTGCATCGAAACACATCAAAACATAGACAAGGTACAGGGAAAATCTGGTCTTACAGTCTGATGGGACCACTGTGGTATACACAATCTATCACTGACCGGAACACAACTGAATGTTTCCAAAACACACAGGACGCTCGATTGGGTCTGCTGCAGCACCAGCCACAATGGAAGCCATGGTGGCTTCAGGGACCACTAGAAGCCACGCTCGACCTCCCCTCTGCCTGGAGAGCCAGCACACTGAGGAGCTAGCCATCAGGCACCAGCACCAGGCTCCAGCCCTCCGTGTGGGCCTCTCTGACCCTGACGTCACAGAGAACACCAGTGACCCGGCCAGCGGGGCTGCCTGCACCTGCTTCCTGCACGACTCCCCACAGGCTGCTCTGCCGGGGGCAGGAAAGCACTGTCCCTCGGGGGTGGCTAATTCTAGGCTTTGCCACTCCCAAAACCATTACTCGGATCATCCAGATGCTAACCCCAAACACATCATTCGTCTCTCAGATCCGTTCTGTCTTCATCTGTGGTCGACAGCTCATCAGGTTGAATCTTCAGAAATGACTTAAATCCACACACCAGGGTCAGCAGCAGAAGGCAGCTAGCTGGGGGCCATTCTGAGTTGTCTATCTGCGAGACTGGTCGTCTTCTCCCTGCTGTTTGTCACTTCATTGCCCCTCAACACTGCCCGAGGGTCAACAGAAGGGGAAGAAGGTCCATCTGCAGGTAAACAGAAACTTTCTGGGTTTCCAGAACAGAGGCTGGACCGCCCACTGCAGGAATATGCAGGTTCACAGGGCCATTTGCTGCAACAAGTTATTGATACAAAATATGGGTAACAACTTAAATGCCCATGAGTGGGAGACAAGCTGAATAAGCCGGTGATGGTTGAGTAAACCCACACAGTGGGGCTCTGTGCAGCTGAGAAGCTGGAAGGCCTCTGCAGATGGGTTTGGAGTGACTTCCAGGATAAACTGAGTACCAAAGAGTTTCTATGGTGTACCACCCTTCACAGGAGACAGAAGGGGCTATTTAAAAAGTACATGTATCTATTCATTTGGCACAAAAGAGATACAAAAAAAAAAAAACACACACACACACACATGAATGGGACCTGCTTACCTGGGGAAGTGGGTGGGAACAGGGTGCAGGGAATGGAGGATGGAGACAGAGCGGGGGTGGGCCATGCCTCAGAGGAAGTCTTGGTGTAGATCTGCCTTTAGAACCACAGTATAGTTCACATACCCCTCAAATACATCAACACTGAAAATCAACCAACCTGTGGGGGACCCAGAAGAGAGTACCAATGACAGCAGATGAACCTGGCTGTGTTCTAAGTGACGCTACAGGAAGGGAGGCAGAAGAAAAGAGGCAGCTATGGAACGCAGAGAAACGGTGTCTTAACTATATGGTGTAAGGCTAAAAGCAGAGAGGATGTGAACAAACACTGTCCCCTCATCAGTACATACGTTTCCCACAAGGGTGTGGGTTAGCAATTCTGAACCTGTGTGTGCAGCACATTTATACAAATAAAATTATTGAGAATAATGAGAGACAGGTTTCCTACTTTGGGAGAAAGAAGAACATACAAGGAAAGGCTAAATTAATCCCACAGTCTTAGACCAGAAACAGGTATCAGAATGCAATCATAGTTTGCAACACAGACACACACACAGACACACAGAAAAATGCAGGAAGACGCAGGTGCATGCGTGTGCTTCTGAGAACACACACACACAGATTTCCCGGCTCTGTCCACCAAGAGAGAGGACTGAGAAGAGTGACGCTCCAGCAGAAATGAGCACGCCTGTCCCTGATCCTGCTTTCTAAATGCCATTCTCCAACCAAAGGCACCAGAGCTCCTCAGGGAATGAGCCGATTCCATGAGCCCAGCATATCTTTAATGCCTGAATATAAGGAGGGACTCAAAAAATAAGGGAGGCATCAAAGGAGGCAGCAGCCAACTGGACAGAGCTCCTGATGGTCACAGCTGCAACAACGGGAGCAACAGAATCCGTAATGATAGAGCCGGGTCTACGGCCAATCCACCCTGCACGCGCCCGATCTCGTCTGATCTCAGATAGAGCCGGACGGCGCCCTGTGGGATGAAGTAGTATCCCTGAGTCATAGCAACACAAGCAACTGAATAAATAAATCACAGTTTGTACTTATCATAGAATTTCAATTAATAAATGCAGAAGGAATGATGGAAATAGAAAGTCATCATTAGGCAAATATTACAGTCAAAATTTTTGCAAGCAAGAGCCATCAATGGATGTAGAAATTCATGGAGGAAGATGAGCTGAAGGAGGGTTGTGTAGTTTCACAGTATCCCCCACCACCAAGATATTTATTCTAGGCAAAGGGGAAAACCATCCCTTTACAGTGGGTTCATCTGGCAGACACCACCTCACCCACGCCATCCCAGTGAGCATTACCAGCAACAATGAACATTCACATCCCATACTTGCTATGCTGAAGCCGAATCGTTCCCCCCTAAAGTCACCTGTTGAAGCCCTAACCCCAGGACCTCAGAATGTGACAGTGTTTGGAGTCAGCGTCTTTGAAGGAGTGATTATGATAAAATGAGGTCATCAGGGTAGGCTCTAATCCAATGTGAGCAGTATCCTTATAAGAAGAGATCAGGGCTGAGCACGGTGGCTCACACCTATAATCCCAGCACTTTGGAAGGCCGAGGCAGAATTGCCTGAGCCCAGGAGTTCAAGACCAGCCTAAGCAACATAGTGAGATCTCATCTCGACAAATAATTGAAAAACAAGCAGGGCATTGTGATGCATGCCTGGGTCCCAGATACTCAGGAGGCTGACGCAGCAGGATGGTTTGAGCCCAGCGATCAGGGCTGCAGTGAGCCGTGACTGCACCTCTGCACTCCAGCCTGGGCAACAGAGAGAGACTCTGTCTCAAAAAAAGAAAAAATGGAAGATCAGGACACAGACACGCACGAGGGATGACCACGTGAGGATACAGGGAGAAGACACTGTCTGCAAGCCGAGAAGAGAGGCCTTGGGAGAAACCAAACCTACCGACACCTTGATCTCGGATTTCCAACCCCTAGAACGATGAGAAAATAAGTGTCTGTTGCTTGGTAGCCCACAGGCCGACTCACACAGCCTGATGCTGCGATAAGAAAGGACCATTTCACTCCCCTGGCGTTCCTGTCAAAGACACACAGCACCGGCCTAATCAGGAGGAAGCATCGGACAGTGCCCAGGGATGCTCCACAAAGCACCGGCTGGGCCGCAGCGAAGTGTCAAAGTCATGGGAGACAAAGGGAAGCTAAGAACCCATACAGACTGCGGTTGCCTAGGAGACGTGACAACTAAACGCTCTGTGCCAGCCAAGGTGAGACCCCGGGACTGAGAAAAAGCTGCAAGTGAGGAAACTGACACCATTCAAAAAACGTCTGTCGTTAATATCAGTGTCAATTTACTGGTTTCAATCATTGTACTTAAAAATACCACCGTCAGGGAAGATGGGTGAATGATCTGTATGTCTGTAGACATACAGGGGAATTCTGTACTATTCTTGCCATTTTTTTCTGTAAGTTTAAAATCATTTCAGAATAAAAATCTTAAAACATTGAGGTTGTAAACTGTTGACCTCCTGGCTGCATGCAACCCACACATAGGGTTTCTTTGACAACACTGGAAACAAATTTGAATTAGCTGCCAACAAGACAAATCCAGGAATATAATTTAAAGCCCAGATTCCGGGCTGCTCTTCGAAAGTCACAAGCTGTGGTGACGGTGACACCCTGAGGAGGTCAAAACCCAGCCCAAAGGCACCCTGTGTCCAGGGCTGCTCCTCACACTGGCCATCCTGGGCCTGGCCCCTGAGAGCCACACCTAGAGGAGGGCCTAGTTTGAGGAGGTGCCCAGTCCTGATGACACAGGTCCCCTGCACTGCACAAGGAGAGAGCCTGACAGCTTCTTCGGGGTCTGGGGGCCTCGGATCAATGTCCAGGGTTCAGCCTTAGCCAGGGCTTCATGTGAGGGCATCCACAGCTCAGGCAACTGCCTCGTTCAGACCCGGCCCATGTCCAGGTGGGCATGGCCAACGTTTCGGAGTCTCAGCACTCAGCTTACAGACCTCCCTTTGCCACCAGTGCCTCCGTTTCCCTCCTCAGATCACCAGTGCCCCACTGCATGTGAGCCTGGGGAACCAAACCTCTTCCCTGACCTCAGCCCTGGGGTGCTATTAGGCATGCATGAGGGGCAGAGCCCTGCCCTGGCCGGAGCTTGGGGTCCTGCCCTTGGAATATCTCCCTCGAGCACCCCTTGCCCTGGATGGAGCTTGGGGTCCTGCCCCTGGAACATCTCCCTGGAGCACCCTCATTACACTCAGTCCCTTCCAGAATTTGTGACAGCCTGAGCGATGGCCTGGCTTTGGGACTGACACATTCCAATGGAGCTGAGGCCGTCTGATGAGCAAACTTTTGACGACAGCAATCAAACTGACAGCACTGGGCTCTTTGCAATATGTATTTTTGGTGCTTATTCTAATTCTAAAATATCCCAAGACTCTGCTTCGCTTATTCCTTGCTCCCTTCTAAGGAAAAAAGTTTCATCTTCACTGACCTGGGAAATTGACATTTCAATGTTGATTTAAAACTTAAGATTTGATTGAATGCACTGAGCAATTTTGACTGAAGAGAACACTGCAGTTTCTGATCAAGCATCCCAGGGTGGTGTGTGGGTACCATCCCTGTCCAGACCCTCAGTGGAACTGCTGGAAAGGCTTCCTGCGTAGCCCTGGCTGAGGCACCCTGGAGACCTGCTCTGCCCAACAGCATAGCCTGAGCTGCAGAAGGTCTCAGCCCACTGGGTGCCCCTAGAGCTGGGTGGGACAGTGGCCAGAGGTCAGGGTGGCCAAGGAGGAGCAGCAGGAGCCGGTCCACCAGAGGCCACTGCTGAGTCGGTCCAAGGTCAGGGTCTGAATCTGGATTATTTGATAGTTTGGGGAGCAAACAATGTTAAAAAGCAAAATCCTGCAGAGGCGTCTGTGCAGGGCTCTGAAGTGTGCACACCCGGGCACAGGCTGGGCCACCATGGCTGTTCTGAACCAGAGACCTGTGAGTCTGTGCCCCGGCCTCGCTGAGACGCTGCCTGTCATGTCCCCAGGCCCCAGCCGGGCTCCTGCCCCCACCTGCAGGACCTCACAGAACCAGAATAAGCTTCCGGCCCTGGAAGCCAAAAGCAAAGTCCTTCTCAAACACCTTAGTCTGTCCTGAAAGAAAACGACTGAGCGTATTGAGAAAGGATGGTGGAAATGAAACGGCTGTGCTTTGAGAAAGAAGTTCCACGAGAATGTCCACACCTCTGCTAACAGAAACGCTTCAATAGTGCCATTAAACAGCGTTAAGCAGAATATGTTTATTTGCCCTTCATGTGTAAAAGGCAAAATCCTCCCTATCAGGGAGGTGGACTCTTTTCTATTTCATTTTGCACCAGTCATAACTGACTCCAGTTGGTTTCCTAAGAAAATAGAATAGCTGGATTTTGTAACATACGGGTCCTCGTGGCCTGAAGTCAGTGAATGATGGGGCAGCAGGAGGGAAGCGCTGAGCGAGGCGGCCGACCTGAGGTGGAGCTTCCGTCTCGTCTCACTGGTGGACCCTCTTGGTGGGAAACCGCTGGGATGAGCCAACCTCTAAGACTGAGGTTCATCAGGCACCACAGGGGCCGTCCTCCACAGCAGGGGCACGGCGGGATTTAACCAAAACCCGAGCGGAAGCCCCTCATCCCTGGGTGAAGGGTCAGACATGCAGACACCTGGGAGAATGAGGGCCTCAGCCCTGCAATCTAACCATGTGGCTGTGATTCAGTTTAATGCCACCCTGCCTTCCTGGGAGCTGGAGGGGTGGGAGAGGAGGGCGATGCCTGGGCGGGAGAGCAGACAGGCGTGAGGCCCCTGGGTGAGGCACTCTGGAGACCCGCTCTGTGCAGGAGAGGGAGAAGCCGTACCAGACAAAACAAATCACTTTCCACTTTCCAAATTCCAGAGCTCCTACCTGCCGGCCCTGCAAGGATGCAATGTGGGGGTGTGTGTGTGGGTGTGTGTGGGTGTGTGTGTGTGGGTGTGTGTGGTGTACCGAGGCTGGGTATGTGCACGTATGTGCCCATATGGGTGCTGGATGCAGGTACATGCACTGGGTGTGTACTGAGTGTGTCTGTGCTGGCTGTGTGTGCACTGGATGTGTGTGTCTGTGCTGGCTGTGTGTATACTGAGTGTGTGTGTGCCTGTGCTGGGCGTGTGTGCACTGGGCATGTGTGGACTGGGTGTGTGTGCACTGGGTGTGTCTGTGATGGGTGTGTGTACTGGGTGTGTATACTGGGTATGTGTGCACTGGGTGTTTGTGTCTGTGCTGGGTGTGTGTGGACTGAGTGTGTGTGGACTGGGTGTGTGTGGACTGGGTGTGTGCAGACTGTGTGCATATCCATGTACATGTATGCGTGTGCATGTGTGCTGTGCAACCTCACTGGGTGTGTGGCCCCCTGCAGCCCTGGCACTCAAGCTGTGTTCTCATCTCCTGCCTCCCCTCTCTGCCCGTGCCCTCCCCTCTCCACTTGACCCCGCCTCCCCTTCTGGGATGATCCCTGACTCCTGCTCTTCAATGTCCCTCAGCCCCTGTGGGGGGGCTGTGATTCACAGTGCCCGCCTCACTCACAAGGACAGCTTCAACCTCAGAGCACACAGAGGTTCCAGAGTCCTTCAGAACAAACCTCCTGCCTTTACAGACTTTTTTTTTTTTGAGACAGAGTCTCACTCTATCGCACAGGCTGGAACGCACTGGCGTGATCTCTGCTCACTGCAACCTCTGCCTCCCGGGTTCAAGTGATTCTCCTGCCTCAGTCTGCCAAGTAGCTGGGATTACAGGCTCGTGCCACCATGCCCGGCTGATTTTTGTATTTTTAGTAGAGACGGGAATTCACCATGTTGGTCAGGCTGGTTTCGAACTCCTGACCTCAGGTGATCCGCCCACCTTGGCCTCCCAAAGTGCTGGGATTACAGGCTGAGCCACTGCGCCCAGCTACAGACTCTTGACTACAGGCTTGACACACCTCAGGGCAGTACTGCCCTACCCTCAAGCCTACAAGCTCCAAGTGTCTGTCTCTGCTGCACGTCATAGCCACATTTCCAAACACAGGCTGAGCCCGTGGAGCACACCCTCACTGATGTCACGGCAGAAGGGACAGCCTGTACAGGGGACCAGGATTCTCTCCATACAAAGAGAAGACACAAATGTCAACTGCACAACTGCAAGACAGGGCACTGACTCCAGCACAGCACTCACTCAGCAAGCATCTCCTGAGCCTCCACTCAGTGCCAAGGCTCACTGCGGGCAGGTGGGGAAGGGCAGTGGGCTCTACACTGGATCTGGCAGCCTCTGAGAAGCTGCAGGCCATTTAAGGGATTACGGATTACTGATTAGCATAAATGATTATAGCATACAGAGCTGAGACTCTGTGCTAATGCAATGCAAAGACGGCGTGGAGGGAGGTTCCCTTCTGTGCAGGCCGCAGAGGGCTTGGAGGAGAGAAGGCTCCCCCTGAGATGGGTGAACTCAGACAGCAGAGGTGTGGGAGAGGCCCACCAGGCACAGGGAACGGCACCAGCAATGACAGCAGCTGCCTGCTGGGCTTGGAAGGAGAGCCGGAGGTGCAGATGGAAAGCCAGACGGGAAGGGTCTACTAGAGATATGCCAACAGGCCTAGAGTGTAAATTCTCCTGCAGGGAACCTTGAGTCCCAGAAGGTCTTTGAATAGGTAAGTAGCACCACCTGATCTGTATGTTTGAAAATACATCTGTAAACTGTGGGGAGAATGGAGCAGACAGAACACGAGGAGGCTGCTGGTCCAGGTGGTGAGAAGTCACTGAGAAGGAGAGGGACACCGGGGAGGGGCAGAGGAAGCAAGGCAGGGGACACACAAAACAGGCTCATGGCTGGTCACCTGCAGAGAGGAAGGGCAAGGAGCTTGAGGTGACCAGTCTCATCTCCAATCCCCTCTCCATCTCCATTCCCATCTCCATCTCCAACTCCATCTCCATCAACAACTGGGTCCTCTCTTCATCTCCATCTCCATCTCCAGTCCCCCCTTCATCTCCATCTCCATCTCCATCTCCAGTCCCCTCTCCATCTCCATCTCCAGTCCCCTCTTCATCTCCATCTCCATCTCCATCTCCAGTCCCCTCTCCATCTCCATCTCCATCTCCAGTCCCCTCTCAATCTCCATCTCCATCTCCATCTCCATCTCCAGTCCCCTCTTCATCTCCATCTCCATCTCCATCTCCAGTCCCCTCTTCATCTCCATCTCCATCTCCAGTCCCCTCTCAATCTCCATCTCCATCTCCATCTCCATCTCCATTTCCATCTCCATCTCCAGTCCCCTCTTCATCTCCATCTCCATCTCCAGTCCCCTCTTCATCTCCATCTCCATCTCCAGTCCCCTCTTCATCTCCATCTCCATCTCCAGTCCCCTCTCAATCTCCATCTCCATCTCCATCTCCATCTCCAGTCCCCTCTTCATCTCCATCTCCATCTCCATCTCCAGTCCCCCCTTCATCTCCATCTCCATCTCCAGTCCCCTCTTCATCTCCATCTCCATCTCCAGTCCCCTCTCCATCTCCATCTCCAGTCCCCTCTCCATCTCCATCTCCATCTCCAGTCCCCTCTTCATCTCCATCTCCATCTCCATCTCCATCTCCAATCCCCTCTCCATCTCCATTCCCATCTCCATCTGCATCTCCAACTCCAGTCCCCTCTCCATCTCCATCTCCAACTCCAGTCCCATCTCCATGTCCAGTACCATCTCTTGACTGCCCCAGCTCACCCAGCAGCACGAGCATGTGGGCCCCTCCCAGGTGGGACAGAAACACAGTCACCCCGGAAAGAACAGGAGCACCCACCCAGGTATGCGCACAGAGTCGGCCTTGGCCATAGAGCAGAGCGAAACAGAATGAAATAGAAAATCCTGCCAGGAAACGCCTTTAGTGTTAATTCTGACCAATAACACAGTGAGTTCTTTAATAAACACTTCGAAAAATCTCACCCTTTGAGTGTTACATCAACACCATACCTCCTGACATGAACCTGGCGTGGGGAACAGTGCATGCGTTTTTTAAAGAACAGCAGCATTATACTCTGGTTGCTCCTCAGATTGTATACATCTTTTGCCTTTTACTAAAGAACGGCAGCGCATCAGTATCCCCAATGTCTCTGTCAGTCCTGCTCACTGGCAAAAACAAACGACATGTGGAGAGGAGAGCGGTTATGAAGCATCAGGACCAACAGCTTATCACGCAATGCCTGAAGCATAAAAATGGTTTTTCCTGAGCTCTGAGGCATGTTTCTCTCTAACAGAACACAGTGCTGCATCTTGCTGATGGCTAACACACACGGTAACTGCGATGGCCAAGGTACCCCCTCCTCCAGTAAGGACACTTGCTATAAATGAGGAAGATCCATGATCGCTCCACACACGTCTAAGAGAGCCACCTCGAGGCCTCTTCCCCAACACTGACACCGCGCGGCCAGCCCAGGCACTATGCGAGGGGCCTCCCCCTGCAGCTCAGAAACAAAGGCCCAAGAAAAGGAGCTCCAGGGAGAGGAAGATTCCAGTTCGGGCCGGCACCAAGGCTGTTGGCGATTCTTTATGCAAGCACACAGACAACCCAACATTCCTCAGTGTGAAACCAGATCAAAGGCGGCGACAAGGGTGAAGGCACCACCACTCACCAATCTGTGCTTGAGGTGGACTGTAATGACCGGAGAGCCCGACAGGTTCTGAGAGAGGGTGGGCGGTGGGGACACCTCCAGGGAAATCAGGTGGCTGGTGGCGAACAGCAGGCAGTCCTGGTGATGCATGGCCTCCGCGATCCTTGGGAAGAAACGGAAATCATTACAAAATGGGAAACGCAGGGGAGCAGCACACAGCTAGAACCTGGGCTGGGAGCCAGCGTTCCACCCGAAACTATTGAGACGGAAATCTTCTTTGGATGAAACTGTGATTGCTATCATTCAGCTCCAGCTGCTCTCCTTCAAGATGTGAAGCCGGTACCTACAGGCGAGTTCAACTATTCTGTGTTTTAACTCTGTCCCTTGAATTCTTGTCTTCAATACCTGCTCTCGTTAAGGTCTGATGCCAGGACCAAGAGGTGAGACAGAGCCCTTGACCTCAAAGAGTTTATAAGAAAAGTGAGATGGCCCAAGAAGTATGGACGAGCAGAAATGCTCAAAACAACAGGGCATGAATCTCAGCAATTCCACTTAATCAGCTGTGCGACCTTGGGCAGGTAACTCACCCTGTCTGAATGTCAGTTTCCCTGATTATAGGATGGTGCGGTGGCCATCTGCTGTTTTGCCCACCCAGTATTCATTCATCGTTTTCCTGATCAAAGCACCTGCATTCCCCTCTAGGTGGCCATCCCCTTCTCCGCTCACAGCCCATATAGCCTGGAGTTGACTCTATCTTGGCTCAGGAGGGAGCCCTGGTATCTGGGTCTGGATCAGTCAGTGCACTGCAGCCCTCAGGCCATGGAGACCATTTAGGAATGCCACCCAATCCAGTCAAATCCCAGGAGATGCCACAAGGCAAGGTGGGGGGAGAATGCGGGCTCAAAGACCCCCATTCTCCCTGCCAGACTTCTCCTCATGCCCTGAGGCACGAGGCCCTGGGAGCTGCTTGCAATCATGAGGAGGGAGACTGACTGAGAAGGGGATTGCTGAGAGATGGAGCCCAGTGACATCAATGGGATGCTGGATCGAGCTGCTCCTGAAGCCAGCTGCCTGCGGAGCTCTCGGCTTATGTGATCCAATAAATTCCCCCTTTGCCTAAAACTGTTTAAGATGAGTTTTCTGCCCCTTGCAGCCCAATCTAAAGAAGCCTAACTGAGGTCTACGGTGGCTGTCTCGTGGGGTTATGAGCTTGAAAAGATATTCAGGGCCAGGAGGAGGGTGAGGGAAGCCAGGCACCTGAAGGGCAAGATTGAAGAAGGTGCTCACACTGGGCATGACCCCAAGGGTGACCAGCTCCTTTAATTTTGTGCCCTCAGCCCATTTGCCTGATTTGATCACAGCCCTGCCTGGCACACAGCAGGTCACCAAGCATCTGCTCCATGAATTTGAATTTGGGGTGACTACACAAAGATGCCTGAGACGTGCTGTCACCGGGCCCCCCGCGGTCACCCAGCCATCTGCTTCTGTGTGGGCCTCCCCCGGGTCCTGTGCGCCTCCCCCGTCCACCATCCAAAGCGCTGACTGACTGAGGAATCTGCAGGTCCCTGTTTCGACGCCCACTGAACCACCTTTGGGACATCCCATAGGGCCCGGGGAGCTGGGGGCACCATATTTTTCCTCCCTCAACTTGTTTTTCCTTCTAACTAAGATTCAAACACCATGTTCAGTGACCCTGCCTGGGATGGGCTGTGGGGCTCATGGAGCAGGAGCACGTCGCACCTCACCCCTGGCCTCTGCACCGTCTCCTTACACACAACCCCAAAAAAGAGCAGGCCTCCAAGAAGCACGCAGAATTATTCCTGGAACTGTAAATACAAAGTGTTTACAAAGATGGCGCCATAGAGAATGAACACCCTGTCTGTCACCACAGAAGCGACTTCCTGCAGATCATCACCAGTTCACAGGGTCTGGAGCAAACCAGGGGCATAGATTCTCAAGCGACTGCTTGACCTGGTGATTCCTCTATGTGACCATGTTATTGATCCAAGCCCAAAGTCCAGATGACACACATGGAATAAAACACAAACTTAAAAAAAAAAAAAAAAAAAAAGAAAGCATCACCCTAGGTCCATGTGTCTCAACCATTTTTTTCACTATAGCCCCTCTGAAGAGGCTTTTTAGACATTTTTTTCTAATAAACTTGCCCAGAAAGTTTTAGTCCCACAGAGATACAAGCTGTGTTTACGTACAGAACGTACATAAACATTCCACTCCGCAGAGCTGCAGACCTGGGTCATATCTCAGATATTTTCCCGGAAGAACAACATTCACCTTCTGAGAACATTCACCACTGCGCATGCGTGGGCTCAGTCCCCGCCGCAGAAAGTGAGGGTGGGCTCGAGGCCGCAGAAAGTGAGGGGGCACCAAGGCAGAGCCCCGCAGTGCCCAGCCTGACTCTCTCGGCAGCACCTTGGCCCTGCCCCACACGTGACTCCACGGCCCTAAGGCGTGTGGTGCGTTCGCTTCAGCCAGGAGCCTGGTTCTCACTCTCTGTGCCCAGTGCCCCGATGCTCGTGGCCTTTTCTGCAGAGCTCCATGAACTCAACACATGTGCAATTCCACCAAACACGTTGGAAAAACCACGTTTCTAGCAACACTTAGGGCTGTGCCATTAGCCGGAACAGAAGCAGCTGTGGGCTTCAGGCCCTAAACACGCAGCATGATTTGCCCCTTGGCTTTCCCTCTGTGGACATTCCCTGATGGTGCAACCAGTGGTCATCATCTCCCACCGAGAACAGAAGTTCCCTTGGGGCCCGGAGGCGTTCCCATTTGGTTCACTGCTCTCCCAGCTCCTGGAACCATGCCTGACACAGTGGGTGCTCAGCACACATGTAAGTGAGGGAGTGAGTGAGTGAGTGGATGAGTCTACTCACAGGCAAGCAGCGATGACTTAGATCCATTTCTTAGGAAAAACATAAGGAAAACATTAAGTGAGAACCTTCTATGAACACAAATGATATGAAAGCAAATCTGGAGTGGTTTCCTGGATTCCGCTCCGGGAACACGTGGCCTCCACCAGGCCCAGTTTGGTAATCAGTGCGACGCCAGACGTCGGCCAAGTCAAGATGAGAATGGGGCCAGACGCCCCCTTAGGAGCATTTTCCTCTAGTAAAGGTGGGGACAGAGGCGAGGCGGGGCAGGGTGGGGCAGGGGTGAGGCGGGGCAGGGTGGGGCAGGGGTGAGGCGGGGCAGGGTGGGGCAGGGGCTGTGCTGGCTCTTCCTCTGCCCCCTATACCCTGTCTCCACCCGCCCCGTCCTGTGCCCATCAGCCAGGCTCTGGGTTCTCTGCCTTCACGTGCTCAGCAAAAGGGAAGCCCCAGAAGGTCAGAGGGCGTCGGAGCAGATAGTGGGGCCAGTATTCTCTTCCCTCAGCCCACCAGAGCATAGTTGCTGCCCCAGAGCCCCTCCATCTCTGCCCGGGCATGGTGCACTCCCTGCCTGGCTGGCCCTGGGGAAAGCAGCGTGCCCCCACTCTTGTTCCTGGCCCGTGACTGTGCTGTCCCCCAGAGCTCTCCACTCCTGATTGCACCTTTGTAAATCCTCCTTCCTTCGATGTGCCCCAAGTTACTACCTGGCCCCACGGAGCCCCACCGATGGTCAGGCTCTGCGTCCTTCACCCCATGCAGCACATCTGTGCCAAAGCCACGCTGTTGCTCTGCCTTCCGTTACACAAAGCGGGGACTTGAAAGTTATGTGAGGCTTCAGAGGAGTGCTGAAATCTATGAGGGGGACACAGAGACTTCCCGGCATGTGCAGGAGACGAGCTCAGGCTCTCAATCCAAAGAAGTCAGAACAAGTGGAGTAAGAAAAAGGGCTGTTATTAGGTTATTTGGAGAATTATCAAGTCCCCACAGTGATCATGTCACACTGGGGAGTGAACAAACATCGCAAATGAAAATATTCCCTGGGAAAGGAACTCCTTGATAACTGGCTCCTGCTGACACATGCCTGTGTGCTCAAGGAATCCCCTCACCCATCCATCACACGCTGCTTGTCACCCTCCCTCAGCGCGAGAATTCAACGCCACCCTGGGAACACGGTGTGAAGGAAACTCCAAATCTTGCCAACAAGGCGGCACATGGCGGCATCTCTGAGTGTGATCTTGGGTGACGGTGAATTCTTGAAGGAGACCTGAGCCCCTGACTGGCGCAAAGAGCAGAAGGAGAGAGCATCGAGGGTAACACGCAACTTCCTCAGCGCCGATGCTGCCCAGGTGACATTGTTCTCTGTTTCGAGCAGTACTGCAGCCAGGGCCTTTCAGAAAGGACAGCAACAGCCACAGTTCCTGCCCATGCCAGGAACCCCCGCAGCTTTGCACTGTTAAATAGTCAAACTTGGAGGAAATTTGCCAGAAAACAGTACAACCCGTACGCTTCACCTACACTCAGCTCTTGCCATGTTCACTTTATCCGGCAATGGTCATGCTCACACTTGACACACACAACACACACATACATGCAGGTATACACACACCACACACGTACACACACGCACATGTACACACACAACATACAAATGCACACACGCACATTTGCATGCCCAGAGCACACACAAAACACACATGCACATGTGTGCACACGTAACACACATACACCACATAAGCACATACATGCACATGCACCTGTGTGCACACACACACCACACAAATACATGCACACATGCACGTTTCCTTTCTGCTGAAGCACTAGTGGTGTGTTGCAGGCATCACAGCATACTCCATCTCTACCACGTGTCTCCTGAAAATGGAGACTGCCTCCTACATAACCATCAAATGATGATCACACTTAGAAATTTAACGAGGACCCCACAAGATGCTCTAATGCACAGCCCAGAGTCAACTGCACACACCTCGCACCGTCACTCACATCCTCCAGAACTCCACGTCCTCCAGAACTCCACTTCTCTCCACCCAGGAACGTGCATTAGCTCAGGCGCGAACCTCTTTAGTCTCCCCCAGTCCGGAACTGCCCAACTTCTTCTCCCTTGCAATCCAAACCACAGCAGCACACAACATCCCTTAGTTCAGGCGTGTCTGACCACTTCCTCGTGAGGGGCGCCAGGCCATGCATCTGACAGGAGTATGCCACAGGAGGCATGGATGTCTCCCCATGACGTGGCAGCAAGAGACACGGGCACACAACGTGTCCCACGATGATAATGTTGAATGTGGCCACCTGGCTGCAGGGGTGCCGCAGACCTCCCCATCACCAGGCACCCTCCTACCTGGTGACAGCTAGGACTCTGCAGGTCGGTGAGGTCCCCCGCCCCGCAACCCTGCTCCCGCTGGTGTGCACATCCACTGATAGCTTCTGCCGGGGTCAGTTACTGCACTGAGGGCTGCAGAACCACGACCTACCGGTTCCATTGGTGCTCCGTGTCACTCTACAGTGACTAAGGACACACTGAGCCAGGTCCACCTCCCCACTCCTCTTTCTCGAGCATCTGTGAGTCCCTCACAGCCTGGGGAGAGGCCCTTCCCTCTGTGGGCTGTGGCTTCCATCCTCACAGGAGGAGTGGGAGCAGGTCAGTCTCAGCCCCATCCACCTGGAGGAACCGGCCATCCCGGGCCTGGCTGGGCCTAGCACGAGCACCCGTAAAAGCTGAACAGTCTCCATCATTACGGGGCCACGCAGCAAGTGAGACTCAAAGGAGCCTAGGGGTACAGGCAGCCTGGCAGGAAGCGGCTAAGCCCCCACCGGGCCGTGGGTGGTCAGATATCATCCCCTCCGTCGTCACAGGAGCCCTGGAATGGTCTGCCTGGGGCTGGCTGTGGACACAAAAGTTCCTTCCGGCCCAGGCCCCACCCTTTGTGCACTGAGACTCATGTACCGACTTAGATCCTCACCCTCATCCCTGGAGAAGAAATTAAAGGACACTATGGCACCAAAGCATCCTTTCATCCTCACAACACACTGCGGACGTATGAGGATGACAGCACACAATACAAAGACAAAGACAGAGGGAAGTCCACTGCAGGCTGGCAGGAACCTGGCATATGTGTGCACATACATGTGCTGCCCGCACAGCGGCTGCACTAACCTGCTTCTCATCGTGCCCAGGATTTGATAATTACCTCAAAGGCAAAATGGCGCAAATGCCCAATCAGCTTACAAAATCACAAAAGCAAGCACTTGTATGTCATGTTTAATACCAAGCCCTACTTACACCATTAACTCATTCAGTCCTCCTGGCAGCCCTCAGAAATCAGTGCTATTATTACTCCTGTTTTAAGAGGAGACACAGGCTCAAGTCACTTGCCCAGGGTCACACAGATAAGGAGGGCACCTGCGAACGAAACTCTTTGTACCTGTACCTGTACCAGTTGCATAGACCACCTCTTCTGCTACAGGTACAAGGTACACAGGTACAATGTAACAAGTACAGAGACTTTACTGGATGAGCTGTTTGCATGATTTTTTTCCAGGTTAATTTTGATGACAAGGCATCTCTGCACCAAGTGCTGAAGAGAACTTCACCTGAGCTGAAGATCCAACTTCAGTGCAAATGAAAAACATGTTCCATCGCTGCACAGCAATTCTGTTTTGGCTTCAGCACGTAAATGTGCTGCTGATGGAACTTGTTGTGGGGCTGGTGTCAATGCTGACGAACCAGGGATGACTTGCCTGTCCAATTTCCAGGCCCTCGGTTTGCAGAGGGAAGTCAAGAGTTAGCTGCATTGTTCTGGGACACAGTGGCCTGAATCCTGGGGCTCTAGTGTCCTGTCGGCAGACACCTGGGGCCGTGAGGATAGCAGAGGGAGAGTGAAGGCTGAGGCCCTGGGGACAGGCGAGACAGACTGTCTTCCATCTGCAAGGCTGTGGGCTCCCCAGAGCAGGCCCCGCCAGCCTCTCCTCTGCCCATCCCTGCCAGCGCTGATCTAATGGAGGGTCTGGCAAAGATCTGCAAACTGCAGCTCTTGGGCTGGCTGCCTGGTTTTGTAAATAAAGCTGTATTGGACGGCAGCCACTCCCCCGGTCCCCCACGTAGTGTCTCTGGCTGCCTTCCTCCTGCGAGGGCAGAGTTCTGGAAAGCCAAGGCAATTTACAAGCTGGCCCTTCATGAAAGAGCTGGCTGACACCCGGCTGGAGTCAGATTCTGGTGGTCGCAGTGAATTGCCCCTGAAATGTGTGCACCCTGCGTCTGGAAGCAATCCTCCCGCCTTTGTGAAGTTGTGGGCCGTGGCACGGATGCCGCTTTCCCACGCAGTTTCTCACTGTGGCCGCACAAGGTACAGCAACACCTCACAAATGCATGTCTCATACATTTCACAGCAAGGCCAGTTTCGTGGTGGAAACTCCAGCAGGAGGGGCCGAGGAAGGGTCAACTTTTCATCACTATCTTGGAAAGACCTCCCCACATAACTGAGATGGCATCTTTTTGAGGAATATCGATTGCATTTTTCTTTGCCCATTTTCCTGAAGAATTTTGGAAATCACACGTGAAGAGTGGCGGGCTCCCCGCTTCCTTTCATTAGGAGGAAACTGGTAAGCATCAGGCTTCCCCCGAGAAATCTGACCCAGAAGATGGTGTTTCCTCCAGATCACAAAATGATGACTACATTCCTCAGGAAAGAGGCACACCCTCCCCTCCCTCCTCATTTCCCTCGTCCTCCCCACCCTCCCCGTCCCCCTCGCGGTCTCCACCCTCCTTGCTCTCTGGGTTCTCAGGACCCAAACCCACATGAAGCGACCTGCTCCTATGGAGGGGCCTGCCTGGAGGACAGCAGAGGCAGGGGACAGACAGAGCAGGTCTAGACGGCATCCTCGGGGTCCCTGGGTCCAGCCATGACTGAGGCCCACCTGCTCCTCCCTTTTCAGTCCCCTGAGCCCTCAGTTTCCTGGCCTTCCACTTAAGCTGGTGTGAAATGGCTTTGCCCATCTGTGTGTTTGCCCATGACTGACACACACAGGTCTGTTGTCTTCCATTCCACGGCAGTGGAAACTGAGGCTCAGAGAGGTTAAGTCCGTTGCCCAAGGTCACACAGTTCTGTCCAGGCGGGTGGGTAGGGTCTTCTAGCCTGTGCTCCTGACCTCCACCCCACCAGCCTGGCCCCGGGCCTGCAGTTCCTGAGTGGCCTTCAAAACGCTGCAAGTTTCCTTGCCCAGGCGGTGAAGTGCCCGGTACTCGTGTCCAGAGTTCTCAGTGTTGTGCGTGTGGGGCGGGCATCCCTGCGGCCAGCCACCCAGCAAACCCACGCACACCCACGCCCCTGAGCTGGGCACCCCCGAGACTCACTTGGTGTGGGCGGGCCAGATGTTGTTCAGGTAGCAGTGCATGCTGTGGTACAGCAGACCCACGACGGTGGTCCAGGCTGCAGAGAGAGCAGAGGGGCAGGCGCTGTCAGCGCTCCAGGCCACAGGCAGGAAAAACACAAAGCCCCACGCCCCACCATGCGTGGTGCCGCCCCTCACTCCCAAGAACTCTCCGAGGAGAAGGAAATGAAGGACACTCGGGCAGAATTTGCAAGGACAGAGACCCTGCAGCAAGTCAGCAGCGTGACAGTGGCTCCCTGCTCCATCCCCTGAGCCAGCTCCAGACGTGTGGAGGCTGCAACCCCCCAGGGAGAGCCAGACTCACCCAGGGCATCACACGGATCTCAGGGCCCCTGCAAGCCAATGGGGGGCAGTGCCAGCCTCCAGCCTTGCCCCACGAGTGCGTCCCGTCTGCCCTCAGCACACAGAGGATTTAGGGCACCACTGAGTGAATGAGGTGGTTTTCAAGGGGCAGCAGCCACCGGGACGTCTGTATGCCTTTGCCTGACCACACCCCTCTTATATCCAGCCATGAAGCAGGGTCACATGTGCTCTTGCTATTTCACTCCATGGCTCGGCCACGGCTCTGCCAGGATTGGAAATCAGGGCACTCCCAGCAGATCACGTGGCCAGGAGATGCTGGTGGATGTCGGCACCATCCCTGGGCCCTCCCTGCTGATGCTGGTGGAAGGTGGCATCGTCCCTGGGCCCTTCCCTTGGCTTCTGGGGTAGGGACATCCCTGCCTCTGCCCTAGGAGCAGGGCACACCTGACATCATGCTAGGTGAGGACAGGGCAGAGAACCAGTCAGGGCACCTCTCCCACAGACAATCAAGATGGTGGCGGGTGCAGAGACCGGCTCCCCACTGCAGAGGGAGATGTCTGATCAGGGCTGTCCTGGTCCGTATCCCTAAGGCACAATCCTGGGAAGGGGGCATGGCCTCTGGCCAGGGTGACAGGGGAAAAAATCTGAGGCTCTCCCCTGCTTGCCCGAGGTCCCCAGGGAGGGAAGGAGAGGAAGGAGATGTCTGCAGAGTCATATTCGCTTTTCCAGGAACCAGAGAGGGTGACGGTCATTGTAGCAAAAAATGGCCAGGGCCATCTGGGCTCCCAACAGGGCTCCCTGCAGAGGCAGCGGGTCCCCTGAGCCTCTCATTTTTTATTATGTGATTTGACTTGGGCCTGCACAGGAGTGGAACCCCAGGTTCCTGAACGGATGAACCCCTCACCTGGCCCACAGCTACCTGAGCAAGAAGGGGAGGTGGCCCCATCTTTTTATCTTCGGCTGACCAGGTGTGTGCTGATTTAGGAGGATGTAGGCAGGATGACTTCCCAGTGGGCCAGATTCACCAGGCGAGCAGGTTTAGATGCTCCCAGACCCTACCCCAAATTCCAGTTCAGTGGCCTGGAGTGGGCACAGCATTAGCATCACTAAGGATCCTCTCAAGTGTGTCCATGAGGGTGGCCTGAGGACACGCTTTGACAACGGCTGCCCAGAGCCCCTCTCCTGCAGGACAGGACAGGCGTGGTGGGCACCCACCAAAGCTTGGAGGCTCTTCAGAAAGACTTGTGGGAGCCGCCCCGGAAGGGAGTCCGGTGCGGCCACACTCACCGTGCCTGTGGAAGGCCTCATGGGGGATCTGGATGAAGCTCTGCCCGTGGGCTGGGAAGCGGTAATGGGAGGAATTCACGGTCTTGGGCAGGATTTTGGCCACGGAAAACTCTGTGGTGGAAGGAGCGAGAGAGCAGAAGTCCCGTCAGAGAGCTCACAGGCTGCAGGAAATCAGACTGCAAAACCCCATCTGCTTTTCTTTTTTGACAGGACAAGCTCCCCACGGGAAGTATAATTACCTTTAGAAAGCATGGCCTCAAAAAAAAAAAAAAAAAAAAAGGAAAAAGAAATGAAGAGCCCAGGCAGTGACCGCACGGGGAGGCTCAGCATTCCGGCCCACGGGCACGCGGCTCCTCACCTGGGGCGCCCTCCGCCCCAGCACAGCCCCTGGCTCTCAAGGCTGGTACAAGGATGGGCTGTGCTCAGCAATGCGGTGACATCGGCTCCTCCCCAAGCGCAGCAGGCGAGGGCAACATGGCCTGGAGGGAGAGGTCTGGGCCGACAAACTGCCACTAAACTAACTCGTGCAGCTTCAGCCCATTTTCCCCAGCTTGGCTCTTGCAGCGAAGTATCAGCACGATGATGCACTCCAGGTAAAGACTTTTAAAATGGAAAGGTCATCACCTCTGCCTCTACAATTAGACAACTGTGACAATTATCCTGGAGCGCAGCTGACAGCAAGCTGACTCCAGAAACCCGAGGCCACCCCTTTTATTCCACAGACACTTCCAGGCACTGCTGCTTCTGCCTCCTGCTCTGAACTGAGACCATCGCCCCAGGCAGGAGCTTGGCCCTCAAGTCACTGGGAAAAGCTTATGGGTCCTGTCTGCATATCATGGCCAAACACACCTGCCCTGATCTGACCACAGGTTTTCCTTCCAAATGTGGTTTGCGCGAGGCAGAGCAGTCAGGGAGACAGAGCATGGCTCTCTCTCTGCTAAGGGTGTAAAAAGACAGGCAGTGAAACGCAGCCTCCAGCCCCCGCCCCTGCCATGTGGCTCACCCTTACAAGCGACAGCTACCTGCCATGGCAGACGAGCCCTCCACGGTGACCTGGGGCGTGCTGCCGTGCAGGTTGGAGGATACGTGGCCCATGACGGTGTCAACAGTGTCGATGAGACTCAGTACCACGGCGCTGTCCTGCAGCAACACAAGCACCAGGCGCCATGAAAATCCACCCCACTCAGCCAGGGCACCAGGCAGGTGCACCAAGCACACAAAATCAAGCTTCCCCACGTCGGCCATGAGGGAGGAGGAAGTCACACAACTGCCCCTTCCCATGGATCAGGAGGGGACCACACAGAGGGCCACATGCCCGACTGAGCTCATGGAGCATGGACACAGCCCAGGTGGACCCATCACCCCAGCCATCGCCGGCTCCTGCACTTCTACACTTAGACACGGGGACTGAGGGGACCCAACTCCTGGTCCTGCCTCCTCCCTGAACTCACAGAGGGACCCTCAGCACATCCCGGACCCTCCCCCTGCCTCCCTGTGCTTCACAAGGAGGGACTGATCGCCCCCAGGTCCACTCTGGGATGGGGACACCAGCAGCTCTGTCCCCTTCTCCATGAAGGGTGGCTGCTTCCGAGGTGCCGGCACCCCGAGCTATCTCTGGCTGCCTTGACTTCCCAGGTGCTTGCCTTCTACTCCAAGAGCCCTCTTTCCTTTCTGAGTTCCAGAGCAGAGGATCCTGGTAGACACTGCCCCCAAGAAAGCAGGGGGCCCTCCCGGCCATCTGAATCTGCAGACAGCTCAGGGCCCGGTGCTCAAAGCTCAGTGCACGAGTCCACTCTCGGGCTGACTGCCTTCATCCTCAGACACACATCGCCAGGGGAGAGGCCTCTCTGAAGTCCTGCTGAGCTGGGCCAGTGAGCTCTGCCTTCACTGCTTCTCTTCTTCCCGCCTTTCTGGGGAAGCACCTGCCTGCTGCTAAATCGTCAGCATTCTCCCACAGACATGTACTCCAGGAGAGCCTCATGAGCTGGAAATAGAACGCTGAGGCCAATTTTAGACATTTGCTTTTAGGCCCATGGCCTGATTTCGGTCAGCCAGGCCCAGTTAAGCACATGGAAGTCTGTGTTTCTGGCATGCAGTTCTGTGGGGCAGAGACCGATTCATGCATATTCTCTTTAATGCATGTTGGACCCTGCCTGAGTCTGCACAGTTTCCTGGTTACTCATATTTTGTAACAGATTTGCATATTTTGCCTTCAAAAGCAGTTAATTTAAAATCATGCACAAAATACGTCTGCGTGGATCTTCCGTCGGCTGTCCTCTGGGTGTTCCCAGCCTGCAGCTTTGGACACAAAGTCCCCTTGAAATCATGAAAAAGGTCAATACCTTTTAAAAAAGAATTGTTTTCTAGGTAACACTGTATCCATCTTACATTCTTGAGCCTTTTTTTTCTCCCTTTGCCACTGTTAAACCTAATCTCATTCCACTTGAATTATTCAAACAAAAGTTTATCAAATGTAAACTCGAATGCAATCTTATTAATAATGAGAGAATAAAATGCCACTTCTGCCTCTCAAACTGGCAAACATTTTAAAATATTATCAGGGCTTAGGAGAATGAGCACTTTAATATCGTGGCGGTGTGGTTGGGACTCTTCTGGGCCAAGGCAGTGAAGAGTCCTCCTCACCCTTCTCTGCCCCTGCCTGGCAACCTTGGAAACCACATGTTGAGAAGCCAGCACTGGAAGACAGATGGAGCCAGGATCCCTAAGTATCTGGGTGGAGAAGAGGCTCCTCTGACCCACTCTGGACTTTGCATGGGGGAGAGGTAAATTTCTACTGTGCTGAGCCACTGAGATGTGGGGATCTATTTGTTACTGCAGTGCACCCTGGCCTGTCCTGACTAATACAGTGTTGCAGGTGAATACTTAATATCATTGGAAAGTGTTATTGACATAATTAAGGAAAAACAAATTAAATCAAATATACAATATATTCGTTGAATACATATCTATAAGTGAACTGAAAACTAGACTATAAGGAAATATACAAGAATGTTAATAATCTCACAGTTTTAGGATTTGAAGTGATTTTTATTTTATGTTTTTTATTATCTGCATTTTCTAACTTCTCCACAACTATTTGTTTTCTTTTTAAATAAGTACAATCGTTATTTTTAGAAATAAAGGAAAAATTATTTCATTCTCCTTTCTAGCTATTTTGAGTACAGAGAACAAGAGAAGCTTTTTATTTTTTTGCACCTTAATCATGAAGTACATATTGTCGTGTGTTCTCCTTTTCCTTACTAAATCCAGTGACTTTTAACATAAAAAGCTTTCTATTATCATTCAAGAATGATGTGATGGTAAAAAAAAATACATATTATATGAAATGACCAAGATGAACCAAATACACATTTCTCATGGGGAACAAACCATCATTTCCTTCTTCCATGCTTAGGACAGTAACACATTACTGACACACGTGCATTTCTTTTGCCTTAGAGGACAAGGCATTCTGAATCAGTTGCACGTCTACTCAAAATGAGCTCTTATATCCCAGATGTCAGGACTGGGAGACACATCATTCTTTTTATGGATGTGACTGGGCCATATGCCACTTCTAGGAAGACAAAATGGTTCCCAAGCCACATATGTTTTGAAGATCAAAATGTTCTTTTCTCTCTCTTTTTTTTTTTCGAGACAGAGTCTCACTCTGTCGCCCAGGCTGGAGTGCAGTGGCACAACCTCGGCTCACTGCAACCTCCGCCTCCCAGGTTCAAGCAATTCTCCTGCCTTGGCCTCCCGAGTAGTTGGGACTACAGGTGCCCACCACCATGCCTGGCTAATTTTTGTATTTTTAGTAGAGACGGGGTTTTGCCACATTGGCCAGGCTGGTCTTGAACTCCTGACCTCAAGTGATCCACCCCCCTTGGCCTCCCAAAGTGCTGGGATTACAGGCATGAGCCACCATGACCAGCCATGTTCTTTTCTCTTACCTCTGACACAGCAATCCAACCAGGCAGTAGAAAGATCTCTCCCACAGCTTTTAAGAAGGTCTAAAGGTGGACAAAATGACACTGCTCAGCACCCGTCCTTAGGCAACAAACTTGAAGACCTTCAGTTTTCCCCGCATCTTCCAATGGGTCTCTATCAACCACCAGTTCAGTTTTATGCACAGCAGTCAACAAAAATAGCTGAGTCATGGACCACATGCTATGTTATGAAGCCCTTTTACGGACATTATCTTATTTGCTCCCGTGGCAGCCCTGTCAAGTCAGTGACCAGCACTGGAACGTCAGAATGAACACTGCTCAGTGACGGCAGGGGCCCTAGCACAGCGCCTGGGGGACAGAGCAGGCCCTCATTGAAAGCCTGTGGAGTGGAGAGACGCGTGGGAAAATCATGGCCTGCTGGGTGCGCTTTTCTTGGGGCGAGAAACCAAATTGACGTGGAAGCACTCGTGTTAACTGAAAATGACCTCCCTAGAAAGCAGAAGCTACTCGGGCCCTTGGTCAGGTCACCTTAAAACCATGTTTGGTTCGGCTCACTATTATTCTAAGGAAACAATGAAATTAATTTCTACTGTTTCCTAATCAGGAGATTTAAATGAAAACATGTGGGTGTTCTACTTCGTTTTAAAAAAGCAGAATCTTGGACACCCTCTAGCCCACATTCCCATAAAACCGTAATTGACCACAGCTGAGTGGCACCGGCTTAGTGGATGTGTCCCCAGCCCACTCCAGACCCCGCCATCTCCACTGCCTCATACTCTCACGTCCATTTCACTCATCTGCATTATTCACACACACTCTTAACTGTTTGTCTCCAACTATCAGCATCAGAATTAAACGTAGAGGCTGACCAAACTCTCATATTTCCACCAAACCGCCATCTCCAGAATGCTCACGTTCTTCCTTACACTCTGAGACACTAAATTCTTAGAGAACGCATCATCAAAACTCATCATGCATTCATTTATCTTTATGAGATAAATATTTTTTGAGACCTTAGAGTGCAAAGCCTTAAGAATTAATGAAATAGGGAATAATCGCCATCCCCTGAGCTGGAGCAGGGGCAGCAGACTTCTTAAAGTGTCACACAGGGACGAGGTCAGGCCTCATGGGTCATGCCCTGCGTCACAAACACTCAACTCTGCCATGGCAGCGCGAAAGCAGCCACAGACAATACGCAAACAAATGGGCATGCATGAATAAAACTTTATTTCCAAAAGCAAGCAACGGGCCAGATTTGGCTCAAGGGCCATAGTTTGCTGACTCTTGATCCAGAGCAGTCTGTCACACAGAAACATAATATGGGCCACATCTATCATTTTAAATTTTCTAGCAGCAAGCACATTTTTAAGAAGTAGAATAAAAAAGGTGAAACTAATTTTAATAATGTATTTTACTTAGCTCAAAAACCTAAAATATTATCATTTCAACACAGAATCCATATGAAATTACTAATTAGATATTTCCCTTTTCTTTGCACAAAGTTTTAGAAATCCAGTGTGCATCTTACATTCACAGCACATCTCTAGTTGGACGAGCCACACGTAGCTAATCACTGCCTCACGGTACAGTACAGGAAATGACCCCTTGCCATTTTCCTGTCCAGCTGCTAGCGGACAGGTGAGAAGCCAGGACACCATAGAAACTTGTAGAATGGGGCCAGGCGCGGTGGCTCACACCTGTCATCCCAGCACTTTGGGAGGCTGAGACGGGTGGATCATTTAAGGTCAGGAGTTGAAGACCAGCCTGGGAAAAATAGTGAGACCCCATCTCTACTAAGAATACAAAAATTAGTCAGGTGTAGTGGTGCATGCCTGTAGTCCCAGCTACTTGGGAGGCTGAGGCAGGAGAATCGTTTGAACTCAGAAGGCGGAGGTTGCAGTAAGCCAAGATCATGCCAGTGCACTCCAACCTGGGTGACACAGCGAGACTCCGTCTCAAAAAAAAAAAGAAGAAAGAAAAGAAAGAAAGAAAAAGAAAGAAAGAAAGGAAGAAAGAAAGAAAAGAAAGAAAGAAAGAAAGAAAGAAAGAAAGAAAGAAAGAAAGAAAGGGAAAGGAAGGAAGGAAGGAAGGAAGGAAGGAAGGAAGGAAGGAAGGAAGGAAGAAACTTGTATAATGGATGCCAAAAACTTTGACTTCTCATCAGGTCAGAGATCACTGGGGTTTTGGGTAAATCTGCATGACTCATCTCCAGGGTCCCCAGTCAGATACCCCAAAACAGGTCTGCACCAGGGGTCCCACATGGATGGCACACAGGCTGAGCCTGCCTCGCAGATGTCTTGTATTTGGTCTGCATAGAATTTCATTTAAGATTTCAGTTCACTGCCCGTTTCTTAAAATTGGGAGATGTTCCATTTTAAAAATCCAGATCTGGGGCTTTTCTTGCAAAATCAGAAGCAGTCACCCTAACGGTTACAGACAGGTGGCCTTGAGTCGCTAGCAACTGCTGGCTGCAGAGGAGGCGGTGCATTCAGGCTGCCACTACCTCCACTCCCCACTGTTGCTCTGTCTGGCCCATGCCATCCATTTCCTTTGGCCCCTGAAGCCACATGGGTCTGCAACCTCTGACTCTCAGGTATAGCTGAGGGAGAGAAGGAAGAGAAGCAGCAAGGAAAGTAAAAGTGACCGAGCTTAAAAAGAAAGTGTTTCCTGTGTAGCCCTGCATTGCCTTGTGTTCCAAACCAGACAGCCAGTAAGGATACGGAGCTGCCTTGGCCTCCACCCACCTCACTGAGCATATGCCATCCCCACCCAACACCCCCAGCCCCTACACCTGGGCTCCACAGAGGGCAGCCCTGCCTGGCCTTTTCTGGGGTGCTTGCCTGTCTGGCCTTGGCCCCAAGTTCTGCTTGTCCTACTTTGTCCCTGTCTCACTCCTGCAAGCCCCACCACCAACTCTTCCCACAGCCCTGCCAGCCTGGCCATTCCCTATCACACTCAGTTCACCCTGCTGGGTGGTGTGGGCCACAATGACACGGCTAACTGCTGCCACTGCAGTGTCAGGTGCGAGACAGACCCTTCTAGCCCGTGATGAAGAGATCACAGAGCCAGGCAGGCGGTGGGCCACAGTGACTCCGGCCTGCCCTAGGGCAGGACACACACTTCTAGAAGATTCTGAGGAGTGACCTTTGGACCAGCACCCCACAGGCAGCTTTCCAGATAACTGGACATGCCCCAGGCCACAAGCCCCACGAGGGCCGGGGCAATGCCTGGTACATCCATCACACATCCCCAGCACCAAGCCCAGCATCTGGCAGAGAGCAGAGGCTGCCCAATGTGCTCAATTAGTAAAGTCATCAGTGAACCCACTCATGAGAATGCAACTGTGGCTCATTAAGCCATCCATTTTATAATTAATGGAGCAACCCACCCACAAGTAGGTGTTTAATCAACATTCGTCTAATTAATTAATCCTCGCTTGGACTCCCTCCTTCCCTAGACACCCGGAAACACAGAGGGAGCCTGCTAAGTGTCTGCTGCACATTCCTGAGGATGCTTCAGGGTACCCACGGCCAGTCAGAGGGGAGGGCGCCCGTGCCCAGAGTGAGTGTTTATTGAGCGCCGACTGTGTACCACGGCTAGAGGGAGGCCAGTGCCCAGAGTGGGCATGAAGCCCCGACTGCATACCTTAGCTAGAGGCAGAGCACTAGTGCCCGGAGTGTGTTTACTAAGTGCTAACTGCAAAGAAGGCACCGCCTGTCACAGTGACCCCTTGTGGCCCATCTCAATAAAAACAAGAGTGTTAGTATTAATAAAGCACTTACTGCATACCAAGCCCTGTCTCGGCGCCTCACACCCGGTCCCGTGCATACATGCATAAGGACCCTCCAGCTTGTCTATACGCCCCCTTTCTTTCCACCCAACACCGCGGGCCCTTCCCTTCAGAGCCCGGAAGTGCTCCCACACTGGGCAGCCGTGGCCCCACCCTAGAGCTCCTTCATGATTGGCTGGGCTAGTGGCTAATCTCACTCCCCTTGGTTAGTGATTGGCCCAGGTGTGGTCATGTGGCCCAGCTCTGGCCAATGAGATGTGAGGGGGTGTCTCAGCAAAGGGAACCAGGGGAAAGATTTCCCCCTGACGAGGAGGGAGTACCCGGACCCGTTCTTTCCTTCCTGGACGTGCTAGGGTAAGGCGAGGGTGCTGGGGGCCTGCAGCTGGGCGAGAAAAGGGCCGAGTGCCAAGAGAATTGTAGCGGCGCCTATCCAGCCCCTGCTGTGAGTGAAGACTGAGTGAGTGAATCCTCGGATTCCCACCTCTGGGCCTCTTGTTGCCTGAAGCAAGTGCATGGCCTGAAGTCTAAGTTCGCTGAGCAGAGGGCCCTGTTTCTCACAGCCAGAAGCACCTGAGAGACGTGGGCGATCTCACTGTCCCCATGTCACAGTGGGCAAGCAGGTGTGCTGAGGTTAACTAACCTTCCCACGGCCACAGAGCCGGGAGTGGTGGAGCTGGGGTCAAAGCCAGGTGTCTGTGACTCCAGGACCGCTGAGCCCCGCAGCGCCATGTGGTTCCCTTTAAAGCCCCTCTCAGACTCCATGACCTGTCCTCGCTCCCTCAACCCTGAGCCTCTTGCAAGCAGGGGGTATTAGCACTTGGTCATCCTGCACCCCCAGAATCTAGTATGTTCTATGAATGAATGAATTAATTAATTAATAAAATCTGAGAAGTCTAACTTCTCTTACGCGGACAGAAAAGCTGACGGCAACCTCCCTCCATTCCAAGATGTCTCAAGTCCCTGAACACATGGCTCTGCATGTGCTTCTTTGGGTGTGACTTCAGCAAGGAAATCAGGAAGAATTAAGAACCCTTGAGAAGTGCTCACCACGTACCCCGCACTGTTCTGTGCACATAGGAACCCACTTATCCCCGATGAAGCGGGTGCTGTTATTATTTCCTCCACATCTCAGAGGAGCCAAGTGAGGCAGAGACGTTACGTCACTTGACCAAGGCCACAGAGTAACTGCAGATCAAAGGTCAGTGCAGCCGTGGGGCTCCACATATCCTGCTGCTAACCCATATGCTGTGCTTTCAAGGTGAGCCAATCTAAAAACCCCTTCTGTCTTCGCATCCACCAAGATAAGCCCTAGCCCTGAAACAGAAGACAGCAAGCCTACGAGAGCGCACGATCCACCCTCTGCCTTCACCTGGAAACTATTTGGAGGAGCAGAAAGAGAAAGCATCTTGATTTTAATGCCATAAATGTTGCATTCTCTAAGTGTTTAGATAGCTTTGGGGATCCCCACTGTGCACAGGCTGTGGTCCATGCCCCATGGCCGGATCTGCCAGTGAGGCCCCTCCACCTTTTACCTGTTGCCAGGAGGCAGCAGAGTTTATTTAGACTAGGAGTTGCCAACCCACACGCCCACGGGGGCCAGGTGGCTGCACAGGGGGGACCAGGCAGGTTGGGCATTGGGAAACCACAGCAAAGACTCAAGTGCCCCTAAAGGAGGCTCCACTGAGCTGTACAGAGCTGGCCAGAAGGGCCGCACCAGCTGGTCATTCATGAGAAGCCTGAAACCCAAACGTTTAAGTTCCTGCTTTTTTTAAACTCAATCTAGGTCAAACAGAAACATCTATGGTCCCGGTGAGGGTGCCACCCCTGGTCCACCAGACACAGACATCAAATAGCCTTACCTTGGTGAGATTCAAGGCTGTCTGCTCCGAGAGGGACTTACTGGGTAAGCTGAGGGATACATTTTGGAGGTAACTCAGTATCACTCCAGGACTTTGGAAGGTTTTTCTCTCTTCTGTCAGGTTGGTTATAATGGGATGGTAGGCATCTGTGGGCATCTGAAAGAAATTGGCAACATGAGTTTCTACTAAGAACTAAAAGCAAAATATTATACAGAAGTTTAATGTGTCCTACTCTGGGTCGAATGCTTTTTTTAGTTTTTTTTTTTTTTTTTTTTGAGACTGAGTCTTGCTCTGTCGCCCAGGCTGGAGTGCAGTGGCGCAATCTCGGCTCACTGCAGCCTCTGCCTCCCGGGTTCAAGCGATTCTCTTGCCTCAGCCTCCCAAGTAGCTGAGACTACAGGCGTGCACCACCATGCCTGGCTAATTTTTGTATTTTTAGTAGAGACAGGGTTTCACTATGTTGGCCAGGCTGGTCTTGGGCTCCGGACCTCAAGTGATCCTCCTGCCTCTACCTCTCAAATTGCTGGGATTACAGGCATCAGCAACTGTGCCTGGCTGCTCTTTTTTTTAATTTATAGAGATGGGGTTTCACTGTGTTTCCCAGGCTGGACTTGAGCAGTCCTCCTGTCTCAGCCTTCTGAGCAGCTGGGACTACAGGTGCAGCCGCCACACCCAGCTGGTCACAAGTTTTTATACCATAATAGTAATATAGCTCCTACTATGTATCTGACACTTTTGTGAATATTTTGCTTATATTAACATTTCATCCGCACAACAACCTTGCGAAATAAGCCCTCATTTGATGGATGAAACTAAGCAGAGAGGCTTACTCAAAAATAAGTGGTAGAACTTGGATTTGAACCCAAGCAGATGGGTCAGAGTCTGTTTACTCACTATTATATTAACGTTCTCAGGAAAGGACAGTTCTTTAATTACAAACACTAATTCCAGACAAGAATTTTTCTATATGAATTGAACTTTTCTCCAACATCAAACGAAAAGGACACAGAGAGAAGCCAAGCAGGGCAGATTCCTCACTCCCCACTCACGGTGCCCACGTCCCATGAATGAGCCCGGTATTTCCTTTTGGGCACCTGAGGTTCCTGGTGGCAGGAACTGAGAGTTTTCCCTTCAGTCACTCTTAGCACCAAGAATTATATACTGCAGTTGGCTTCCCCTCCATTTGTTATTTCTTCCCAGACAATGTACTGCCGATAACAGAGAGCCCAGACACCTAATGGAATTTTCTCTCTCCCAGCAAACAGCCCAAGTAGAAGGACGTCAGCAAGGGGGGCCAAGGAAGATGCATCTGCTCACCATGGGGCTTGCTGTGGATGTCATGAAGAGGCTCGGCAGCGTTGAAGACAATAAAGCATGCTTTCCTGGAAAAAACAATGCTGGATTAAGGACTAAAACATGGTCACTTTTTTCACCACAAGGAAGACCTGTCCTTATTAAAAATGTACTGACTTCAGACACATGGAGGAGAGTCTGAGAATGTTTTGAGTAGGAATGTTGCTGGGGATAAATTACGGGCTAAGAAATCAGCTGACTGAGTCGACCGTATGGATTTTCCCAGGTCACATTACTTTTCCATTTGTATTCTCAATCGCTTTTGAACACCCTTCATGCAAGTCAGCATATCAAAAGATGATTTTATACAAGGATTACCGATTTCAAATAAATAAAGAACCAAAAGAAATGGATTTCAGTTGCATCCAGACTGGTCGGAGGTAAAATGAGAAGTGCTGCAACTCGCTGGGCCAGCACAGACAGGAGCCCTGGGAGCGCCCTCCTCTGAGATCGATGAAGTGAGAATAGGCCCCCGTAAAGCAGTGGAGAAAACTCTTCCTGCGCCCCCTCTAGCCCAAGGATTCCAGCTATTCTTTGCGCTCAGCCCCCATGGGGTTAATGATGAATAATTACAAACAATGAAGACATTTAAGACTGAAGACTAAGTCATGATTTGCTGTTCTCTGTCTGTTCACCCCCAGCTATTTCTAATCCCACTATTTCCTGATGAGAACACAGACTTAACCAGATATTCTACTTCATTTTCGGAAAATCTCTTGAAGTTGCTTTGGATGAGCTGAGGAAATGACGTCATCACCCCTTGCTGGCTGCAGGAGTGACTGAGCCCTTGGGCTTGGGTGGGGCTGGGCTGCTGGTGAACGCAGAAGGTGTGACGCTGCTGAGAGAACTGGACCCCAGAACCGCTCTGTTCTCCAAGTCAGAGTGACATTCACTCCTCAGGTGCCAATGAATTACAGAGGAGTCATGTCAAACTCACATTTAACTGGCGTGTGTCCACAAAGCAGAGTAAGGGATAGTGAAAATCAGTCCAGCAATCCTGCCAGCCCTTGCAAGCGATGACCACAGAGACGGGAGTGAAAATGAGAATCTGCCAGGTCCTCAGTCGGTCCCAGTTCCCATGTGCTGAGTGTGTTTCCAGTGCCCAAAGGTACGTGCTTTTCGATTGCATGGATCTGAACATAACCTTCTTCCTCATCTACAGAAAGAGCTGCTGTCCATTCAAGTGGTGGGGGAGAGGGGACACCTGGCCAGGGTGACAGACGGTCAGCACTGTGCCTTTGTATCAGGAAAGGCCACCACACCTGGACGGACCGGTCAGCAAATGGTGCCAGCTCTGGCTCATGAGATTAGAGGAGGGTGTCCCCTATGGCCAGGTCACTCAGAAAAAGGCCCCCTCTGGGCACCTGCAGCCCCAGCACAGCTTTACATGCAGACAGGTCTTCATGTAAAGAAAGACTTCTACCTACTTGTGTGGCCATGTCCCCACCGAGGCCCGGCCTGGCTGGGAGCAGGCTGGATTTCAGTTCCAGCTGTCACTCTGCATGGCTGCCCTGAACTCGGCTGTGTTGGACTCACTGAGCAGTGGTACATTGGGCCCCACACAGGCCTTCCGGGGACTTCAAGAGCCATTCTCCTACACATGCTTTACGTCACATGCCTTGTCTTCAGGACCAGGTCACCAGGTGAGATGGGATTCTGGTCGATTCAATTCTGGTTCAGTTCTGGTTCTGGCAATGGGAGTTTGTTCTGACAAGAGCAAGAACCAGAAACAAGGGCACCTCTTTCCAGTGTTACCAAAATAAGTAAACTGTCAGGAGGGCAGGATTTGTTTGAAGCTTTTCATAACATAAATACAAGTGATATCTTGGTTTCAAAGTGACAACTCTAAACCCTAGGCAATAAAATGCAGTAGATTGGTACTTTTTTTTCTTCTGAAGGACACTATCATTTGCCCTCTGTCAGTGCTGGGAGAGGGAATGCATTCCGTTGTCCTGGGTGGAAGCTGGAAGATGTAAATGTCGAAGGCTATAGTGGACATAGGCTGTTTTGCCTGCACAGCATCTGTTCCTTCTGAGACCAGCATCCCTGATTGTCCCCTGGGAGTCCCCTCTCCTCCACATGTTCTGGACGAGGCTGACCTCACTGTCATTTCAAGGGGGCTGGGGATGGGGGACTATGACCCAGACCTAAGCCAGTCAGCATATTCTGCACTCCCAGACACAGAAAATGACTCATGGAAGGTGCATGGATAAATGTGAGCCAATGTGAGTCCTGCCCAGCCCCAGCATGGGAGGTGATAAGAGAAAGAAGCTCCCTCTTTTCCACAGAGGCTGCTGAGGGCTGAGGATGCAATCCTAGAAGCATGACAGCCACCTTGGCACCAGGAGGAGGCTAACAAAAGAGGGCAGGGTCAAATGCAGCGATTCCCACTGACTTCATGTGAGCACCTGGACCAAACCAGTTCTGAAGCAGTTTCCCCTAGAGCTTCCATTGCTAGAGCTGAAAAAGAAACACATGCCTTTCTTGGCTAAAGTTATTTTGAATTGGGTTTTCTCTCATACAATCAATAGGGTCCTAACAACTGAGGGACTCAGCATCAGAAGTGGAACGAGGGCAAGCAGCGTCTGGAACTCAGGCCTTTCTCTCCTGGTCCTGACACCCGCTGTGCTGGGTCCCAGTGAAGCAGCAGCCACGTTGTGAGTGCCTACATGGGGTCTGTCATTTTTTAGCAGATTATTTTATGTGGAAATAAACCCATTGGGGAAAAAATGATGCATTGACTTGTGGGCAAAATGAAAATGGAATTGTAGGGGAAAGATGAATATTAATTTTAAAAACAGCTAAGAACCACTGGATTCTTACCATATGCCAGGCATTGTGCTAATGGCCTTACACACCTTTTCTCCTTTTATTATCAACACCACCCCCAGAAAGGGAGTAGTAGTATTTTTATCCATTTAACAGAGCAAAAAAAAATCTGAGAGATTAAGACAAAAAGGTTATACGTTACACATTTCCATTTATGTGGAATCTCCAAAGTAGGTAAAGACAGAAAGTAGATTCGTGGTTGCCAGAGTTTGGGGGAGGGGAAGATGGGGAGTGACTGTGCTCGTTGGGTGCGGGGTTTCCTTTTAGGAGGATGAAAATGTTTCCAAACCAGGTAGAGGTGGCAGCTGCACAACGCTGTGAATGTGCCAAGTACTACTGACTTGTTCATTTTTAAATGGTTGTGTTAATGTTATATGAATTTGACCTCAGTTTTTAAAAATGACTTCCCAAAGTCTCACGGCGCATTATGGCACAATGAATATTTGAATCCCAGTCCACCTACCCATAGTCCCCTGCCCCGAACAACTGCCCTGTGCTGAATAGGAAGAGGTATCTTTGGGGCTTTCCAAGGGCCCATCCCCTGGGAGGCACACGGCTAACATTTGTTGATCAAAAACACTAATGGATCTGGAATATTTGCTCTCCAAAGCCTTCTATAATCCTCCATCACATATACCTTGAAACCCCGTGATGATCAACAGAACAATATTCATCTCAGAGCATCTTTAGTAAATTGTTAACTCCTCTATCTCAGGGAACAGGTGTTCTAACACACAACTGTGTTTATAAGGTTCATTAGGACACATCTCACGCCTGCAGTGCTGATAGCTGTAATGGGAGAGTGGGGAGAAAGGAGGCAGATACCAGGGTGAACCTGGGAACAGACAGCAGATCTGCCCCAGCCCTCCACACTCACTGACCAATGGCAGCAGTGAAGTACATGGCGATCTCATCCGGAGTCAGGGCCCGCTCCCAGATGATGAACTCGTCGAAAGCACCGTTCTCATAACACTTGGCCTGGTCCTGCTCAGCCCCTATCACGAGGTTGGCGTTGGACTCTCCGTAGTCACGAGACACTTTTCCACTTGGATCAGAGGTGCTCAGGGTCCCGTTGATGTAGACTTTCAGGCCCTCCTTGGATTTCCATGTAAATAGGACATGAGTCCAATAGGGGCCTGGAAAAGAGTGAAGGTCGCCATTCTGAGTGCTGTGGGAACGAGCTCCCCATGCACAGGCTTTTCCTGTTTGTAGGCCCATCCTTCTTTCTTAAGATGATCAATCACTGTTAACTTTGGTGAGTCCTAATACAAGGTATAACACAGACCTGACTTTCCCCAGTCCTTCGGAGCACAGGAAAGATGTTATCTTTTTATCCTCATGCCCTAAATTCCAGAAGCAGTTCAAGGAGACTCCTTGTCATTTTAACATAGTAGTTACAAATTTAAATGCCCACAAGCAAGTGTGATTAAAATATTTGAAAAATGGCAGGGCACAAGCGCCAACCAATCAGACCATAAGCTCAGTTAAGAAAAAAATGGTCAGGAGCGAGGCAAGGATGTCCCCTCCTACCACTCCTTTTTAACATTGTACTGAAAGTCCTAACTAATGCAATAAGGCAAAAAAGGGAAAAAAAGGAGATAGAATATACATATTGGGAAGGATGCAATAAAACTATATTTATTCACAGATGACGTGATTGTCTATGTAGAAAACCCAAAAGAATCAACAACAAAGCTGAAACTAATGACTGAGCATAGCAAGATTACAGGGTACAAGGTTAATATACAAGTCAATTGCTCTCCATCTGCCAGCAACGAACAAGTAGAATTTACAATTTAAAAACACATTACCATTGTCATTGGTGCCAAAAAAGGAAAAAGAAATACATATATTATAACAATACATTTATAAGCTATATATGAAGAAAACTGTATAACTCTGATGAAAGAAATTAAACAAGAACTAAATAAATGGAGAGATATTCCATATTCATGGATAGAAAGACTCAATGTTGTGAAGATGTCAGTTGTTCCCAAACTGATCTATATCTTCAACACCATCCCAATAAAAATCTCATCAAGTTATTTTGTGGATATTGATAAACTATGGAGAGGGAAGAGAGCCAGAATAGCCAATACAATATTGAAGGAGAAAAACAACACTGGAGGAACAACACTACCCAATTTCAAAACTTACTGTAAAAAGTTACAGTAGTCAAGACAGTGTGGCATTGGAAAAAAACAGAGGAATAGATCTGTGGGACAGAATAAACAGCCCAGAGATAGACCAATAAAAATACAGTCAACCAATCTTTGACAAAGGAGAAAAGGCAGTACAATGAACAAAGAGAGGCTTTGCAACAAATGGTGCTGCAACAACTGAATATCCACTTTCAAAAAAAAAAAAAAGAATCTTGGCCGGGCGCGGTGGCTCATGCCTGTAACCTCAGCACTTTGGGAGGCCGAGGCAGGTGGATCACCTGAAGTCAGGAGTTCGAGACCAGCCTAGCCAACATGGCAAAATCCCGTCTCCACAAAAATACAAAAAATTAGCTGGGCATGGTGGCAGGTGTCTGTAATCCCAGCTACTCAGGAAGCTGAGGCAGGAAGAATTGCCTGAACCCGGGAGGCAGAGGTTGCAGTGAGCCAAGATCGCCCCATTGCACTCCAGCCTGGACAACAAGAGCCAAACTCCATCTCAAAAAAAAAAAAAAAAAATCTTAAACCTGTCATAAAAATTAATTCAAAATGGACTATAGGTCTAATATAAAATGCAAAACTATAAAACCCTTAGAAGATAATATAGGAAAAACATCTAGATGACCTTGGGTTTAGTGATGGCTTATTAGATCCTACACCAAAGGCACAATCCATGAAAGAAATAATTGACAAACTGGACTTCCTTACAACTAAAAATGTTTGCTCTGTGAAAGACGCTGTCAAGAGAATGAGAAGACAAGTCACAGATGGGGAGAAAATATTTGCAAAAGACATGATAAAGGACTATTATCCAAAATATACCCAAAAGGTCTTAAAATTCAACAGTAAGAAAACAAACAACCTGCATTTTGAGAGGCTGAGATGGGAGGATTGCTTGAAGCCAGGAGTTTGAGACCAGCCTGGGCAACCAAGACAGACCTCATCTGTACCAAAAAAAAAAAACAAAAACAAAAAACAAACTAGCGAGACATGGTGGCACGTGCCGGTAATCCCAGCTACTTGGGCAACTGAGGTGGGAGGATCACCTGAGCCCAGGAGTTAAACGCTGCAGTAAGCTATGATTGCACCACTGTACTCCAGCCTGGATGACAGATCCTGTCAGAAAGAAAGAGAGAAAGAGAGAAGAGAGAAAGAGACTGAGAGAGAAGAAAGAAGGAAGGAAGGGAGCAAGGGAGGATGGAAGGCAAGAAGGAAGGAAAGAAGGAAGGAAGGGAAGAAAGGAAAGAAGGGACAGAGAAAGGGAGGAAAGGAAGGAAGGGAAGGGGAAGGAAGGAGGGAAGGAGGGAAGGGAGGGAGGGAGGGAAGGAAAAAAGGGAGGAAAGGAAGAAGAAAGGGAGGAAGGAAAAAAGAAAGAAAAACAATCCAATTTTTAAAATGGGCGAAAGATCTACCTCACCAACCCATAGAATGTACAACACCGAGAGCAAATGCTAATGTGAACTATGGACTTTGGGTGACAATGATGTGTCACTGTAGGTTCATCCAATGTAACAAATGGATCATTCTGGTGGGGGAACGTCCATAGTGGGGGAAGCCGTGCCTGTGTGGAGGCGGAGGGTAATGGGAATTCTCTGAACTTTGCACTCAATTTTTCTGTGAATCTAAAACTGTTCTAAAAAATAAAATCAGTTAAAATCTAACAGCAATACAGGCATTCCGTGGCGCCCACAAACCCAGTCTGCAGAGGCCAAGGAGCGGGTAAGCACAGTAATGAGCTTTCCCTGAGGACGTGGCTTCTGTGCTGACTGCGGTGCGTGGAAGGGCGGCTGCCCCATCACGAGGTGGCCCCTACTCACCTCCCCCATCAGTAACACGAGAGATGAAGAGCCTGCCTTGCCAGTCTTTTTATTTCCAAGAGAAATTGGAAAATCTTAATTTTAAAATGAAATCATAACTAATGATCGTAAATCATTCCAAATATTGTTCTTACAGACATGGTCTACGCAATCACAATCTAGGACCACAAAACCCATCTGAGGACCCGACTCAGCCCACAGGCCATTGGCATCAGCCTCTGCTCTAAGCGAGGGTGTATAATGTTAACCAACATGGGAGTGAGTTGGTAGAGGGAAGACCAACCTCCCTGCTCATTCAGGAACCTCCATCAACCAGCTTTTGTGTTACTCTTCTCTCTGGCCTAAGAACCACACTCATCAACAAGAATGTTCATCAGACTTTGACTGTCAGTTCCCCCACGAAGGGTCCCTTTGTTCTGCCAGCGTGTGTGGTAAGCTGTCCTCCTGAGCTTGCTGCTGGGAGGAACAGGGCAGCCCTTTTAAAGGACACACATCACCTCCAGCCAGCTATGCATCTTAGGTCACCCGGAATGACATCAGGGCTTCTTGCCCAAGACTGTGCAACTTTCTGATAATTTTGAGTCTGGAGCACGCTTGGACCCTAGGCTGGTCCAAAGTATTATTGCCCCTGAGTTTGAAAGCAAGAATAACAAATGCCTTCAATGCACACAAGAGAGCATATTGCCACCCAGAAGTGTTTCTAATTGTCGCCCTTTCCCTGGGTGGAAAAGCAGCCAGAGTTGAGCATACTTTACCTTTGTTCAAGGTCAAAGAACCTAATGGGTGCCCGAAACCATGTTCCACCAGCCCCAAGGAGCACAGAGATAAGCTGCTTACAATCGGACTCTGATAGCAAGTGGAACAGGAAGGTCACGGACAGGGTTCAGAGGGTTCTGTGTCAGGGTAGGGAGGCAGAGATTATTTCTGACCTTAGGGATCACAGAGGGCAAGTTTGAAGTAGATGTTTGCTGAACTGCCCCACTTTACAGAGGTGGAGGTACAAGCTGATCTGAGCACACCAAGCATCCACAGAAGAAGGCAAACACCTTCTGGGCCCACTGTGCCATCATTCCATGCTTTATGCATAGCAGCCCACTTAGTTCTCACAGTCACCCTATGATGTAATACTGCTATTACTGTCATATTATGAATGAGGAAACTGAGGCATAGGGCAGTTAGGGAAGGTGCCCAGGTTCACACAACTACCAACATCCAGAGGCGGGATTTGATCCAGCCTGTTTGGCTCCAGAGTTCACACTTTTTAATAACTGGGCCATGCAGCCTCCCTTAAGAACGAGCCAGAAAATGGATTTCCCTTAAATACATCGAAGATGTTTCTTACCAGAGGAGACCATCCTAGGCTTTTGTGCTTCCCCGTCCACCTCTGCCCTTCCCTTGTTGGGCTCCAGTCCTAACTAGGCCCCCACTCCATGCCACCCTGAGTCCTTCTGCGTCCCCTGCCACCTGTTCCCCTTCTCCAGCTTCCACTTCAGACCTTCGTCAGCCTCTGCGGCCTCCCACCCCACGTCCATGTCTCAACACCCACCTGCAACTCAGTCAACGTGCAGGGACCCCGTCCTCTTCCCACACATCCAGGGCCCCTCCCTCCTCCAAGACCACGCACAGCCCAGCGCTTCACGCCCTCTCCCCCAGCCCCTTCCTCTGCTCCCCGATTCTTCAGCCTCTTTCTCCAAAAGCTTCTTCTCGTCATGCTTTAAACAATTTCAAGTCTATACCACTAAGAAGAAGGAAGAAGATGAGGGGGAGGAAGAGAAAGAGGAAGAGACAGAATATGAGAGAAAAAGGAGGAGGATGAGGAGGAAGAGGGAAAATGAGAAGGAAAAGAAGGAGAAATGTAACCACTGCTTGCACTTTGCACACCATGTCCTCAGCTTAATTTCCTGGAAACCGTGAGGTAAGTACTGTTCATATCATCTGCACATCACAGGTGTGATCACTGAGGTCAGTGTGGCCGGGTAACCTACAGCAGTCACACAGCGCACAGGCAGATGGAGCCCAGGCTCTGCATCACCCAAAGGCGGCTTACCAAGGGCACATCCTTGCCTCTCCCCGTGCACATCCCCAGTAACCCTTAAAGGAAAGGAGCTCGAGTGCCAGGAGGCGGCAGCATCCCTGGGCCCCTTGGGCTGCACTGGGCTCCTCAGCGTCCCGTTCTCAGAGAGGACTCCACTCCTCCAGGCAGAGCCTCCCGGGGCCGACGCTGTCACTCACCTGGGGGGCTGAAGGAGGCCTCCCATGTCATGGAATTGTCCCGCGTGTACAGCTCCACAGAGCCTCTGCCGCCGCTGGAGCAGACTTTGAACCCATTGGAGATGACCTGTCCCCCATACGCAGAAGGGATTGGTCTAGACTGTTCTCCTTGTGTCTTCCAGAAAAAAGAAAATGTGACCCCTGAGGAGAGGAAAGTCACAAGATCAGTTATTCACGGAGAGCAGGGGACTTGACTTCTCACAAGCACATGGTTCTCTTTGCTTTTTATTTTTCATTCGAAAAGCGTTTTGTCCCCATTCTAAAGGCGGTGTACGTTCAGTTCGGAAAATCCAGACAGTAATATTTGCTCATGTTTATTAAGGGATCACACAGGGCCAGGCACTTTTCTAGGAGCTTGAAATGAATTCTCGCCTTTTAAAAAGTACAAAAATCCTGCTTCATCCCCATTATACTGATGAAGGAACTGAGGCTAGTTCACTCCAGGTCACCAGTGACTGCTGAAGCTCGCTGCAGCCCCAGGCAGTTCCCCGCCCCCACTCCCCGGGAGCATGCAAATGTGAAGACCTACACCCTCCAGGTTTCTCTCCTATTCCTCCAGCAATGCCGTTAGGGTGGCTCCTTCCTAAGCCTCTTCTATAAATAGATTTCACAAAGACATGAACCATCTCAGGCACACTGGTTTATAAACAACATTTCTATAAAATTTGCCCCGCCGTGAACTTCCTCCAATGTCCATAAATACACTTTCACGTTGTCATTTTTATGTCTGCACAGCAGCGCATTCTAAACAAGCACCACAGTCTTTTTTTTAAACAACAATCCCCTGTTGCTGGATCTTAAGGTTTTCTTCCACTTTTTGAAGAAATTTTCAAACAGAACTTGAAGCAAATTTTTTTGCATATCTCAGATTATATGCCTTTAGGATACATTCCCAAGAGGGGATTTCTTGCCAAAGGGAAGCACGCTTTTAAGGTTGTTGATATCTTCAATTGTTCATTTCCCACAGTTGGCTACAGAGAGGCCAGCAGCTGAAACCTTTTTCAAGACCCCAGTCTGCACATTAGTGGTAAGTCCTGACCCCAGGCCCACGCTGCGGGGGAGGAGGGATTGCACCTGGATTAAATGGTCTGAGCGACGCACGTTAGCATGAATGAGCTGGCTCATTAGTTCATTTTGCCTCCGCCACCAGAAGCAGATAGGACATCCCTCAAATGTGTTGTGGCAGTATATTACAGTATATTACGACAATTAGATATTGTACCTTTGTGGGTGCAAAGTCCTACTGTGATCAGTGTAAACATGGAAAACAGTGCAATTTTTATGATCTTGATGTGGGATTTCTCCATCTTTTTACCATAAGAGGAACTGCAGGCCGGGCGCGTGGCTCGCGCCTGTCATCCCAGCACTTTGGGAGGCCGAGGCAAGTGGATCACGAGGTCGGGAGATCGAGACCATCCTGACTAACATGGTGAAACCCTGTCTCTACTAAAAATACAAAAAATTAGCCAGGCGTGGTGGCGGGCGCCTGTAGCTACTCGGGAGGCTGAGGCAGGAGAATGGCATGAACTCGGGAGGCGGAGCTTGCAGTGAGCCGAGATTGTGCCACTGCACTCCAGCCTGGGTGACAGAGCGAGACTCTGTCTCAAAAAAAAAAAAAAAAAGAGGAACTGCAAAAGCCTAGCTCCTGAGCATGGCTCCCACCTACCCTGACCGCTGTTCTGCACTCACACCCGCTGGTCTGGGGGCCAGGCTCTCTGCTGAAGGGGCAGTCGGGGCAGGGCCTGGCTGGAGGCTCCGTGGAGCTTGGGCGTCTCTGGCGTTGCATTTTGGAGCTCTGGTTGTCTCTATTCCTCTTCTCTGCCTCCAGTAGTATCTGCCCACCTGGCCTTTCTTTGTATATAAACTCGTGTGTGTGTGTGTGTGTGTGTGTGGTGTGTGACACTAGCTGTCTGGACTCTGCCTGTGACAGCTGGAAATACATCCAGCTGCCTCACCCCCACCAAGCCTGGCCCGGGCACATGGGTAAGAGGGTTCAGTGGTGCTGAGAGAGAACACGTGCCCAGAACTGGTTCAAAGAGGCCCATGATGGGACGGTGGGCACAGGGGAGAGGCAGAAGGATATTTGCCCTGGGCTTTATTTCTATAAATAGTGTCAAATTTAGACCTTAGGCCTTACCTTCACATGAGGTTATGGACACAGTCTTAGAGAGTCACTGACTTCAAAGAAGACATTTGTCATTCGTGTATAAGGTGGTGTGTCATTGCCCACCGTCCTTTCTGTGATGCCTTATGAATTAACGTATCTGTTAGAAGTCTTTCAAATGTCTTGTGACAATATATCAAGACAACTATACCTTTGTGAGTTCAAAGCCCTCCCAGGATTCATGAACAACACAGCATACATTTCATAACCCTGGTATGGAATTTCTCCATTTTATTTTTTAAGAGAAGAACCACCTCAAAAAAATTGGAAGGGGCCTGGACCTTTCTGGACCTCTGAGAGGCTACAATGTACAACTCCAAGCCCTGTGGCGTCTGTCCTTAGGGCTCCTGGGAAAGAAAAAAGCCCTCACAAATGCCCAGTAACGTGGGTCACCGCAGAAGGGTGCGACTGTGGGGACTGCACAGAGGCCTGGGGCAGCTGACGCTGGTGTCCCCAGACCTGGCGGGCGCCACCCACACCCGCCTCATGAACCGGCTTCCTGCAACACCTGCCTTGTGCTCTGAGGGGCACAGAAGCCAGGACAAACCCCCAAGCCTCCCGCCACTTCCCTCCACACTCAGAAACAACTCGTTTCACAAGGAAGTCAGCACAGTGCGTTGTGAAATTTTTGTTATGAAACAAATTCCCAGTAGGATTCATGGAAGTTAATTTTTTCCTAAAACTTTGCTGCATTTTAAAATTCCTTTCACTCAATGCAAAATGAGCCTGTCTTGGCCAAATGTCTTTCTGTTCAGGAGAAAAAGAAAAATAAAAAAATTCCATATGGTGTTAGGTAAGAGTAGATTGAAGGCCATCCATGGTGCCGGTAACCAAGATTTTCATTTAGTTAACTCAACCCACAAAACAATGAGCAACAGCTTATATTTAAGTATCAATTCACGTCTTCATAGAGTCATAACAAATTCACAATGTGCCTTCCATATTAGCCTTTTAAGGAACTTTGCCTCATGGAGTTGGGCCATCAAGACAACAAGGAAAAATCTGAAGGAAAGAGAAACAAGCACAATATTGACAAACTAATCTGATAATTTTTTCTTGTTATAAGCACTGAATCCTAAAACATCCAAAAAATAAAATGAAGAAAGATCTTTTTTGACAAGATAAAAAAAGGAAAAATAAAAATCTAGGAGTCATAAGAAAAGACTAACAAATTTGTGTGCATAAATATAATATTCTGCAAGGCAAAAAAAATTACCATAACAAACTCAAAGATAGACAACCATCAAGGGAAAGAATATTTGTCATAGATTTACTAGATGAGAAGTTAATTCCCTTCATATGTAAAGACCACTGCATAAAACAAAGGATGATTTCTAGCAGGTGAGGAGAACTTATATGGGCTGAGGCTAAATCCTCCCAACAACCTGTGAATTAGGGGTCATTACTGTCCCCATTTCATAGGGGAGAAAACTGAAGCACAGAGAGGTGAGGTAACTTGCCCAAGGCCACACAGCTGGTCTGGGATGAGTCAGGATTTGAACCCAAGCAGCCTGGATCTGGAGTCTGCGTTTGTAACCACTGTGCTGTGGCTCCTGCCCTTCCCTTGGAGATCATGCATGGAGCTGCCCTTCCCAGGCCCACAGACTCAGCAGCGTGCAAGAGCATGATCAACACATGCCAAAGAAGCAGGGGGCCAGGAGGGCACGAGGTTCTACAGGCGTGTGGGCCCGCCTGGCGTCCATACCCCCACCCCAGTCACTGCAGACCACACACCTGAAGGCTGACTCGGGCTGGGCCGATCAGAATCACCAGGACTGACTCAGGCATGGGCAGGTCACCTGACAAAACCAGAACTTGGAGCTTCTGAGTGGATGCTGCTCCCACACCAGGAAAGCAGCCTTGAGAACAGAGCCGGAGCGAGGCAGCGACAGGGTCGGATGGCCGTCCTGGCACCCGGACCAGCCTGTGGCCCACCCCGTTTCCCAAAGAGCCACGAGGATGCGCGTCCCACACGTTTTCACGCAAGACTCAGAGCCCGTTCCCCGGCTGCCTCATGGGCCCTGTGCCTGGTGTGGCCAGGAGGAGACACTCGTTTGTATATCGAGCCTTTAAAATTCTCACTCCACACCCCCACCCCAAAGCCCCACTCTAATCGCTTCCTGAAATGCCTGGGGCTGTAGGACACTCACTTTCCCCACGGGAATAAGAAATTCTTCCCTTTCCCCTTTCCCTGCTCCTCTAACAAAGCCACACGCAGGCCATCCTGGGGAATGGCCACTGCCTTCAGCCACAGCAAGGGACAGCAGAGAGTCCTGCAGGCTGAGGACAACTGGAAAATGCTGGCCCTGCCTTAAGGGGCGGTCACTCCTTACCCCGACCAGCTGCTGCCTGTGGGGTGCAGGGGAGCAGTTCTCATATTTTAAGAGAAGTCAGAAGTGTAGATTTTTAAATGAAATTTTCCCATATATAAAGATTGAATTTTTTTGAGACAGTGTCTTGCCCTGTGGTCCAGGCTGGAGTGCAGTGGTGCAATCATGGCTCACTGTAGGCTTGACCTCCTGGGCCCAAGTGATCCTCCCACCTCAGCCTCCTGAGTAGCTAGGATGACAGGTACACACCACCTCGCCCTGCTAAATGTTTTTTTTTTTTTTTTTTTTTTCGTAGAGATGGAGTATTCCCATGGTGCCCAGGCTGGTCTGAAACTCCTGGGTTCAAATAATCCTCCTGCCTCGGCCTCCTAAAGTGTTGGGATTACAGGTGTGAGCCACTGTGTCCTGCCAGAATCGAATGTTAATTTTAAAAGAAAAACACTGAAAGCACCGGAAGAAATTCCATTACTGGAAACCTCGTGGGCTAAGGTATTTGGATCCACCCACCTGGCTGGAGACAATCTAGAAAGTCTCACTATAAAAACAGAAGATCAACACAGCACCCACCAAACCAAGCACGTATAGTCAGCTGCAGATTCCGGGATGTGGTATCACGTGAGTTGCGAGAATCACCTGGAGAGACTGGCTAAAAATGCAGATTCCCAGGCCTTGTCCACTGAGACTTGGAATCAGCACGTCCTGGTTGAGGCCTGGGAACCTGCAGTTGCTGCCATCCAGGGCCTATGGGCTGTACTTGGAGATGCACTGTACCACAGCATCGTGCAGCTCAGGCTCATCTTGCATCCTCCCTGGGCCTCGGTTTCCCCATCTGTTCAAGGAGTGTGCTGAATGAATGCTTCTCTGAGGATCATCTGCTCCACAGGTCTCCAAGCCCCCTGACCCCAGATCACCTGAGTAAGAGAGTAGCTAGATCCCTGCCAGGCCCATGTCCCCCAGGCCCCTCTGGAAATTTCTATCCTAAAACTCCACCTGCAAGTATTTTAGCATATTGTTGACAGCTTTTTAAATTTAGGAAACAAATGCACCGGGGGAAAAAGTCAACTCAAAGCTGAGAAGAGGGAAATGGCCGTGCAGAGATGCTCCAGCTGCTGCCTCGGGACTTCAGCAGCCTCCCTGGGGTTTATAAGCAGAAGAAGTTCTTAATGCGTGTGAGGAAAAAGCGAAGGAAACATTCACAGAGGGAGGAAGGCGAAGCTGAGGGGCTCATCAGGGAGGCTGCCTTTCCCAGGAGCTGCTAAAGCCATTCACAGTAGAGCTGGAACTAGAAGCAATGGGCGGAAGTTACTCGAGACAGAATCTAGCCCAATATGAGAAATAACACACTAAAAGTCGAGGAGTCCGACAATGGAATGGGCTTCTTTTTCTGCCGTTGTCCGTGTTTTTACTCGTTATATCAAATAACATTAACTTAACTGACATAGCAATAAATCAGAGGTAGAAATGAGAGTAAGCAAGGAAGAATTACCTAATAATCTGCACCTTGATGCTGGAAATGACCTTTTTTGGATTTTATGCAATCAGTTCCCTTTCATTTACTTTATTATGGTCAGAAACTTCACATGAGATCTACCTCCCAGCAACATGCTTGAGTGTCCAGTCAGTATTGACTAGAGGTTCAATGTTGGGGAAATGACTTCTCTAGGAGTCGTGAATGGCCCTTGTTCAGTATTGAAGTGAAGGTGCAGCAAACCCTGGATGGAGATGCATTCAACGTGCAGTATCTATGGTGTGCCAGGCACTGAGAACTCATCACTGGCCAAGACAGACTCAGTCCTCGTCCTCACTGAGCTGAAGACCAAGCAAGGGAGACGGAAGTGACAGGCCATCATCGGTGGTGCAAGTTCTAGGAAGAAACGTAGGGGGAGCGATAAGGGCATGAGACAGAGGACCTCGCCTGGACTGGAGCTCATCCCTGTAAAGGTTACACCTGAGCTGAGCTTTCAGGGTCTCCAGGTAGGTGAAAGAAGGTGCTAGAACATTCCAGCAAGTGCCCCTTCCTATTTTCAGCTTCCCCACCTGTGTGCTCACTGGTCAGGGGAGTTGAGAGAGAGAATCCTGAGTATCGAGGGAACAGACTGTGTTTTCTAAGCTTAACATTCAAGAATGGCCAGGGATCCAAACAGCCTTTTTCTCTCCAATGTCCTCCAAAGCTTGCCCCATTAGCAGCAGGTGACCTTAAGAACACGTCCCCAGAAGGCACCATCTGCCGAAAGACAGGACCCACAGTAGCTCCTAGAATGAAGGCAGGCACACAAGCAGCAGAGAGGCTCTGGAAGAAGCAGGGGTGGAGGGAGGGCCCAGAGCGGGGGTCTGGAGCGGGGCTGCAGCAGGGACCTCTGCCTTCTATGGGCACCCTCAGGGGATAGCCACGTTTCTCAGCATCAACCCTGTCCCCTGAAACATTATTTGTTAAAAAATCAGTTGAAAATATGAACAGAGACCACATCAGGATTTGGAAATCAGAAATATAAAAGCAGTGGTCCTGTTAGGCAGGGGCCGGAGAGCACTTCTCTATTTAAATGTTGTTTTTTGTTATAAGAATAACAGGTTATAAGTTTGTGCCCACACCAATAAGTGTGGAGGAAGACTCACTCAACACATCTGAAAAGGCTAATTCAATGCTTCCCACGTTCTAATCATTCACAATTTTTATCAGATCTGAATAACACCTGAATTAGGATTCTTAGGGAATATTTTCCTTTACATCTACCCATTTTTAAAGCTCAATGCTCACTGAAATCTCCTCTTAAATAATACATATGAAAACTCATTTCTGATGTGCCCATTATATTAAAATGAAAACATAACCATTGATTTTTGTTTTCGTTGCTCCAAGCGCCCCCTGAGAAGGCCTCCTCTGCCTCCTGCTACAGGGACTTTAATTTGGAAAATGCTGGGCGGGTCTTCCCTGTTCACGGCTTGTTTTCCCGCACACACAAGTACAAGCTCATCGGGGCCCCAGGAGAATCCGCCTGAGCCAAGGATACAGCAGAGGAAAGTGGGAAGGGCATGCCATGGCCCTCGCACAGGCTCACGGTCCCGTCACCTTGTGAAGCTGAACTCAAGACCCAGGGGGGCCCAGTGCGAAATGCCCCACCTACCCTCTGCATCTGCATCAGGCCTCACGAGAGCAGCCCTCACCAAGCCAGCATTGATTGAAGGTTCCCTGACTTGGTTTCCTTTCTTTTCTTTTTCTTTAAGTTAGAGACAAGATCTCACTGTGTTGCCCAGGCTTGGTCTCAAACTCCTGGGCTCACGCAATCATCCTGCCTCTGCCTCCCCAAGCACTGGGATTACAGGTGTGAGCCACCGCACCCCCGGCTTTGTTTTATATCTGGCCATGCTCTAAAGAAAGTGGCCACGTGAACAATATCTTAAAAGTTCTGCTTAACCGCGACACAAAAGAAATGGTCAGCAGTGGGACATGAAGCCCGAGTTCATGGCTCTTTCTTCCACCCAGGTTCTTGTGTGTCTCATGTTGGGGGCATGAAATGACTGAATACATGTCTGGGATTAGACCAAGGAGTGGTGCAGAGTTGGGGCCCAAACAAGGGTATGTGGCTATTATGATCAGTTCAACCACAACGGCCCCTCTGTCAGAAGTCACCCTCCAAGCAGGCAAAGTGGTGTTCTTAGAAATGATACCCTAGTGAAGAAGGGCAAGTTTGGAATCATGGACACATGAGCGATAAACCCAAATGGCCTCCGACAGCTGGACCAACCACGTGCCAGGAATATGCTGTAATAGTTCGTCCAGTCTTCACAGCAACTCTATGGGAAGGTCCTTTTCTTCACTCACTTTACAGAAAAGGCTTTTCAAAGAGAGGCAGTGGTTGCCCAAGATCCCCACAAACAGGTCGGAACCGGAAGTGGAACCCACGCCTTCTGGCCCCAGAGTTCATGCTGCGGACCGGCTCTGTCCAACCTGAAGATTATTAAGAAGCGAGAAGTCTGGTGCGGGCTGAGGGGAACTGGAGACGGAAGTCCAGGGCCACCGCGGCTTAGCTCCAGCCAGCCAGAGAAGTCAGGAGAGATTTCTCAAGAAAAACAGGAAATCTGTGGAAATTTCCTATTTTTCAATGTTGACAGCTAATTTTAAAATTTTAACCCAATGCCTGTCCAACCGAATACAGCCACAGGCCAGAATCAGCTCAAAGCCCTCTCATGTGTGACCCTGGTGTGCAGACAAAACTTGTCCAGTAGCTCTGATTTCCTGCTGGTCCCACCACAGTCTCCTTTCTCGGGTTCCTCATCTGTGATAGTCCCGGGCACGGGAACCCCTGGCACCTGCACCATCCTTGTCCTCAAATGAGATCGATTCCAGCATGGTTGCTGGAGCTTTCTGGATGCCTCTACTCCAAAGAGAAGCCGTTCCCTAGAAACCCAGAAAAAGCCACCACAGAGATGCCCCCGCCCTTCCCGAATCCAACGCAAGGAAAGAGCACATATTACTCTCCCGTCCTCCTCGCCCCTGCCACCGAGCCCATGCCGAGCCCATGGTTGTTTTTTACTTTGTAAAAATAAATAAGCCTGGGATGTTTATGGAGCTGTTTGAACTCAGGAACAGCTTAAACTATGAGTTTGTAAACCTGACCGTGGTTTTGGGCCTCATAACCATTACTCCAAATTCTGGTTTCCACAAAGCCCAAGACGTGTCCTCCCACATGTTTTTGCCTTGCTAAGCTGTTGTTTATTTTTACTGGAACATGGTCCATATTGTCCCACAATCATGTACAATGAACTCATCACAGAAGGCCATCTGATGTCCAAAATGCCTTAGAGCTTCATACGAGGCCTGCATTAAGCTTTGTTCCTCCCTAGAAATCATAAGTTTCATTTTGCCTGGGAGAAAGGAACTTGAAGGCTCCAAGCTGGTTTGGATGGCAGAGAACAATTTCCCAGAAAATTTGCAATGTGGTCCAGACGTGCATTGCCTGAAGCCTGGATACGAGACAGCAGGTTACACTTCACACGGTAAAAGCAAACGAAAGCAAGTCGATTCCCAGTTTTTCTTTTGCATCTCCGCTCTGTCCATGGCACGACTTTAGCCACAAGCCTGCGACTGCTTGCCAGGACGGTTCGAGCCACTCTCGATAAATGTAAAAGAACCAAAACCAGGCACGAGTGTTCGTGGGTATGCCCTGCCCGCTCACCGTCAACATCCCAGAGCCGAAATCACACGCAGGCGCCATGCCATCAATTTCCTTCCCACAAATGCCACGGCCCTGTCCAATCCCCACCGTGACATCGCTGTGTCTGTTTTTTAGGAAGGTTTTTTTTTTTTCATCTTTTACAAGATTAAGTATTTTGATCTCACATCTCTGTAAGAGGATGTTATAACTTCCAGCCACCAGGACAAGTCTCTGCTTAGTAACTTCCTTGCCTGTATTCCTCCCTCCCCTGCCCTCCGATCCGTCACTGACATTCTCACGCATTCTGCAATTGATGAGAACCTCAGGTTCACATCTGCCAGTCACCAGAGGAGCAGGTGCTCCCTGATAATGAAATGCATGACAAAGATGCCGCAGGGATCAGCCACTTACCTTCAGGGCCACACTGCTCTGGCTTGCTAATGCAGGAGCTGTTGTACCTGCCATAATAGAGAAGCGTGACTCCCTTTTCCTCTTTCAGGTAAATGCCTTTGTTGACCTTCCCTTCCACAATATCTAAGGAAGAAAAATGACAACATCATATGTTAATAGCCTTCTGAGATTAAAAGTCTGAAGATGTGTGTCAGACCTACAAATAACTTATGTGTAAGTATGTGGTATTATTTAATTGTACATTTATAACATCATATATTATTCTATAATATTAATATTCATAGCATCAGTAATATTTAATTATTAGTAATTAAATTGTAAATAATTTATGTGTGTCAGATAAAATTTAATATTAAATGATATTAATATATTTGTATATAATATACATGTATTATATACAAATGCATACAGACCTTTGCATATGGATTTCATATTGCATATCATATCATATGATGATGTGATAATTGTGATATTTGCCAACAGATGGGTTACCAAGCATGGCATGGCGACAGCCTCCTGTCCTGGAATTTGACTGTGCCGACCTGCTTTTCGAGCCCTCCCTACTCCCGTCCTCAGGCTGAGCGTTCCAAGTGGAACATTTCAGTGCAAGTGTGAACATGGAACTACAGCTGAACTCCTTCTCCTTTTGAGTTTTAATTGAAATCCCCTGCATCTGGACAGGTACATTCGGGATTTTAGCGAACCCATTTTCAGGTGCCAGGAGTAAAACCCCGAGTAACATTTTGCATAGTCCCAGGAGAGCCTGCAGGTGACAAGCCCAGCTGGCTGCAAACCCCGAGGGGCACTGCCCCGTCCGATCATCTTGTTGTGTCCTGTTCCCATGGCCAGGGTATCTGATGGTGAGGGTGTGGGGTAAATGGTTTACAGAATAGATAAGTGAAGACTATAAAAATCAGGAGTGAGTAGGATTTACTGTTAACTGGGGTCATAGTTGCTCAGAGATCTTTGCTACCACATGGGTTGGGGAGAATGTCTGAACCCCTGGCAGCCATCAGCCCAGCTGAAGACACACGGGAGAGCCATCAGGGTCTGTGGACCTGACCCCAACCCCAGCTCAGGCTTTCCAGCCACATTGTCACATGAATAACCAGCTCTAGGGACCTCAGAGTCTTTCCTTACTGCTTTTAAACTCATTTTTTAATTTTATCCCATTTTTGCTGAAGGAGACCTATATATTGCAAGGTTAAATGGATCACTAGTGGTTGCGTGATTGAGCTAGGCTGTATAAACCCCTAAGTCAGACTGCTTGACTGGAAACATTAGTTTTGGAAGCCAATCACCTTACAGGTGAAAGAGCAGTCAGTTTCTGTGTTACAAAGGATCACAGGGTAAGATCGACAGGGTCAGAGCTGGCTTCTACACTGATCTAATAAATGCCTCAGTTGCTACTACCCCTTTTGCTTTGAGCTTCATGTTGAGCCATGTAGGCTCTGGAGGTTATCAAATAAGACAACAATTTAACCATGATTCTTGTGGGTATATGTTTCACAAACAGCTTCTAACGATTTTTGTAAAGTCCAGCTACAGACGAAATGCTGATTTTAATGTTTGTAAGAAATAAAATGTTTGATGAGGTATTTTTAAATTAAATTTAATTTCCCATTAAAATGGCATGTTTTTCCTCCCCCAAAGAAGACAATTCATTTAAAAATCCAAACAATCTCTATGTTTAGAAAAGGTCTCATCTTGGGTCTGTTTTGTTCTGAAAACAAGCAGCTGGCTTAGAAGATCCTGGGAACTTGAAAGAATATATATACCTTCTAGTGCGGTGGTCCCCAGCATTTTTGGCACCAGGGACCGGTTTCATGGAAGACGATTTTTCCATGGATGGGTTGGAGAGGTTGGTTTTGGGATGATTCAAGTGCATTACATTTATTGTGCACTTTATTTCTATTATTATTATAATATGTAATGAAATAATTATATAACTCACCGTCATGTAGAATCAGGGGGAGCCCTGAGCTTATTTTCCTGCAACTAGATGGTCCCCTCTGGGGGTGATGGGAGACAGTGACAGATCACTGGGCATTAGGTTATCATAAGGAGTGTGCAACCTAGATCCCTCACATGTGCGGTTCACAGTAGGCTTTGTGCTCCCAAGAGAATCTAATGCTGCTGCTGATCTGACAGGAGGTGGCACTCGGGTGGTCATGCGAGTGATAGGGAGCAGCTGTAAATACAGATGAAGCTTCACTCACTCACCCACCACTCACCTCCTGCTGTGCAGCCCAGTTCCTAACAGGCTACGGATTGCTGCCAGTCTGTGGCCCAGGGACTGGGGACCCCTGTTCTAATGTATTGCAATCTTCCTTTAGACTTCACCCTAGTGGTTATTTTTTAACACCTTGGATCTGCTCTCTTGACTGGGACATTTGCTCACTTGCTAGCCAAGACATAGTGAATTCAGATACTACCAAACAGAATTGGCCTTAGAATTCATCGTAGATCCAAACTTGACAGAACGAAGAACAAAAGTACATAAATGCTCACCTACGGTTGCAGAGAGATTTGAGTAGGCAGAGTCATTGGAATACACAAAGGTAGCATTACGGGAAGGAAGCACAGTGAGCTTGTGGGTTCGGGATGCTGGGTGAAACAACAAAAAGAAAAAGCACAGCAAGTGAGTGAGACAAAAGACAAATGGGACCAACATATCTCTCAACCTGCAGCAGGCACGAGGAGGGGCTCTTTCATCCAAGAGCACCCTGGACTTTCTCTTTGGACCTCACGTCCCCCAGCCTCCACCACCCTTGTTTACTTTGGTCAGCAGCTCGGCCACTCCAATGGCCCCACTCAGTTCCCACGCCAGGGCGTGATGGCTGCTGAATTGGCTGCAAGCGATAGTTTTAATTTCCTGGCTCCAACACCTATGTAGATACTTAGTTGAGAGATATGAAATTGAACTTGGCCACTTATAACACAGGCTCAACAAAAAGATGAATGGTTATGATGTCACAAGGACTGATGAGACAGACACTCTGCATGAAAACGACTGTGTGAGATGATGACAAATGGACAAAACGACGGAGAGTTCGGCAACAAACGACAAAGCTGCATATCCTCAAAAGGCTTGCCAAAGCCATTCGCCTGTCCCCAGCAGCAAAATGTGCTCATGGGGTCTGTTCTTTTCTTTTCTCCCTTAAGAAGCCTGTAATCAAATTGAAATATGCCAGCATAGCATTACAACCTAGAGAAGGCATCCAGTAGGGAAGTGCAGAGAAACCTTCCACATTGCAGTGTTCCAGGACAAACAGGGATATATTAGTGCTTTACTGGAGGTCAATATATTCAGGGAACAAAATTCAGCCACAGTGTGTAACTGTATCTGTGTAATTCTATCACCTTAGGAGAAGAATTTTTCATAGGTAAAGGTCTCAGAGCACCAAGAGTTACTGATTTAAGCCACCACAATGAGTTCAGGTATAGGGGTGAGGAGAGAAAGACACTGAGAGTTATTCAAGCTCTTGTTTGGAAAAACTCCTAGCATTTTCATTGCTGGGTCCTGGAACAGTGAGCTGTTTCAAGAAGGCATTTCCACTTGATGAAATGACCCCCTTTCCACGGCTTTAAAATAAAGGCCTTGAAAAAAGAAAACTAGATGCCAACAAGGGAACGTGGTTTGTTTGAACCCGAGCCAGTCGTAAAACAAACTTGCACAAGGGCTTTCTCAGCCCCGCCAGGCCGACCCTTTGGAAAAGACATCTGGCTCTAGGGTGGTTTCCAAATGTGGCCATATTGCTGCCCTACAGGCAGGCGAATGAGAGCGATGCTGGGCAGGGAGTGCATGGCACCCACGCAGGTGCCCTTCACGGAGTGCGTGCTCCTCAACTGCGCCCCGCTCTGAGAACACCAGCAACAGAGGCAGCACTGATGGTTCTCAGTTTGCAAATTTCAAGGAAACATTTCAGAAGCTTCAGTGGTGATGTCCAGCAACATATTAAATCACAGGAGTGAGGAAAATGCCAGTGTGTCAATGTGGAAATCACAGTCACCGGCAATACATAGTTTTAAAACTAAAACGCCTCCCACGGAACCAGAACAGGGGCGACCGAAGCACGTGCTAGGATTGCTGTACAGTAAACCCTCGCCGCCCATGTCAGCCATCTGACATGATCAAGAGCAATCAGTAAATAAAAATGGAAAACCATCCTAAGTCATACAAAACTTAGGGTTTTTAAAAAGTCCTTATTAGAAAGGAAAAAAAAAATACCCAGGAAGATGTGAGGTTTCTCCTACCAGCAAATGTCTGAATTAACTCAAACAGAGACTATTTGGAATTGGGTCTCATTGGAAACGTCTTAGGCGATGCTTAATCTTTTCAAATGGAGCTGATGTGTGGAGAAGCTGATTGGTAGATGGGGATGCATTTGCTGAATGAAACAGGGGCCCTTCAAACATGTGAGATGGTCTTAGTTGGCATGACCTTTGACATCTGCTTCAAATAGGCCCCTGCTGTGGCCAGCGTGCAGATGACGCCAGTCCATTCAACCTAGAAAACAGACTCCTGACTTGCACATCGAGGCATCCTCAGGCCAAGCTTCTGTTTCAAGATTGTTGGGGAAAATGCACATTTTAATCATATTTTGAATCAGAAATTCTCCCATTCAATATATAATAGCTCTCTCTATAGAAATTCTAGTAAAATACTTTGTGGCCTGGCACAGTGGCTCATGCCTGTAATTCCAGCACTTTGGGAGGCCAAGGCCGGAGGATTGCTGAGGCCAGGAGCTTGAGACCAGCCTGGCAACATAGCGAGACCCCATCTCTACAAAAAAAAAAAGCTTTGAAATAACTATTATGGGAAGTTACACAAGTATTTGTTCATCTCTGTCACCCTGGCTTCAAAGCAGATTCTGTCCACATCTGCTCCCCTGATGGCCCTGGGATTCCCGGGCCCACAGCCACTCTCAGCACCCGTGTCTCTACCTCCAGTTGTATCCTGAAGTTCATGGATCCCATCCACATTCTCCAGCGGCCAGTAATGGGAAGCAGATGCCAACACCTGAAATCCTTGGGGAAAAAAGAATAAAAGTTTTAAATCATCATTAGGGGGGAAAGAACTAAAGGGTAAGAACCGCTTAGCATACACATTATGGGGGAAGAGTAAAAGGATCACATGGCTATGGGAGATACTGAAAACTTATTTAATAAAATTCAACACACACTCTTGGTTAGAAAAGGAAACTCTTAAATTAGAAGTTGGTAAATAGTTCCTTAACTGGACAAAACAGGGTAAATAGGAATAGATGCCTCTTGTTGCACGAAGACAGAAGCCACTGCATTTACTGGTGACATACTAGAAGCTTGCCCATTCATGTCAGGAAAAGATAAGAATGTTCCATATCCCGCTGTTATTACCATTGTTTTAGAGTTAATATCTAATGCAATCACACTATAGAAAAAAATAAGGGTAAAATCATTTTAAAAGAGGAGAAAACTAACATGAATGGTATGCCAGACGCTGAGGTCCCTACCAAGCACTTCCTCATTTCATGCTCACAATAATCTGTAAGATTCTTAGCCAGCTCACTGTAGATGCAACACTCACAGGGTAAGTCTTTCTCAGTTTAATCCTGGCCATTCCATTTTCCCTCTATGCTTCCTCCACACTAAGCATTACTCGGTTCAAAATTTCCTCATGATCCTTGTACTTTGAGTAAACATAACTTTATGCAGGTATGTTATTTGCTATTCTGCTCTTCTCATTGAATGCTATATGAATTATTTCTTTGTTTCTATCTAGCCCTCATAATTGAGTTTGGGTAACAGTCTCTTGAGTGGCTGCCCCATAACAGGTTTAACCATTCTTCTGCTAATGAACAATCAATAGCTTCCATCCTTATTCGTACAGGTGGCGCTGACATGAGTGGCTTTATGCATACAATTTTAGTCTTCTCTGGGATTAATCGTGTGGGATTCATTCCCAGAAGTGGAAATAATGGGTCAGATGACTAAACAATAATCAACTGCCCCAAGTGACTGCTAGATCATAGAAAAGGACAGACTAATAGTCCTTATGTTAGTCCTTGTTTAAAAAAAAAAAAAACTTTTTAAAGAGGAGATAATAAGATCATTGTTTTCAAATGATGTATGCCTGATAACCAAAGTGGAAAACGATTACAAATAGGAAAAGAATTTCGTAAGTGAAACACTATTACAAACAATAAAAGAATTTAGCAAGGAGGCTTGTACAAATTTAATATACAAATGTCAATTGCTTTTCTGTATTCCAACAATAATGCTACAAAAAAAGAAGAAGAGTTCTCCTAAGTGCAGCCAACAAAAAGAAAATATTTACGAACACAAGAATAAGAATTGTATAAGATTTTCATGAAGAAAGCAAAAAATAATAATTCTGAGGGACGTGAAAGAACGCTTGAATGCATGAAGGATTCAACCTATTCTTGGAAAACCCGACTCAATGTCATAAACTATACTTTAATCTATGCGTATTAGGAAATTTGTTGTAAAAATGCTGAGAGAATTTTGTGGGGGAGATGTCTGATTTTGGAGTTTTTATAAAAAATAAGCAAGAAAATCTGGAGAAGAAACAGAAGAGGATAAAGAGAGGAGGTTCACACTCAATGATAAGGCACAGCATAAAACCACAATAAAGATGGCTGATTGCTACACGCGGATAGACAGTTCAGCGGGAGAAAAATCCACAAAGATCCCTAAGTACATACGGAAATTTAGTTTGTGATAAAGGGGGTCTTTTAGTTTTTATTTACTTATTTATTTTTTGAGATAGAATTTTGCTGTTGTCGCCCAGGCTGGAGTGCAATGGCGCGATCTCAGCTCACTGCAACCTCCACCTCCTGGGTTCAAGCGATTCTCCTGCCTCAGCCTCCCGAGTAGCTGGGATTACAGGCACCCACCACCATGCCCAGCTAATTTTTGTATTTTTAGTAGAGACGGGGTTTCACCATGTTGGCCAGGCTGGTCTCGAACTCCTGACCTCAGGTGATCCACCTGCCTCAGCCTCCCAAAGTGCTGGGATTACAGGCGTGAGCCACCGCGCCTGGCCCCAGAGCTGGTCTTTTAAATTAGGGGAGAAATATTATTCAACAAAGACATTGGAAGCAGTTCACTATCTGGAAAAAATTAAGATCCCAACCTCACTCTTTATACCAGAACAATTTCCAGATAGATCAAAATTTATATGTAATAAAATAAAACAAAACACAAAAGCTTCTGCAGAAAACAGGCTATACATTTGACAATATACCTTTTTAAAATTTCTGTGCAGAAAAAAAAAACGAGCAAAATCAAACCGAGGAGTGTTATTTATATAATACATATTACAGAAAAAGGTACTGATTTCTTTTTAGAGGTATTAAACGTATTATATTAGTAAAACTCCTACTATTAAAAAGAACCAACAGAATATTGAGGCAAAGGAGATAATCAAATAGTTAACGAAAAAGAAATAAAAATTATGTATAAATATATCAAATGATGCCCAACCTTGCTCATAAGTTTAAAAAGTATATTAAACAACAACGAGCCTATTAGAGTTCACCCATCAGACTGGCAAGCAAAAAGTTAGCTATACTAAGCTGGCAACTTCCACCACATTTCTGTTGGGAGTTCAAATCAGTACACCCCTTCTGAAGGGTAATTTGGCAATATCTATCCCAATTTTAAGTGTACATTCCAGGCCGGGCGTGGTGGCTCACGCTTGTAATCCCAGCACTTTGGGAGGCCGAGGCGGGTGGATCACGAGGTCAGGAGATTGAGACCACGGTGAAACCCCGTCTCTACTAAAAATACAAAAAAAATTAGCTGGGCGTGGTGGCGGGCGCCTGTAGTCCCAGCTACTCGGAGAGGCTGAGGCAGGAGAATGGCGTGAACCCAGGAGGCGGAGCTTGCAGTGAGCGGAGATCGCGCCACTGCACTGCAGCCTGGGCAACAGAGCAAGACTCCATCTCAAAAAAAAAAAAAAAAAAAAAGTGTACATTCCCTTTGATCTAGTAATTCCACCCCTAGGAATTTATTCTAGAGATACACTTATATATATGATCAAAGACCTCTATGCAAGGCTTGTTTGTTGCAGAATTTTTTAATAGTATCAGAAACCTGAGAACAGCCTAAATGCTCATCTACAGAGTGCTGGCTAAATAAATATAGCACATCTACACTCTGGACTGGAATACAGCTGGGACGAATACTAAGGTTCATAAATGCACTGAGATAGCATATTCTTTCACTGATATTGTCTAGTTTTTAAAAATTAAGGTGATAAAAATGTGTATACTATGAGCTATTTGTGTAAAATATAGTTGGTTCAGGGCAGGGGTGGAGAAGAGAAGAGGAGAGAGAAGAAGAGAGAGAGATGTCTGGAGAGATACCGCAGAAACCAATACTGCTGTTTTGGGAGTGAAGAAATAAAAAAACTGAGTGCAGGTGTAAGAAGATTTACATTGCATTATCTTTCTGTTCTATTTGAATTTTTCTTTTTTTCTTTTTTTTTTTTCTTTGAGACGGAGTCTCGCTCTGTCGCCCAGGCTGGAGTGCAGTGGCGCCATCTCTGTTCACTGCAAGCTCCGCTTCCCAGGGTCACTCCATTCTCCTGCCTCAGCCTCCCGAGTAGCTGGGACTACAGGCACCTGCCACCACGCCCGGCTAATTTTTTTGTATTTGTAGTAGAGATGTGGTTTCACCGTGTTAGCCAGGATGATCTCGATTTCCTGACCTCGTGATCCACCCACCTTGGCCTCCCAAAGTGCTGGGATTACAGGCATGAGCCACTGCACCCGGCCTCTATTTGAATTTTTCAATCTGTATTCCTTTAGAAATATTTTAAGGCTTGCTTTCACAATTGAAGTGCCATAGGTAGTTATGAGCATACCATCATTTTCAGATAAGAACTGACGCACCCCATCTAATATCTGAATTTTTGTCCACAGGGTGCCAAACATCCACACGTGTCCCGTTCCTTGGTTCCACTTTTCAATTTGCATCTGTCCCTCCAGTTTCATGTACACAAGTTCAAAATGCAAGCCAGGAACAAAGTTAACTCTGTAATATGAGCTAAAGAGAAGTATCTAAACAATAACTTAAGTGTCTTGTTACTCTCTAAATAAAATAGCCCTATCTAAATAAAGTAGCATGTTAGAAAGTAATGCCTGACTTCAGTTGATTTCCAGTGGGGATAGTTCTGCTATTGTAATGCAATATGAAAAATCTGAAATGCAAAAATCAAAAATATTCATTTTCATTCCTACTGTGCTTTTTTTTCCCCCTAATATCTAGGATATTCATTTTGAAGAGGACAAAACCTCATTGACTTGTTATTCAAGTCATCTGGGAAAAAAAATTGTAAAAGGAAATAACATCTGTTATACAAAGAACAGATGTGTCTTCAGAATCTTCATCTTTATAAAATAAACCCTGTGGACGATAAAGCCCTTCCTATTCTTTCCATTTACAAATGGCCACAATCAGTCCTGGCAGAAAGGCTGACAGAATAAAGTGATGGTGTCTCGTTCACCCCAAAGCCAGCCAGGGTTCATAGGTGGCCAGTGATGAGAAGAGCGGGGTTGAGGCCAGAACACTGCCTTCTCTCCACACCACTGCACTTCAGACAAGTGTAAAACACCTCAGTTGCCACAGATGTTTTGCAACTAGCAACACTGACTGGAAACAAGCAATGAAGGGGCTGCAAGCCGTGACACCGGCAGGGGCCGGCGAGTCCTGAGAAGTGACTGGACAGAGTCCAGGGATGGCATCCAAGGTAGTTAACAAGCTGGAAGGCACAGGCCAGACTCATCAGAGCAGGTGCTGGAAACCATCAGCTGGTACCCCCGGAGTCATAGGGCAGGAGAGGCTGTGGCGACGCGGAAAACTGTGCCCTGTCTAAATTAAGCAGCGCCTCCTGTTGCCGAAGCATTGCGGCTCTGCAGGAAGATTTGCCCAGGATTGTCAGGTCTTCATTTTTTAAAGCGGAGTCAGAAATTCAGATTTTTTTAAAGCAAAATCTATCAAAATTTTAATGTTAGCCATTTTTTAAAATAAAACATTGTGTGGTGCTGATGGGATGAGCTGAATTCAGCCCACAGGTTCCTTCTCCAACTCGAGGAGTAAAATAACTCATAGTCTTACAAGTTTCATCAGAGCAAGAAAGTCTCATTCGTTTGGGAAGAAGGCACTCTGTGGCACTTTTCCCATCGAGAAGGTGGCATGAGACCATCTAGCTCTGCAACCACCTCGATTTTCACCAAACTCTTCTAAAGACTAAACGTCTTCTTAGGCAGGTCGGCCAGCCAAGCAATACCATGGCCCATTTGAGAACTCCAAAACAACCCCAGCCTGCAAAACAAATAGCAGGGGACAGAGCCAGAGAGAAAATGGGGGGGTGGGGAGGAAGAGAAAGAACAAGAGAGAGAGAGGAAAGGGCAGAGAGAGAAAGGGGTATTTTCAGCCCACATCACCACAGTTCTTCAGAATTAATTTATCATCCATATGTAATGTTTTAAGTTTGGGGTGTGTGTGTGTGTGTGTGTGTGTGTGTGTGTGTCAGAGAGAGACATAAGAGAGAGATGAAAGACAGAGTATTAATACTCAAAACAAGTTAATAAAACCTTTAATTTTTCCTTTTCCATTTTTCTTCCAGATTTCCCTATTCTTCTCCCTTCCCTGTTACTTGTTCCTTGTGTGAGTCCAGGGAAACCTTTATCCCTTGGTTTCCTGTAGGGAAATAATCTTCAGTGTTGCACTGACTTGGTCCAGCTGGAATCTATACCACACAGAGGAACGCCGGCCCCTGCCGATGGTCGGGCTGGCCTTCGTGGCTCCATCCTCCTTGGCCTCCAACGCATGGAGCTCATTTTTCCTGCACAACTTTGCCTGCTGTTCCCACTGCCTGGAATGCTGTTCCTCACGTTTTGTGTAGCTGATCCTGATTCAGGTCTCAGTTCACAGGACCCCTCCCCTCATGCCACCCCTTTGTCGCCACCACCATCCACTCTTTCTTTCAGGTCCTTATTTGTTTTTTTCACGGCATTTACTATTGTTTGGGATTTTTTGTTAGTATATTTGTGTGTTGTCTCCTATATCAGACTCTGTTCCTTGAATGTTCTATTTACGCTGTATCCTCCATGTCTAAGACAAGGGGCCCGGGAGGTGTGTGTGTGTGTGTGTGTGTGTGCGAGAGAGAGAGAGAGAGAGAGAGAGAGAGAGACAGATTTTTGCATTTGAAATCTCCCAAATTTTTAATATTAGCAATTTAAAAACTAACTATACAGGTAGAATGAATGATAAAATGCAAAAATAAATACATGAATAAACATAGAATGTAATTATCTGTATAATTCTAGTATTTAGAAAATCTCTATTTGCCAAATTTCCATTTCTTCAATCAGATATAAACATTGTTTTTTTAAAATTCTATTATAAATACTACGAAGACGAAGAATCCAGTTTCTGCCATGGCCTGGCAGTTCTGACAGTTCTTTAGAAACTCTAAGGCATGATGGAGATGTAAAGAATGATAATTACTGTAATTATCTGCTTGGCTCCCAGACCCCTAAATAGAGCGGGTGAAGTGAGCCGCCCCAAACTTCTGGAAACGGCTGGAGCCAGCTGTGCCGTGTGCCCCGGGACCAGGAAACTGCTGGGTAATGACATGCTTCGGGTTTGTTTTAAGTTCCCTTTTCCTCATTACAAATGTCATCTATAAAAGGGCATGCTTATAAACTTTTTAAGAATGGCCTGCAATTTATTGGCCAGTGCCACTTATGGATTCAGATTAATCAACCATCACAGCTTCATAAGGGTGTCCCTGGGGAGCAGAGGCAAGAAATCGGGCAGCCTGGGGCCCTGGAAAAGCTTCCAGATGTGGGGAGGGGCCCGGACTCTGCCGACCCTGGGTTTTCCTCTCCAAACCTGCCTCCTGGCTTCCCTGTAAAGTGAGAAGGTGGCTCAATAGTCCCGACAGTCCCTCAGCTACGACATTCTATAATGCCTCCAGAATGACAATCTACGGTCACAGATAAGCACAGAGTATGCAAAGGCTTAACATGATTTCAAGTTGTTTGGCAATTACTTACAAAACGAAACACCTCTCTACATGGTAGACATAAAGATCTGGCAAATATCTGGCTACCTCTGCCAGTGTAGACAGGCAAACCAGGTAATACACGCCAAAACAGCCACCTGTGAGCCGAATGCATGCTGGTTGGCTAGCTTTATTGACGCGGTTTACCAGACGTCTAGCAAATCTTCAGTGACTGTGCATAGACAAGTCAATAAATATATAGATATTTTTTGAGACAGGGTCTCACTCTGTCACCAAGGCTGGAGTGCAGTGGTGTAATCACAGTTCACTGCAGCCTCAAACTTCTGGACTCAAGTGATCCTCCCACCTCAGCCTCCCAAGTAGCTGGGATTAGAGGCATGCACCACCACGCTCAGCTAAATGTTTATTTTTTATAAAGATAGGGTCTCACTATGTTGCCCAGGCTGCTCTTGAATTCCTGGGCTCAAGTGATCCTCCTGGCTCAGCCTCCCAAAGTGCTGGGATTCCAAGCATGAGCCACTGCGCCAGCCCAACAAATATTTATTGCGTGCCTCCTATGCATAAGGCACAGTGCTGAGTGCCAGAATGAGAAAACAAGAAATGCTTAATAGTTGTGAGAACCTTTAACAAAATAACCCAGTTGGGTGTGGTTGTGGTGGACAGTAGGCTCTTGCCCTGCACTGGAGACTCCTCCTTAAGGCTCCCCTAGCACCTGAGTGAACCTATGTTCCGGTACTGACCACTTGGCTGCTGTTTTCCAAGAATCTCTGTCTGTATCTGTCTCCCCTAATTCCCCTCACGCTGTGAGCTTCTTGGGCTTAATACTATGTCTTCTGAGCCCTGCGACCTTGAGCAAATCGCTTGGTCTGTCTGAAAGACACGCTTCCCCACCTGCGGTGCGAGGGCGTGGCACCATCGCAGGGCTCTTGCGAGGATGATGTAAAATCGTTGAAAGGCCCAACGTGCAGACAAACTGGCCGGTTTTCATAGCTGTTTAGCACTCTTTAGAATGAAATGCTACACGTTAAGGAGCTGTTCTCTTGCGATGGAAACAGGTTGCTTCTATTGGTGTGTTTGTGGCGCCCGTGCCCGTCATGAGCGCTCCTGAGGAGACACGCCAGGGCCAGGCTTCCTCTACCAGAGCTCCTCGGGGGCAGGCGAGCCTCAAGGATGGAAGCTGGAACATGAAGGAGGCCCCTAGATTCTGGTTCACACAGACAGCCAGGGATGGGGCTTTTCAGCAGGAAATGAGGTGAGCAGAGTCTGAGATGTGGGAAGAGAAAACAAAAAGAAAGCACTGGGGCTGGGTGTGTTGGCTCACACCTGTCATCCCAGCACTTTGGGAGGCCGAGGCAGGTGGATCACCTGAGGTCAGGAGTTTGAGACCAGCCTGGCCAACATGGTGAAACCCTGTCTGTACTAAAAATACAAAAAATTAGCCAGCTTTGGTGGCGGGCGCCTGTAACCCCAGCTACTCAGGAGACTGAGGCAGGAGAATCACTGAAACCCAGGGGGCAAAAGTTGCAGTGAGCTGAGATCACGCCATTGCATTCCAGCCTGGGTGACAGAGTAAGAGTCTGTCTCAAAAAAAAAAAAAAGAAAGGATTGGATAGGATGGAGGGAGAGGGGGAGGGAGAGAAGGAAATGAGGGAGGAAAACGGAAAAAAGAAAATGAGACAGGAAACAAAGTGAGAGAGAAGGCAGGAGAAAGGAGGGGGAGGAGGGGAACAGTGAGGGGGAAGGGGAGAGAAGGAAGGAAGGCAGGCAGGCAGCAGGATGTTTTGTTCATGGAGGACACCTAAGCGTTCAGCAAATGTGTCCACCTTCACCATTATTCTAAAAAGGAAGGAAGGAGGAAAGAAGAGAAAAAAGGAAAAGGTCAAAAACAATTTGCAGTGAGAGGAGGACGAGGAAGGATGAGGAGAAAAAGAGGGACTGCTAGAAACTGGAAAGCTGAGGGGAGAGAAACCTTCCAGTTTCAAGAGCTCAGGAGGCATGGCCGCCTTCACCATGCTTTCCGACACAGACTGCGGGTCACCACGCCCTTCCGTCCCTTTCTACTGTCATCAGCATGGCCATGGTTTCTCTAAGACAGTGCCTTGATCAGGAAACATTGATTTCTACCCTAAACCCAGACTTGGAAGAACAAAGCTTCTATATGGAACAAAGACTGAGTTCAAACTGCTCCTTCAAGTTTAGATACAAGAATGCAAGTGCATGTGTGCATGTGTGTGTGCATGTGTGTGTACATGTGTGTACATATGTGTACGTTGTGGATACGTGAGCTGTGTAAATGAGTGTACATGTGTGTGGATGTCAGATGTGTGTGAATGTGTGAGGGTGTATGTGTGTGCATGTGTGTGCACACGTGTGAGTATGTGAAGACGTGTGTGGATATGTGCATGCGTGTGTGGACATGTGTGTGGGGTGTACGTGTGTGAGCATGTGTGTATGTATGTGCATGTATGTAGAGATGTGCGAACACGTGCAGATGTGTGTAGACACGTGGACTTGTGTGAATGTGTGCACATGTGTATGCATGTGTGTAGAAATGTATGGATGTGTGTGGATGCATGTGGATGTGTGTAGTCTGACTGTGTGTGGTCATGTGTGTAGACACATGGATATGTGTGGGCATGTGTGAATATGTGTAAATACATGTATGTTGACACATGTAGACATGTGTTGGCACATGTGGGTGTGGGTGTGTGCATGGATGTGTATATGTGTGCATGTGTGTCTACACATATGAATTGTGTGGACACTCGTGTGGATGCATGTGGACACATGATGCATGCAGATGTGTGCATATGTGTGGATGCTTTTGCATGTGTATGCATCTGTGTCAACATGTCTGATGTGTATGGATGTGAGTTATGTGTGTGGACATGTGATGTGTGTTGGCACATGTGGCCATATGTTGACACATGTAGACATCTGGTATGTGTGTGTGTATGCATATGTGTCACCATGTGTGGATGTGTGTGATTTGTGTTGGTGCATTTGGGCATATGTTGACACCTGTAGACATCTGGCATGGGGGGCATGTGGACACATGTGCATGTTTGAGGATGCGTGTGGGCTCTGTATCATAAGCAGAAGTCCAGGGAGAACCCGCACAGATTTTCTCCAACACTGACCAGCAGTGAGGGCCATGCTGGGGCCTCGGGAGCCACCTGCCTGCTGCAAGAGCCAGGTGCGCAGCTCTGCCTGACCACCCTGCAGTTCAAGGAGCTACCTCTCCCCTCCTCTCAGTCCTCTCCCCTACTGGAGCCCAGCCCAAGCCAGGAGGCCTGCATTCACAAGAAGCAAGGTGTCCAAGGTGGACACGTCCTCTCTTTAACGCAGCGCTGGGCATGTTTATTCATTCCCAAGTCACAGGAGCCCTTGTTTCATTCAGCGATTTGGCTGAGGAGAGGGGAATGTGTGGAAACTCACAGCTTCCACACCTTTGTAAAAGGAGCTCCCCATGCATGTGGACGAAAGAGAGGTGGCAGCGTCCCCACCCCCGAGTTGGTGAATGGAGGTGGTGGCGAGGCGAAGATGCCTGGAACATCCTGGCTTGGGGCTGCCGGGCAGCCGGAAAGGAGACAGAGGCTGAGGGCACAGCCCCTGGCCCTAGACCCCAGCAGGCTCCTGGTGCTCCACCCAGGAAAGGGGCTCTGCCTGCAGGCCTGGGCACCGCTCTGGGATCTGCCCACAGTGCTGGCCTGAGTCCATTTGTGGTTGATCATTAAAGCCTGGTTCCCAGCCAGGCGCAGTGGCTCACATCTGTAACCCCAACACTTTGGGAGGCCGAGGTGGTTGGATCACCCGAGGTCGGGAGATCGAGACCAGCCTGGCCAACATGGCAAAACCTTGTGTCTACTAAAAATACAAAAATTAGCTGGGGGTGGTGGTGCAGGCCTGTAATCCCAGCTGCTTGAGAGGCTGAGGCACAAGAATCGCTTGAACCCGGGAGGCAGAGGTAGCAGAGAGCCGAGACTGAGATCTCACCACTCAACTCCGGCCTGGGTGACAGAGTGAGACTTTGTCTCAAAAAATAAAAATAAAAATAATTTTTTAAAAAAGTCTGATTCCCCATGAGAGACAGGCAGGGCCATACAATAGCACTCAGAGGGGTGCCCAGCCAAGCTCTGGTGGGGCTGGGGCAGAGGCTGTGCTCACAACAGGCTTCTCAGCAGGGGTTCAGGCACTAGCAGGGTCTCCTCCCCACCTCCTGCAACTTCCAGCAGGGAGCAACAGCCCAGTGACTGCCCGCTGCTCCCAGAAAGCCTCGTCTTCCCATCCCTGCCCCTGGCTGACCGGAACGTGTGCCCACACTCTCAACAGCAAAGGGTGTGTGCCTCCGAGAGAAGCCCCGTCCTGATGCTTCCTGGTTGGGTGTCACAATGGCCACAGGAATGTGGCTCTGGGGCTGGAGCAAGGGTGGCCCTCTATCCTGAGTCCCACTCGTGGCTGCTCCAGGCTAAGCTGGTCAGCACTCTGAGGCTGGAGGTCCCAAGACCCTGCTATGGGCCAGAGCTCCAAGTCCCCGCCAGTGAATCTGCCCTGAAGACATGAGATGGGCATGGTGGCTCACATCTGTAATCCCAGCACTCTGGGAGGCCAAGGCGGGCAGATCACCTGAAATCAGGAGTTCGAGACCAGCCTGGCCAACATGGTGAAACCCTGTCTCTACTAAAAATACAAAAAAAAAAAAAAAATAGCTGGGTGTAGTGGTCCACACCTGTGATCCCAGCTACTCAGGAGGCTGAGGCAGGAGAATTGCTTGAACCCAGGAGGCAGAGGTTGGGGCCACTGCACTCCAGCCTGGCCAACAGAGCAAGACTCCATCTCAAAAAGAAAAAAAAAGGAAGAAAGGAAGAAAGAGAGAAAGAAAGAGACAGAAGGCATTCAAGTGAAGGAGATCATATTTCCTTAATCACAGCGTTTCATATGACCCAGCTCAAGGGGCCCAGAACCACTTCTCCGTCCACCGCTCAGCCGGTGAGGGTTAGCGGAGCTGCCCAGGGTCCACAGTGTGTGGTGAGGCAGTGAGGTCGGGGACGAGGAGCCCAACAAGGGCCATTGGCTGATGCCTCAGAGATGAACAAGTGCGCCGTTCCTGGGATACCCACACTAGGCGGGGGGAGGGCTGTGCTCAGAGTGAGAAGGAAACACTCTTACCTGGGTGGTCCTGCGATCTGGAGTAGACGCCACGCACCTGCGCACAAAAGACCACAGTGTGAGACACGCTCAAGGAAAGCCTCCGGAGAAACCCAGCCCGTCGTCATCCTGGCCACTCGGGGACATTACCTGAAAGTTGTAATAAAATAGCAGCAGCCAGGAGTACCAGCAGCACAGCCGCAGCAGCTTTTCCATGGCTCTCTCGGAGGTCAAAGCTCGGAGCCAAGTGAAATTCCTGAGGGTCTGTGAGAACGGGACCTCTTAACCTTCACTTCCTTGGAAAAGGGACATTTTCACAGGGTCCAGGGGAGAAAAAGTTCTGTCTCCTTAAAGTTTGTGAAACGCAGCTGTCTTGGAGACCTAATGGGTGTTTCTTCCTTGTCTCAAAACTTGAGGTTCTTCAGTGATCAATAAACACGTTGCGATGACCAGAGCAGCTGTGGAATGCAGGGAGGAGAAACCCAAACCCGACTGGCAGTCCTGGGAAAGCAATCCCAGGTCACCGCTGTGACCGTGACCTGCGCCCCGGGGACGCGAGGCTGTTTGTCCTGCGGTATTTTCTTTTTATTTCAAGAGCCTCCGTTTGTCTCAGTCAGGTTTGGAGCTTCCCTTTTCTCTGAAGAAGGTTTCCTGCGTGGTTTTTCCCTGGAGCGCCCGCCTGCTCCTCAGGCTTGTCCTGCGGCCGCTCTCGAGCTCCTTCTGGTCTGGCTCAAGTTCACACCTCCGTCCTGCTCTCTGGGTGGAGGGGGAGTGAGTGATGTAAGTCTCTCTCCTCAAACTTTGTTCTGTTCTCCTTCTCTATTTATATCCCCACTGCTGTGTCCTTCCTGGGTCCTAACTCCAGCCTCTTAACAACGGCTGAAATATTTTCAGGATCTCAGGCTCAGAATCAAACCAAACAGACGTGTGTGTGTGTGTGTGTGTGTGTGTGTGTGTGTGTGTGTGTGTGTTACTGACGCCTTCTGGTCAGCACCTTCAAAGTCAGCATAAATATTAATAAATACAAAATGCAAAACAAACCATAAACTCTGTTTAGATCTGAGTCTTGTTTGCCCCCAAAAAAGAATGAAGTTGATAGAGGGATGGAAATGAAAAACCAGCACACCCACTGTGCCCTCCATATTAAGCGTTGACCACATTTTTCTCTCTAATCCTTTCAGACGTCAGTGAAAGCTACGGAATTAATTACAAGGTACGCTGCGCAATTATACCATACCACATATCCCCCACCCCAGCACCACGAGGATGTTCTCAATGTGATAGAGAAGAGCCCCTTCGCCAGGCATGCCTCAGTTTACCGAAGACCAAAGTTTATCCGATCTACTCCAAATACACATGGACACACAGAGACACACACCCTATAATTGCCGTCACAGCTATATTTGCTATGTGATTTAAGTAATATTTAATATTTACCACCTCATACTTTCTCCAACATTCACCAGCTGTGCTCCTAGGCAAATTACTCGATCTCTCTTTGTTTTCGAATTCCTCATCCACAAAATGGGAGTCAATAGTTCCTCCTCCTCAGGGCTGTGACAATAAGTTAGAGGACAGATCCAAGGCTCTTCAGGCAGTACTTGGAAAATACGTGGCACTCAATAAATGCTATTTTTATTAAGAAAAATTATCACTCAGTAAATGTTGGCTATGATTATTATTAGCAAGTATAACATAACACCCAGTAAATGTTAGCTGATACAGTTATCTCAATTGTCCTGACTTTAAATGGGAATTAAGAATCCTGAATCCAACATACTTCCTAAAGAGGATAAGAAAATGACTTCCAATCTCTGTGGGATAGAAAAACAGAAAGTGCTGTCAAAACGTTAGGTAATTATTTTTAACTTGTGCCTGCAACCTACAACCACTCAGATCCTCTGACAGCCTGAGCCTCTCGGTGGAGCTGGAGAAGAGTTCCAGAGAGTTCCATCTCCTAGCACTGGAGAAACTGTGAACTCCAAAGGCCCGGGGCTGTCTGTAATAACGACCTTTATCCTGTTGCTCAGGCTGGTTGGCTTCAGGGAAAACTAATTTACAACCTTTACCTCTGCCATTTCATCAGCTCTCCAGTCCCCCACTGCCTCGCGCTGGAAGAGGTGAAGCGAGGGACAGGCAGTTGCAGGTTTTTCTCAGCCCCAGTTTTAACCTGGAAGAATTCAACAGATTGCTAAATATGCAGACCTTTCCCATCTCCATGACTGAACAAAGCCAGCATGGTTTCTTTTAATCATAAAATTGTCATCAGATAACGGGAGACACCCCGATTCAATGGCTGTAATGAAAACTAGATAGAAAAGCAATTCAGCAGAGCTTGCCCTGCAGGCATCTGCACTCATCCGCAGACTCACTCTGACTCTCCATCCTGGACTACAGTCTCGTGCCTCATGCTATCTGCCTGCGTCCTGCCTCCCGCCTCCATGTAAAGCAGCGTGTCCTAAAGCCTGGAGAGTTGAGACAGGGCCTTGAGTGGTCCGTGGGCCTGGAACCAAGCGCCTCTGATGTCTCTGTATGTCTCATTCCATCACCCAAACGTCAGGGTGTTCGGCACCCAAACATCGGGGTGTTTGGTTCCAAACATCACGGTGTTTGGTTCCAAACATCACCTTGACAGCAGGTCTCCCTCTCCCTAAAGCCCTTCCGCTGCTGCATTTTCTCGATCCCACTAACGACGACCCAATGTACTTCATATCTTAGACGTTCATTTCCTTTATTGTCAGTCTCTCCCCACTGAGGCGTAGGCCCCATGAGAGCAGAGAACTTCTTTCTGCTTGTTCGTTCTGTAGCCCAGCCCCGAGAACAGGGCTTGGTACTTGGTGGGTACTCAGCATTTGTCACCGAACCCAGCCTGGCTCTGCCCTCCCGCAGCAAAGCCAAATATGGACGTCGAGATTGCAGCGAGAGGGAGTGAGGCATTTAGAGGAGGGCGCCAGGTGAGGAGAACCTGGCAGCTCACACTTCAGACCTGAGCTCCCCCTACCCCCGACATGGCTGATGGGGGAGGGTTTTTCAAGGTGGAGAGGCAGAGGTTACAGGCTAAATCCCACATGAATAATACCTGGAGGCTGCACATTGATTTGACCTAAAAGGCCAGGACATCTTGAACTGGGGGCCCAAAGGTCATATAGGTAGATTCAGAGGTTTTCTGATTTGTGATTGGTTAAGAAGGCAAGGCTTTGTCAAAAAATTTGAGATCAGCAAAAAAGAATGTTAGCTCTGGCCTGTGGGCATGACCTCCTCCAGACCCCTCAGGAAGAAATTTAGAACAAAGAATAGTGGTGGGCCCAGAGGGGTGGATCCCAACACTTTGGGAGGCTGAGGCAGGTGGATCACCTGAGGTCAGGGGTTCGAGACCAGCCTGGCCAACATGGCGAAACCCCGTCTCTACTAAAAATACAAAAATTAGCTGGGTCTGGTGGCACATGCCTGTTCTCGGGAGGCTACTCGGGAGGCTGAGGCAAGAGAATCGCTTGAACCCAGGAGGCGGAGGTTGCAGTGAGCTGAGATTGTGCCACTGCACTCCAGCCTGGGCAACAGAGCGAGACTCTGTCTCAAAAAACAAAGAACAAAGAACGGTGGTGGAGTTCAGCTCTCCACTCCCCCATATCTGAGGTCTGTAAGTCAACAGATCCATTTGGTGGGGGTCCAGCTTCTGAAAAACAACTCCGGGTGGTTTGTTACGATGTTGTCTTTAGTTTCTATGGGGAAGCAATGAATTCCTGACTCTAACTCTCTTGACTATTGTTTCACGCCACTATTACCTTCTTGCTTCTCAAGTTGCTCATGTATTTCTCAAGACTAGCTAGGTGGCTGGAATTCCCCTTGAAGGAACCCAAGATTTTATTGTATTTCTTTATTTCTTTTGAGATGGAGTCTCATTCTGTCACCCAAGCTGGAGCGCGGTGGCATGATCTCGGCTCACTGCTACCTCCGCCTCCCAGGTTCAAGCAATTCTCCTGCCTCAGCCTCCTGAGTAGCTAGGATTACAGGCACCTGCCACCACACCCGGCTAATTTTTTTGTATTTTTAGTAGAGGCGGAGTTTCACCATGTTGGCCAGGCTGGTCTCGAACCTCTGACCTCATGATCCACCCACCTCAGCCTCCCAAAGTGCTGGGATTACAGGTGTGAGCCACCGCGCCTGGCCCGATTTTCTTTTCTTTCTATGCTTGGGTGGGGAGTGCCCGGCAGGGAGCCTCACATTCAACATTCAAGTCATAGTTTTGGGCCACATGCATGTGTACTTTACTTAAGGAATGAAAAACATTGTTACGCTTTGGTAAAATATATCAGACTTTATTGGGAGGATGCTAATTAAATGTTAAAAATGAGACCTTACGTTGTGATTAGACTCCACTCAAAATTTTACAGGGACATAAAGTGTGACGCCAGCTGCCTATGGGAACGTAACTGGATTACTTGCAAAGCTGATGCCCTGTGCACAGCAGAGCGTGTTTCCTGGTGCTGAGCAGCTCAGATGTCCCAGGAGGACAGATTGGGCCTGAACAAAGAATTCTGTGGAGTGGCCCAAATGCTGAGGGAGAGCTGGACAAGCTGTGAGCACAGGAGTTCCTGATGCCTGATTCCCACCACTCCAAGGTGCGCCTCCCTCCAGCTCAGACCCTCCCATACGCCGGCATATTTGTGAGAGGCAGCAAGAGCTGTGTGTCCATCACGTTTACTCCTGTGTAGATAAGCAAGGCGGAGCAGCAGTTCGTAAGCAGTGTGCTAGGAGGGGTGTGCAGCACGCAACATACATGGAAATGAACGGTGTTAGAAGCCTGGGGGTGAATTCACTGAGGAAGTCACGTGAAGGAGTTCGGGAATTCTTTCTCTGAGCGGTTAAGGGATGGGACATTCTGGAAAGAAGCTACGGAATGGGCTGAAGCTCCGATGCAGCGTGTCATGGACCATGGGCGTGTGTTGTTTCTACTGGCCCAGCCTCCCCTCCAGCTCCTGTCGGCTTTCCTTTTGAAGGACGTTTCCTGTGAGCTCAGACGGGACTGTCAGAAGCTTCAGGTGTTGCGGGGGACTTGTGACCCAGTGGGAACACTTGCAGCTCCTCCATACCACAGGCACTGTGAATGGCCCAAAGGTGTACATGTGACCCACTCAGAACCAATCAGTGTCTTCCCCGGGATCAATAGATTGACCATGGGAGAGAAAAGACTCCCTCCGCCACTGCAGTTGCTAATCCAGAATGGTCTTCAATCAAGGCTGGTGATGCCCCTTTTTCCCACAACAAAGAAAAGAATTACACAGAGCTGAAGATAACAAGCAAACATGGAGACTCTAGCCACCTAGCCTTGGAGAGGGTCAAGAGAAAACCTGATGCTGTCAGCTGAGCCCTTGGATCCTACAAGACCTAAAGCCAGCATTCCCTGGCAGGCACTGAGAAATTTATGTTAGGCTCAAGCAAGTTTGAGCTTGGTTTCTGTCCCTGGTCATTAAGAGTCCCGGTCAATGACACAGATTTGAGAAACCACAATTAATTATATATTCAATGAAAAGTAGGCACAAGTAGGAAAAGTGACAGGGGCTGAGGCTGGAGAGAGTCAACAACATAATCAAGACGGCCTGTGTATGGGGCCCCTCTCGTTCACCTCTTTAAATCTTCTCTGCCCTACTTCTTATCTACCTACCAGTAGGATGATCAGCTCCACACTGGCTTCCACCAGCTTTGCTCCTGATGGTGATGCCCTCAGAAGCCAGAGCGTGCTCCACCCTGGGGTCTCTGACTCAACAGATGGGAGGCCCAGGGAAGCCCTGCAGCCTCAGGCATAAGCACCCAGAAACATGAGGGACTCGAGCCCATGAAGTGCAGGATCCAGTGGACAAACCTGCTTTTCTCCCTCCAACCATCGTGGTTGCAACACGGTAGCATTTCCCTGCATTGCTGCTTCCCCACTTCTGTGTCTGTTGCCCCCGTCCCCCTCTTTGGCCCCCTGGACTCACACTTGAAAGCACTGCTCACACGTGAGTGTTTGCACTGGGCTCTGCTTTCGGAGAACCAAGAACGAGACACTCGCGTAGGTTAGTCCCAATGAAGCAGCATCGTTTGTCTGGGGAAATCCCTGGGGTTTGTTGTCTCCTGCTAAGGAAATCAAAGACACAGACACACAAGGAGTAGGTTTAAGAGCAGAAAGTTTAATAGGCGAAAGAAAGAAGAGTGCTTCCTTGTGTAAAGGAAGGGGGACCCAGCGGGTTTCGGGGTTTGGGGTGAGATGTGTTTGGTTTTATAGAAGAGCTTGAGGAGGCGGTGTCGATTTACATAAGGTGTAGTGGATTGGTCGGACCAGATGTGTCATTTACATAGCCCCAAAGAGGCTGGCTATCCCACTCTAATCTTTTATTATGCAAATGAAGTCTTTACCTGGCTGGCGCCATGAAGCCCAAACGCGTGGCGACAAAGAAAAGGGAAGAGGGAACCTCCATGTTGAACATACCTGACTTCTGGGTTTCCCTTTTCTATTGGCACAGCTGCCAGCATTCACCTATGCAGGCTTCCGGCTTACTTATCTACACTGGCAGGTCAATTTTTCAGGCTGCTTTTTGTTAGAAAAGAAATGACTTGGAGGCTGCTTTCTTATTAAAAGGAAACCTTACCAAGGCCTCCCGGACCCTCACTAACTGCCTAAATCATTTCTTTTTAGCTCCGGTATCACCAAGGATCCCAAAGGCATTCACAGATAGACTTCAGGGATCAGGAAATGCTCTGGATCACATGCACTTTTTTTTTTTTTTTTTGGAGACGGAGTCTCACTCTGTCACCCAGGCTGGAGTGCAGTGGCATGATCTCCGCTCACTGCAACCTCCACCTCCAGAGCTCAAGCGATTCTCCCGCCTCAACCTCCCAAGTAGCTGGGATTACAGGCACCCACCACCATGCCTGGCTAATTTTTTGTATTTTTAGTAGAGGTGGGGTTTCACCATATTCACCAGGCTGGTCTCAAACTCATGACCTCAGGTGATCTGCCCACCTCAGCCTTCCAAAGTGCTAGGATTACCGGTGTGAGCCACTGCCCAGCCCATGTGCACATTTTGAATGTGCATATGTAAATTTTGGGGGGAGAAGGTCCATAGCTTTTATCCAGTTTTCAAGGAAAATGAAAGCAAGGATGAAAGTGTAAGAAACTGCTTAGTTAGTAAGGAGTGTTTTCAGCAAGAGTATGCACAGAGGACATTGCTAATTGCCTACCCAAATCTGTTCTCTTCTTTCTCTGTATGCAGAATTGCAAATATATTTGGGTGCCAATATGCACAGGTAAAAAGGTTACTTCCCTTTCAGCTAGGGGTGGCCATGTGACCTACATGCAATGAGAGACAGGCAGAAGTCTCTTGAATGGGCTTCTGAGAAGACATTTTGAAAAGGCAAACTCCTTTTGACCTTTGCTCTTCCTGAAGGCTTCTGACCTTGACCTTTCTGGCTGGAATGTGGAAATGCTAAGCTGAGGTGGAGCAGCTATCCTCAAACATAAGAATGAAAACCACAAGCTTTTCCTCCTGGGATGTAAAAGGCTGGAAATAACATCACTCCCATCATGAGAAAAAGCCAGGTAATCTACAAAATCTTAACTTTTCTTGAACCCGTCAGAGAGCTGAGGTTCAAGGAAATCACCCTGCCTGAGATCTAGGGGAAGACAGGTCTAAGGAGAAATGGGACATGAGCGTCATCTCGCAGGTGGCAGAGTATGAGCTCAACAGGTAAGAAGCATTCAGCAAAAGCTTTTGATGGATTTCTAAAGGCCAGTGTAGGCTGGAGTGAGAGCATAGACTGCTGGCAGCTGCACACCAAGGAAGTTTGTTCCCATCTCAGCTTCTTCTCCCTGGATGCCCAGCAGGGAGAGAAGAAGGACTAGGGGCAGGCAGGAGGCTGGAGAGAATCACTCTGCACAGCTGGAGACGTGAGTGGCCACCACTGTGCAAGGGCACGAAGCCCTGCCTGAACCTTTCTCCCCAAGGAACAAAGTCCTTGTGCTGCTGGGGGAAGGACAGCCAGCCCTGCCAGCCCCAGGGCACAGGGAAGAACCTCTGGGATGCAGTGGGGAGAAACTACCCTCTATTCCCAGGGCAGGGGCAGAGACTCTCCTGGGCCCAGATCATCAAAGATCTCCTTCAAATGGGAGAGGGGCAGGGCCACCAAGAAAATCCATCTCAAGACACAGAGACACAAGGTCCACCTAAGACTGAGACTGGGCCTCAGAACCTTCTCTATTCCCCATGCCCAGGCTTGCAAGATCCAGCGTTCTAGGACTGAGAGGGCAGGAGCCAGAGGAAAGCCGCTCTGACATTCTGGCACACAAGAAACGCTTAAAACTGAAAGTAGAGCAGAAACACTGAGAAAAACCTTCTGCCAAACCAAGCCCCACCCAAAGCACAAGATTCTGCCAGAGGAATGTGAAGCTACCAGTGGACCGAAGGCAACCATAGCAACAGAACCCAAACCCAGCTCAACTCGCCTGATTGACTTAACACACACATCACACACACATGCACGTATACACACCAACACACATACCTTACACACATGCACATAAACACACCAACACCCATACCTCACACATATGCACGTAAACACACACATCTGCACACACACACAGACACACATGCAAGGACACACACGCATTAATGACCTAGCAGGAAAGACTTTTCCCCATTTCCTGGCATAAATACTATTTATCTCAGTCTCCACTGTCCTATGTGTGGTGTCCAGCACTCATTCTAAAATTATGACACACACAAAAGAGAAAGAAAAAACAACCCACTGCCAAGAAACGAAGCAATCAAAACTAGAAGATAGACCATTTTAAACAGCTGTGATTAATATGTTAAATGTTTTACTGGAAAAATGATGAAAACACTGATGAACAAATGGAGAATTTCTGCAGAGAGATGGGAATTATATGAAGGAGTCAAATGGAAATGCTATCACTAAAGAAAAGCAGATAACAGATGAAACATTCCTTCTTTGGGTTCACCAGTACACTCCACACAGGCAAGGAAATGGAAATGCTATCACTAAAAAAAGGTAGGTAACAGATAAAACATTCCTTCTCTGGGTTCATCAGTACACTCCACACAGGCAAGGAAAGAATCCATTAACATTGTGATAGGTCAATTAAAATTATCCAAACCGAAACACAAAGTGAAAAAATATATATATATTTTTAAAATCCGAGCATGAAAGAGCAATGTCACAATAGCAAATAATCTAACATATGTGTAATTGAAACTGTAGATGTAGACGTGAGAAAATAAGACAGAAGAAAGTTTTGAAGACATAAAGTCTAAGAATTTAAAAAGAAAGAAAGAAAGATATTCAATTACAGACCCAAGAAGCTCAGACAATCCCAAGCAAGATAAATATCAAACACACACACCCCTAAAAACATTTAGACACATTATCATCACACTGCCAAAAATCAAATATAAAAGCAAAATCATGAAGGCAGCAAAAGGAAAAATATACACTGTGTACAGAGAAGCAAAAATCAGAATTACAGTAGACTTCTTATCAATAACTATGTAAGCCAAAGGATGATGTCGTGAAGTATCTAAAGTGCTGTGGGGTCAGGAGGATGAGGAGGGCTCTGTCAACCCAGAATTCTATACCCAGGAAGAATATCTTTCAGAAGTGAATGACAAGTCTGGGAAGGGGGTAGGGGGGAGTGACTGCTACTGGATACAAGCTTCCTTTGGGGGTTGTTGAAAATGTTCTGAAATTAGATAGTGATGATGGTTGCACAACCTTATGAATATACTCAAAACCACTGAATTTTACACTGAAGATGAACTTTATTGTGTGTAAATTATATCTCAAAAAAAGACAGAGATATAAACTATTTTTCAAAGAGAAAGTGACAGAATCTATTATCAAAAACCAGAACTACAAGAAATGTGAAAGAAGCTCTTTAGACAGAGCACTGTGACACCACACAGAAACCTGGATCTACACAAAGAAATGAAGACACTCGGAAATGATTAAATTTGAAGTAAGTATAAAAGGTGTTTTTCTTATTTTCAGTTGCCATAGAGAGAAAAAATTGACTGTCTAATGATAAAAGAGTAGAAGGTGCTGTGGGTTGATAGCATTTGTAAAAGTAAAATTTATGACTAAACGTAATAAAACGTGGGAGGAAGGAAGTAGGAGCACCCTGTCCTGAGGTGCCCACACTATACATGGAGTGGTATAATATCAGAAGGTAATTTGAAGAGATAGGTTCTATGACAACCACAGGGGGCAGGAAAAAAGCATTTGGTAAGCCTTAGGACAACCCCTGGGAGAAAATGTTACAGAGGGATAAATAATAAGCCAATAATATACACGAAAAAGAATCATACATTCTGAATTAATCCAAAAGCTGATGGAGAAAGAAGGAAGGAGAGAACAATGGACAGATGGAACAAATAGAAAATAACTGGCAAAGATGTCCAATTTTATTCCAATCATATCAATCATTGCACTGAGCTTTAATGATCTGAATACACCAAAGAGAAGACAGAGATTCCCTGGATAAAACAAAAAGACCCAACTATATTCTATCTACAAGAAACACATTTTAAATATAAATACTTAGTGAGGTTAAAATCAAATAAAAGAAAACTGGAGCGGCTGTCTGGAGTGGAAAAAGTAGACTTCAGAACAAGAGAGACCATTAGGGATAAAGAGGGTCATTACGTAAGGATAAAGGGGTGTGTAGGGACCAGCCCCACAGGGTCAGTGGGCTTCTCCCTGTGTGTGGCGACGACAGTGTAGAAATAAAGACACAAGGCAAAGAGATAAAAGAAAAGACAGCTGGGCCCGGGAGACCACTACCACCAATGTGCGGAGACCGGTAGTGGCCCCGAATGTCTGGCTGCGCTGTTATTTATTGGATACAAAGCAAAAAGGGCAGGGTAAAGAGTGTGAGTCATCTCCAGTGATAGGTAAGGTCACGTGGGTTACGTGTCCACTGGACAGGGGGCCCTTCCCTGCCTGGCAGCTGAGGCAGAGAGAGAGAGGAGACAAAGAGAAAGACAGCTTACACCATTATTTTTGCATATCAGAGACTATTAGTACTTTCACTAATTTATTACTGCTATCTAGAAGGCAGAGCCAGGTGTACAGGATGGAACATGAAGGCAGACTAGGAGCGTGACCACTGAAGCACAGCATCACAGGGAGACGGTTAGGCCTCCAGACAACTGCGGGAAAGCCTGACTGGTGTCAGGCCCTGCACAAGAGGTGGAGGAGCAGAGTCTTCTCTAAACTCCCCCAGGGAAAAGGAGACTCCCTTTCCTGGTCTGCTAAGTAGCGGGTGCTGTTCCTTGACACTTTTCGCTACCGCTAGACCACGGTCCGCCTGGCAACGGGCGTCTTCCCAGATGCTGGTGTCACCGCTAGACCAAGGAGCCCTCCTGGTGGCCCTGTCTGGGTGGGCATAACAGAAGGCTCGCACTCTTGTCTTTTGGTCATTCCTCACTGTTTCCCCTCAGCTCCTATCTCTGTATGGCCTGGTTTTTCCTAGGTTATGATTACAGAGCAAGGATTATTATAATATTGGAATAAAGAGTAATTACTACCAACTAATGATTATTGATATTGATATATAATCATATCTAAGATCTATATCTGGCATGACTATTCTTGTTTTATATTTTATGATACTGGAACAGCTCGTGTCCTCGGTCTCTTGCCTCGGCCCTGGGTGGCTTGCCGCCCACACCAACAACACATAGCAATCCTCGGTAGGTATCTCCCTAACTAAAGAACCACAAATACATGACAAAAGCCACTATAGCTGAAAGGAGAAATGGACAAATCCAGTTATATTTAGAGACTGCTCTCTCAGTAATCAACAAAATAAGTAGACAGAAAATCAGTAAGGATACAGAAGACCTGACTAACATTATCAACTTACTTGGCTTAATGACATTTACAGAACACTCCGTCCCACAACAGAGAAATGACATCCTTTTTCAGTGCACATAAAATATACACCGATTAGACCATACTCTGGGACATAAAATAAACCTCAGCAAATATGAAATTTTGAAATTCTATAAAGTATGTCCTCTTAATCATAATGGAATTGAACTAGAAGTCAAAATGAAAGAAAGGTAACTATTTGGGTGACAAAATGTTCTAAAATTAGATTATGATGGTTTTTATGTGAGTGTCAATACACTGAGAAACATTGAACTGTACACTTTAAATGAGTGAACTTTATAATAAATAAATTACTAGAACTAATAAGTGAATTTAGCAAGGTCACAGAAACAGGTTCAACATGAAAAAAATTAATTTGCTTTGATACAATAGCAATGGATGATTGGGAATTTAAATTTTTAAATGCTATTTTAAATATCATTTTACATATGATATTAAATATCTAAAATGTAATTTTTAATTACCATGTATAATAACAACATCAAAAAATTAAATACTTCCCTTTTTAGGGAAATTTTTTGGAGTGTTGGACAAATTTTGTGTCTTGTTATGGTAGTGGTTGCATGACTATGTGTTTGTCAAAACTCATGGAGCTGTACTCTAAAAAGAGTGATTATTTTCGTATGAGTTACACCTAAATACACCTGCCTGAAATATCCCATAAGCTAAGAATGGCAGAGCCACAGGCTAGAAGGTGCTTGAGTCCCTGGTGACATTGCAGAACTGCCATATTGCCCCTTTACTTACCTAAGCCACTGGAATCTTGTGTTTATTACATGTACTTGAAAAATAATCTGGGCCAGGCGGCCTGTAATCCCAGCACTTTGGGAAGCTGAGGCGGGCAGATCATGAGGTCAGGAGTTCGAGACCAGCCTGGCCAACATGGTGAAACCTCGTCTCTACTAAAAATACAAAAAATTGGCTGGGCGTGGTGGCGGATACCTGTAGTCCCAGCTACTCAGGAGGCTGAGGCAGAAGAATCGCTTGAACCCAGTAGGCGGGGTTGCAGTGAGCCGAGATTGTGCCACTGTACTCCAGCCTGGGTGACAGAGTGAGACTCCATCTCAAAAAACAAGAAAAAAGAAAAGAAAAAGAATCTCTAACTGACACAGTATGACAAGTGGATTAGGGCCTCATCTTGATTACTCAGGTGATTTCTCAGTCCAGAGTGGCTTTTTTACTTTGCCTCTGAACTCAGTGAAAGTCATGGGATACCTACCTATGAGCCCATTTTTATTTTCACCCACCTGTAACTGAGGAGTAAACAACTCTAGATATTAAAAGGTGGAATCCTATTAGACAGTGAGCCACTACATTATCATCTGTCATCACCACCACCACCATCACATGACCAATTAATAGATCGTCCAGCAAACAGAATGATTTGTCATTTGGAAGCAAAATCAACTGCAGGGGAAAAGACAATCAATTACCTTGCACCTTTTAGAAAGTCATGCTGAACCACTGCAGCAAAACTAGCCATTAATTAATACCTCACTCACTGTCTCAGTGAATAACAACGTCAAGCTCAAAAAAACCCCCAAAAAGAGAATTGCATGTCAAGGGACGTATTCTGGGGAGAGCCTATACCAACAAGTGTTCTAATACTTCATTTTGTGAAAGCCCTAGAAAGAGAATTAAACTAGAAATCAAAAAAGATATCTGGTTTGAAAATCAATTGAATTGTACCACAATTTTGTGATGCATGAGGTACTATAACTTAACCCGTAACAATAAAAGGAATTTACCATAATATCCTTCCACAAAACCTTCTTCAAGACAGTATCAGTCAGGGTGCTCTCTTGCAAGAAACAGAAAATACAACAGACTTAACCAAAAAGGAGAAAAGTATGTATTTACGCTCAAGCTATTAAAATCCCAGAGGATGGTATGGCCATCTTCAGGGCCTAGTCAATGGCATCAGGAATTTATTTTCTATTTCTCAGTCTCCACTTACTTCCTGTTGGCTCCATTCTCTATCAGCCTCGTGCCTCACTGTCACAAAACGGCTGCTGAAACGTCTTCCTACACCCTAGCATCTGCAGAAAATGTCTCCTGCATTTCACTGGGTCATGTGCCCATCCCTAAACCAATCCCTGTGATCAAGGGAATGTGTTGAGCTGACTGATGCAGGATTGAGTTAGGTGTTCAATCCCTGGGTCCTGGGGCAGACCCACGTGCAGGCTGTAAGGGCTGATAGGAAATAGAGCAGTCATTGATGCTGTTCAACAAATGTCTCTAGTTCTACTTCCAGGCACGTGCAAGGATTTCATTTCCTGCTCATTTGAAGTTAGTGTGACTATATGCCTTGCTGTGCCTCACAACAGGTGAGTGGAAATGATACATGTCACTTCCATATGGAAGACCATACTCAAGTTTTCACTGTCTCATTGACTGCAGAAACATGTGAGTGAGTGGATGAAACCTTCAGCTGAGTGACTCCAATGAGCTGACCCTCTCCAGCAGTCCAAGTTTTATACATAATGTGAGCAAAAATAAGATGAAATTTTGTTGTCTGAAGCCACTAAGATGTTGGAACTGTTGTTGCTATAGCATATACCTATAACCTATACTAACTGATATAGTGGGTAAGGAATAGAATGAAAATCAGAATCTGGAACTCAAAGAAGGGTGAATGAATGTTGAACAAGCAATCAGTCAATTTCCACTCCGCAGTGGTAAACTGCTGGTTAAACTTTCATTCCTAGCCAGTGGTACCTCTATTCCTCATGTCCCTGGGCTCAAAACATCAGAATTATCTTCCCCACCCTACTCTTCTTTGCTGGAAAACTTCCAGCTGGTCACGAGGGCGGAGCCCTCGTGTGTGGGATTAGTCCCCTTATAAGAAGAGACATGAGGGAGATGATCTGTCTCTGCCATATGAGGACAAAACAAGAAGGCAACTGTCTGTAAACCATAAAGAGAGCCCTCACCAGAACCTGAGTATGCTGGCACCTGATCTTGGACTCCCACCCTCCAGATGATGAGATATAAATTTCTGTTGCTTAAACCCCAGTCTATGGTACTTTGTTGTGAAAGCCCAAGCTAAGCCACCATGCTGCAGAAACACTGCCCTTTATTCTCCACCTCATCATGGTCATTCCCTCCTGGAGGACTTTGCCCATCTTGTTTCTCCTGTCTGGAATCCTCTGTCTTTATTATTATTACTCAGGTTTTAGTTCAGTTGCCACCTCTTCAGAGAGAACTTTTCATGACCAATAATAGATTATATAGATGTTGAAATTATCTGACAGAATTTAAAGCAGCTATTATGAAAATGTTCAAATGAGCAATCACAAACACTGTTGAAACAAAAGTTAAAATAGAAAGTAGAAAAGTTCTCTGGGATTAACATCTAATCTGCTTTTAGGCTCATTTGCTTTTAGGACAACATCAACCGTACCTGTACCATAACAAATGTCTCTCATAGGAAAAGTTAAATTATGTTTACAACACCATTTGATAGAATTAGAAACACACACACACACACAAAAGTAGAAAAAAATTAAAAATATAAAGAAAAAACAAATGGAAGTTTTAGAGCTAGAAAATACAATAACAAATAAAAAAGATGTTGAACTTGAAGGTAGATCAATAAAGATTAAGCAGTCTGAACAATAGAGAAAAATGATTAAAAGAAAAACAACAGAATATCAGGGACCTGTGGGACAACAAAAACAGACTAACATTTATGTGTTTGATATTCTGGTAGAAGAGGAGAGAGTGTGGTGCTAAAACAACTTTTTTAAGAAATAATAACTGTAAACTTTGCAAGATTGATAAAAAACATAAACCTACATACTCAAAAGCTGAGCAAATCCCAAACAGAAATCCATGCCCAGAGACATCATAATCAAAGTGCTGAAAACTAAAGGCAAAGGAAAAGCAGCAAAAGTAGGCAGAGAAAAAGAGCACATTACATATAGGTAGACACTATTCAAAATAACTGAAGATTTCTCATCAGAAACCATGGAGGCAAGAAAAAAATATTTTTCAAAAACTAAAATAAAATAACTATCAACCCGGAATTCTACATCCAGCAAAAATATTCTTCAGGAAGACCGGGCACAGTGGGTCACACCTGTAATCCCAGCACTTTGGGAGGCCGAGGCGGGTGGATCACAAGGTCAGGAGATCGAGACCATCCTGGCTAACACAGTGAAACCCCATCTCTACCGAAAATACAAAAAAATTAGCTGGGCGTGGTGGCAGGTGCCTGTAGTCCCAGCTACTCGGGAGGCTGACGCAGGAGAATGGCGTAAACCCAGGAGGTGGAGCTTGCAGTGAATGGAGATCACACCACTGCACTCCAGCCTGGGCAACAGACCAAGACTCTGTCTCAAAAAAAAAAAAAAATTTTATATATATATATTCTTCAGGGAGATGATAAAAACATTGTGAGATAAAGAAAAGCTAAGAAAATTTATATCCAGCAGACATGCTCTAAAAATATACTAAAGAGGCCAGGTACAGTGGCTCATGACTGTGACCCCAGCACTTTGGGAGGCAGGAGGGTAACTTGAGGTCAATAATTTGAGACCAGTCTGGGCAATAAAGCAAGATCCCATCTCTACAAAAAATTTAAAAATTAGAAGTGTGCGGTGGCACACACCTCTAGTCCCAGCTACTTGGGAGGCTCAGGTGGGAGGATCACTTGATTCTAGAAGCTCAAGGCTGCAGCGAGCTATGACTGCACCACTGCACTCCAGCCTGGGGAACAGAGCAAGACCTTGTATCTTAAATAAAAAAAAAAAATAGATATGGTAAAGAAAGTTCTTTCGATACCAGAAGAAAAAAAAAATGGAACATCAGGAATAGCGAAAGAGTAACAGAAGTGGTAGATATCTGGGTAAATATGATAGAATATTCTTCCCTTCCAGAATTTTAAAAAATACGTTTGACAGTTGAAAGGAAAAAATATAACATCGTCTAGTGGAGTTTTTAATATATGTAAATGTAATATGTAAGACAACTATTGCATAAAGACAAGAGGAGAAAGGAACTTTAGAGTGACAAGATTTCTACATTCAAATTAAAGTAGTAAAACCAGGCATGGTGGCACAGGCCTGTATGGGAGGCTGAAGGGGAAGGATAGTTCGAGCCCAGGAGTTCAAGACCAGCAGCCTGGGCAGTATAGCAAGACCTTGTATCTAAAACAGACAGAAAAAACAAATTGAAGTTATAAAATGTTGATTCTATATAAACTGAAAAGTTAAGACTGTATTTTGTAATCCCAAGATTAACCACTGAAAGATATATACCAAAAAATACTCAGAATCAAAACAAGTTTAAATGACCTGCTAAAATATGCTTCAATAAACCTAAATAAGTTAGAAAAGGGGAAACAGAAGAACCAAAAAATCCAATAAACAGACAACAAATATTAAAATGATAGACCTAAATCCAAACTTACCCATAATTAAATTTAATATATGCCAATTAAAAGATACAAATTGTCAGATTAAATTTTATATAATGATGTAAGTATATGCTGTTTACAAGAAACTCACTTCAAACACGACAATAGTGGTAAGTTAAAAGTAAGAGAATGGAAAAAAATATATATATATCTCGCACAAATACTAATTTTATTTTTTTATTATTATACTTTAAGTTCTAGGGTACATGTGCACAACGTGCAGGTTTGTTACATAGGCATACATGTGCCATGTTGGTTTGCTGCACCCATTAACTCATCATTTCATTAGGTATTTCTCCTAATGCTATCCCTCCCTTAGCCCCCCACCTCATGACAGGCCCCAGTGTGTGATGTTCCCCGCCCTGTGTCCAAGTGTTCTCCTTGTTCATTTCCCACCTATAAGTGAGAACATGTGGTGTTTGGTTTTCTGTCCTTGTGACAGTTTGCTCAGAATGATGGTTTCCAGCTTCATCCATGTCCCTGCAAAGGACATGAACTCATCCTTTTTTATGGCTTCATAGGATTCCATGGTGTATGTGTGCCACATTTTCTTAATCCAGTCTACCATTGATGGACATTTGGGTTGGTTCCAAGTCTTTGCTATTGACAAACACTAATTTTAAAAATCAGACTGGTTATATTAATATCAGACAGGATAGACTTCAGAACAAATAAAATTATAAAAGATAAAGAAAGATAATATATAAGCCAATTCATCAAGAATATAAAACAATACCAAATGTGTATGCACCTAACTACGGAGCTTCAAAACACATAAACAATTGACAAAATTGAAAGGCTTAATGGACAAATCCACAGTTAAAATCAGACACTTCAGCATTTCTCCCTCAGTAACTGTGATGGTTAATTTTATATGTCAACTTGACTGGGCAAAGAGATGCAGAGATAGCTGGTAAAACATTATTTCTGGGTGTGTCATTGAGGATGTTTTGGGAAGAGATTAGCATTTGAATCAGTAGATGGAATAAAGAATATCCACCCTCATTAATGTAGGTAGCCAAGATCCAATACATTGAGGAAGGAAGAATTTGCTCTCTTCCTGAGTTGAAATATCCATCTTCTCTGCTCTCAGACATGGGAGCTTTTGGATCTTGGGCCTTCAGACTCCTGGACTTATACCAGTGCCCCACTAAGTTCTTAGGGCTTTGTACTTAAACTGGGAGTTACACCATTGTCTTCCCTGGTGCTCAGGCTTTCAGACAAAAACACACCACCTGCTTTCCTATTTCTCCAGCTTGCAGAGAGCAGATAGTAGAACTTCTCAGGTTTCATCATCACATAAGCCAATTTCCATATCAATCTCTCTTATTTATAGAGAGGTAGGTAGATAGGTAGACAGATAGATAGAAACATATCCTATTGGTTTCGTTTCTCCAAAGAGCTGTGACTATAGACTAATAGGCCATACTATGAGGCAGAAAATCAGCAAAGGATTTAGAAGAAATGAACAGCATGATCAACCATCTGGATCTAATTGACATTTATGGAACACTCCACCCAACAACAGCAGAATACACATTCTTCTCAAGTGCACATGAGAAGCATTCACCAAGATAAAACAGACCTTAATCAATTTAAAAGAAGTAAAACCACACAAAATATCCTCTCTGGACATAATGAAATTGAGCTAGAAATCAACAACAGAAAAAATAGTAGGCAAATCTCAAATCACTTGGCGATTAACAAATATACTCCCAACTAATCCATAGGTAAAGTATTAACTCTCAATGGAAATTAGAAACTATTTGGAACTAAGTGAAAATGAAAATACAACATACCATAATTTGTGGGGTATAGCTAAAGCAGTGCTTAGAGGGAAATTTATAGCATCAAATCCATATATTAGAAAAGAAAAAAAAAGCCTCAAATCAATAATCTAATAAGTTGCCACGTTAAGAAACTGGGGAAAATAGAGCAAAATATATTAGAAAAGAAAAAAGAGCCTCAAATAAATAATCTAGTAAGTTGTCATGTTAAGCAACAGGGGAAGATAGAGCAAAATAAACCTAAATCAAGCAGAAGGGAAAAAATAAGTTTTATTACATTATTATATGTTGCCAATGATTTCTGAGGAAGATAATTGTTGGAGAAACTAAGCCATCTCAACATCTTTCCTGCTTAGAGATTTTCGATGACATATAATCACTCACCAAAAAGAGAATGGTTACTAATGTTCTTCCCCATTATGATCCCACATAACTTCCCAATATTATCATCTTCTCCTTCCCATTTTCCCAAGTAAACTGAGTATTCCAGCTACTGCCAACCATGCTTTCTTGCTCCTCATGCTTCTTTTGTTTACATGGTCCCATTTGGAAGTTCCTTGCCCACTTTTATCTTACATTTAAATTCTATTCAACCTTAAGATAAAATGCCTCTATCCTTAGTCCTACAAATTGAATATTTAGCAGTAAGATGCTGTTTTATATATGTCTTATGTGCATCGTTTTATCTAATATTTCTGATAATTCTAAGAGGTGGGTATTGATAGTTTCTATATCTTTAGAAAGTAAGGAAACCGAGGCACAGAACTATTAAATAACTTAGCAAAGAGTACACAAGTAGTAAAAAGAGAAATAGAAAATTGAACCCAGACAGGCCTCCTCCTGCATTAATGCCCCTAATCACTTCAGGGCCCTGCTTCCCTTCTCTGAACTTCCAAAGTATCACGTCTGCACCTATCATGGCACTTACCAAACTCTGCCTGAAGTCTCAGTCTTTGTATCCTTATCTCAACTCCCTTAATAGATTCTTAGTCTCCAGAGCACAAAGACCAGACCATATCAACTTTTTATTGAATTAAATTAAGACTTTATACATATTTGTGGGATGGAGGAGGGAGGGAAGGCCACCAAAGCCTTCAGGTGGTGTCGTAAGTGCTTTAAGAGGACAAGTGAGGCTGACCCTTATCCAATGGAGAAAATTCTCTGAACTTGCACAAAATTGTAGAGATCTGATATCATGAGATTTTTCTCAGCATCAGCCTTTCCTCTCACCATCACCACCTCCCTCCCTGAAACAAAGCATGTTTTACTAATATCTGTGTTCTAAAGAGGCTTCAGCTATCACTGGGTAACAACAGATCAGCAAAGAGTTACACGTCACCTGTCAGCTTATCAATGTAGTCCGTTTAAATTGTAAAAATTGTAAAAGAGAATCAACCTACAAAACAAAAGAAGGAAGGAAAGAAGGAAGGAAGGAAGGAGGAGGGAGGGAGGGAGGGAAGAGAAAGAGAGGAAGGAAAGAGAGAAAGAGAGAGATGGAGAGAAGGAAGGAAAGGAAAGGAAAGGAAAGGAAAGGAAAGGAAAGGAAAGGAAAGGAAAGGAAAGGAAAGGAAGAAGGGAGAAAGAGGCACAGCTTGGTGTTCGTGACTTGGGTGAAGGGAAGTGTTACTGCAGTTTAAGGGCCAGGGAAGACTCTGCTGAACAGGTAATATTTGAGCTGAGCCCGGGCATGCAAATATCTGAAGAAAGAGAGTGCTGGCCGGGTGCTGTGGCTCACACCTGCACTTGAGGTCAGGAGTTTGAGACCAGCCTGGCCAACATGGTGAAACCCCGTCTCTATTTAAAATACAAAAAACTTAGCCAGGTGTGGGGGTGCATGCCTGTAATCCTAGCTGCTCTGCTCAGGAGGCTGGGGTCGGAGGATTGCTTGAACCTGGAAGGTGAAGGTTGCAGTGAGCCGAGATTGCACCACTGCACACTCCAGCGAGACTCCATCTCAAAAAAAAAAAAGAGTGTGCTGGATGAAGAGATCTTCACATTCCCCATGGCAAGAATGAGCCTGGTGTTTATGAGAGCTGGCAAAGCTGGCATGACCAGAAGCAGTAGGCAAAGGGGGAGGCTGAGAAGGGGCTGGGGGTGCACAGGGTCCAGGCGCGAGCAGCTCCACAGAGCATGGGAAGGAGGCTGGACTGGACTCAGAGGGTAACGGGAAGCCCGGATGCATTCGCCAATGGACGCTGCCAGAAGATTGCGCTGGCTGCGCTGTAGATCCTCGGTTCCCGGGGTGGAGGGCAGCAACCCTGGAAGTCAAGCTGAGATGCCTTTGAGGACATCCAGCCACGACTGATGGCGGCTTGGACCAGGGAAGCGGAGGTGGGAGTGGAGCAGAGAGACGTGGGTAAAGTCAAGGCATCCTTTTGGAAACAGAGCTGAAAAGATGCAGTGATGGAGTGGACGAGACCAGGCGCAGAATCCGGGGAGTGGGACTGACTCCCGAGCTCTGGGATAAGCAGCTAGCAGGGGCAGCGGGCATGCCCTGGATGAGAAGCAGGCTGGGGAGGAGCAGGCTGTGGCCTCAGACGGCAGAACCCGGAGGTAGGAGGTCCTGACCCCGCAGGGAATCAGCATCCGAGGTCCTGCCCGCCCGGGTCCGTGTGGGTCTCCACAGGCACCTGCTGTGACTCATGACAGCAGGTTGCAGCCATCCCAAGCCTGCCTCCGCGTCGGGGCCCTAAGGAGTGCCCGGACACCGGGAGACTCACGGGTGCAGCGATCAGGTCAAAACCTGGGGAGTCATCCTGGGAACAGGCTTCACCCCCGGGATCTGACGTGGGGACGCCCCGAGGGGCCTGGATCCTCCATCTCAGGCGGGCTCCCGTTTCCCAGCTCTCTGGGTCTATCCCACATCGGGGACTGTGAGGCTCCGGGGAATTCCCGCAGTGCCCACGGGAACCACTTCAGAAGCCGCCTGCACAACCAAAAACGTCCGTGTCTACTGTGGGGCTTGTCACTGAAGGGGGTGGTGACACCACGTCTGGGCTCGCCGTCTGACATGTGTTCACGTCCACTTCACTGGTGAGAACCTCCCTGCCTCCCGCCCCTGCCAGCTGCAAACAAAAGAGCCCTTCATGCCCCTTAGAGGTTGCCTTTGTATCTCTTCTCCAGGGCTCACCCGTATTTATTTGTTTTCGATGTGGTGTTTTGCTAAGTGTCCGTGGAATGTGTCTCGGTTGCCAATTGAGCTGGAATAGAACAGAGAAGGAGGCGGCCATCAGTGCCGTTAATTCCTTAAAAATCATTTCTTAAAAAACAAGGAAGCAGCAGCACCCTGTCTGTTTCTCTGTCAGCTTCTCTTCTGTCCTCAGCTGTCATTCATCTTTCCAGAATGAAAGGCACCTGCTGAGTCCCTAGAGCACAGCTAGACCCCAGATGTACCTCAGAGCCCTGAAACCCCAGCCACGCTCTGTCCTTTCATGATGCCACACGGAAGGCAATAGATCAGATGTCACTTTTGACTACAGTTATGATAAAAAGAAGGGGAATGAGCTTAGGAGACTCTCCCTGGCTGGCAGAAAGTTCATCAGGGTTGGTGTTTTTATCTTTCGCTTTAATCTATAGTCTCATTTTACTCGGAGGTTAGTTGATAATATAGCTAAGAGATCCCTGTGCCATCTCTGGTGCTAAAATATTTAGTAAATCTGGAAGAAAATGGTTTCATAAACTTCCCATCTGTTAGATTGCATTTCTAGTTGGCCTCATTTCCCAAAAAGACTTACAACCCACGGAAACTCCAGAGGAGCTGGGTTATCTCACATCGTGTTGTTCTAAAATAAAGTGGCAAAAGCTATCGGCTGTTTAATGAGTCTGAGACTTGTCTCATTAGAAGGGAAATAAGAGAGATGCCATAACGGAGACGACTTTGCGGTTGGGGGTTTCAGGTTTAGGGGAGCACGGTTTGCAGAACCAGAGGCTCTCCTGGTATCTCCGTGGCTCAGGGTACAGGGTACAAGGAGGGGAGCGGGAAGAGTGTAAGTGTGTGTCCCGGCATCCCAGCGTTCAACCTCGCTCTCGAAGTTGCAGCCTCCCAGCCTCAGGGGGAGAGGGACAACAGAAAACATATGTGAAGGGATGAATAATGATTTCTGTGTCTCAATGATTTTATTTATTTCCTTGACCCTAAATTTTGGATGTCTATAAACCACACTTTAAAAAAATTCTCTAACTCAGAATGTGAGGAATTTGGGAAATTGAAAATGTTTATGCCCTGAGCTCATTCGTTTGCCTCCCATTTACCAACACCATGTGGTTCCACATCACTGAGGAAAAATATGCTATTTAGGCAATTACCAAAGATCATATTTCCTGAACCCTGATCCGGAGCATAACCTCTTGCATGTCACTTTAAACTCATTAATTACCATTTTTAGTAGAAATGCAGTGACTGCAGGGGCGTCGCTTGTGTGCCTCACTCCTTTTTTTTTTTTTTCTCTTTTTTGGAGACAGAGTCTCACTCTTGCCCAGGCTGGAGTGCCAGTGTGATCTTGGCTCACTGCAACCTCTGCCTCCCGGGTTCAAGCAATTATCATGCCTCAGTCTCCCGAGTAGCTGGGATTATAGGCATGCGCCACCACCCCGGCTTATGTTTGTATTTTGAGTACAGACAGGGTTTTGCCATGTTGGCCAGGCTGGTCTCAAACTCCTGACCTCAGGTAATCCACCACCTTGGCCTCCCAAAGTGTTGGGATTACAGGCGTGAGCCACTATGCCCGGCCCTCACTCCGTCTCTGGTTCTTTGTCACATTATTCCTATAATGGTATAAACTATTGTTTTTTCTGTTGTTTTTGTTTTTCAGACAAGGTCTTGCTCTGTTTCCCAGGCTGGAGTGCAATAATGCAATCATGGCTCACTGCAGACTCGACCTCCCAGGATCAAACGATCCTCCCGCCTCAGCCTCCTGAGTAGCTGGGACTATAGGCATGTGACATGACACCCAGCTAATTTTTTAATTTTTTTGTAGAGATGGGGTCTCAGTATGTTACCCACGCTGGTCTCAAACTTCCAGGCTCAAGGGATCTGTCCACCTAAGCCTCCCAGAGTGCTGGGATTACAGGCGTAAGCCACCATCCCCAGCCCAGAAACTATTCTTTTTAAATTTATTTCTTTTGTACATGTGCTCAGAGATTATTAAACACAAAGCATGCCAAGTGGTAATGACAAATGTGGGAAGTAACAGTTTGTAATCTATTTACATGAATCATATTAAGCTACAGAACAGCACATTCTTCTGAGAGCCTTTGGCCTAGGATCCCGATCATACCCTGTTGGGGTGATGGATTTGCCAAAATCCCCTTGAGAACTGGGGCTCCCAATCTGTACACTGACAATTTCAGGAAAATATTTTCAAAATTATTTACAAAAATCAGAATAAAGTACTTCTAAGGAGTAAAAAGCCCTGGGAAAGATGTTGTGTGTGAGAGAGAAAGAGAGGCTGGGCGAGGTGGCTCACGCCTGTAATCCCAGCACTTTGGGAGACCGAGGCAGGTGGATCACCTGAGGTCGGGAGTTTGAGACCAGCCTGACCAACATAGAGAAACCCTGTCTCTACTAAAAATACAAAATTAGCCAGGTGTGGTGGTGTGCGCCTGTAATCCCGGCTACTTGGGAGGCTGAGGCAGAAGAATTGCTTGAACCTGGGAAATGGAGGTTGCGGCGAGCCGAGATCATGCCATTGTACTCCAGCCTGGGCAACAAGAGTGAGATTCCGTCTCAAAAAAAAAAAAAAAAAAAAAAGAGAGAGAGAGAGAGAGAGAGAGAGAGAGAGAAGGCTGAACCATTGATTATAACCAGCAGAGCCAGTTGGCAGTTACTGTGCAGCCAGCCACACGTCTCACTGAGACCTGCAGGAACAGCCACTAAAGAAGTGGGAAGGGATGACCCTTGCACACGGCCCTACTCCAAACTCAGCGCCGTGTCTGCAGCCCACCTTGTTTCCCTCCGGGAGAAAAATAACCTTGAGCTGTGCAGCTGCTGAGCCGAACATCCAGAGGACCCGAGCACACCCAGACCTGTGAGTGCCACAGAGGAAGCACTGGAATGAGGAAGCTTTAACTCATCCTGGAAGATAAGAACGCACACCTGAAACCATGACCTTTTTGAGATTTTTAATAACGAGCATACTTTTAGACTGCTCTTAAGTTCTGTGTCTCTGAATTTATAGAGAGAAACTCCTCAGTCAAGCAGGCTGTCCAGTGGGGCCAAGTCTTAGTAAAGGCTAAATCACCATCCCCTTCCTTCACCATTTTCATCTCATGATCAGAGACAATGTCATCCTCATCCTCAAAGTGATCACTGGTAGGGCAGCCCCCCATGCCAACCCTGCCCCCAGTGCCAACCTGCAGGCATCTGCTGATTCCTTAGGACAACCCTAGGAAGTTTATGCTATTTTTTTTTTTACTTTTTGGAGACCATGTCTTGCTCTGTCGCCCCCACTGGAGTGTAGTGGTGTGACCACACTTCACAGCGGCTTTGACCTCCCGCGCTCCAGTCATACTCCTGCCTCAGCCTCCCCAGTAGCTGGGACTACAAGCACGTGCAACCATGCCCAGGTAATTTTTAAAAATTTTTTTGTAGAGATGAGCCACTATTTTTAAAACCTTCTTTTAAAGATGAAGTTCTGAGGGGTAAAGTAAGTTCCCCAAGGCCAGTTTGTGAGTGGAGGATTAAAGGTTCCAAAGCAGGGAGCCGCGCTCCAGCACCTGAGCTCTTAACCACTCCACCACGTCCTTTCCGTGTGTCCTAAACATTCTGAAAGAAAAATATGTTATAAAAAAGAAGTGCGCAAGTAGAGTTTATCATTACCTTGATATTATATGCTGTGGTGCTTGAAGACAGTATCATCACCAGACACATGACCTGTGGTCACCTCTAACTCAATTCTCTCACACTCTAAACATCTCAGATGGACACACAGGCTCACAATCACGTGCACCACCAAGAGGATTATTTTTACGTTTTTAAGATGATTTCTTGTGCAGCTATTCAAAGGCTTTGGAAACCTTCCCATCTCACAGCATCTTCAAGAGAATGTTTCTTTCTTTAACCCATGGAAAAAAAAAAAACCTTCCTAGTCCGACCTTGCTCAAGTCTTTTTAACAATAGTCCCTGTTCCTCAGCCACAGTAATGAAGAATAAAAATGGGTGGTCAAGACACCCAGCCGTGTCCTCGTGAAGAGAGCACCACTCACGCTCCACTCTGCCTGATACAGTCACAAGCATCTCGGGAAGAATTTCCAGTGTGACAGTCGGGTGGATGAGAAAATAAATGTGCAAGGAACATGTTTGTAAGAATTTACATCCAGCTTGTGCAACACGGCAAAGCCCTGTCTCTACTAAAAATAGAAAAATTAGCCAGGCATGGTTGCATGCACCTGTAGTCCCAGCTACTTGGGAGGCTGAGGCAGGAGGATCGCCTGAGCCCAGGATAGGGAGGTTGCAGTCAGCCGAGATCGCATCACTGCACTCCAGCCTGGGCGATAAAGCAAGACCCTGTTTAAAAAAAAAAAAATTTCCAGGACTCATAGTTTTTTCTATTTGAGGGGAAGGAAGGATGACGTCGGGGCAATTAGATGTAAACTTTTGGCAGGAACTCAAGAATGACAAATACAAGAAAACTCAGGAAGGAGTGACACTTCTCCACATGCCACTCCCCACACACTAGAGTTAAAATCATGGCAAAAATGTGTTGCCAAATAAGTTATGCTATTGCTGCATAAATACAAAGCATTGCTGGGTTTGTTGTTTTCTGTGTGTGTGTGTGTGTGTGTGTTTTGCTGTGTTACCTAAGCCAAATATGAACTAATACACAAGTACACACAGTAACCATGAATGCAGTCAGACAAGTAACGATTTACGCTGTGTACAGATTGTTGACGTTTTTGGTTCTTTGCAGGGTTGGAATAAATAGAGAACAGGGGCAGAGCATCCAAGAAGGAATAACAGAAGCTCCTGGCAGATGCTGAAACCAGAAAGAGGCATGAGAAGACAGCAATGGGATCTGACACTACGGCCCTGTCTGTCAGGGCTGTCAGTTACCAACCCATCTGACAGAAGCAGAAGGAAAACAACCTGGTCCATGGAAGGAAAGGCCAGTGGCGATGCTGGCTGCAGGCACAACTGGATCCAGGGCTCAGGTGACAACCTGGAGTTCAGCTTTGCCCTTCTTTTCAGACCCTTTCCTTGCTGCGGATATTTACAAGCAGTGCCAAGCCTGGAGTCACTCTCTGACTTGTCTTAATTATGTCACTAGACCAGCTTTTCTTTTCTTTTCTCTTTTTTTCTTTTCTTTTTTGAAACAGGGTCTCCTTCTGTCACCAAGGCTGGAGTGCAATGGTACGATCACAGCTCACTGCAGCCTCAACCTTCTGGGTTCAAAGAATCCTTCCACCTTAGCCTCCCCAGTAGCCAGGACCACAGGCGTGCACTACCACACCCAGCTAATTCTTTTATTTTTTGTAGAGACAGGGGTCTCACTATGTTTCCCAGGCTGGTCTCAAACTCCTGACCTCAAGTGATCTACCCGCTTCCGCCTTCCAAAGTGCTGGGATTACAGGCATGAGCCACCGTGCCTGGCCTGTTATTACTTTTTTGAGACAGGGTCTTCCTCTTTCGCCCAGGCTGGAGTGCAGTGGTGTGATCATGGCTCGCTGTAGCCTCGACCTCCTGTCCCCACAAATTAAAAAATTTGATCTGGCTATGTTGTTCATAGGGCTGGTCTCAAACTCCTGGACTCAAGCGATCCTCCCACCTCAGCCTCTCAAAATGCTGGGATTACAGGTTTGAGTGACTGTGCCAGGCCTCATTAGACCAGTTTTCTGACAAACATGACAGAGAAATCATAATCATTTTCTTGTTGGTTAGTAAGAAATAGAATAGAAAATAGCAACTCATTAATTCAAGCAAGTGAATACGTAGAAGAGGGGGTCCACACAGGGGAGAAGGTGGCCATTGTTCCAAGAAGGAACTCTGACTTGCTGCAGATATATAGGGGAAAATTCGTAAAATAATGGGGATTTTAGGAAGGTTGGAGAAATTCAAGATGACCTATTGCCAGGTAAAGGAAGCAAGTTGTCAAAATGTATGAATTTGAGGCTCTAGAATTCTCCAAAAGCTTTAGAGTGGCCTAAATAACCTGACTAATATTTTTCAATCCTGGGTGGCAGTTTACAGAATACACGAGACTAACATGGGAAGAGTTCCAAGACATGTCGCATGAAAACAAAAACAAAACAAAAGAAACAAGTTACAGAACTATTAAGATCATGTGATATTATTTACATACAGCATATACATAAATGACACCTGGGTACATATTATGCAAAGGTATAGGGAAAGTTCTGGAAGGATAGGATGCAAACCAAAAGAGAATATACTTCTGGAGAATGGAGAGAAGGGCCAGAAGTCACAGGTCTTTACTGCCCAGGGGTGTGCCTGGGACTATTCTACAGTCCCAGCTGCTTGGGAGGCTGAGGTGGGAGGATCACTTGAGCCCAGGAGTTCAAGGCTGCAGTGAACTGAGATTGTCACTCCAGCTTTGGTGACAGAGTAAGACATTGTCTTAAAAAAAAAAAATTAAGGCCAGGTGCAGTGGCTCATGCTTGTAATCCCAGCATTTTGGGAGGCCAAGGCAGGAGGATCACTTGAGGCCAGGAATTTGAGACCAGCCTGGGCAACAAAGTGAGACCTCATCGCTAATAAAAATAGAAAAATTAGCTGGGTGTGGTGGTAATTAGCTGAGTAGCTGTAATCCCAGCTACTCAGGAGGCTGAGGCAGGAGGATCGCTTGAGCCTGGGAGGTTGAAGATACAGTGAGCCAAGATCGTGCCACTGGCACTGCAGCCTGTGCGACAGAGAAAGACCCCGTCTCAAAGAAATTAATGAAGTTTAAAAAAAGAGCTCTCTAGCCTTGTCGTGACATTTTACATCTTCACAAGAAGAATGTATCCAACCAATGACTTACGTAATAAAAATTCTTTTTTTTTTAGATGGAGTTTCGCTCCTGTTGCCCAGGCTGGAGTGCAGTGGTGCGATCTCGGCTCACTGCAACCTCCGCCTCCCGGGTGCAAGCGATTCTCCTGCCTCAGCTTCCTGAGTAGCTGGGATTACAGGTGTGCACCACTACGCCCAGCTAATTTTTGTATTTTTAGTAGAGACGGGGTTTTACCATGTTGTCCAGGATGATCTCTATCTCTTGATCTCGTGATCTGCCTGCCTCAGCCTTCCAAAGTGCTGGGAACACAGGTGTGGGCCATCATGCCCAGCCAAAAATGCTGTTTTATAAAAGTTTCAAGCACATCTTAAGGCTTCTCATTTTAAGAAACCAGCCTGTGGCACTCTTCTTTATTATATATTCAATTCTTCATCCATCTTTTGTTTTTCCAAATCTGTGTAATTCACTCTTAACAACATCTCAGCATTTTGCAGAGCGAGAAGCCCGGCGGGAAAGCACGCTCCTCCCAAACCACATCAACCAAACCTATCCCTTACTTTCACGCGGAACCAGAAAACAAAGAGGATTCTTCACTAAGTTAGAGACTTTAAAATAGCAGATGAAAGAACGCCGTGTTCTTCAAGATTCCGACCTCTCTCCTCTTCTATCTTTAGCATGAAGTTCCTAGGATGCTGTGAATCACTGCTTGTTTGGGGCCAGCGTCAGCTGACCTGTTGAAGCAGCTGCCTTCTGTAGTAAGAAACCGGCCTATGTTTGGAAAACCACAAGTCTCTTATTTTTCATTGCCTGGTTGGCACTTGTTGCAATTAGCTGTGGGTCAGAAATAAGGATCAAGGATGGTGCCTGGTCTCTTGCTGAGGGCCAGAAGGAACAGAGATCGCGTGGTCTCTGACCCAAAGAATTCTCAATCTTGCTGGAAACACAAACCCGCAGGGAACTCCAGTTAAGAACGAACACAAATGTGGTGTGTGATTAGCGGCCACAGCAGGCACCAGCTGTCAGCTGAAGGGCATCTCGACCTCACTATAAATTATCTGCAGGAGGAAACGGGACAGATCTACAGGCAGTGGGGACGGGCACTGGGTCTTCTCATCTGCTCTATCCACGAGAGTCTAGTGGGGGTTTCCTCTGCCACGTGAGCCCAGTGCTTCGGTGGGGTCACGCTTGAGGCACTCGTTGGCGTGTTGTTCCCACGGCTTCCCTTTTTAGCCCCTCTATCTAAGCGGTCATTTGGGGTATGAGGATCTTCACTCACTCACTCCTGCCCTGAGCCCAGACTCGAAGGCTCACATCAGCTGATGGAAGCCGAGATCAGACACACATACGTGACGCCGCGCCCTCCCCTGCGCTCTGTGCACCAGGAGGCTGATCTCCCCCATTGCCATCGACAAGGAACTCTTGCCCTCTAGCTTCTGGTTGGCTCTGCTTGGAGTCAGACCTCCAGGAAGTGGGGCCTGCCTCACCAGGGCTGGGCTCTCTGAGCTGGGGATTAAGAAGACTGGTTCAGCCGAGTGCAGTGGCTCACGCCTGCAACACTTTGGGAGGCAGAGGTGGGCGGATCACCTGAGGTTGGGAGTTTGAGACCAGCCTGGCCAACATGGTGAAACCCCATCTCTACTCAAAATACTAAAATTAGCCAGGCATGGTGATGGGCGCCTGTAGTCCCAGCTACTAGGGAGGCTTGAGGCAGGAGAATAGCTTGAATCTGGGAGGCGGAGGTTGCAGTGAGCCAAGATCACACCACTGCACTCCAGCCTGGGCGACAGAGCGAGACTCCGTCTCAAAAAAAAAAAAAAAAAAAGAAAGAAAAAAAAAAAAAAGAAGAAGAAGAAGAAGAAGAAGAAGACTGGTTCTATAAAGGCAAGAAGAAGCTGAACATACCAGCATAGTGACCCACCTCTGGGACAATGACACTTCATGGAAAAGAATTCCAAATGGCCAATAAGCACAGGAACCATTGCTCAACATCACTGGTCATTAGGAAAACAAAATCACAATGATTTCCCACTGAACACATCACACACACTCCGAGCAAGGCTAACATAAAAGACTGAGGACCCCAAATGTCAGCGAGGGTATGGAGGAGTCAGAATTCTCTCTCGGTTGCCGGCAGTCCTGAACATTTCTGCTCCAGAGTGCTCACTGGAAGAGAAGACAGTGGCTCTGGAAGCCAAAAAGTCATCAGTATCTGCTCTAGAGGCGCCGCGCCTGTGTGGGGATCTTGGGAATATAGTCCTTTCTGCCAGGCAGAAGTGAGGACTCAGTTTGGTAAGATTGTCTGATTTTTGTGGGGTTTTTTGGAGAAGCTGAAAATTCAGAATTTTGTGTAAAACCTTCTGATGTTTCAACACTGACCATTCAAGTGCTCTGAAAAGATGTACTGGGGCCGGGCACGGTGGCTCACGCCTGTAATCCCAGCACTTTGGGAGGCCAAGATGGGAGGATCACCTGAGACCAGGAGTTTGAGACCAGCCTGGCCAACATGGGGAAACCCCGTCTCTACTAAAAATACAAAAATTAGCCTGGTGTGGTGGTGGGCACCTGTAATCACAGCTACTCTCGGGGCTGAGGCAGGAGAATCGTTTGAACCCAGGAGGCAGAGGTTACAGTGAGCCGAGATCATGCCACTGCACTCCAGCCTGGGCAACAGAGCAAGACTCTGTCTCAAAAAAAAAAAAAAAAAAAAAAAAAAGGATGCCTTGGAGCCAAGTAAGTCCTGGGGACATCCAGTGCCCTGATCTCACAAAGATAGTGAAGCTGACCTACGTACAAAATGGATTTGACAACGAAAATAATAGCAAGTGGGTCAAAGATTGTTTTAGTCCATCCTGACTGCTATACAAAATACCATGAGTGGGGTAGATTATAAACCGCAGAAATGTGTTTCTCACAGTTCTGAGGGCTGGAAGTCCAGGATCAAAGCATGACAGATTTCATGTCCAGTGAGGACCCCCTTCCTGGTTCATCGAAGGCACTTTCTCACTGTGTTTTCACCTGGCGGAAGGGGCGAGGCAGCTCTCTGGATCCCCTTTAATAAGGGCACTAATCCCCTTCTTAAGGGCTTCACCCTCATGACCTCATCACCTCACACAGGCCCCCACCGCCTAATACCATCACCTGGGGCTCTAGGTTTCAACATACGAATTTACAGGGAGAGCAGTAACAAACATTCAGACCATAGCAAAGATCATCGCAGATGTTTAAGGCCAGAAGAGGCGTCACAATTGCCCCCCATCTCACGCCCATTTTTAAATAATTGTTATTATTACAGCTGAATACTGCAGACCATGGCTGCCAGTCAAGGGATCTGCCTCAGACGCTTTTTCTAAGATCTATTAACCAGCAGGGAGTTTTGGAACTTTACAAGCTCTGCCCCATAATCTTGCTAAGTGATACAAAATGGTGTTCTGTGAACCTTAAAACATCTATTTTCAACTAGGAAAACAGAACTTTCAACTCAGAAAAAGACTTTTTCTTCTTTCAGCTTTCTTGATAATTTTGCATTCCCTAGTGGTGTTAAATGTTGCTTAGATTTATAATAGAAAGCCATTACCAGACAAATTCACCATCTCCAGCTAATATGGTTTCCTTCAAAATGCAATGTTTCTGAAGAAACAGATAAAAGCCAGGCTTAAGTGATCACATTGTGTGAGGCAATTCCTTTTATATCTTTTTAAGAGTGATTACAGACAAATTTGCTTTGCCAAAAAAGCCAGCGCCTAGTACACTTGTACTTTATTTTTTTGGCATCCCTAAGTCCCTTATTTTTTTGCAATTAGAGAAATATTTGGTGACCATAACTTCTCTCACTTGGATGAGGTTATCCCCCTTCCCTTCTTCCTCCCTACCCGGCCCCTCCAAACTGTACAGCTTTTCCCAAAATTCCATCTGTGGGAAAATCCAGCCTCTGGCCCCTGCAGCTTACTTTCACTGCCTGTGGTTTATCTTGATCCAAATTGTAGCGTTTCATTCCAAACCCTCCCAGTGCAAAGTAGACTATATTTCAAGTCAAGGCTGCAGCCCAGCGACCCTTAAGGTTGGGTGGTGAATGGAACGTGTGAATCCTAGCTCTGTCACTGCCTAGCCGAAAAAAATACCTCCACCGCCTGTTAACTGAGTTTTCTCATTCGTAAAGTGGAAAGAACGGTATTTATGCCAAAGGGTAAATTAGCACCCCTAAGGATTAAGTGAGCTTACATCTGCAAAGTTCCCACTTGTAGTAGCCATTCAACAAATATTAGCACCCATCCCTCTCTCCTCAAAGTTCAAGAAAGGACCATATTCTCAAGTTCCCCATCCCCACATATATTTAGCCCTAGGAGCAGATATCAATTACTTTTTTTTATCTGTCCAGAAACCAAACATCCTCTCTTCCTGTAAAGGCTTATAGCAGAAGTGGTTGGCACCACGCAGCATCCTTCTGCTTCTATGCCTCTCCCAGCATCCCTTGTAATTATGTTAGCCTTGTAATGGGTTATGGGAATATAAGCAAAAGTGAAGAATATCATTCATCCCCATCCTCTGCTCTATCCAAGCCAGGGCATTTAAGATGCATTGGAGGTAACTCCTCTCCTTCTTTTCTGCTTGAAAGAAGAGGGTCCTGAAATGGAGCCCAGCTTGGAAGAGCCTGGATCCCTGAGTCACTGCATGGAAGGGAATACACTCACTAGGAACACCTGCATTAGACTCTGACACAGAAAATGAACCTGTATCAGGTGAAGCCCCTGAAATGTCTAGAGGAATTTGCCTTTGTGTGTGGGTGCAGTAGAAGGGAACATTTACACCTACCATGAAAGCTGAAGTGGGTACACTTTGGATCTGTGTCCCTGCCCAAATCTCTGGGTAAAATCCTTCCTTTCCCGACTGGTATGCTTTGGATCTGTGTCCCTGCCCAAATCTCACGTTGAATTGTAATCCACAGTGTTGGAGGTGGGGCCTGGTGGGAGGTAATTGGATCATGGGGGTGGCTTATCTTGAATAGTTTAGCACCTTCCCCTTGGGGCTGTTCTCGTGATAGAGTTCTCATGAGATCTGGTTGTTTAAAAGTATGTGGCACCGACCCCCTTCCTCCTGCTCCCGCTTTGCCTTCCTCCATGAGTAAAAGCTCCCTGAGGCCTTTCCAGAGGCAGGTGCTGCCAGGCTTCCTGTAGAGCCACAGAACTGTGAGCCAATTAAACCTCTCTTCTTTGTAAATTACCCTGTCTCAGGTATTTCTTTACAGTGGTGTGAGAACAGACCAATACACCAGCCTTGGTGCAGCTGGGAGCAAGCTTGTGACTCAGGCTCTATGCAGACAGCCCTCTCCCCTGGCACTTTGAATCTCCAGCAGTGATGAACAGTCTGTACCTGCATCCTGGCCTCGGCTGTGATTCCTGCTGTCCAGCCTTCTGAAGTGCCCTTGGTTGGTTCCATTTTCCAAGATAGACCCTCTAGCTCCACAATGATGCTGTGAACCCCTGACATCCTTTCAAAAATTCCCTTTTTGCCTAAGAAAGTCAGAGTGCTTGCAGTCGAGAGCCCTGACTAATACACTTGATATCAGTGGAGAAAGAATGTTTACACATACTTCGTGCATCCTCGGCCAAGCTGGCCACCCCGACCTCCCCTCCACTAGCTCTGATGCAATGGCTGAAGTGGCCACACCCTTGGCAAGATCTCCATGAACATGTCTTGTGAATTTACGACAATCCAACCAGCCAGTCCTGGTCATCCGTTGGCCATAAAATGCACATTGGCAGAGAAAGATCCATGAAGACAGTGCTGAATTCCAAGAGCAATCTCAGATTTCTGAGCGTAAGTGATAAAACTCGATTCTGGGTGGAGGAAGGTCAGGACAACGCCTCCTTCGTCTGAGCACACGGACCTCCACTCTGAAGAGGGCAGAACAGGAGAGATGGCCAGAGTGAACGCCCAGGGGACAGAGTTTTGTTCTCTCCATTCAGCCCTGCCGTGGTCTCACCAATGCCTGGGCTCACCAGGCAGTTGACACAACTTCTGGATCCATTAACTCTCCTCCAACTGTAGTGTCCCTGGATCCGAACGAAAATCTAATGCTGTGGCCACCGCTGCAGCAAACAAACCCAAACACAGAATGGCTCACACATGGTGGATGTTTCTTTCTCATTCTCACAAGTCCAAAGGGTGCTTCCAGGCAGCTGTCAACTGTGTCCTTCACGTGGTGACTCAGGGACCCCGGTCCCTTCCATCCGTGGCTCCCTTTGTAATGTGTGGCCAGTGAAGTTGCCTTGTTAGTCACATCAAGCCAGTAGCAGGGAAAGGGAATGGCTGGCCCTGTGGAGGAAATATTTGCGGGTCACGAATGCAAGTGTCACGTACGGCTTCTACTCACATCCCATCGGCCACATCTAACTGTGCGGTGAGGCCAGGACACTTACCACGTGCCCAGAGAGTGAGGCCATTTGCCCAGGAAGAGGAAACGGGTGGCAAGTGCTGACACTCAGCCACGCAAAGACTCTCCAATGTGGAGGCTGACAGCGCAGAAAATACCGCAGGCAACCATTCCAACCCGAATGGTCAGGGGCTGAGAGCGCAGAAAACACCGCAAGCAGCCATATTCCAACCCGAATGATCGGGGCAGGTGTGTGTTGAAAGAAGGCAGTTCTCTAAATAGGTTGGTGTTTCTGATGACTGCCTGGTCTGCCCCTGGGAGCTAAAGTCCAGGACAAGATGATAAAAGTGTGACCCCAATTGACTGCTCCAATTTCAACGTGGGGAAGTATGATTTCAACATGGGAGAATATGATTTCAACATGGGGAAGTATGATTTCAACATGGAGAACTATGACTTCAACATGGAGGAATATGATTTTAACATGGGGAAATATGACTTCAACATGGGGGAATATGATTTCCACATGGGGAAATATGATTTCAACATGGGGAAATATGATTTCAACATGGGGAAATATTATTTCAACATGGAGAAATATGACTTCAACATGGAGGAATATGATTTCAACATGGGGAAATATGACTTCAACATGGGGGAATATGATTTCAACATGGGGAAATATGATTTCAACATGGGGAAATATGATTTCAACATGAGGGAATATGATTTCAACGTGGGGAAATACGATTTCAACGTGGGGGAATACGATTTCAACATGAGGAAATACGATTTCAACGTGGGGAAATACGATTTCAACATGGGGGAATATGATTTCAACATGGGGAAATATGATTTCAACATGGGGAAATATGACCTCAACATGAGGGAATATGATTCCAACATGAGGGAATATGATTCCAACATGGAGAAATATGACTTTAACATGAGGAAATATGATTTAAACATGGGAAAATATGATTTCAACATGGGAGAATATGATTTCAACATGAGGGAATATGATTTCAAATAGAGAAATATGATTTCGACATGGGGGAATATGATTTTTAGGTGCTAAGTTTGAGCAGCAGAGACGTTAGACTGGCAGACCCTTTGGAATTGGGCCGGCCCTGGATGCTCTGAGGTCATGGGGGACTCTTAGCCTCAACCAAAACAAACAAAAGAAAATAAAAGAAAACCACTCTTCTCATGCCCCGGTTCAAACAGTTCCCTTTACAATTCTAAGCTGATGGCAGCATTGAGTAGCTGATGGCAGCATTGAGTAGCACTTTCTCCCCTTCTTCAAGGCCTGTTTGCCACCAGCTCCCTTCTCTGAGTGCAGAAAGCCGGGGAGGCTCACAGAGGCGACGGCCGACAGCCCGATGCCCGCGAGGTGGGGTGAGACCATAGGCACTCAATAAACTTGGCCACCTGGCCCCCAAACCACCTGCCACCCCCGGAGTCAACGGCTCCTCCTGCCCCACCTCATATTTAATGCAGGATGCAATCACGTTGGCCGTCTGGCAAATCTACATGTCTGCCAGGGCCCCGCCACAGGGCGCGGTGGGAATTAATACTGGGAGGTTGTGCCACGTTCCTGATGAGTGCAATGTGGGTCAGGGAGGGGTGACCTTTCCCTCTCCAGATGCCGTTCTCACCCAGACACCAGCCCAGCCACCCTGAAGGAACTGAAACAGGACCGCTGGAGTGAGCAGGTGCGTGTGGGCCGCTGTTAGCGCACAGCTTCTTTCCAGACATCTAGAGTATGTCTGCAGAACTGTCAATTCTAGAATTCTACGACAAAACCTTTCTCATGCAGTTTAGACTGTGAGCCTCAGCGTTCTGCTCTGCTGCCCCCTCGTGGAGACGGGTGTCTACTGAGCTCACAGAGCAGGTGGGCGTCACCTGTGCTAACAGGTACTTAGTAAGGGGGTCCGTTCGTCAAATGGAAACACGCCACCCTTATCGGGAAAAGGGGAGCCGTCAGTCCTCACTTTCCCCTAATATCCACTATCTTTGCCATCATCTAATGACGGAGGACGACCTGGTGTCCTAGCAGGATTCCCAGGATCCTCACCTCCAGATACTCCACGCTCACCCAGCGTGTGCCCACCATGTTCCAACCACAGGGACCAGCCAGGTCCTCCAAAAGCCCGCATCCCTCCTGCCTCAGAGGCTTTGCACACACGCCCCCTCTCCCTGGAATATTATCTACCCCGCCCCACCTGTGGCTCTGTTGGCCAATGAACCCCGATTCTTCCTTGAACCTCAGCACTTCCCTGACTTCTGAAGCTCACAGCCCCCGTTAGAGGCGTTCACAGCTGCCCGCTGCGCTTCCTCACTGCACAGCATTTAAAAGTTAGGAATTGCCAATCTCTGTGCTTGTCTCCCAAACAAAAATAATAAGCCTCAAAAGGAGAGGCACCAAGTTGAGTTTGACTCACCCTTTGTCTCCAGCCACTAGCGCAAGTCAGGCCTCCCGCACAGGGCTGCCCAATTTTCTTGAGTAAAGGAATGAGATGAATCCTGCAGGTGGTAAACAGGGTGGAGGTAGGCTACTGCCCTGTGAGGAAGTGCTCTCCTCGAGGTACATACTGCACGGCACCCTAATACCAAAGCGTGGTTCAAGAACCACTGACATCAGTGTCGGCCGGGGGCCGGTTAGAAACACAGAGCGCCAGGGCACCCCCAATTTCTCATGAGAGTTTGAGAGGTGCTGCAGAGTGAAACTGAGGAAAGCATGCATGAACGAACAAACACCTGTGGCTTTTGTCTCAGAGTCCCTTTGCTAAAATCTTGCCGATTGCCTCTTTCCAAGCATCAAGACCTAATATCCTCTGAAATCTTAGAAATCCCTAAAGCAATGATATTTGACAGAGTTACGTGGCCTTACGAACCACCTGGATACCTCAAAGGACTTTTCCAGCTTAAAATGATTTATCTGATACCCCCGCAATTGACAGAGCTACTGCAGCTGGCGTCACGACCTTAAGAGCTGCCACAAAGTCTTCTTGTTTTCTTGAGTTTTTATGTTATACTTTCAATGATTGACCTTCCAGAGACACGATTTCACTGAGGCTTGGAACATTAAATTATTTCAAGACACAGCTCCACACACACATCTTAGTCTCCCTAAAAACCTGGATATTAGGTGCATCTGAACTACCCTAGGTATTCAGTGGTACAAAGTCTCTCTCGGCTTAAAATATGACTTCCTGATAACGTTGTTATTTCTACGATTCCTTTGCTGGCTGTGCATGCAGATATCTGCGGTTTCATGCGCCTCTTTGCAAAGGCAATCAGCCCAAGTAGCCGAGCGTAAACGCATTTCTAGTCATCTGTGCTGCCCAGGGCGTCTCAGAAGACACACCAGTCTTTCTTCCCCTAAGTTGTAATGCTTTGAAGCACTTAAGGATTTCATTAGCAATGAACAAATCACTGTTCTGCAAGACCTAAAAAAAAAATGTGACCCAGAAAAGGACACCGTCCTTAGGTACCGCTTAGGCAGCCGAATCTCTCTTGTTCCAAACGACACCTGCTTGATGTGGCTTTTCTTCCGTAATAAGTTACAAATCCGTACTGCGATCATTAATCGTAAGAGCCTCATCCATGTTCCCTTTCTGAGAAGGTAAGCTGGAGGGATGATTACCGCGGACCATTTGAACAAATGCTCGTAAGAGTGTGGCCACAGCATGGAGCGTGAGCACCCCCATGTGTCGCGTAGGGGAATTTATTCCATGAATGTTGCAATCACCAATTGCACAGGGATTCTGAGAGGCTGCAGCCGGGCAGGGTCCTGGGTGCCGGCGATGCGGACGTGCATTAGACAGACAGGCGCCCTATCCCCATAGCACATATTTCAGCTGGACAGCAAATATCTGTGTGCTCCACAAACAAGTCCCACAGGACAGGGACCTCCTGCTTGGTTTACCAATAATCACTGAGCATCTAGAAAGGGCTTGGCACAGGTGATCAATAAATATGTATCAAATGAACAAATACAAATAAAAAGATAATTATGCATTTTGGGCAAGGCATTTTGGCTCACACCTGTAATCCTGGCACCTTGGGAGGCCAAGGTCGTCTTGAGACCAGGAGTTTGAAACCAGCCTAGGCAACATAGTAAGACCCCATCTCTACAAAAAATTAAAAAATAAAAATTAACCAAGCGTGGTGGCACATGCCTGTAGTCCCAGTTACTCAGGAGGCTGAGGCAGGAGGATGGTTTGAGCTCGGGAGGTCGAGACTGTAGTGAGCTATGATCACACCACTGCACTCCAGCCTGGGTGACAGAGCAAGACCCCATTTCAAAAATTAAAAAAAAAAAAAAGAAAAAAGGAAATTATGCATTTTAAAAATGCGGTTGCATGGGCCGGGCATGGTGGCTCACGCCTGTAATCCCAGCACTTTGGGAGGCCGAGGCGGGCAGATCACGAGGTCAGGAGATCGCAACCATCCTAGCTAACACGGTGAAACCCCGTCTCTACTAAAAACATACAAAAAAATTAGCTGGGTGTGGTGGCGGGGGCCTGTAGTCCCAGCTACTCGGAGGCTGAGGCAGGAGAAAGGCGTGAACCCAGTAGGCGGAGCTTGCAGTGAGCGGAGATCGAGCCACTGCACTCCAGCCTGGGTGACTGAGCGAGACTCCGCCTCAAAAAAAAAAAAAAATGTGGTTGCATGTTTTTCTTCTTGAGTTTGAAGAGTTCTGGTATATTCTGGATACAAGTCCTGTATCAGATATGTGGCTTTCAAGTATTTTTGCCCACTCTGGGATATACATACGTTTTCATTCTGTTAGTATCATTTGAAGACAAGAAATTCTGAATTTTGATAAAGTACAGTTTATAATCTTTTTTATAGATCATACATGTGTCATATCTAGGAATTATTTACCTCACCCAAGATAACAAAGATTTTCTCCTATGTTGTCTTCCTGAATTTTAGCAGTTTTAGGTGTTGCAGCTAATTCTATTATCCCTTTTGAGTTAATTTTATAGGTGATACAAAATATTAATTGAGGCTTGCTTTTTCTGCCTATGGATGTCCAATTTCTACAGCATAATTTGTTGGAAAGATTATCTTTTCTCCGTTGAATTTCCTTTGCTGCTTTGCCAAAAATCAATTAACCATATGCCTATGAGTTCATGTCTGGAATCTCTACTCTGTTCCATTGATCTTTTTCCCTGTCTTTATGCCAATACCACACTGTCTTAATTATGATAACTTTGCAGTAATTCTAAAGTCGGGTAATGTAAGTCTACCAACTCTACTGATCTTTTTCCAAGTTGTTTTGGCTCTTCTAGGTCCTTTGAACTACCATGTAAATTTTATAATCGCCACGTCAATTTCTTCAAAGTCTGCTGAGATTTTTATTGGAATGGCATTGAATCGATAGATCAATTTGGGGAGAATTGACATCATAATAATACTGAAACTTTCAAACCAAGAGCATAGTCTATGGCCCATTCATTTAGACCTTCTTTCTCGTAGTAGTGGGTTGTAGTGCAGTGTCCTTTACATCTTTTGTGTATACATCATTTTTATGCCTTTGTAAGTTATATTTCTATTTCAATTTCTGCTTGTTCATTATGATTACATAAAAATTCAATACATGTTGTATATAAAAATTCAATACATGTTTTATATCCTTTTTTTTTTTTGAGACAGAGTCTTGCTCTGTCACCCAGGCTGGAGTGCAATGGCGTGATCTCAGCTCACTGCAACCTCCACCTCCTGGGTTCCAATGATTCTCCTGCCTCAGCCTCCCCAGTAGCTAGGATTACAGGTGCATGCCGCCACACCCGGCTAGTTTTTTGTATTTTAGTAGAGATAGAGTTTCACTGTGTTACCCAGGCTGGCCTCGAACTCCTGAGCTCAGGCAATCTGCCCACCTCGGCCTCCCAAAATGCTGGGATTACAGGCGTGATCCACCATACCTGGCCCACTTTTCAGTTATAGCACCTTTTTTGTAGATCCTATAGAATTTTCTACATATACAATATACCATCTGCAAATAAATAATGCCTTTACACTTTCCTTCCCAATCCAGTTCCCTTTTATTTCTTTTTCTTGCCTTATTGCATGGACAATTGCACATTGCACTGCACCTCCAGTACAACGTTGAGTAGACATGATGAGAACAGGCACCCACCCGTGCCTTGCCCTTATCATAGGAGAAAGTCTTTTTAACTGCTTAAGTATAAATATATATTAACTGTAAATTTTCCGTAGATTTCTTTCATTATGATGGGGAAGCTGCCTTCTAATTGTAGTTTGCAGACAGACAGTTTTAATCAGAAATGGATGTTGAAGGCTGTCAAACGCCCACTAGGCTGCTATTGAGATGATCGTGTAATGTAGCTCCTGATATGTTTAATTATATTGATTAATTTTTAAATGTCAAATTAATCTTACATTTCTGGGGTAATGCCTACTTGTTCATGATGTATTATCTTTTATATATATGTTAGTTTGGATTTGCTAAAATTTTAAGAATTTTACTCAAATATTGATGTTCAGTGCTATAACTTTCCCTCTAAGAATGTAATGCTATAAATTTCCCTCTAAGACCACTTTAACTCATAAGTTTTGATATGCTGTGTTTTCATTCTCATTTACTTCAAAATGCTAATTTTTATTTCGGTTCCTTTTTTGACTTATGGGTAGACATGTGTTATTGAGTTTCCAAATACTTAGAGATTTTGCTGAGATTTTTTTTATTGATTTCCAATTTTTCCAATTTTTTATTCCACATGACTAAAAAATATATTTTGTGTGACTTGAAGTCTTTTAAATTTACTGGGACTTTTCTTATGGCCAGAATATAGTTTTCCTTGGTAAATGTTCTGTGTGCACTTGAAAAGAACGTGTCCTACCGTTGCTGAGTAGATCGTTTTAAAAGTGTCAACTTGGGTGATGATGTTCATGTTGTTCATGATGATGTTCATCTTTACTGAGTATTTGTCCACTTGGTCTGTCAGTTGTTGAGTGAGGGTGTTAAAATCTCTGACAATATTTGTAGTTTTTCTACTTCTTGCACATCTATCAGTTTTTGCTGTGTATATTTTGATGCTCTTTTATTAGGTGCATGAATGTTTATGATTATTAAGATTTCTTGATGAATTTACCCCCTTTATAATTTTGTAATGATCCTCTTAATTCCTGGGTTTTCTGCTACAAAGTCTACTGTCTCTAATGTTAATATGGTAGTGAGCTTCCTTGCTGTTAGTATTAGCATACTGTAACTTTTTCTATTCTTTTAACTTACTTGAGCCTTTATATTTGAAGTGAGTTTCCTGTAGGCAGCATCCTAGATTGTCCAATTTGGCATCTCTTTCTTTCAATTTGAGGTATTTATACCATTTACATTTAATGTGATTATTGGTATGGTTAGATCTAAATCTATTATCTTGCCATTTATTTTCTATTTATCCTATCTATTCTTTGTTCCTTCTTCTTTTTCTGCCTTCTATTAGATTAAATGTTTTAAATGATTCTATTGTATTTCCATGCTTTGCTTATTGGCTATAAGTCTTTACTGTATTATTTTAGTAGCTGCATTAGAATGTATCACATTCATCTTACACCTACCACACTCTACCTTGAGGTAACATTACATCACTTCATGTATGGTATAAAAGCCTTGTAACAATACACTTCCATTTCTCCCTTATTGGTCTTTGTACTATTGCCATTATACATTTTACCTCTACATATGTCACAAACCTCATATGACATTGCTTTAAACAATCGATTATGATATGAAGAAATTTTAAAAATAGGTAAAATATTTATATACCCACATAGTGACCATAACCAGTGTTTTTTGTTCCCTTGTGTAGATACAGATTTCCACCTGGTATCACTATCCTTTTGCATTTCTTATAGTACAGGTCTCCTGGTGATTAATTCTTTCAGCATGTGTTTGTCTAAAACCTTCTTTCACCTTTGTTTATGAAAGATATTTTTTCTGGCTGTAGAATTCTAAATTGTCATTTGGGGGGTTTATTTCATGATCAGTGCCTTAAAGATGCTGTTCCACTGTCTTTTCCATTAACATTGTTTCTGATGCAAAATCTGCTGTCTTCCTTATCTTTTTTCCTCTAAACAAAATGTGTCTTTCTTTCTCCCTTTCCTGCCATTCCTTGGCTGCTTTGAAGATTTTCTCTTGATTACTAGTTTTAAGCATTTTAAATATAATACACCTTGCTGTGGTTTTATTCAGGTCTTTTATGTTTGGGGTTTATTGAGCTTCTTGGGCCTGTGAGTTCATAGCTGTCATAAAATATAGAACTTTTTCAGCAATTATCTTCTCAAATATTTTGTCTGTCTACCCCACTCCTTTTATATCTACAGATGGTCCCTGACTTACAATGGAGGAGTTAACATTTTTTGACTTTATGATGGGCTTGTTGGGACATAACCACATCATATATTGAGGGTATCTGGATTTAACAGTGGTTCAACTTATGACTTTTTGAATTTAAGATGGGTTTACTGTGACATTGAATGAATTTTCAACTTACAATATTTTTTACTTACGATGGGTTTATCAGGACGTGGCCTATTGTAATTTGAGAAGCATCTGGACACTTGTGGTAATCCCACAGATTACCAATGCTATGGTTATTTTTATTTTGTCCTTTTTATTTATTTCATTTTGAATATTTTGTATTGCTATGTCATCAACTTCACTAATATTTTCTTCTGCCATTAATCCTATCAAATGTGTGTGTGTTTTTTTTTTAGAGACAAGGTCTCCCTCCGTCACCCAGGTGGAGAACAATGGCACAAACCCAGCTCACTGCAGCCTTGACCTCCTGGACTCAAACAATTCTCCTGATTTAGCCTTCTAAGTAGCTGGGACCACAGGCATGTGCCAGCATATCCAGCTAATTTTTTTTATCTTTTGAAGAGACAGGGTTTCACTATGTTGCCCAGGCTGGTATTGAACTCCTGGGCTCAAGGGATCCTGAAACATTGGCCTCCCAAAGTTCTGGGATTACATGCATGAGCCACCACACCCGGCCTGTATTTTTTAATTGAATTATAGTTTTCACCTTGAGAGATCATATGGGTCTTTATAATACTCTCTATATCACTGCTTACCATGATCAGTCTTTCCCCTAGCCTCTTGAACATGTAGAACATATTTACAATAACTGAATGTCCTTTACTACCAGTTCTATCATCTCTGTCATTTCTGGACTCTTTTTTTTTTTTTTTTTTGGTCGATTGATGTTTCTCCTTAACATGCATCACATGGCCAGGCATGGTGGCTCATGCCTATAATCCCAGCACTTTGGGAGGCCGAGGAGGCGGATCACAAGGTCAGGAGATCGAGACCATCCTGGCCAACATGGTGAAACCATGTCTCTACTAAAAATACAAAAAACTAGCCACGTGTGGTGGCACGCACCTGTAGTCCCACCTACTTGGGAGGCTGAGGCAGGAGAATTCCTTAAACCCGAGAGGTGGAGGTTGCAGTGAGCTGAGATTTTGCCACTGCACTCCAGCTTGGGCGACAGAGTGAGACTCTGTCTCAAACAAACAAACAAAACAAAAAAAACAAAACAACAACAAGAAAAAAAGCATCATATTTCCCTGCTTCTTTGCATTCCTTGTATTGTTTTCATTGGGTGTCAAGTGGTGTAAATTTTACACTGTTGGTGGCTGGATATTTGTGTATCTGTGTATCCCTATAAATATTCTTGAGCTTTGTACTGGAATGTTATTTTGTCCTGGGATACACGTTACTTGGAAACAATTTAATCCCTTTAGATCTTGATTTTAAGGTTTGAGGCAAGGTGAGGGCAGTTTTTAGGTCTAAAGTCCAATTTTACATCACTTCTAAGGTTTCAAAAAAAGCCTTCTGGGGACTTTACCTAATGCCCATAAATAGGAAGTTTTTCATGCTGGCAAGAACAGAAACTCTTCCCAGCCCTGTGTGTGCTCTCAGATTGGTCCTCCTTAATCCATTTGGGTGGTTCTTTCTCTGGCCTCAGGTAATTTCCTCACATGCACTTATCAGTACTCAGACGAAAAACACAAGAAGGGTCCTCTGCAGGTCTACGAAGTTCTCTCTGTGCAACTCCCTCCCTGTACCCTCCCTGAAAACTCAAGTTACCTCCCTTGACCCCCAAGTCTCAACTTGGGATGGCTGGGCTCCACCTGGGCCACCCACGCTGGGCCATGGCCTCTCTGGGCAGTAAGCTGGAGTATTTGAAGGGCTTATCCATCAGTTTTCCATCCCTCAGGTATCACTATTTTCATTGCTTAAAGTCCAATCTTTGAAAACCATTGTTTTACCTATTCTGTCCAATTTTCACTTGTTTCAGGTGAGAAAGTAAATCCAGTCCCTTTTGCTCCCTTGTGGCTAGAAGCAAGTCTAGACTTTTCACCCTGTGTAAATAAATACTCTTTTTTGTCTTTATGTATGTATTTCTTTATTTCTATTGACTTGATAGAGATGGAGTCCCACTGTATTTCCCACACTGGTCTCAAACTCCTGGGCTCAAGTGATCGTTTGCTTCAGCCTCCCAGAGTGCTTGGATTACAGGCATGAGCCACCACATCTGTCCAAAATACTTTTTTGTATTTAAGCCACATTAATTTAGATTTTCTGTCATGTGTAATTAAAAAAAAAAAACCTGATAAATACAGCCATCCAATCTGAACTATTTCATTTCACTTTATTAAAGTGTCATAAATTATGTCAATTAAACATGAATATAGGGGTGCCAAGAATCTTTCTTAAATGCCAATATTTCCATAGGAAATAGGAGCAAAGTGCTATCAATAGTTTCACCTACTCAGATGAATTTGTTTCTGGTTGCTTTCCTCATCATAGCTAGCTGAGATCGACCAAACTAAAAATGATAAGTTTAGCTGAGGGGAAAAAAAGAAAAAGTCAAAAATTGGGGGAGGAGGTAGAGTAAGCTTTGGTAGAATCATATACTTGGGTGGGAAGTGGGAAGAGCTGTGTTCCAAGTGAGACTATTAGTGAGAGACATTTCAGCAAAGAACCAGGAAGATGCCAGATCATCATGATAAAACATGGGAAACCGCCATGCTAACCTGAATGTTGGCGTTCCCCCCAAAATTCATCTGTTGAAATCCTGACCCCCAAGGTGATGGTATCAGGAGGTGGGGTGTTTGGGAGGTGAGCAGATCATGAGGGTGGAGCTGTCATGAATGGAATTAGTGCCCTCATGAAAGGGACCCCAGAGAGCTGTCTCACTCTGCCACCACCTGAGGACATAGCAAGAAGGCATCATCTACGAAGCAGGAAGTGGCCCCTCCCCAGACACTGACTCTGCCAGTGCCTTGTTCTTGAACTTCCCAGCCTCTAGAACTACGAGAAATAAATTTCTGTTGCTTATAAGCCACCCAGTTTAATGGTACTTATACAATTAAATTTATAATAGCTCAGATAGACTAAGACATGCTATTTTGTAGATCAAAATATTAAAATATTGGTAATTTCATACAGTTTCATGAAATGCTGTTTTCACCATTTTGCAATGAGCTGGCCAGCCCGCTCAAAGCACCTTGCTTCCGGGGTGTACAACACTGGCTGGTATGCACCAACCATCCTGTGAGTGGATTTGTTTATTCAACCATGATCCTGACATTAGGGATAAGGCAGTCAACAAGCCCGAAGAACTCTGGTGGAACCCACGGCAATACTAAAGGGAGGGTGGCCAGCAAAGGGCATCTGAACAGAGAGCCGAACCTTCAGCAGGAACCAGCCACTCAAAAACTTGGAGCAAAACCCTTCTAGGCAGATGGATTAAAAAATGTTAAGATCCCAAGAAGAGTATGAGCCGGGTATATTTAAGAAATAGAATGGGCCGGGCACGGTGGCTCACGCCTGTAATCCCAGCGCTTTGGGAGGCCGAGGCTGGCAGATCACAAGGTCAGGAGATGGAGACCATCCTGGCTAACACGGTGAAACCCCGTGTCTACTAAACATACAAAAAATTAGCCAGGCGTGGTGGCGGGCACCTGTAGTCCCAGCTACTCAGGAGGCTGAGGCAAGAGAATCGCTTGAACCTGGGAGGTGAAGGTTGCAGTGAGCCAAGATCGCGCCACTGCACTCCAGCCTGGGTGACAGAGCGAGACTCTGCCTCAAAAAAAAAAAAAAAAAGAAAAAAGAAAAAGTAGACAGAATGAGGATGTGGCTGGAGCAATGTGGAGTCTGACAAGAAGAATCTGAAATGTTGAGATGGATTTCTGTTTTATTCTAAGTGCTCTCAGACGCCATTAGGAGTGATGAAGTGACATGATTTGGCCTACCTCTTTAAAAACTAACTCTATCCCCTGCTTCAATAATATATTCATGGACTCATCTCGGAACTTAATCCCCCACTTTTCACTTTCCTATTTAAACACACCCTTACATTTTAGGTTGTCTTAGGCCAGGCCTGGTGGCTCATGCTTGTAATCCTGGCACTTTAGAAGGCCAAGGCAGAAGGATTACTTGAAGTCGGGAGGGCTTTTTTAAAATATATATATATTTAATATATTTTTAAGACTAGTCAAGTGCAGTAGTGAGAAGGGGGAAGGGAAGAACAAGGACTTTGATCTGTAACTGACCTTGAACAATCAATTGTGATAACGCACTACTTTTGGACCAACCGAGGCCAGCAATTCAAGACCAGCTTGGGCAACATAGTGAGACCCTGTCTCTACCAAAAAATAATTTTTTAAAAATTAGCCAGGTCCAGTGGCGTGCACCTGTAGTCCCAGCTACTCAGGAGGCTGAGGCAGGATTGTTTGAGCCCAGGAAGTTGAGGCTACAGTGAGCCAAGATCATGCCACTGCACTCCAGCCTAGGGGACAGAGTGAGACCCTGTCTCAAACAAAAGGAAAAAAAACTGTCTTCGTGTGAGACATTTTCAAAGCACAACTCTGCTCCCAAGGAGTTTCTCTTTCTTCACTAAAGAAAGAAATTTCTAGCATAAATTGTTATTTAACAACCCATCATTAAAAGGCCCAATTGAGAATGGGGTTTTCGAAGATGAGAGATAGAGTGTGTCCAACGTTTTCTGCAGAGAAGCTGAGAGCTTCAGGGAAGAACATGCAGCTACGTTACCACATTGAACCCTCACGCTCCTTGCTGACTTTTTCCGAGAGAAGGAAACAGCATTATTTTGCCTCCCCAGCAAACTTCAGAACCTTGGAGATTTTCCCATCTGCTTAGAGAACGTCAAAGACCAGACACTGATGACTTTTCTACTGTGGGAACACTGAGTACAGACCTTTCCTTCCCATTATCTGCTGTTCTCATCATTTCAAGCCCACTTGATACAAATATTTTATGCCTCAGGTACAAGGTTGAAGTCAGTAGATAAATTCCTTAAATAATTCCAGACTATAGAAAATACAGAATACAGACAGATCCTCATTTCCTTTTTTTTTTTTTTTGAGACAGTCTTGCTCTGTTGCCCAGGCTGGAGTGCAGTGATGCCATCTCAGCTCACTGCAATCTCTGCCTCCCGGGTTCAAGTGATTCTCCTGCCTCAGCCTCCTGAGTAACTGGGATTACAGGCCTGCACCACCACATCTGGCTAATTTTTGTATTTTTAGTAGAGACGGGGTATCATCACGTTGGCCAGGCTGCTCTCGAACTCCTGACCTTAGGTAATCTGCCTACCTTGGCCTCCCACTGTGCCCAGTCCTCATTTCCTTTTAAAAAGACAGGGCAGCCAGGCCTGGTGACTCACACCTGTAATCTCAGCACTTTGGGAGGCCAAAGCAAGTGGATCGCTTGAGTCCAGGAGTTTGAGACTAACCTAGGCAACACAGTGAGACTCCATCTGTATTTTTGAAAACAAAAAAATTAGCCAGGCGGAATGGCACACGCCTGTGGCCCCAGCTACTCAGGAGGCTGGGGTGGGAGGATCCCTTGAGCCCCTGAGTTCAAGTCTGCAGTGAGCTATGATCACTCCACTGCACTCCAGCCCGGGCGACAGAGCAAGACCCTGTCTCATACACACAAAAGCAGAGCAAAGTTTTCTAACATGTCCTAGTGTTCTACACACCAAACGCTCTTCTAACTGCCTTAATCTTCACAGAAATCATGTGGAGGAAATGTTACCATATTCTCATTTTACAGACAAGACAATCAAAGGAAGAGAGCAAGTGTCCCGGGCACACAGCTGGTGAGAGGCAGGGGTGGGCCGAACCCAGGCGGCCGGCTCCCAGATCCCGTGTAGATCAGCCTGTGTGATGCCACGGCGCCTGGGCTTTACACCGGAACCTGACAATGGTCATTGAAAACTAGAAAAGTGTGGATCAATCTCCCATAGAAATACAGGCACAAAAATGAACAAAGAGAACAGAAATAAATCAGATAAACACTGTGACCAAGCATGAAAACTAAACAGGGCTTTTTCCCAGAAATTCAAGAATGATTGATGTTCAGGAATCTGTCAACGTTTGAAAGTCACATCAAATAACTCAGGAAGGGAAAACAAATTTCATAGGAAGAGATGCTGAAAAGGCAGTTGGTAAAGCTGATTAACTATTTCTAACAAAGTCTTTCTAAATAAATTTCTTAAATGTTAAAAATTACCTGTCGAACCCCAAGAATACAGATCATTTAAAACAGTGAATACTGGCCAGGCACGGTGGCTCACATCTGTAATCCCAGCAGTTCGGGAGGCTGAGGCAGGAGGATCGTTTGAGCCCAGGAGTTTGACCCCAGCCTGGGCAACATAGTGAGACCCTATCTCTATCAAATAATTTTTTTTTTTTTTTTGAGATGGAGTCTCACTCTGTCACCCAGGCTGGAGTGCAGTGGTGCAATCTCGGCTCACTGTAAGCTCCACCTCCCAGGTTCATGCCATTCTCCTGCCTCAGCCTCCCGAGCAGCTGGGACTACAGGTGCCCACCACCACACCTGGCTAATTTTTTTGTATTTTTAGTAGAGACAGGGTTTCACCACGTTAGCCTCAAATAATTTTTTAAAAAAACAGTAAATACTAATACCTTTTCATTTATTATCAATTAGCAATTTCAGCATACTTAAGAATGAGAAAATAAAATAATCAGTATAAACATTTGAAATGTGATAATATAATCTCTTTTGCTGTCTACGATTACATACCTTGAAAAAGCAAAATACTTGAAAAATAAACTAATGAACAAAGGAAACAAAGGAGTGTGTGAAGACACTTGGATTAAAGATAAATACAGTCTTTAATTTTTTTCTGTAAATTAGCCATAACCAGATAACACTTAAAAATGAAGAAAAATTGGCCAGGCACGGTGGCTCATGCCTGTAATCTCGGCACTTTGGGAGGCCAAGGCAGGCAGATCACAAGGTCACGAGATCGAGACCAGCCTGACCAACATGGTGAAACCCCGTCTCTACTAAAAATACAAAAATTAGCTGGGCGTGGTGGCATGCGCCTGTAGTCCCAGCTACTTGGGAGGCTGAGGCAGGAGAATTGCTTGAGCCCGGGAAGAGGAGGCTGCAGTGAGCCGAGATGGTGCCACTGCACTCCAGCCTGGTGACGGAGTGAGACTCAGTTTTTTTCAGTTAAAATAACAGAATAAGATGAACTTTAAAACATAGTATCTTATTGGAGTATTGGAGGATATGAAACAAGATCTACACAAATAGAAAAAGATACTGTATCCCTGGATAAGAAAACTAACTGTAAAAGACTGACTCTCCTCTCATTATTCTAAATATTTTCTAAGATTGTAATTGAATCACATTTTCAATTGGATAAAATGGTCTTATATACAGTGTAAGAAATGTTCCACAGGTGTGGTGACTCATGCCTGTAATCCCAGTACTTTGGGAGGCCAAGGCAGGTGCATCACTTGAGGCCAGGAGTTTGAGACCAGCCTGGTCAACATGGTGAAACCCTGTCTCTACTAAAAATACAGAAAATGTTAGCCGGGCATGGCGGTGGTGCATGCCTGTAGTCCTAGCTACCTGAGTGGCTGCGGCAGGAGAATCTCTTGAACCCTGGAGGTAGAGGCTGCAGTGAGCCAAGACCACACCTCTGCACTCCAGCCTGAGCAACAGAGCAAGACTTGTCTAAAAAAAAAAAAAAAAAAAAAAAAGTTCAAGAATAGCCAAGGAAATGGTGGGAAATAAAGGGGGATTGCATACCAGAGGACAACACAGTCAGAATCCACTCGGAATCCTGGGAATCTAGGGCTGGAGAAATTGAGGGTAGCACAGACCCCCAGAATGGAGCCCTGCTGCCTGAGGATTAGCACAGGGCACGGGTGTCACTGCCACGGGGGGAGGTGGGCGGAGGGGCTACTTAATAAATGCTGCTGCAGCAAACATGTCATCAGTGTGGGAGAGGGAAACACGAACTGGACCTGGATCCCTAGACACAGAATACTTTCCAGAAAGAGTAACACGTTCATGCAAACAAATAAAATGAAAATCTTAAAATCATTTACAAGACTATCCATACGACTTATATTGGAGGAACCTATTTAGGGCCAACAGAAATCCAGAAGCTGTGATAAAAAGATAAAAAATATTCAGCCATAATTGTAATTGCATGACCAAAAAGATGTCAAAAATATCAGTAGACAAATGAAAAATTAAGAAAATATTAGACCAGGTGCAATGGCTCATGCCTGTAATCCCAGCACTTTGGGAGGCTGAGGCGGGTGGATCACCTGAGGTCAGGAGTTCAAGACCAGTCTGGCCAACATGGCGAAACCCCATCTCTACTAAAAAATACAAAAATTAGCTGGGCGTGGTGGCGGGTGCCTGTAATCCCAGCTACTCAGGAGGCTGAGGCAGGAGAATCGCTTGAACCCAGGAGACGGAGGTTGCAGTGAGCCAAGTTCACACCACTGCACTCCAGCCTGGGCGACAGAGCAAGACTCCATCTCAAAAAAAAAGAAAGAAAGAAAGAAAGAAAATATTTGCACAGCATACGAAATGCCAAACATTATCTTACAAATCAATACCAAATAATGACCAAAAGACAAACAACCTAATTTTTTTTCTTTTTTCTTCTTTTAATTTTAGAGACAGGGTTTCGCCATGTTGCCCAGGCTGGTCTCAAACTCCTGGGCTCAAGCTATCCTCCAACCTCAGCCTTCCAAATTGCTGGGATTATAGGCATGAGCCACCATGCCCGGCCAAAAACCTACTTTTTTAAAGAATCAAAAAGTACAAAGAAGAAACATGCAAAGTAAAATGGTCTTTATACAAATGAAGGATGCTCCCACTTCCTTGGAGTCAGGGAAGTACGAATTCAAATAATAATGCAATATCATTTTATACCCAGTAAATCTTCAAAATGTAAAAGAGTGATATTAGCTGAAAGGATGCAAAGAAGAAAGAAGGTGTTCTTAATCAAGCCTAGAAATGTGAGTTATCCATTTGGGAGAGCAACCTGGCAATATCTATTAAATTATTTCCATTCCATCTGGGAATCTATCTTACAGAAATAAAAGCATCAACACATAAGTAAGAATATATATTGCAGAAATATTTGTAGTTAGGAGGAAAGACTAGAAATGGAGTAACAAACTATCAGTTTAACAAACTGTAGTACTTTATAAAGAGCAAATATTATGCTCCCATTAAAAAGAATGGGTTTATGGAAAGAGAAAGGAATAGATAGATATAGATATAAAGATAGATGATAGATAGATATAGATAGATAGATAGATAGATAGACAGACAGACAGACAGACAGACAGATAGGGCCAGGCATGGTGGCTCACATCTGTAATCCCAGCACTTTGGGAGGACAAGGTGGGTGAATCACCTGAGGTCAAGAGTTGAAGACCAGCCTGGCCAACATGGCGAAACCCTGTCTCTACTAAAAATACAAAAATTAGCCTGACATAGTGGTGGGTGCCTGTAATCCCAGCTACTTGGGAGGCTGAGGCAGGAGAATCGCTTGAACCCAGGAGGCAGAGGTTGCAATGAGCAGAGGCTGTGCCAGTCTGGGCAACAAGAACGAAACTCTGTCTCAAAAAAAAGAAAACAAAAAAAGATAGATAGACAGACAGACAGATAGATGAGTGACAAAACAAGCATAGTAAAATGTCAGTGGTAGATTCTACATGGTGGGTATATGAGAGTTGGGGGGAATTTGTTGACTTGAATTTGTTACTTATTGCTAAGTAAAAAAAGTTAAGTGTGGGCGAGTAGATGAGTCCCATTTTTTGTAAAACAAACAATGGAAAGACACTACAAAGGCAAATTTAATGAACTTTCATATATACAAAGAAGTATCGCTTAAAAGGCATAAGAAAAAATGACTCTATATACTTAAAAAAGCATCCCACCAAAAAAAAATTTTAAATACCTCAAAATAAGCTTAAGAACTCTACAAGAACTGAGTGAAGAAAACCCTTAATGTATTAACTTTTTATTATGAAGAAATAGAAAGAAATATTATATTCTTGGAGAGAGGACTGTATTAGTCAGCTAGGGCTGCCATAATAAAGTTCCCCAGACCTTTTGCCTTAAACAACAAAATGTGTAAAATGTATTCTCTCGCAGTTGTGGAGCTTGCAGGTTCAAGGCCAAGGTGCCAGCAGGGCAGGTTTCTCCTAGGGGCTCTCTCCTTGGCTTGCAGACGGCCGCCTTCTTGCCTGTGTCCTCATGTGGTTTTTTTCTCTGTGTTCGTCCATCCCTGGTATCTCCTTGCATGTCTGACTCTCCTCTTCTTGTAAGGACATAAGTCAGATTAGAATAGGACCCACCCTAAGGGCCTCGTTTTAACTTAATCATCTTTTTAAGGACTGTCTCCAAACACAATCACATTCTTAGTACCAGGAGTTAAGGCTTCAACACGTGAGTTTCAGGGTATGAAGGCGCACAACTCAGCCCTGAACAAGAACTCAATATAATAAAGATGTCCTTGTCTCTATGTTAATTTATAAATATGAAGTGTTGCTAACACAAATACTATAACTAGATTCTTTTCTTGCATTGGGTTCTGTTTTGTTGGAACTAGATTATGAGGAAAAATAAACAAGCAAGAGTAGCCAGAAAAAAAAGTGTATATATATATATATATATATATATATTTTCATATCTATATATGAACAGGATGGATTATGAAGTCACAATAATTAAACCTTGTGGCATTGACACAAAAATAGATCATTGTAATGCTATCAAAAGCACAGGAACATGCCTCAGTACAAATGAGAATATAATATGTATGTTTGACATCTCAGAGAAATTATGGGTAACTCTTCAGTAATGGTGTTGAAACATAGGTATAACTATCTTGAAAAAGAAAAGCAGGCCGGGTGCAGTGGCTCAGGCCTGGAATCCCAGCACTTTGGGAGGCCAAGGCAGGTGGATCACTTGAGGTCAGGAGTTTGAGACCAGCCTGGCCAACATGATGAAACCCCATCTGTACTAAAAATACAAAAATTAGCCGGGCATGGTGGAGTGCACCTGTAACCCCAGCTACTCGGGAGGCTGAGGCACGAGAATCTCTTGAACCAGGAGGCGGAGGTTGCAGTGAGCTGAGATCACGACACTGCATTCCAGCCTGGATGACAGTGCAAGATTCTGTCTCAAAAAAAATTAAAATAAATAAAAATGCAAAAGCAAAAGGTAAATGATGAACTGGGGAAAAATGTTTGCATCTCATTACAAACGATGTTCTTCATAATAAAGAGCTCCTAGAAATGGATTTTCAAAAAGGAAAGACAACTAACAAAGAAAATAGAGAAAGGAAGGCTACGGGCATGCAATTTACAAAGAACTAGGAATAGCCGTTACACAAGTGAAGAGGTTAAATCTCACCAGTGATAAGATAAATGCAAATTAAAGCCACACGGAATTACAGTTTTCACTTATCAGAATGGCAGAGTTCCAAAAGTTTACTAACACAGGCTGGTATCAAAGCTATGGGAGAATGAGAGCTCTCCCACCCTGCCAATGGGAATGTGGGCGCAGCGGCTCACGCTTGTAATCCCAGCACTTTGGGAGGCCGAGGCGGGCGGATCACGAGGTCAGGAGATCGAGACCACGGTGAAACCTTGTCTCTACTAAAAATACAAAAAAATTAGTCGGGCGTAGTGGCGGGCGCCTGTAGTCCCAGCTACTCGGAGAGGCTGAGGCAGGAGAATGGCGTGAACCCGGGAGGCGGAGCTTGCAGTGAGCCGAGATTGCGCCACTGCACTCCAGCCTGGGCCACAGAGCGAGACTCCGCCTCAAAAAAAAAAAAAAAAGAAACAGCTACCGACGTTCATCTGTGACCCAACAATTCCACTTCTAGGGGTTGATCCTGCAGATATATTTGCACATATGCAAAATAACAAATGTGCAAGAATATATTCACAGCAGTGTTTGTAATAATGAAATATGATAACCAACCCAAATGTCCTCAATAGGGGGCTGGTTATTAAATTTTGATGCATCCATCCAGCCTCGATGGTATACAACTACTTAGAGAGATCTCAATACTCACTGTGAAATTATCTCCAAGATATGCTCTTATGTGAAAAAGCCAAACGCATATTGTCTAAACAAACTAGCTTTTGTTTGCTTTTATAACTGGTGGAAGAATAAGAGTCTATATTCTTTTGTGTTTGGGCATAAACAAATTATGACAGGACATCTAGGAAACCAACACCAACCAGTGTCTATCGGGGTGAGACAAAGATTGCACGGATAGGGAGAGACTTCCCACCGGTGAGCCTGTCAGCACTTCGTGGGCTGTGGATCATGTGAGTGTCTAAATGTTCCCTGTTCAAATAATCCAAAGTATTAAAATTCATCTGTGATGGCAAATATTAGATGTCAACTTCTTTGGACTGAAGGAGGCCTAGATGGCTGGTGAAGTATGGTTCTTGGGTGTGAGGATGTTGCCAGAGGAGATGGACATTTGAGTCGGTGGACTGGGAGAGGAAACGTACCCTCAATGTGGATGGGCACCACCCAATGGGCTGCCAGCACAGCTGGAACAAGGCAAGAGGAAGATGGGATGGCCTGGCTTGCTGGGTCTCCTGGCTTCCTTCTCTCTCCTGTGCTGGATGCTTCCTGCCTCTCCTTCTGCCCTTGGACGTCAGCCTCCAGGTTCTCCTGCCTTTGGACTCTGGGACTTGCACCAGTGGCTTCTGGAAGGTCTCGAGCCTTCTGCCACAGATAGAAGGTGGCACTGTCGGCTTTCTTGGTTTGAGGCTTTTGGACTTGGACTGAGCCACTGCTGGCATCTCTCTCGCCCAGCTTGCAGACGGCCTATCCTGGGACCTTGTCTTGTGATCGAGTGAGCCAATTTTCCCTAATAAGATCCTTTCATGTATACATACATCCTGTTGGTTCTGTCCCTCTGAAGAACCCTAATACACCATCAAATCTGTGCACACACACACAACACACACAAGCACACATACGCAGTGTGACAACGGAGAAGGATAGACCACCAGGCTGATGGAAGGAAAATAAAATGACTGTGCTTTTTAAAAGTCTGTGAGAAACCGGTCACATACAATGACTTGCGCCATAACGCACAGAAGCTTGTCTCAGAGGGCGGGACTGTGGATGGCTGTGGTATTTCTATATACTGTCTGAATATTTTTATAATTAACATCCACTCGTGCAATAAAAAAAAAAAATAGTAATTTTCTTTTCCTAGCTGGGCGCAGTGGCTCACGCCTGTATTCCCAGCACTTTGGGAGGCTGAGGCAGGCAGATCACCTGAGGTCAGGAGTTTAACAACAGCCAATATGATGAAACCCTGTCTCTACAAAAATACAAAAAGAAAGTGGCCAGACGTGGTGGATTTCAGCCTCTCTAGTAGCTGGGATTACAGGTGCCCACCACCACACCCGGCTAATTTTGTGTGTGTGTGTGTGTGTGTGTGTGTGTGTCTTTAGTGGAGATGGGGTTTCGCCATGTTGGCCAGGCTGGTCTTGAACTCCTGACCTCAGGTGATCCACCCGCCTTGGCCTCCCAAAGTGCTGGGATTATAGGCGGGAGCCACCGTGCCCGGCCAATAATAATAATTTAAGACTTTTTAAATATATGCATACGCTAACATTGTTGATTGACCTAAAAATATCCCTCTTTTCACAGTACCTACAGCAGTGCTGGGCCTAATGGTGTCACAGAGGCTCATAGGTACAGGGTGGACGACATTCTGCATGTCCTGGCTGTGGGACCTCGGCTGGTTATCAGGATTATCATAAGAATCCAATGAAGCACAACAGCTTCTCATTATCCAAATATCCTCATCGAGGTTGCAAGAGGAGGCGAAAGTCATCAACAACTGACGTCATTCACTGTTGATCACCTACAAAACGGCTCCCCAACCTCTCCCCCTGCCTCATGTTGGCACCTATTATCCAAGTCAGGGAGTCAAAATCCCTGGCCTTGGTCATCTCGGCCCTCTCTGATGAATGGAATTGGAGTTAAATCAGTTAAAAGAGACATTGCAAATCCTGCAACAGAAGATCACTTGGGGCCAGGTGTGGTGGCACATGCCTGTAATCCTAGCATTTTGGGAGGCCAAGGCAGGTGGATTCCTTCAGCTCAGGAGTTCAAGACCAGCCCGGGCCACATGGCGAAATCCCGCTTCTACAAAAACTACAGAAATTAGCCAGGTGTGGTGGCGAGCCCCTGTAATCCCAGCTACTTGGGAGGCTGAGGTGGGAGGATGGCTTGAGCCCAGGAGGCGGAGGTTGCGTGAGGTGAGGTCGCGCCACTGCACTCCAGCCTGGGCCTCAGAGTGAGACCCTGTCTCAAAAGAAAGAAAGAGAAAAACAGAAGGTCCCTTGGGAGAATTGCCTAACTATCCCGAGGACAATCGATGTCCATAAGAGAATATTCTGAGGACGGAAGACGAAGGAAGGGCCTCCAGGAAGCTGATGAAGCCCTGAAGTACTTTCATAGAAATACGTTCTTATGATTATGCTGTGAAAACCAAGTGCGAATTGAAGAATAAACTATAATTCTACCATACAAATTACGTTCCTCCCAAATGAACGCAGTTCATTTTTTGCTTTGTTCCAAGAATCAGCATATAATTTCAATTATGAAATCCATAGCATCAAATCCAAAACTTGTCACATTGTCACTATAAGATTCCCATCCTTGTGTTAAGTAGACTCTTTTCAATTGGCTACTTTTAATACCAATTATCTTCAGATAACAAGGCCTTCCTATGACATATATTAAAGAGCTTTATTAAACTAGAGCACTGTGAGGATTTAATAGGATTAAATATTGGGTGATTTAATCATAGGAGAATCCCGAGCCAGCACAATTTCCATCTTTCTCAACATCTCAGCAGTGATGTTGCCTCCAATGAGCACCATTGGCCCTGCCCTCCTCAGCCCCTGCAGTAATCCTCGGTTGTTAGACACAAAATTCCAGGTGCCCTCAGCCTTCAAGGCCAGGCCATAGACCCCACACACTCCCGCCTTTCCTTCTGTGCTGGCCTCATTAAGATGAAGAGCAACTACTCCCACTATTTCAAATTCGACCCAATTTCTCTACAATGAAAATAATTTATAAAATTCTGAGGAAGGCATTACAAATTTAACCATACGTTGACTTCTTTTTTTTTTTTTTTTTTTGAGACAGAGTCTCACTCTGTTGCCCAGGCCGAACTGCAGTGGTGCAATCATGGCTCACTGCAGCCTCGACCTCCAGGGCTCAAGCAATCCTCCCACCTCAGCCTCCTAAGTAGCTGGGATTACAGGTGATTGCCACCATGCCTGGCTAATTTTTGTATTTTTAGTAGAGACGTGGTTTCACCATGTTGCCCAGGCTGACAATTTCTATGTTATATAAACATGTTATAAGGCATGCTAAGCCCCCTCTGTATTCACACATGTGGACACACATGCATGCACACACACACATGCATGCACACACATACACATGAATGCATACACACACACGTAAGCACCATTAGAGCAGAGACATGTGTGTCTCATTCACAGGTAAACGGCAAAGTCCAGCTTATAACAAGAACTCACAAATTCAAATGCCTGTCAACTAGCGCCTACACCAAGTATGAGCAAGCAGGTCCACATTTTCCAGAAGCCAGAGTCCTAGTGATCTGCTGAACTCCACATGGAAACAGGCATGGCCAGATATCTCATTTCTTGAGAGAAAATGGAAATCCACGCTTTCATGATTTTTTTTTTAAATTTTAGAGACAAGGCCTTGCTTTGTTGCCCAGGCCAGCCTCGAACTTCTGGCCTCAAGAGATTTTCCCAGCTCTGTCTCCTAAAGTGCTGGAATTATAGGCGTGAGTCATTCCATCTGGTCCTGAAAAGTTTTAAGTTGTATAAATTTTTTTAAATGACCTTGGCCAGAACAGAATACATTGCTGGTGGGAATGAAAATGGTTATGACCCCTAAAGGGAAGAATTTGGCAGTATTTAGCCAAATTGAATATGCATTTACCCTTTGACCCCAGTCTCACTTCTGCCACAAAGATGCTCTGGCACAGCTATATGAAATTATAAGTGCACAAGACTCTGTATTCATCCGTTCTCATGCTGCTATGAAGAAATACCCAAGACTGGGTAATTTATAAAGAAACGAGGTTTAATTGACTCACAGTTCTGCATGGCCGGGAAGGCCTCAGGAAACTTACAATCATGACGGAAGGCACCTCTTCACAGGGCGGCAGGAGAGAGAATGAGTGCCGAGCGAAGGGGGAAATGCCAGACACTTAGAAAACCATCAGGTCTTGTGAGACTCACTCATTATCACGAGAACAGCATGGGGGAAACTGCCCTTGTGATTCAATTACGTCTACCTGGTCCTGCCCTTGACCCATAGGAATTATTACAAGTCAAGGTGAGATTTGGGTGGGGACACAGAGCTACACCATATCAGCTTTCATTACAAAAGACTGGAAATCACCCACATGTTTTTCACGAGGGTCTAATTGAACATACCCTGGAATATAACATGACGCGATGTAATACCTATGGTGTTGTAAAAATGAATTCAAAAGATCCAGGGATTTATTAATATTTTTCCCTTTCAAAAAAAAATGTTTCCTACCTCTGTCCCCCAGTCGAGTAGCAATGACAAACTGGTAACAGCAAACACCTTGAGCCCCTAGACCCAGGTCTCTGCAGAGCATTTCTCGTTAACAAGAGTCAGGGCTTGCTGGGGAAACAATGATACTTAGTCTGAGCCAGAAATATGTACGATGATCCCAGGACATTTTGTCATGACTGAAAGCAAAAACGTTATTAAACAGGAAAAGTGTCATACTGCAATGATGCCAAAGATAGTGTAATTTGACCATCAAAAAAGAAAATAATGACCAGGCATGGTGGCTCATGCCTGTAATCCCAGCACTTTGGGAGGCCGAGGAGGCGGGCGGATCACTTGAGATCAGGAGTTCAAGACCAGCCTGGCCAACATGGTGAAACCCCATCTCCACTAAAAATACAAAAAAATTAGCTGGGTGTGGTGGTGCAAGCCTGTAATTCTAGCTATTTGGGAAGCTGAGGCATGAGAATCGCTTGAGCCCGAGAGATGGAAGTTGCAGTGAGCCGAGACCTCGCCACTGCACTCCAGCCTGGGCAACAGAGCGAGACTCCATCTCAAAAAAAAAAAAAGAAAGAGAAGAAAAGAAAAGAAAAGAGAAAAAGAAAAAAGAAAAAGAAAAAGAAAATAATGACTGCAATATGTGGAACCACACCAAACACAAAAAGATCTACGCCCACATGAGACTGCAAAGGGAAATACTCATCAGCTGCTTCAGCAAGTGACCAGGTCACCAAATCAGTATCCAGAAAATTGATAAGGAAAAAAATCAAGTATTAATTCTGTGTGTTCTACATGAACTGTATTTTAGGATAACCAAATGGTTGATGAAGAAAAGCCATTCTGCACAAGACAATCACACCTGACAAATGCAGGTGTAATTTGGATAAGCAAGTAACACATCACAATCATTGATTAATAGATTAAATAGTGGATCTATTAATCATCAATGATTGCAGTCATTGATTGATAGATAAAATGGTGGATCTATTAATAATCAATGACTGCTGTGAAACTTTTTTCAATGAGTTTTTGTTGCTGTTATTTTTTGTTTCTTTGTTAGTTTGTTTGTTTTGAGACAGGGTCTCACTCTGTCACTCAGGCTGGAGTGCAGTGGTGCAACTATAGCTCACTGCAACCTCTGCCTCCTGGGCTCAGGTGATCCTCCCACCTCAGCCTCCCAAGTAGCTGGGACTATAGACACACAAAACCACACCAAGCTAACTTTTGCATTTTTTGTAGAGACTGGGTCTCACCATGGTGCCCAGGCTGGTCAATGAGTTTTTTTATTACAGACATTTTCATACATATACCAAAGTAGACCTTTTAAAAACTTATTATCACACAAAAAATTAACAATTCCTTAGAATCATCAAATATAGAGTCCTCAAATTTATTTATCTAGCAAATATTTTTCTTCACTGTTAAAATCAAGATCCAAACTAGATCCAGAGATGGCCTTCAATTCACCAGGCTCTTAAGTCTCTTTTAAGCTACAATTTTACAATTCCACCCCTTGGTCTTTGTTGTAGTTTTTCTAGGAAAATCGCTGTTCTGTTGAGTTCCACACATTCTGGATTTTGCTGATTTTGTGTAGTGTAATTTAACCTCATCTTTCAGATCCTGTATTCCTATGAAACTGTAGTTTAAAAGCTGGATACAACGTTTTGGAATGAAATTTTGCAGGTGGAATTTTCAGCACCAGCATCTTGGTAAGAAAGGCATAAAAAGGCAACAGGGCATCTGCAGTTCCTGAAAGCAGAATCGCAACAAGTCAACAAGCTTCTCCGCGGAGGTCAAGAGCAAAGTGGGAGGCTGCTGTGAGGAGTCCAGGGAGCCCTGCAGGTGCCAGGGCGTCTGTACCTCTGAGCAGCTGCTACGCACTGAATGTCTCTGTCACCAAGATTCCTATGTTGGAGCCTTAACTCCCAGTGTGGTTGTATTTGGAGTAAGGCAGGAATTAAGGTTCCATAAGGCCTAGGGGTGGGACTCAAATCCATCATTTATTTTTATTTATTTATTTTTCGAGACAAGATCTGGCTGTATCACCCAGGCTGGAGTGGTGACGCAATCTCGACTCACTGCAACCTCCGCCTCCCAGGCTCATGCCATCCTCCCACCTCAGCCTCCCAAGTAGCTGGGACTATAGGCACCCACGACCATGCCTGGTTAATTTTTATATTTTTTTGTAGAAACAGCATTTCGCCATGTTGCCCACAGGCTGGTCTGGAACTTGTGAGCTCAAGTGATCTGCCCACATTGGCCTCCCAAAGTGATGGGATTACAGGCATGAGCCACCACCCCCAACCAAATTTTTAATTATTTTTAGTAGTGGTGGGGTCTCCCTATGTTACCCAGGCTGGTCTCAAACACCTGGCCTCAAGTGATCCTCCCACCTCAGCCTCCTGAGTTGCTGGGGTTACAGGCATTATCCACTGTGCCCAACTAAAATCAGTCATAAAAAAAAAAAAAAAACCGAAATACTTAACCTACCTGACTTCAAGGCTTAAAATTACATAAATAAAGGCCAAGTGTGGTGGCTCACACTTGCAATCCCAGCACTTTGGGAGGCCAAAATATACAAAAATTAGCCTTGTGTGGTGGTACACACCTGTAGTCCCAGCTATTTGGGAGGCTGATGTGGTACGATCACGTGAGCCTGAAAGATCAAGGCTGCAGTAAGCCAAGATTGTGCCACTGCATTCCAGCCTGGGAGACAAAGGGAGGCCCTATCTCAAACAAACAAACAAACAAACAAACGACAACAACAAAACTACATAAATCAAAATATCTTGTCAGAAAGATAGTCACAGAGATCAATGACACAGAATCTGCAAGTTTAGGAACAGACCCACACGTTTTGTCAATTGATTCAACAAGATATCCAGGTAATTTAACACAGAAAAGAAATTCTTTTCAATGAATGGTGCAGTATCAACTGGATACTCATGTGGGGAACAAAAATGACTCTTAACACCTCACGCCATATACAAGTTTAATCCAAAATATATCACAGAGGTATATGTAAAATCCAAAACTATGAGTCTCTAGAACGGGAAGAAAATCTTACTGATATGGCATAGACCACAAGAGAAAAAAATTAACTAGACTTCATCAAAATTAAAATATCTTGCTCTGGCTGGGCGCAGTGGCTCACGCCTGTCATCCCAGCACTTTGGGAGGCCAAGGTGGGAGGATCACTTGAGGTCGGGAGTTCAAGACCAGCCTGGCCAACATGGTGAAACCCTGACTCTACTAAAAATACAAAAATTAGCTGGGCATGGTGGTGCCCGCCTGTGGTCCCAGCTTCTTGGGAGGCTGAGGCACAAGAATTGCTTGAACCGGGATGGCAGAGATTGCAGTGAGCCAAGATCATGTCACTGCACTCCAGCCTAGGCAACAGAGCAAGACTCGGTCTCAAAAAATAAACAATAAAATAAAAAAATAAAATAAAATAAATAAAATAAAATAAAATATCTTGCTCTTTGAAATAACCCATTTTTAAAAATAAAAAGGCAAGCCATCCATTGAAGAAAACATTTGCACCACACATGCCAGACAAAAGACTTACATCCAGAACATGGGAGAACTCTTAAAAGCCAATAACCAGAAAACAAATAACCCACTTTTTAAAAAATAGGCAACAGACATTTCATAGAATAATATTTATAAATAACCAATAAGCACATGCAAAAATGTGCCCCATGACAGGCATGGTGGCTCACGCCTGTAATCCCAGCACTTTGGGAGGCCAAGGCGGGCAGATCACCTGAGGTCAGGAGTTTGAGACCAGCCTGGCCAACACGGCGAAACCCCAGCTCTACTAAAAATACAAAAATTAGCCAGGCACTGTGGCATGTGCCAGTAATCCAGCTACTTGGGAAGTTGAGGCAGCAGAATCACTTGAACCCGGGAGGCGGAGGTTGCAGTGAGCCGAGATCCTACCACTGGACTCTATCTAGCCCAGGTGACAGAACAAGACTCATCTCAAACAACAACAACAACAACAACAAGTAAAAAAAAAGAAGAAGAAGGAAGAAGAAGAAATGTTTCCCTCCATCATCAGGGAAACACAAATTAAAACCACAGTAAGACACCACCACACACTTGTAAACAACAGGCATTGTCTCACACACGGCTGGTGGCAACATAAAATGGTATAAATCCTAGAAAAAAATATGACTTTCTTTCTTAAAACAGTAAATATGCACTACCATATGACCCAATCACTTCAGACTTGCTCCAGAGGAAAAAAATACATGCCCACATAAGGACTGGTATACAAATATCCCTCACAGCTGTATTTCTAATAGCCAAAAGCTGGAAACAACTGAAATACCCATGAAATGACGTGGGCGGGTACTTCATGGACAAAGGAAGGGTGATGTATCCATACGGTGGGATGTTATTCAGCAATTAAAAAAGCAAGCTACTGACACAAGTGATAGCACAGTTGAACCTCAGAAGTACACAGAGTGAAAGAAGCCAGACAGAATCATAGCCGGGCACAATGGCTCACGCCTGTAATCCCAGCACTTTGGGAGGCTGAGGCGGGCGGATCGCCTGAGGTCGGGAGTTCAAGACCAGTCTGGGCAACATGGCAAAACCCTGTCTGTACTAAAAATAAAAAAATTAGCCGGTTGTGGTGGTGGGCGCCTGTAGTCCCAGCTACTCTGGAGGCTGAGGCAGGAGAATGGCTTGAACCTGGGAGGTGGACATTGCAATGAGCCGAGATCACGCCACTGCACTCCAGCCTAGGTGACAGTGAGATTTTGTCTCAAAAAACAAAAAAAAAAGAAAAGAAAAGAAAAGAAAGAAAGAAAAGAAAAATAGAATACACTATATGATTCTATTTGTATAAATTTTTGGAACATGAAAACTAGCATATAATGACAGAGACCAGATCCTGGGGATGAAAAACAGATGATAAAACACATCCAGGGGATGGGGTGGAGGTAGGAATGGATACAGATGGACACTAGAAGCTTTTGGGGGTCATAGAAATAGCTGCTACCTTGAGTGTTATGGATGTGAAACTCCACATGCACCTCAAAAACAAAGGTTACACCATCAATACCTGTGTTTTAGTGTATTTCAATTATATCTGAATAAAATTGAAATTAAAAATACATGACAAGATGAAACCAATTCAAAATTAGGAATAAGTATAGAAGATCAGAAAAAAAGATCTAATATAAATTTAATAGGAGTTGCTGAAGAGGAAAACCAAGGCAGTAATACAAAATAATGTTAAAATGTATATTTGGGCCTGGCATGGCGGCTCACACCTGTAATCCCAGCACTCTGGGGGGCCAAGGCAGGTGGATCCCTTGAGGTCAGGAGTTCGAGACCAGACTGGCCAACATAGTGAAACCCCATCTCTACTGAAAAACACACACACACACACACACACACACACACCACACACAAATTAGCCAGGCGTGGTGGTGCATGCCTGTAATCCCAGCTACTCGGGAGGCTGAGGCAGGAGAATCACTTGAACCTGGGAGGCAGAGTTTGCAGTGAGCTGAGATCACCCCACTGCACTCCAGCCTGGGGACAGAGTGAGACTCTGTCTCAAAAAAAAAAAAGTATACTTTGAGAACTGTTTCCTGAAATGAAAAAAGACTTGAAATTAGGTATTGAAAGGGCACAATATCTAGGAAAATTAATCCCAGATGGCTAAGCCCATGTTGCTTCAGACCATCTAAATGACTGGAGAGACATCAGGGACTGCTGGTTAGCAGGGAATATACATCTCCTTGCAGAATTAGGACGAATGCCTGTAGGGGAGAGAGTGATGTCATGTCACAGCTACGTGTTCCGACAATGTTAATACAGTACATGTACATGTGCCGGGCACTGTGCTGTCAGGTGGGGGCAGGGAAAACAGCATGGCGTGCTTCCAGTGTGCACTAGGAGAAACATTAGCTAAACATGCTCTACAGATGTTCCTGTGGAAACAGACAGTACAACTTTCTCCTGTAACCATCACAGTCAACTATTACATCAGACATACGTCATTGTCACGGTCACCTATTACCATCACTGTCACCATCACCTACCACCATCACGGTCGACTATTGCACTAGACACACATCACTATCACGATCACTTAGTACACCAGACACTTCTATCAAAATGAAGAAAAAAAATCTGTGCACTTTACTGAATTTCCTTACATATCAATTTCAGAAAGGATTCAAAGGAGGCATATGGAGAGAGTATTAAAAGTAGAACTGGGCCAGGCGCGGTGGCTCACACCTGTAAACCCAGCACTTCGGGAAGCCAAGGTGGGTGGACTGCTTGAGCTTGAGAGTTCGAGACCAGCCTGGGCTGACTCTTGTGTAATTTTATGCACCAGGAGTGTTTGGATTCCAGATTTGTATTTGATAGACCACTTCCTGTGTCTCGTCTTGTACCTCTAATTGGAAACAAAACCCAGATGCCAACACTGCGATATGGCCAGAGACCATATGGCGCTGGGCTGCTTATTGCTGGTTATGATGCTATGGGTCCTCACATTTTCCAAATCTGTCTATCTGGTAACTATTTTGACCGCAGAGCTAATGTCCATTGGAGCCTGTTTTCAGTCAGCTCGTACTTACTTGGAGAGACGTATATCTGAATTTATGGAGTGCAATTTAAAGGAACTGGCTAAACATGGTCTGCGTGCCTTAAAAGAGACACTTCCGATGGGGTGCGGTGGCTCACGCCTGTAATTCCAGCACTTTGGGAGGCCAAGGCAGGTGGATCATCTGAGGTCAGGCGTTCGAGACCAGCCTGGCCAACATGGTGAAACCCCATCTCTACTAAAAATACAAAAAGTATTAGCTGGGCGTGGTAGCATGTGCCTGTAATCCCAGCTACTAGGGGGTGCTGAGGCAGGAGAATTGCTTGAACCCAGGGAGCAGAGGTTGCAGTGAGCCGAGATCACACCACTGCACTCCAGCCTGGGCAACAGAGCGAGACTCCGTCTCAAAAAAAAAAAAAAGAGAGAGAGACACTTCCTGCAGAACGGGACCTAACTATAAAGAATGTTTCCATTGGAATTGTTGGTAAAGACTTGGAGTTTACAATCTATGATGATGATGATGTGTCTCCATTCCTGAAGGTCTTGAAGAAAGGCCACAGAGAAAGGCACAGCTGCTCAACCTGCTGACAAACCTGCAGAAAAGGCTGATAAACCAATGGAACATTAGGTGATAAGCCAACCTATGTATGTATTATCAAATATTTTAGAAAGCAGGCACCACACACTGATGACAATAATCTGTACTTTGAACCAAAAGTTGCAGAGTGGTGGAATGCTATGTTTTAGGAATCAGTCCAGATGTGGGTTTTTTCAAGCAACCTCACTGAAACCGTATCACAGAATACATTTTTCTTTGAGAGTGTCTGTATAATCATTTTCTAAAAAGTATAGGTATCTGTACTAATGTTTGTATATGAAGAAAAGGTATCTATGTAGTTTTAAAGACAACTGTGAAATAAAATTGTTTCACCTCCTGGTTACAAAAAAAAATTAAAAATTAAAAAAGTGTGCAGTGGCTCACATCCATAATCCCAGCACTTGGCGAGGCCAAGGTGGGAGGACTGCTTGAGGCCAGGAGTTCATCAGGCAACACAGCGAGACCCCTGTCTGCAAAAAATTAAAAATAAAAAAAATTAAAAATAAAAAAAGAAATGAAGTACTGATTCATCTACAACGTGAATGAACCTTGAAAACATGATGCTGATGAAAGGAGCCAGACACAAAAGGCCACACATTGCAAGAATCCATTTCTATGAAATGTCTAGAATAAGCCAGTCCATAAAAACAGAAAGCAGATTCATGGTTGCCAGGGGCAGAAGAAAGGGGGCCACAGGAGTGATTACCAATGAGTATGGAGTTTCCTTTGGGGGCGAAGCAAATGTCCTGGAATTAGATAGTTGTGTTCGCACAGCACTGTGGCTGCACTAAACATCACTGGATCGTACACTTAAAATGCTTAATTTTTTAAAAAATTCAATGTTTTATTGAGTAAGTCATGTGTGCCGGGCACTGTGCCGTCATGTGGGGGCAGGGAAAACAGCGTGGTGTGGTTCCAATGTGCATTAAGAGAAACATTAGCTAAACATGCTCTACAGATGTTCCCATGGAAACAGACAGTACAACTTTCTCCTGTAACCATCACGGTCAACTATTACATCAGACATACGTCATTGTCACGGTCACCTATCACCATCACGGTCACCTATTAAACCAGACCACATCACTGTCACCATCACCTACCCATCACGGTCGACTATTACACCAGACACACATCACTATCATGATCATCTATCACTATCATGATCACCTATTACACCAGACACACATCCCTGTCACGGTCACCCATCACCATCATGGTCACCTATTACACCAGACACACATCCCTGTCACAGTCACCATCACCATCATGGTCACCTATTACACCAGACACACATCACTGCCACGGTCACCATCACCATCATGGTCACCTATTACACCAGACACACATCCCTGTCATGGTCACCCATCACCATCATGGTCACCTATTACATCAGACACACATCCCTGTCATGGCACCCATCACCATCATGGTCACCTATTACACCAGACACACATCACTGCCATGGTCACCATCACCATCATGGTCACCTATTACACCAGACACACATCCCTGTCATGGTCACCCATCACCATCATGGTCACCTATTACATCAGACACACATCACTGTCACGGTCACCATCACCATCATGGTCACCTATTACATCAGACACACATCACTGTCATGGTCACCCATCACCATCATGGTCACCTATTACAGCAGACACACATCCCTGTCATGGTCACCCATCACCATCATGGTCACCTATTACATCAGACACACATCCCTGTCATGGTCACCATCACCATCATGGTCACCTATTACATCAGACACACATCCCTGTCATGGTCACCCATCACCATCATGGTCACCTATTACATCAGACACACATCACTGCCACGGCCACCCATCACCATCATGGTCACCTATTACATCAGACACACATCACTGTCACGGTCACCCATCACCATCATGGTCACCTATTACATCAGACACACATCCCTGTCATGGTCACCCATCACCATCATGGTCACCTATTACACCAGACACACATCCCTGTCATGGTCACCATCACCATCATGGTCACCTGTTACATCAGACACACATCACTGCCACAGTCACCCATCACCATCATGGTCACCTATTACACCAGACACACATCACTGTCACGGTCACCCATCACCATCATGGTCACCTATTACATCAGACACACATCACTGCCACAGTCACCCATCACCATCATGGTCACCTATTACATCAGACACACATCACTGTCATGGTCACCATCACCATCATGGTCACCTATTACACCAGACACACATCCCTGTCATGGTCACCCATCACCATCATGGTCACCTATTACACCAGACACACATCACTGTCATGGTCACCATCACCATCATGGTCACCTGTTACATCAGACACACATCACTGCCACAGTCACCTAGTACAGCAGATAGTACTACATTTTTTTTCTGATGCTCTGCTATAAATAGGATCAGTAAACTCAGAATAAAGGCTGCAGAGGCTTCTATTATAGTTCAGTAGTCAATGTGCCTAAATTAGCGGCAGATAGTTCAGGATGCAGATGTATTTAAAGACATTACTTCCCTGGTTCTATGCATAGAAATGCTGAAGTTATTAACGATTTGCTCTCCACCCACGTGGCTTATTTTGGAGACTGGCAACTCCATTACTTGTTGCTGAGATGGCTTTAACCTGACCTCAATAAAACAAGTTTTGTAAGTCACTTTAAATAGACTTTTTTAGAGCAGTTTTAGGTTCACAGCAAAATTGGGTGCAAAGTATAGAGAATTCTAGCACACACCCTACCCCCCACATATGCACAGCCTCCCCCATATCAGCATCCCCCTAGAGTGGTCCATTTGTTACAATGGATGAACCTACAGTGACACACCATTATCGCCCACAGTTCACACTGGGGTTCAGTCCGGTGGTGCACATTTCGTGGGTTTTGACAAATGTGAAATGACATGTATCCCTGTGATCATGTTATACACTGCCCTAAAAACCCTCGGCATGACACCCACTCATCCTACCCGCACCGTCACTACTGATCTTTTTAGTGTCTCCGTGGTTTGGCTTTTCTGGAATGTCATATAGTTGGTATTGTGGCCTTTTCAGGTAAAGTGCATTTTTCTCCCATGTCTTTCCATGGCTTGATGGCTCAGTTCTTTTCAGTGCTGAATAATGTTCCATTTCTGGATGCACCACAGCTTATTCTTTCACCTGCTGGAGGACATCTTGGGTGCTTCCAAGCTTTGGCATTTATGAAGAAAGCAGCTATAAACATCCAGGTGGAGGTTTTGTGAGGACCTAAGCTTTCAGCTCATTTGGGTAAATACCAAGGAACAGGATGGAGGAATCATATGGTAAGATACTATTCAGTTTTGTAAGACACTGCCAAACTGTCTTCCAAAGTGGCTGCACCATCTGCATTCCCACCAGCGATGAAGGAGCGTTCCTGTGGCTCCACAACCTCGCCAGCATTTGGTGTTGTCCGTGTCCTGAATTTTCACCATTCCAATAGAAGGTGCTGTTTTCTTCCGGTTATGTTTAGAGATAGTCATGATAAAAAGTAGCTACACATTTCAAAATTCTACTAGAGGCCGGGTGCAGTGGCTCATGCCTGTAATCCCAGCATTTTGGGAGGTCAAGGTGGGAGGATCACCTGAGGTCAGGAGTTTGAGACCAGCCTGACCAACAGAGTGAAACCCGTCTCTACTAAAAATAGAAAAATTAGCTGGGCATGGTGGCGCACACCTGTAGTCCCAGCTATTCAGGAGGCTGAGGCAGGAGAATCGCTTGAACCTGGGAGGTGGAGGTTGTAGTGAGCTGAGATCGTGCCACTGCACTCCAGCCTGGGTGACAGAGTGAGACTCTATCTCAAAAAAAATAAAAATAAAAATAAAAAGTAAAACAAAATTATACTGGAGAAGTTGGGGTGCAGCTGGCATAAGAGACATTGCTGGTTTGATAAGTGTTTCAGGCACTGAGCTAGAAGCTCAAGACATAAAGGTGAGCCGGCCAAGTTCCTGCCCATACGTAGCTTAGTATAGCCAGTGAAAAGCAACTGGACGATGTCTGTCCAAAGTCCCTGTATTCATACAGTCTTTGACCTGCAATCTGGCTCCTCAAAATTCATCCTAGGAAATATGTCAACTTCCCAAAAATAGCTGTATATTCAGTGTGATTTCAATCAAAATTCCCAGTGATTTTTGTGGAATTTTCATGGAAGCATTGAACATAGCCAAACTCTTCTTAAGAACAGAGAGATAGGACTTGGTTTATCAAATATAAGTACTTATCAAAGTATAGTAAATTTTTTTTTTGAGACAGTTTCTTTCTTGTTGCCCAGCCTGGAGAGCAATGGCATAGTCTTGGCTCACTGCAACCTCCGTCTCCCGGGTTCAAGTGATTCTTCTGCCTCAGCCTCCCAAGTAGCTGGGATTACAGGCATGTGCCACCATGCCCGGCTTGTTTTTGTATTTTTAGTAGAGACAGGGTTTCACCACGTTGGCCAGGCTGGTCTCAAACTCCTGACCTCAAGTGATCCACCTACCTTGGCCTCCCAAAGTGCTGGGATTACAGGCGTGAGCCACTGAGCCCAGCCTATAGTAATGAATTAAGACAGTGGATACTGGCCCAGGAAAAGGCATGCTGACCAATGGAAGAGAACAGGGAGGCCAGCAACAGTCATATTATGGATGTGACCGTGGGATGGATGGCATGTCAGATCAGCACAGGAGAAGGAACCATTCATTAGCTGGAACTGGAAAAACTGGTCATCCACAAAAAAAAGACAAAATCAAACCCATATCTACAGCTGGGCATGGTGGCTCACACCTGTAATCCCAGTACTTTGGGAGGCTGGGGTGAGCAGATCACTTGAGCCCAGCCTGACAACATGGTGAAACCCCACCTGTACCAAAAAAAAAAAAATTAGCCAGGCATGGTGGTGCACACCTGTAGTCCCAGCTACTTGGGAGACTGAGGCAGGAAGATTGCTTGACACTGCAGGGGCAAGGCTGTAGTGAGCCTTGATCACGACACTGCACTCCAGCCTGGGTGAGAGTGAAATTCTGTCTCAAACAAAAAAAGAAAAGAAAAAGAAAATCCCTATCTTACACATATGCAAAAAGCAACTCCTGATGGATCAAGGTTCATCTGTCAAAAACAAAACTTAAAAATTCCTAGTATAAAATGTAAGTGAAAGGCTGGGTGCGGTGGCTCACGCCTGTAATCCCAGCACTTTGGGAGGCCAAGGTGGGCGGATCACCTGAGGTTGGGAGTTTGAGACCAGCCTGACCAACATGAAGAAACCCTGTCTCTACTAAAATTACAAAAACTAGCCGGGAGTGGTGGCGCATGCCTGTAATCCCAGCTACTCGGGAGGCTGAGGCAGGAGAATCGCTTGAACCTGGGAGGCGGAGGTTGTGGTGAGCAGAGATCGGGCCATTGCACTCCAGCCTGGCAACAGAGCAAAACTCCACCTCAAAAAAAATAAAAATTTAAGTGAATATCTTTTCAACTATGGGATAGAAAAGGATATTTTAAACATAGAAATGTGAACTAAAAGAAGTACCAATAAGTTGAAACATATTAAAATTAACAACTTTTGTGAATCAGGAAGACTTTAAGTGAAAAGAGACGTTACAAACTGGGGAACATTTTGTAACATTCCTTTGGTGAGCATGTGTTGTAAATGTCTTTTTGATCCAGCCATTCAATTCTGTGTATGGGTGTGTGTGTCCAGCCAAGAGAAACTCTTGCACATGTATAACACAAAACGGAAAGGAGAATGTAGTAACACGCTTCTGGAGATCAAAAGCCTGGAGACACTCACTCACCACAACTGTAGGTTCAACTGTGTCCCCCAAAAGGACATGTTCACATCCAAACCCCTTTAATCTCAAAATGTGACTTTATTTGGAAAGAGGGTCATTGTAGATGTAATTGGTTAAGATGAGGCCATACTGGAGTAGTGTGGTTCAGTTTTTTTGTTTTGTTTTGTTTGAGACAAGGTCTTGCTTTGTCACCCAGGCAGGAGTGCAGTGGTGCAATCATGGCTCACTGAAGCCTCGACCTCCAGGGCTCAAGTGATCCTCCCACCTCAGCCTCCTGAGTAGCTGGGACTACAGGTGCAGGTCACCACACCTGGCTAATTTTTTTGTTTTTTGTAGACAGGAGGTGTTGCCAGTTTGCCTAGGCTGGTCTCAGACTTCTGGCTTCGAGTGATCTGCCTGCCTTGGCCTCCCAGAGAGCTGGGATTACAGGCATGGAGCACCGTGCTGGCATGTGGGTGGGTATTCCTGGTGTTCTTATTAGGAGAGGCGACACAGAGACAGACACACAACATACGGAGAGGGCCCTGTGATGATGGAGGCAGAGATGGGAGTGATGTGTCTGTCAGCCGAGGGTCAGCAAGGGCGGTCGGCAACACCAGGACCTAAGAGAACACCGTGGAACAGGTTCTCGCTGGATCCTTCACAGGGAGCACCGCCCTGCTGACACCTTGATTTCAGACGTGTGGCCTCCAGGAGGCTGAGGAATAAAATTGTTCTAAGCCCCCCAGTGTGTAGTAATTTATTACGGTGGCCCTAGGAAGATATTCGCGGGGGTGAAAGGCAGTGGATTTATGCAGTTTCTACACTGCAGCCAAAGGAACGCACAACAGGAAGACAGAAATGACGTGACACATCTCAGTGATGGAGACCACGCAGATCCACAGTGACGGAGGAGGCGCTCTCGGGAGTACCTAGAGGTGAGATCAGTGATGGAGACCACGTGGATCCACAGTGACGGAGGAGGCGCTCTCGGGAGTACCTAGAGGTGACATCAGTGATGGAGACCACGCAGATCCACAGACGGAGGAGGCATTCACAGGAGTACCTAGAGGTGAGAAATCTGTATAAAAAGGAAAGCAAGAACGACAGGTGTGCCAGTGCACACCTGTAGTCCCAGCTACTCGGGAGGCTGGAGGATGGCTTGAGCCCAGGAGGTCGAGGCTGCAGTGAGCTGTGATCACGACACCATGGCTCTCCAGCCTGGACAACAGAGTGAGACCCCATCTCTAATCGATTGATCTCTAATGTATTCTCACATTTGGGCCTCCTGGGATCTGGACCATTATGTGCTTTTTATTTTTGCAATTTAAGCTTTCAGTTTCCTCCTATTATGACATTATCCTTTGGTTAACACTATTTTTCCCCAGATTTTTTTTTTTTTTTTTTTTTTTTTTTTTTTTTTTTGAGACAGAGTCTCGCTGTCGCCCAGGCTGGAGTGCAGTGGCGCGTGGCGCGATCTCGGCTCACTGCAGGCTCCGCCCCCCGGGGTTCACGCCATTCTCCTGCCTCAGCCTCCCGAGTAGCTGGGATTACAGGCGCCCGCCACCACGCCCGGCTAATTTTTTGTGTTTTTAGTAGAGACGGGGTTTCACTGTGTTAGCCAGGATGGTCTCCATCTCCTGACCTTGTGATCCACCTGCCTTGGCCTCCCAAAGTGCTGGGATTACAGGCGTGAGCCACCACGCCCGGCCTGTTCTTATAAGTCCAAATCCAACATCGTCAATCAATATTTTCTGAGCTCCAAATTGGAGCATCACAGAATATGAATATGTGAGAAGGGGTAAGAGCATACACTGACCTTGCACATCTCTGAAAAATTAAATGTGAATTTTTTAAATAAAAAAATATATTTTTTACTTCTAAAAAATTAGAGATGGGGTCTCACTATGTTGCCAGGCTGGTCTCAAACTCCTGGGTTTAAGTAATCCTCCTGCCTCAGCCTCCCAAAGTGCTGGGATTACAGGCGTGAGCCACTGGGCATGGCCATAAATGTGAATTTATAGAATAAATCACATGAAGGGAACCATGTAATAAAATGTGTGTAATTCAGTATGTGTTAGGACTTCTGCCTCTTCCCCATGTCCAATGCTGGGGATGCAAAGTGGAAGCTCACATGGCAAAAATCAACAAACACACACACACAGACACGCACAGAGACACACACACACGCACAGACACACACACACACACCAGAGACACACACATTCACACACACACTCAGAGACACATACACACAGACATACCCAGAGACACAGACACACACACCCAGACACAGACACACACAGAAACACACACAGAGACAGATACACAAAGACACATGCACAAAGACACACACACAGACACACACACACACACACACACACACACACACACACACACAGAGTTTACTTTAAAAGTAAGTTTGGTTTTCCATCTATTAGGAGTTTATAAAGCAGGACACACCCTCAGAAGTTTAAAGTAACAAACATATGGCCAGCACAGTGGCTCACGCCTGTAATCCCAGCACTTTGGGAGGCCGAGGCGGGAGGATTGCTTGAGCCCAGGAGTTCAAGACCAAAGCATGGGCAACATGGTGAAACCCCGTCTCTACAAAAAAAATTTAAAATTAGCTGGGTGTGGTGGCACACACCTGTAGTCCCAGCTATTCCAGAGGCTGAGGTGGGAGGATTGCTTGAGGCTGGGAGGTTGAGGCTGCAGTGAGCTGAGATCCCACCACTGCACTCCAGCCTGGGTGACAGAGTGTGACTCTGACTCAAAAGAGAAAAAAAAAAAGTAACAAACACAACAGCCTGAGAAGCACGTGGAAGAAAAAGACCACGGATGGTCTACACATCTGGAAATAAACTTCCCTGCAAGAGTTAAACCCACTCCGCTACGCGGCATGCAGAGGAGCGGGACTAGACAGCAACGCGATCTGACAGGAACCACAGAGGCTGTCACACTAAATGACGGCCTGGCTGCGCTCTGGATCACTAGGTAATTATGAACAGTGCTGTAAAACTCACTGACATAGAAAAGCCCGTCACACAAAGTGAAAAATGGTTAGGAAACTGCATGATAGTATAATCCTCTCTTTTTAGAAAACATTTGAAAGGATAGATGACAAAATGTCGACAAGTTACCTCTAGTGGGGGAACTGTGCCGACTGTGTCTGTTTTAACTCTTCCAATCCCCACACTGTCAATACCCAGCATGTACGACTTCTTCCCTGGGTGGGGGAAAAGGAGGTCAGACATCAGAGGAGGGAGGAAGCAAGAAGCAAACGCTTCTCCCCAAGACCTGCAGCTCTGCCCCCCGGGCTCCCCCTGCCCGGCTTTCTGCTGCTATTCCCGGCAATTCGGTTCCCGTCCTTCATGCCTGGGGGGCGGTCACAGTGCTACCTTGTCACAGCCACTTGCCACCTGCCTGACCCATGGTTTTGTCACTGGAAACTGACGTTGACCGCAGGTATTGGTGGCTTTAGGCACCGCAGCTCACACCTCACGCTTACTGACTACTGGAGAAGCCCCGAATCCTTTTCTCCTGCCTCGTTAAGAAGCCCACCTGCGTGGGTGGGGCCCGCGCCTGGCATTCGCAGTGGCACTCACGCAAGGGATGAGTCTGCTGAGGGGTTGGACGACGAGGCTTTGTGGTGGCCACGGTGCGACCCTCCCTTTCCTGGAGCACAGGCTTGGCGGGGGCAAGGCTGGGTGCCCTGGACCCTGGGCACCCACTTCTGTTGTCAAAATCTTATGACGCTTGAGCCTTCTGTGGCTTCCCACTGTGTTCTAAATACCACACCTGTAAAGCGGCTTATAAAAAACCCACACATCTGGTTGAGAGCCTCCACCTGCGCACCCCACCTTCCCTCCTGCTCTCCAGGGGTGCTTCCCCTTAGGGTCTTTCCTGGACTCCACAGCCCTCCTTCTCAGGCCTCAGACCAGGCCCCTGCGATGCTCCCAGAGCCTCAGCTGTCCGTCCTCGCACTCACTGCGGCGCTCAGCCTCATCCCAGGAACCCGACTCCCTGTCTCCCCAGGCGAAGGCTTCATGAGCAAAGCCACTGCAGCACCGCACAGTCTATCTCTGAGCACAGCTGACTTGACAGAAGGACTCAACTGTCCACATTACCAAAAACCGAGGTATACGGAATGGTTTCTATTTTGCTTCTTCAAGGCAGGGAACAGAAAACCAACTAAATCCAAGGTGCCTCTTCCAATGCCTGTGACTAAACTTCAAGCATCACAGCCCCAACACCTGCTGACGGCACCATTTTAACTGAGTTCCAACCCGCAAGCTTCCCGACTGTCCACACTGGCTCTCTCTACTCCTGTACACCAAAGAAACAAGCCAGAATAAATGGATAAAAGACAGCGTACACGCATGCCTGTCCCAGCTACCCGGGAGGCTGAGGCATGAGAACCGCGTGAACCCGGGAGGCAGAGGTTGCAGTGAGCCGAGACGGCACCACTGCACTCCAGCCTGGGAGATAGAGCGAGACTCTAAAAAAAATAAAATTAAATAAATAAATAAATAAAATTAAAAAGATAGTGTAGGCTACAAACCTCAGGAAGGAAATACCAGCATGACTTCAGAATAGTCAGACCGAATGGTGTATAAAGTTCTCCCAGCTCCTCTCCACCCACCTCCATCAATCCCACCCTCTCTCTAACCCCCAAGTTCTCTGTTCCTCGGTGCCCATATAACATTTAATAAACACCAGGGACATGAGAGAGCAGCGACATGGCCCTTGCCCTTGTGGCAATTAGACTAGGAAGGGAAAGTCGCAATCGCAAATTTGCCATGCTGACTAGGGCTGAGGGCAATCTTGTGATGTCTGTAGTCGGACATCTGACTCAAGGTAAAAACCAGAGTGAACTCTAAAGGAGCTAAAGCATTAACTGGTAGGACTGACTTCAGGAGAGGGAAGGGGGAGTTCTGGAAAGCAGCATGCACACAGGTGATCTCAGGATGCACGTGTGACCAGAGCCTGCAGGACCTTGTAGGAAATGTGGAGCAGGGGAGATGCATCACGTTTTTTGAATAGGACTCTGACCCCTTAACTAAAGATAAGGTTTCCATGGTTAGCTGCGGTTTCTCCCCACCATACCCTCGGCTTCAAGGGTTAAAAGGTGCTGCAAGGAGTTAGGATGGGTGCTGTCCTAGTACAGGGTCTGCCTCGCACAGGGAGAGCTTAGTCTCATGTTATCCTGCTGGGCAGGATAGCCCTGTATAGCCCCAGTGTGGCAGAAGACATCATAGACGATGTCCGTCAGTTTGCTGGCATGAAAAGCTGAATCCAACCCTCACCCCATTTGCTCAGCAGGTAATCTTTTGTGTTTCTGATCTGTTTTTGCAAAAGAAACCAGAAATTCGCTGTACTTGAGTTCCTTCAGGTGAACAGTTAGCCAGGAAACCAGTCCTCTTTGGAGGCTATTTTGGAGTCTCATCTTTTCCAGACATTTTATGATTGATACAATTTAAAAAAAAAAAAACCATTTTTTTTTTTTAAACCTGGCTCTCACGTAAATTGAAACTACTAATTTACCAGTGTTTCACATTATATCCACACAAGACCTATGCATTAACTATGCTTTTTCTTAATGACTTTGCTCTAATAAGCTATTACTAGTTTGCAGTAACTTCGTATAAAGCTTTCAAGGCTTCCATTAGACACGAGATTTCAAAAAACGGAGAGCAGACTTTTCCCATTTGTACAACCTGGAGAGAACTGACCCCTTCCCCGCCCCACCCCCCACCAAGAGATAATAATCTCTGCTAACTATTCAATATTTCCTAAAGCAAATACTAGAGATGATTCAAAAAATCCAGGCAAAGTAGAAGCAATATATTTTGCAACAATTATTCTTTCAATAAAGGACTTGTAAATTCTCTCCCACACCACGTTAGACAGGTAAGTGACGTCACTTCCAAATTTCAACTGTTACATAGAAGATCCAGAATGTCAACACCACTTGCAATCTCCACAAGGTTACAAACAACACATACACCTTCAATTCAAAATATCTGAATGAAAGGTTTCATCCCAATTATGGGAAAAAAACTTCCCATCTCACAGGCTGGTTAGAAACTGGTTCTGAATACAGCGTAACATACACAGCAATTCAGATCTTAAGAAACTAAACTGTTGCCAGTTAATACAGTAAGTAGAACTTTATTCAGCTTCACCCTTATTTCATTTTCCATATATTTAAGTGATCCTTTCTATACCTTTTAAGGTAAGCAATCATCTCAAGATAATCAGACATCTAAAGAAAACTAGTAAGCAGGACTATAGTTGTAATTGTATGAGAAAAAAATAGCTCTTAAGATTCCTAACTGCTACAAGAATAGTGTTGATGGGATCAAACTCCTAATTATCCTAATAGACCTAATTCATTTTTAAATGTGGAAAATATATAAATTAAATGCTTAGTTTAGAAAAAAAAAGGTTTCACCAACTGTTCTCCATTACTGAGAAGCCCCCACACTGCCCCACTGTGCATATTCCTAGTATTTCATCTGTGTCCTGCTCTGCTGTGCTGCCCTACAAAAAAAATCCTCCGGGGGGGAGAAAAAAAAACCAAATGGTGTAGTGTGTACTGCTTAGGAACTTAATGTTCAAGACATCTTTGAAGTCTGGGAGTACCTGAAAACTGGGTAAACATGGACCATTTTCCTTGCATATCAACTTCACACTTTAAGCGTCTAACATTCAAACAAAAAAGTGCAAAATTTGTACTTATTTTTAACAGCAAGAATTCCCAACCTCCTGCCATCCACTGATGTTCCATCCTGTTTGAAGTTCTACATTAAAACATGATTACTTTCGCCATAAAAAAAAATATTACCCTTAAAATATCTATTTGATATGTACAAACCACATTATTTTTATTCTGACAGGTCACAAATTTTGAGCAAGTGCTTCCCTAGGTGACCCTACCTAGCCAATGAAGGCGGAGCAAACACTGCTTTAGTTTAACTGCACTAATATTTACACCATGTAACCCTTCTAACCAAATAGAATACTGCTGACCTGTCATCATCAGTTTGTGTGACATGGCTCAAATGTACAAAAATAAACATAGGAAGAAATTAACCCAATAGATTTCAAATTAAGTGATAAAAGCAAGACAATTCAAATATTAACATGGCATAAAACTTCCCTACTTTAGTGGTTTCCAAATGCTATTTATAAACAAGGGATGAGTTCACTTGCTTAGATATTTGAAATACAACTTTATTCTGATTCTAAACGAAAAGGAATGGGAATGACAGTAACAAACAAGATTTCACCACTGAATATTGTGATGTGACTGTAGCAGTCTTATATTTGAAACTCAAGGAATCAACTGCGTTCCAAAACAGCTAAATATGCAGGTCCAAACAATGAAGGTATTTTTTAAACTGCCACATTCACTCCGAAGCCCACTCATCTCCTTCAGCATCCCACAGATGAAGCACATGTTCCGCTTAGCTAGATAATAATGAGGTGGCACACACGCTGCACCGCTGACATCACAGGACAGCTGCCTATAAAACTAGACTTCTGACGCTGGGCTCCAGCTTCATTCTCACAGGTCATCATCCTCGTCCGGGAGAGCAGTTGTCTGAGCAACCTAGACGAAGAGATGAAAAAATGTGAACACTCCAGATCAAAACTGCCAGGAATAAACAAGCCAAACAGAACAACCTGAACAGCAAAGTGGCCACAATACCTCTAAGTCGTGCTCATACTGTGCTGCCAAAGCTGGGTCCATGACAACTTCCGGTGGGGCGAGAGCAGGCATGGCAACAAATTCCAAGTTAGGGTCTCCAATGAGCTTCCTGGCAAGCCAGAGGAAAGGCTTTTCAAAGTTGTAGTTACTTTTGGCAGAAATGTCGTAGTACTGTTTAAAAGAAAAGTAAAATTATTTTTAAAATTCATTATTAAGATAACGATTTTTCTAGGACATTGCAACATAAGAAAATGTTAAGACTCTTGGCAAGGCATGGTGGCTCAGGCCTGAAATCCCAGCACTTTTGGGGGCTGAGGTGGGATTGCCTGAGGTCAACAGTACACGATCAGGCCTGGGCAACAGAGCAAGACCCCATCTCTACAAAAAAACAAATTAGGTGGGCATGGTGTTGAGTGCCTGGGATCCCAGCTACTCAGAAGGCTGAGGTGGGAGCACTGCTTGAGCCTAGGAGTTCAGGGCTGCAGTGAGTTATGTTCATGCCACTGCACTCCTGTCTGGGCAACAGGGCAAGACCCTGTCTTGAACAACAAAGAACATATAAATACACATTTCAGTTGACCAACCCGGCCAACAGTGAAACCCCATCTCTATCATTCTTTCACAACAATAGTATAAAAAAGACAAAATTATTTCCGGCCAGGCACAGTGGCTCACGCCTGTAATCCCAGCCCTTTAGGAGGCCGAGGCCAGTGGATCACTTGAGGTCAGGAGTTGGAGATCAGCCTGACCAACATGGTGAAACCCCGTCTTTACTAAAAAAAGTACAAAAATTAGCCAGGTGTGGTGGTACACGCCTGTAATCCAGCTACTAGGGGAGGTGAGACAGGAGAGAACTGCTTGAACCCAGGAAGCAGAGGTCGCAGTGAGCCAAGATTGCGACACTGCACTCCAGCATGGGGGACAGAGGAAGACTCCGTCTTGAGGAAAAAAAAAATCATTTCCATATATAATAGACACTGGTTAATTTCATGGTCTTACATATAATCTCCGCTAAGAGAAATAACTCAGGAAGTTTTAATTTTACACACCTGAAGATTCTTCTTTCGGTGGAAGACAATGGATTTCGCCTTCACTTTCCTGTCTTTAATATCCACTTTGTTGCCACACAACACAATGGGGATGTTTTCACACACTCGTACCAGATCTCTATGCCAGTTAGGCACATTCTTGTAAGTAACTCTCGATGTTACATCAAACATTATGATGGCACACTGGGCTGAAAGAAACATTTGTGGTAATCAGAACACTCAGTTTACTGCACAAGTGAAGAATGCTAAGAACCACAGACTAGGATTCAACTAGTTATAGTCTTAGACCTCACCGACTCACCTGTCTATCTCCCCTCACTTTCAAGGTCTCTGTCAATTCTAAAAATGTTAATACACGATTCCTCCCAAGAGAGATGAGCTGACCCTGTCAAATCTCCCTGATATACTTCACCATTAATACTCCCCTCATCCCAAAAAAGTATCTGAAGTAATTAATACTAACTGAGATTCTGGATAACCAAGCTTTCATATTCTGAGATAGGGCCCACGCCTGTAATCCCAGCACTTTGAGAGGCTGAGGTGGGTGGATCACCTGAGCTCATGAGTTCCAGACCAGCATGGGCAACATGGTGAATCCCCATCTCTACAAAAAAATACAAAAATTAGTCAGGCATAGTGGCACGTGCCTGTAGTCCCAACTACTCAGGAGGCTGAGGTGAGAGGATGGCTTGAGCTTAGGAGGCGGAAGCTGCACTCCAGGTTGGGCAACAGAGCGAAACCCTGTATCAAAAAAAAATTAAATAAATAAATAACCCAGATAAAGTCTCTATATTCACCTGCAGGAATAACTACGGCACAGTTAGTAAGGCAAGAAACCACAACTTTTTGGTTAAATGATTCTTTTGGGGGAAATTCTTGTGTTTATTTGTACATGCTCAAGGAAAGCAAAAGGCATGGAATGATTCCAGATAATATGTTATCAGCAACATGAAGTTCCAAGAGAGATGAGTATTTTCTTTATTCCTCTTTTTGGTACAATGAACATTTTCTTTGCAATTTTCAAATCAAACTATTAGAGAAAAATACTCTGCACAACTTAGCACAAACAATTTAACAAGAAATCAGCTAGTCTCCTACAACACTTGTTAAGATCTCCTATCTCTTCTGGTCTACTATCTGGTGTTCATTGTTTTCATACAGTAGAAACATTCATTGATCACCACACCAAAATACATAAATGAGCCTAAGTTTTCAAATAGTGAAACTGCTGTTAACAGCCTATTATTGTGTTAAATATGACTTGTAAGTCATAGTTTTTTCTAAACCATGCCTAGCATGACACAGCATGCAAATGACACAACTTTTAATAAAATTTTCTTTGCCACCAAAATGGTGGTCAACTCCCTGAAGTCCACGTCTTTTTTTAACCCAAAAATGACACTATTGGTTGGAACAGACCTGATTTTCTATAACCTTTAAGACTGAAGTACACAAAACCTCTCAAAAACTGTTCAGCAAGTTACAAATGCCTACCTTGGATATAATAGCCATCTCTCAGTCCACCGAATTTTTCCTGGCCGGCTGTGTCCCATACATTGAACTTAATAGGTCCTCTGTTGGTGTGGAACACTAAGGGATGAACCTCAACACCCAAGGTGGCTGAAACGGAAACGATGCGATTGAGTAGATAAATTTACCGATTTCTCACATATTTCCACAAGCAAAGTTTTCCAGCACATACCTACATATTTCTTCTCAAATTCACCAGTCAAATGACGTTTCACGAAGGTCGTTTTTCCAGTACCACCATCACCAACCAATACAAGCTGTTGGAGAACATATTTTGGAAGTAAACCCTAAACACTTCACCTCTAAAGATCCCAGAGTCACGGAACTTTAACCACCACAGGCTCACTTAAAACAAAGAATGTGGATGCGGGGCCCCATTACAGCCATCGTGGGCCCCGGGAGGAGGGACCCGCGAGTCGCACGCGGTCGGGCTCGGCCGCCTCCCGCCCCGCAGGGTTACCTACTTTGAACTGGACCTGGGGCTCTCCCTGCGCAGCCATCGCGGCGTTCCTGCGGAGGCAGAGGACGGAGGCGAGCGCTCGCGCGGCCCCGCAGCCCATGGCGGCCCCGCTCCCGCGCCCCCAGCGCCCCACGTGCCCGCCCCACAAAGGCCTCTCGCCCGCGGCGCCATGGCGGCCGGGCCTGGGAGCGGGAAGGCAGCGGGCGGGGCCGGCATCCGGGACGGCGGGGCCCGGAGAACGGCGGACGGAGGTGTCGGGAAGGGAACGGGACTGGGACCGGGACGGGGATGCGAGCGGAGGACGAAACGGGGGTTCGCGGGGGCTGGCGCCGACCCCACGCCCGTCTCCTGCCCCGGCCCGGCCGGGCCCGCACCACCCACCTACTCACAGCCGCCCGCTGCCCCTGGGCCCGCCGCCCGCCCCGGCCCTGGCCCCGGCTCCGGCCCCTATCCCGCCGCCGCCGCCCCTGCCCCTGTCCCCGCCCGGCCCTGCCCGGCCCAGCCCAGCCCAGCCCAGCCCAGCCCACCAGGTCTCGCTACCTTCCAGAAGCGTCTCCGCGCCCGTCCGACTGAGGCTGGAAAGATGGCGGAAGCGCAATTCAAACGCCGGAGACGCAGCCGACGCCGGCGCGCGAGAAGGGGCGGGGCAGGCGCGGGGCGGGGTTGCAAGGGGCGGGGCAACGGCGAGGCGCCCGCCCACGTGGCCCGCGCGTGCGCGCACGCACGCAACCCCGTTGGGTCGGCCGCTCCGGCGGGCGCTGCGCTTAGGGTGGGGCGGGAGGCGCGGTGGACGGCGTGGGAGGGCGAGCCGGGAGCGCGCACGCAAGCCGGCCAGTGGGGGGACCACGTGCGCCGACGCCCAGGGCGGGCTCCCGGGCGCGCATGCGCTGAAAGCGAGTCGGCGCGCCCCTGGGCGGGAGACGTTGGGCGCGTTCCGACAGTCGCGGCCCTGCTGCCTCCCCGGGTGGGAGGCGGTACTCGCTCGGGCAGACGCGGTCAGGCACGCGGCTTCCAGGCGCTGGCCAGCCTGTCCTTGTCTGTGCCCCGTGGGGTGGGGGTTCTTGAGGTCCTGGGGCATAGGGTGGCGCTGGCGTGCGCGCAGGACGGGTGGGTGGCAGAACGAATGAATGAATGAATGGGTTCTAGGCCCGTCCTCCAGAGTCAGCCCGTCTCTCCAGATCGTAGCCTTCACGCCCCCAGGACCAGGGCCAGTTGGAGAGCGAGGAACCAGAGAGGGATGCACCCACCCAGAAAAACGGCTGCTTATTTTTTTTAAGAGACGGAGTCTCGCTATGTTGCCCAGGCTGGTCTCGAACTCCCAGGCTCGAGCGATCCTCCCGCCCCAGCCTCCCGAGTAGCTGGGACTGCAGGCGTGCACCACATCCGGGGTAGTTTTTTAAAAATTTTTTTGAGAGACAATCTCACTATGTCTCCCAGGCTGGCCTCGGGATCCACCCGCCTCGGCCTCCCAAAGCGTCCCGCTTCTCAAAGCGTTTCATAGGTTGGCTGCCTTGGCCGCTGCATGCTACAGACAAAATGATGAAATATTGTTTGCAGTCTGGACGCGTCTTCCAGCCCTAGTTACCAACGGGGACGGAATGAGTAAGTGCTCAGCTTCCCAGCCCCCTGTTGGCCTGAAGCTGTAAGAGCCCAAACAAGGTTGAGCTAGAGGGACCCGACTTCCTGGGCACCCCTGCCGACATGCAGACAAAGACCCAAATCAGCACCGTCGGGCGCCTCAGAGGAGTCCACCATGGGGAAAGAGCCGCAGTGACCGAGAAGTTCTCCCTGCAGTCCTGAGCACACTTGCAGGCGAGTCCGCTAGGAACCCCAGTGACGCAAATGGGGCACAACGCAGGCGAGAACCGGCCTGCTGGGAACGCAAGTCCGAGCTCCCCCAGAACCCTCAGGGGAACGCCAAGCACCTCTCAGACGCTGCTGGCGGGAGAGCAGAATCTAACAGTAAAACGGAAATGCCCGTTGCTTGTGACCCCGGATTTCCATTTCTAGGGAGAGGCCCCAGAGTTAAACTCATGCCTCACGCATGTGCACAACATTTAATGCTGTGTAACATTTAAAAGGAATGACGGTCATCTCTTTCAACAGGGTTAGAGAGATGTTAAAAGGATAGTGTTGAGAAAAGAAGAAAGAGGTGATAACAGCTTTATAAAGTCTAGGCCACCTGTAATCCCAGCACTTTGGGAGCCCGAGGTAGGAGGATCCCTTAAATCCAGGAGTTACAGGCTGCAATGGGCAATGATCTCACCATTGCACTCCAGCCTGGGGGACACAGCAGGACCCTGTTTTCAAAAATTAATACATAAAGCCTAACACTATATGAAACTTTATCTAGAGGGATTGTATATATAGTATAATGTTATTTATGTAAGTTTTTTACAAATACACATAAAACAAAAGCAGATTGGCTATTGGATATATATGTATTTTGTTTTTTTTAAATTGACTGCAAGGATCTATATACCACATCCTGATGGTTATTGCTTCTAAGAAAGGGTAGAAAGGAGTGTGATGGAACTGAGAAGAGGAGTCAAAGAAGACTTTAACTTTACCTGCAATGTTCTATTTCTTTTTTTTTTTTTTTTTTTTTTGAGACAGAGCCTCACTCTGTCACTCAGGCTGGAGTGCAGTGGTGCGATCTTGGCTCACTGCAACTTCTGCCTCCCAGATTCAAGTGATTCTCCTGCCTCAGCTTGCTGAGTAGCTGGGATTACAGGCATGCGCCACCACACTCAGCTATTTATTTTATTTTATTTTTTTATTTTTAGTAGAAACGGGGTTTCATTATATTGGAATAGGTAATCGAGTGGTCACTTCGCCAGCACGTATACCAAAATTGGAATGATACGAAGATTAGCATGGCCCCCGCGCAAGGATGACAATTTTTTTTCTTTTCTTTTTTTTTGAGACAGAGTCTCGCTCTTGTCGCCCAGGAACTGGGGAGAGAGTCTCGCTCTTGTCGCCCAGGAACTGGGGAGAGAGGTCATAGAAGAGTTTAACCTTACCTGCAATGTTCCATTTCTTTTTTTAAAAAATGGTAATCAGGGCCGGGCGCAGTGGCTCACGCCTGTAATCCCAGCACTTTGGGAGGCTGAGGTGGGCAGATCACGAGGTCAGGAGATCGAGACCATCCTGGCTAAAACGGTGAAACCCCGTCTCTACTAAAAATACAAAAAATTAGCCGGGCGTGGTGGCGGGCGCCTGTAGTCCCAGCTACTCGGGAGGCTGAGGCAGGAGAATGGCGTGAACCCGGCAGGCGGAGCTTGCAGTGAGTGGAGATCGCACCACTGCACTCCAGCCTGGGGGACAGAGCAAGACTCCATCTAATCAGGCTGGGTGCAGTGACTCACACCTGTAATCCCAGCACTTTGGGAGGCCGAGGCAGATGGATCACTTGAGCCCAGGAGTTTAGGACCAGCCTGGGCAACATGGCGAAACCCATGTCTCTAAAAAAACAAGAAAGAAAATTAATTTAAAAAATGGTAATCAAAGCAAGGTGACAATATATTAACCATTTGTAAAATTCTGGGTGATGAGAACATCAGTGTTTATACCTTTTGGCATTTTTTCCCCTACAAGAATCCAGTCCAGGATTGCATGTTACACTTTTAACTTGTTTCTCAGGCCTCCTTAGTCTCTAGGTTTTTTTTAGAGACAGGGTCTCTGTCACACAGGCTGGAGTGTAGTGGCCCAATCATAGCTTACTGCAGCCTGGAACTCCTGGGCTCAAGTGATCCTCCCACCTCAGCCTGCTGAGTAGCTGGAACTACAGACATGTGCCACCAGGCCCAGCTAATTTTTTATTTATTTTATTGTAGCAATGAGGTCTCACTGTGTTGCCCCGGCTGATCTCGCCTATATGCCTATATGTGATTTTATAAAGACATAATTAGGTGTGTGTGTATATATATGACTTTTTTTCTCTGAATTGAGGTAAGTGGCAAACAGGATGCCCTTTGATGTGCATTTCTTAAAACCAAGGACATTCTGTTACATAACCACTGTACACTTACCAAAATCAGGCAGTTAACGTTGCTCTAATTTGATTATCTAATCTCGACCTTTAACTGTCAGTTGTCTCACTAATGCCATTTGTCTGGTTTAGGATCCAGTCCGGGATTGCATGGAACGTTTGCTTGTCAGCCTCCTTAAGTCTCTTTCCATCTGCAAGTCCTTCAGCCTTTCTTTATCTTTCATGACCTTGACACTTTTTGCAGAGTTTTTTTTTTTTTTTTTTTTTTTGAGACGGAGTCTTGCTCTGTTGCCAGGCTGGAGTGCAGTGGCATGATCTTGGCTCACTGCAATCTCCGCCTCCCGAGTTCTGGCGATTCTCCTGCTTCAGCCTCCTGAGTAGCTGGGACTGCAGGCGCACGCCACCATACCCACCTAATTTTTGTATTTTTAGTAGAGACGGGGTTTCACCATGTACCATGTTGGTCAGGATGGTCTCGATCTCTTGACCTCATGATCTGCCCGCCTCAGCCTCCCAAAGTGCTGGGATTACAGGCATGAGCCACCGCGTCCGGCTGAGTATTTTTTCCCCCAAGACAGAGTCTCGCTCTGTCGCCCAGGTTGGAGTGCAGTGGTGCGATCTCAGCTCACTGCAACCTCTGCCTCCCGGGTTCAAGTGATTCTCCTGCTTCAGCCTCCTGCGTAGCTGGGATTACAGTTGCCTGCTACCACACCTGGCTAATTTTTGTATTTTTTGTAGAGATGGGTTTTCACCATGTTAGCCAGGCTGGTCTCAAACTCCTGACCTCAGGGGATCCACCCACCTGGGCCCCCTAAAGTGCTGGGATTACAGGCGTGAGCCACTGCGCCTGGCCTTGCAGAGGATTTTAGAGGCCAGTTATTTTGTAGATTGTCCTTTCATTTGGATTTCTCTGATACTTTCTCATGATTAGATACAGGTTATGCAGTTTGGGTAGGAAAACCACAAAAGTAATGTTGTGTCCTTCTTAGTGTCTCAGATCAGGAGGCACAGGGTGGATTTTGTTTGTTTTGTAGTGACAGGGTATTTCTCTGTCACCAGGGTTGGAGTGCAGTGGCAAGATCATGACTCACTGCAACCTTGAGCTCCTGGGGTCAAATGATCCTCCCACCTCAGCCCCCCGAGTAGCTGGGAATACAGGCACGCACCACCACACCCAGCAATTTTTTTTCCTTTTTGTAGAGATGGGGTCTTGCTACATTGCCCAGCCTTATCTCAAACTTCTGGCCACAAACAATTTTCCTGCCTTAACTTCTCAAAGTATTGAGTTAACAGGTGTGAGCCACTGCATGTGACCCAGAGTGATCTTTTAAAACCATATCAGAGGCCGGGTGTGGTGGCTCACGCCTGTAATCCCAGCACTTTGGGAGGCCGAGGCGGACAGATCACGAGGTCAGGAGATCAAGACCATCCTGGCTAACACGGTGAAACCCCGTCTCCACTAAAAATACAAAAAATTAGCCAGGCATGGTGGTGGGCGCCTGTAGTCCTAGCTACGCGGGAGGCTGAGGCAGGAGAATGGCGTGAGCCCGGGAGGTGGAGCTTCCAGTGAGCCGAGATTGCGCCACTGCACTCCAGCTTGGGTGACAGAGCGAGACTCCGTCTCAAAAAAAAAAAAAAAAAAAAAAAAATCAGATCATCCTCTGCCACTGGTAAAACCTGCAGTAGTTTTCTATCTGTCTCACTTAGATCCATGAAATCTGTAGCCAGGGAGGTACTATGGGCTCTAGCTCATGCCTACCTCTCCCACCTCATCTCCTGCCTCTCTCCCTGTAACCTCACAAGACTTTCTGTATCTTACCCCAGCCAAATTTGTTCCTGCCACAGGGCCTTTGCACTTACTGGTCCCTCTGTTTAAAAGTATCTTACCTTGGCTGGGCATGGTGGCTCATGACTGTAATGCCAGCACTTTGGGAGGCCGAGGCGGGCGGATCACGAGGTCAGGAGATCGAGACCACGGTGAAACCCCGTCTCTACTAAAAATACAAAAAAAAAAAAAAAAAAAAGTGTCTTACCTTGGCTGGGCATGGTGGCTCATGCCTGTAATGCCAACACTTTGGGAGGCCAAGGCAGGTAGATCACTTGAGGTTAGGAGTTCAAGACCAGCCTGGCCAATATGGTGCAACCCCGTCTCTACTAAAAATACAAAAATTAGCTAGGTATGGTGGCGCACACCTGTAATCCCAGCTACTTGGGAGGCTGAGGCAGGAGAATCATTTCAGCCTGAGAGGTGGAAGCTGCAGTGAGCCATAATCGAGCCACTGCCCTCCAGCCTGGGCAACAGAGCAAGACCCTGTCTCAAATCAACAAATAATCAAGATGCCCTTCTCCACACATCTTAGCCTGGCTGGCTCCTTCTCACCTTTCAGGCCCCTGACCACCCCCAGGCTTTCTCCACTTCAGCACCCATTTTCTTTTCTTCAGAGCACACTATTGAGAACATATTGCTTAATTATTTACATGCTCGTTTTTCAATCTTTCTTTCCTTCACTAAAATAAGTGGCATACCATGTCATGACATTCAAAGTACCTAGCGCAGCACCTGTCATATAATGTATGCTTAAACAATATTTAATGAAATATAGAATGAATTACTTTTTTTGTTTTGTTTTTGTTTTTTAGAGACACAGTCTTGCTATGTTGCCCGGGCTGGAGTACAGTGGCGTGATCATAGCTCACTGCAGCCTCGAACTCCTGGGCTCAAATGAACCTCTTGTCTTAGCTTCCCAAGTAGCTTGGATTACAGGTGTGTGCCTCCTGGGTGAATGAATGACTCTTGACTCCTTCTGAATACAGAAAGAGGAATGAGACACAGCAGCATTAGATTATAATAAAAATAATAGGCCAGGCATGGTGGCTCACGCCTGTAATCCCAGCACTTTGGGAGGCTGAGGCAGGTGGATTACCTGAGGCCAGAGGTTCGAGACCAGCCTGGCCAACATGGCGAAACCCCATCTCTACCAAAAATACAAAAAATTAGCCAGGCGTGGTGGCGGGTGCCTGTAATCCCAGTTACTCGGGAGGCTGAGGCAGGAGAATTGCTTGAACCCAGGAGACACCTGGGAGGCGGAGGTTGCAGTGAGCTGAGATCGAGCCACTGCACTCCAGCCTCAGCGACAGAGCAACACTCTATCAAAAAAATAAAAAAATAATAAATAATAAATATGCAGGCCTACTGAATGTTAATAATGGTACTTCATGGCAAAGTCTAATCTTTGCATACACTGCACTCCAGCCTGGGTGACAGACCGTGACCCTCACTCAAAAAAAATTTTTTTTTTAATTTAAAAATAAAGCCTGGACACAGTGGCTTATGCCTGTAATCCCAGCACTTTGGGAGGCTGAGGTGGGAGGATCACTTGAATTCAGGAGTTCAAGACCAGCTTGGGCAACATAGTGAGACCTCGTCTCTATAATTTTTTAAGGTTTTTTTTTTTTGAGATGGAGTCTCGTTCTGTTGCCCAAGCTGGAGTGCAATAGCGCAATCTGGGCTCACTGCAAGCCCCGCCTCCCGGGTTCACACCATTCTCCTGCCTCAGCCTCCCGAGTAGCTGGGACCACAGGCGCCCGCCACCACGCCCGGCTAATTTTTTGTGTTTTTAGTAGAGACGGGGTTTCACCGTGTTAGCCAGGATGGTCTCAATCTCCTGACCTTGTGATCCGCCCGCCTCAGCCTCCCAAAGTGCTGGGATTACAGGTGTGAGCCACCTTGCCCAGCCCTTAAGTTTTTAATAAAATATTTGAATAGAATTGTTTATAATCTTTTAAAAGTTTATTTTATCTTTTTTTTTTTTTTTAGACAGAGTCTTACTCTGTCACCCAGGCTGGTGTATAGTGGCACAATCTCAGCTCACTGCAACCTCTGCCTCCTGGGTTCAAGCGATTCTCCTGCCTCAGCCTCTGAAATAGCTAGGACTACAGGCATGTGCCACCATGCCCAGCTAATTTTATATTTTTAGTAGAGACGGGTTTTCACCATGTTGGCCAGGCTGGTCTTGAACTCCTGACCTCAGGTGATCCACCCGCCTCGGCCTCCTAAAGTGCTGGGATTACAGGCATGAGTCACCGTGCCCAGCCTGTAATTTTTTTTTTTTTTTTTTTGAGACGGAGTTTCGCTCTTATTGCCCAGGCTAGAGTGCAATGGCACGATCTCAGCTTACCACAACCTCCGCCTCCCAGGTTCAAGCAATGCTCCTGCCTCAGCCTCCCAAGTAGCTGAGATTACAGGTGCACGCCACCACGCCCAGCTAATATTTGTATTTTTTTTTTAGTAGAGACGGGGTTTCACCATGTTGGTTAGGCTGGTCTCGAACTCCTGACCTCATGATCCACCCGCCTTGGCCTCCCAAAGTGCTGGGATTACAGGCATGAGCCACCATGCCCGGCCTGTAATTTTTTTTAATTTAAAAATAAAAAAAATTTTAAATAAATATTTAAAAAATAAAAAGTACATAAAAAGGTGAAAATAGTGCTGAGTGTACTTTTTGGTGGCCCATACGAAACAGAACCTTCAAGGGCGTCATCTGACCTGTGCTGGGGTGAGTCACAGCATGCTCTCCATCTGAACTCATTGACAGCGTTTTAAGATTGGATGGTTTTATGTCTGGAAATTCTTGATCCCCCTCCATTGAAAAGGTTGATTCTAATTAATGTCTCCTTGAGTGCGGGCTGGACTTAGCAACTTATTTATAACAAGTGGAATATGTCATAATTGACAGTGTGTTACTTTGGAAACTAGGTCACAGAGGCTCTGTGGCTAGAATCACTCACTCTGTGGGGACCCAGTCACCATATTGTGAGGACAAACACAGCCCTACGGACAGGGTCTTGTGACAAAAATCTGAAGTCCACTGCAAAGAGCCTATATAAACCTGCCAGCCAGCCAGGTGTGGTGGCTCATCCCTGTAATCCCAGCACTTTGGGAGGCCAAAGCAGGAGAATTACTTGAACCCAGGAGTTTGAGTCCAGCCAGGGCAACATAGTGAGACCCTGTCTCTACAAAAAATAAAAATAAAAAAATTTAGCTGAGCATGATGGCCTGCACCTGTAGGTGCAGGAGGCTGAGGCCAGAGTATTGCTTGAGCCCAGGACATCCAGGCTGCGGTGAGCTATGATCCTGTCACTGCCCTCCAGGCTGAGCAACAGAGAGAGACCTGGTCTCAAAAAAACAAAGCAAAACAAACCAGAAAACCTGCCAGCCACACGAGCGCACCATCCTGAAATAAAATCTTCCAGCACTGGTCCAGCCGTCAGGTGACTGTAGCCTTAGCTGACATCTCACCTGCAAATTTCGTGAGACCTGGATCCAGTTAAGTCACATAGAAACTGTGTGAGATAAAAAGGGTTGATTGCTGTTTCAAGCCATTAACTTTGTTAATGTACTGAGTACTTTGTTAGAGTAATAGATAACTAATATGAAAGAAAAGGATATTTCACATAAAATCCAGGTATCTGGATTCCTTTGAAAATCATAATAAGATTGGGAGGCATTGAGCCTCCTTTCTTGTGTGGCTACAACCTTCTGGAGGTATATAGCCACTGCCCCCTACAGACGGGGCAAATGCTGCCAGCTGCCATTGCCGCTAGCCTGCCATTCTCTGTTAAATCTCAGACGCAGGCCTCAAGCCATTTGCCCCTTGTCATCTGATGCTCAGCCTTTTCTGCGTATTTGCTTATCTGCCTGAGCCCTGAATTGTTTGAGTTGTAAAACTCTGCTGAGTCTAAGAGGGATGAAAAATGCACAGATGTATTAGTTCACCCACCTAATATTTATTGAGCATCTGCTGTGTACCAGGCACTCTCCAGGGACTGGGACATTGAGTAAAACAGACAGAAAATGAACCTGAGAATTAAGTAACATCTATGAAACAGTGATGATTACTAAGGTGAAAAATAAAGCAGTTAAAGAAAATACAGGCCGATCTCACAACTGTAATCCCAGCACTTTGGGAGGCTGAGGTGGGTGGATCACTTGAGGCCAGGAGTTCATGACCAGCCTGGGCTGGTGAAACTCCATCTTTACAGTATATACAAAAATTAGCTGGGCATGGTGGTGTGTACCTGTAGTCCCAACTACTCGGGAGGCTGAGACAGGAGAGCCACTTGAGCCTGCAAGGCAGAGGTTGAAGTGAGCTGAGATCCCGCCACTGCACTCTAGCCTGGGTGACAGAGAGTGAGACTCTGTATAAAAAAGAACATACAGGCCGGGCGCGGTGGCTCACGCCTGTAATCCCAGCACTTTGGGAGGCTGAGGCAGGTGGATTACCTGAGGCCAGAGGTTCGAGACCAGCCTGGCCAACATGGCGAAACCCCATCTCTACCAAAAATACAAAAAATTAGCCAGGCGTGGTGGCGGGTGCCTGTAATCCCAGTTACTCGGGAGGCTGAGGCAGGAGAATTGCTTGAACCCAGGAGACACCTGGGAGGCGGAGGTTGCAGTGAGCTGAGATCGAGCCACTGCACTCCAGCCTCAGCGACAGAGCAACACTCTATCAAAAAAATAAAAAAATAAAAAATAATAAATATGCAGGCCTACTGAATGTTAATAATGGTACTTCATGGCAAAGTCTAATCTTTGCATACACTGCACTCCAGCCTGGGTGACAGACCGTGACCCTCACTCAAAAAAAATTTTTTTTTTAATTTAAAAATAAAGCCTGGACACAGTGGCTTATGCCTGTAATCCCAGCACTTTGGGAGGCTGAGGTGGGAGGATCACTTGAATTCAGGAGTTCAAGACCAGCTTGGGCAACATAGTGAGACCTCGGCTCTATAATTTTTTAAGGTTTTTTTTTTTTGAGATGGAGTCTCGTTCTGTTGCCCAAGCTGGAGTGCAATAGCGCAATCTGGGCTCACTGCAAGCCCCGCCTCCCGGGTTCACACCATTCTCCTGCCTCAGCCTCCCGAGTAGCTGGGACCACAGGCGCCCGCCACCACGCCCGGCTAATTTTTTGTGTTTTTAGTAGAGACGGGGTTTCACCGTGTTAGCCAGGATGGTCTCAATCTCCTGACCTTGTGATCCGCCCGCCTCAGCCTCCCAAAGTGCTGGGATTACAGGTGTGAGCCACCTTGCCCAGCCCTTAAGTTTTTAATAAAATGTTTGAATAGAATTGTTTATAATCTTTTAAAAGTTTATTTTATCTTTTTTTTTTTTTTTAGACAGAGTCTTACTCTGTCACCCAGGCTGGTGTATAGTGGCACAATCTCAGCTCACTGCAACCTCTGCCTCCTGGGTTCAAGCGATTCTCCTGCCTCAGCCTCTGAAATAGCTAGGACTACAGGCATGTGCCACCATGCCCAGCTAATTTTTATATTTTTAGTAGAGACGGGTTTTCACCATGTTGGCCAGGCTGGTCTTGAACTCCTGACCTCAGGTGATCCACCCGCCTCGGCCTCCTAAAGTGCTGGGATTACAGGCATGAGTCACCGTGCCCAGCCTGTAATTTTTTTTTTTTTTTTTTTGAGACGGAGTTTCGCTCTTATTGCCAGGCTAGAGTGCAATGGCACGATCTCAGCTTACCACAACCTCCGCCTCCCAGGTTCAAGCAATGCTCCTGCCTCAGCCTCCCAAGTAGCTGAGATTACAGGTGCACGCCACCACGCCCAGCTAATATTTGTATTTTTTTTTTAGTAGAGACGGGGTTTCACCATGTTGGTTAGGCTGGTCTCGAACTCCTGACCTCATGATCCACCCGCCTTGGCCTCCCAAAGTGCTGGGATTACAGGCATGAGCCACCATGCCCGGCCTGTAATTTTTTTTAATTTAAAAATAAAAAAAAATTTAAAATAAATATTTAAAAAATAAAAAGTACATAAAAAGGGGAAAATAGTGCTGAGTGTACTTTTTGGTGGCCCATACGAAACAGAACCTTCAAGGGCATCATCTGACCTGTGCTGGGGTGAGTCACAGCATGCTCTCCATCTGAACTCATTGACAGCGTTTTAAGATTGGATGGTTTTATGTCTGGAAATTCTTTGATCCCCCTCCATTGAAAAGGTTGATTCTAATTAATGTCTCCTTGAGTGCGGGCTGGACTTAGCAACTTATTTATAACAAGTGGAATATGTCATAATTGACAGTGTGTTACTTTGGAAACTAGGTCACAGAGGCTCTGTGGCTAGAATCACTCACTCTGTGGGGACCCAGTCACCATATTGTGAGGACAAACACAGCCCTACGGACAGGTTCTTGTGACAAAAATCTGAAGTCCACTGCAAAGAGCCTATATAAACCTGCCAGCCAGCCAGGTGTGGTGGCTCATCCCTGTAATCCCAGCACTTTGGGAGGCCAAAGCAGGAGAATTACTTGAACCCAGGAGTTTGAGTCCAGCCAGGGCAACATAGTGAGACCCTGTCTCTACAAAAAATAAAAATAAAAAAATTTAGCTGAGCATGATGGCCTGCACCTGTAGGTGCAGGAGGCTGAGGCCAGAGTATTGCTTGAGCCCAGGACATCCAGGCTGCGGTGAGCTATGATCCTGTCACTGCCCTCCAGGCTGAGCAACAGAGAGAGACCTGGTCTCAAAAAAACAAAGCAAAACAAACCAGAAAACCTGCCAGCCACACGAGCGCACCATCCTGAAATAAAATCTTCCAGCACTGGTCCAGCCGTCAGGTGACTGTAGCCTTAGCTGACATCTCACCTGCAAATTTCGTGAGACCTGGATCCAGTTAAGTCACATAGAAACTGTGTGAGATAAAAAGGGTTGATTGCTGTTTCAAGCCATTAACTTTGTTAATGTACTGAGTACTTTGTTAGAGTAATAGATAACTAATATGAAAGAAAAGGATATTTCACATAAAATCCAGGTATCTGGATTCCTTTGAAAATCATAATAAGATTGGGAGGCATTGAGCCTCCTTTCTTGTGTGGCTACAACCTTCTGGAGGTATATAGCCACTGCCCCCTACAGACGGGGCAAATGCTGCCAGCTGCCATTGCCGCTAGCCTGCCATTCTCTGTTAAATCTCAGACGCAGGCCTCAAGCCATTTGCCCCTTGTCATCTGATGCTCAGCCTTTTCTGCGTATTTGCTTATCTGCCTGAGCCCTGAATTGTTTGAGTTGTAAAACTCTGCTGAGTCTAAGAGGGATGAAAAATGCACAGATGTATTAGTTCACCCACCTAATATTTATTGAGCATCTGCTGTGTACCAGGCACTCTCCAGGGACTGGGACATTGAGTAAAACAGACAGAAAATGAACCTGAGAATTAAGTAACATCTATGAAACAGTGATGATTACTAAGGTGAAAAATAAAGCAGTTAAAGAAAATACAGGCCGATCTCACAACTGTAATCCCAGCACTTTGGGAGGCTGAGGTGGGTGGATCACTTGAGGCCAGGAGTTCATGACCAGCCTGGGCTGGTGAAACTCCATCTTTACAGTATATACAAAAATTAGCTGGGCATGGTGGTGTGTACCTGTAGTCCCAACTACTCGGGAGGCTGAGACAGGAGAGCCACTTGAGCCTGCAAGGCAGAGGTTGAAGTGAGCTGAGATCCCGCCACTGCACTCTAGCCTGGGCGACAGAGAGTGAGACTCTGTATAAAAAAGAACATACAGGCCGGGCGCGGTGGCTCACGCCTGTAATCCCAGCACTTTGGGAGGCCGAGGCAGGTGGATAATCTGAGGTCAGGAGTTCAAGACCAGCCTGGCCAACATGGTGGAACCCCCATCTCTACTAAAAAATACAAAAATTACCCAGGTGTGGTGGCGAGCACCTGTAATCCCAGCTACTCAGGAGACTGAGGCAGGAGAATTGCTTGAATCCAGGAGGCGGAGGTTGCAGTGAGCCGAGATTGCACCACTGCACTCCAGCCTGGGCAACAGAGGGAGACTCCATCTCAAAACAAACAAACAAACAAAAAACATACAGAAGGTCAAAGGAAGGAGGTGGTTGTGCAGGTCGGGTGCCCAAGAGACCTTCCCTAAGATGGTAATGTTTGAGCAGAGGCCCACAGAAGGCAAAGAAAGGAGCCATGCAGATATTTGGAGGAAGAGAATTCCAGCAAAAGGGAGGGGCAAGTGCAAAGGCCCCAAGGTGGGAGAAGTTGTCCTAGGACAGCAAGGAACCCAGCTGGCTGAGGCAGGTGAGCACACACAGGAGAGAAGGAGGAGGGCTCAGCCAGGTGCAGAGAGGAGAACATGCTGGCTTTGTTGTTGTGGAAGCTCGGGGTTAGGGTGAGGCAAGGAGCTTCTGCTGTGGTCTGAATGTTTCCTCCCCCAAAACTCATCTGTTCTGATCCTAACCCTGAAGGTGATGGTACCAAGAGGTGCGGCCTTTGAAAGGTGATTAGGTCAAGAGGGTGGGGCCCTCATGAATAGGATCAGTGCCTTTAACAAAGGGACCCCAGGGAGCTCCCTCGCCCATTCCACCACCTGAGTTTGAGACCAGCCTGGGCAACATGGCAAAACCCGTCAATGAATGAATGTTAAAAATTCTTAATTTTGGCTGGGCGCAGTGGCTCATGCCTGTAATCCCAGCACTTTGGGAGGCTGCGGTGGGCAGATCACAAGGTCAAGAGATCGAGACCATCTTGGCCAACATGGTAAAAACCCGTCTCTACTAAAAATACAAAAATTAGCTGGGTGAGGTGGCGCATGGCTGTAGTCCTAGCTACTCGGGAGGCTGAGGCAGGGGAATCACTTGAACCCGGGAGGTGGAGGTTGCAGTGAGCCGAGATTACACCACTGCACTCCAGCCTGGGTGACGGAGCAAGACTCTGTCTCAAAAAAAAAAAAAAAAATTCTTAATTTTGTGCATGGCACAATATAATTTACAACTTTGTGTGTTTTCATTGCTAGTGCTTTTATTTCTGTATATGTTGTTGTTAAATGAACTCTATTATTAATTCACTTATTGGGTGTATTTTTCTGGGTTCTTTGACTATTTCCACATATTGCTGTTTTTGGTAATCTTTTAAAGTATATTTAACAATACATTTATGAATTATATAATCTATAATTCACTTTTTTCAATTTATCAAATCCAATGGAGACTATAGCAGTGAAAAGTCTATGAACCAGAAGGCACCATATTTGAACCAGACAGCCAGTCCTCAGCAGACACCCTATGTGCTGATGCCTTGATCTTGGACTTCCCAGCCTCCAGAACTATGAGAAAGGAGTTTCTATTGTTTATGAGCCACTCAGTCTATGGTATTCTGTTATAACAGCCTAAACGGAGTAAGACAACCGCCCCTGTTAGGAACAACAGTAATGTCTTTTTTATTTTTTATTTTGAGATGGAATCTCGCTTTGTCACCCAGGCTGAAGTGCAGTGGCACAATCTCAGTTCACAGCAACCTCCCCATCCTGGGTTCAAGCAATTTTCTTGCCTCAGCCTCCTGAGTAGCTGGGATTACAGGTATCCCACCATACTTGGCTAATTTTTGTATTTTTAGTAGAGATGGGGTTTCACCATGTTGGCCAGGCCGATCTCGAACTCCTGACCTCAAGTAATTCGACCTCCTCGGCCTCCCAAAGTGCTGGGATTACAGGCGTGAGCCATGGCACCCAGCCAGTAACGTCTTTCATTCGGTGTTACCTGTCACTTTAGGAGAATCTAGTCTAATTAAGGAGGACAGAAAAAAATGTAGGAAAACATAAGAATATAACAGAACTTCTCAAAGGTTGAGAGATGCCTAGGATACTTCACAGACACAGAGTTTCAAACTTTACCTGTTACATTTTCCACTGTGTCGTTAAATTTTCAGTATTATTTTTAGGGTTTCAAAAATTGTGGGCCATTTTGAATGCTTGCTTTTAATAAATTGACTCTTCTAACACATACCAACACCCAGTGCAACATAACTGTGCTATTCATAAGATAATTACAGGGTACCATCACCTTCCCAGGGCTGCCGTAGCAAAACACCACACACCGGTACCTTACAATAACAGAAATTTATTCTTTCACAGTTCAGGAGGGTAGAAGCCTGAAATTGAGGTGTGGGCAGGGCCGTGGCCCTCCGGCGTCTCAAGGGGAGACTCCGTCCCGTGCCTTTCTCTTAGCCTCTGGCGTTGCGGGCAACCCTTGGTTCTCCTTGGCTTGTAGACACATCACTGCAGTCACATGGCAGTCTTTTCCCTGAGTGTCTCCCTGTGGCCTATGAACGTGAGGCGTCTCTGTCTCTATGTATCTCTGTCTCTGTCTTTCCTTAGAAGGACTCCAGTCACCAGATTAGGGCCCACCCTGATGACCTCATCTTAACTCGATTACCTTTGTAAATATCCTGTTTCCAAAACAGGCCACATTCACGGGTACAGGGGAGAAGAACTTCAACACATCTTTGAGAGGACACAATTCAACCCACAGCACAGGTTTTAGAAATATGTGTATACTGGCCAGGCACATGGTGGCTCACACCTGTAATCCCAGCACTTTGGGAGGCCGAGGCGGGTGCATCACTTGAGGTCAGGAGTTTGAGACCATCATGGCCAACATGGTGAAACCCCGTCTGTACTAAAATACAAAAATTAGCCGGGTGTGGTGGTTCGTGCCTGTAATTCCAGCTACTTGCGAGGCTGAGGCAGGAGAATCGCTTGAGCATGGGAGGCAGAAGTTGCAGTGAGCCAAGGTTGCACCACTGCACTCCAGCCCGGGCAACAGAGCGAGACCCCACCTCAAAAAAATAAAAATAAATACATAAACACATGTATATTGGCCGGGCACAGTGGATCACACTTGTAATCACAGCACTTTGGGAGGCCTAGGTGGGCAGACCACCTGAGGTCAGGAGTTTGAGACCAGCCTGGCCAACATGGTGAAACTCCATCTCTACTAAAAATACAAAAATTAGCCAGGTGTTGTGACATGTTCCTCTAGTCCCAGCTACTCAGGAGGCTGAGGCACGAGAATCGTTTGAACCCGGGAGGAGGAGGTTGCAGTGAGCCGAGATCGTGCCACTGCAGTCTGGCCTGGGTGACAGAGGGAGACTCCACCTCAAAAAACAAAACAAAATGAAATAAATATATGTGTATTACATACACATGTAAATATATTATATTTGCTTATATATAAATTTAGAATATACTTTGGTAGAATAGTTGAGAACTAGGGCACGAGTTGAAGGCTAGCCGGATGGCCGCCTTCCCCTGTGGGTCCTCACAGTGTGTTTCAGGAGCCTGGTACATGACCTCACCTGGGTGGAGATGGGGAAGCCGCAGCACTGCTGACTCATCTGATATGACTCTCTGCTGTGCATAAGAGTCACTGCATTGCTGAAGCCCAAGTTATTCAGACCTTCCACTACCAATAGACCTTCAGGCTTTTCTAGCTCGCTTTCCCACGAACACAATGCAGCAGTTAATATCCTTAAACATGTATGTTTGCACACCGGGGCTTTTATTTTATGGACCTTTAGATTCCTAAAGGGAAATTGCTAGGTCAAAGAAGTGTGCATTTTTTTTTTTTTTTCCAGAGGTAGTCTTGCTCTGTCGCCCAGGCTAGAGTGCAGTGGTGCGATCTTGGCTCACTGCAACCTCTGCCTCCTGGGTTCAAGCAATTCTCCCACCTTAGCCTCCCAAGTAGCTGGGATTACAGGCACCCACCATCATGCCTGGCTAATCTTTTTGTATTTTTAGTAGAGATGGGGTTTTGCCATGTTGGCCAGGCTGGTCTTGAACTCCTGACCTCAAGTGATCCTCTTGCCTTGGCCTCCCAAAGTGCTGGGGTTACAGGTGTGAGCCACAGTGCCTGGCCTTTTTTTTTTTTTTTTTTTTTTTTTTTTTAGTAGAGGTGGGGTCTCACTGTGTTGCCCAGGTGTCCCTGAAACTCCTGGGCTCAGGGGATCCTCCCACCTCAGACTCCTGAGTAGCTGGAATTACAGGCATGAGTCACCATGCCCAACTGAAAGTGTGTGTTTTCTATTTCTGCTTTCACTAGAAGTTGTGAAAATGGTGTCACACCATGGTTTCAATTTTTAAATTCTATTTGAAATAAATAGAAAATATTTGATTGGTTAACGTGGAAAGTCCCTGGGTGTGGTGGCTCACGCATGTAATCCCAGTACTTTGGGAGGCCAAGGTGGGAGGATCACTTGAGCCCAGGAGTTCGAGACCAGCCTCTATAAATAAGTAAGCAAATAAATAAACAAGTTAAACAAAAGTCAAGATGTATGAAGAATTTCATACTGTTTCCTTCTCATTCACATAAACTGATACATGAAATAATTCTTTGAAAATTGTGGTTCGCGAATAATGGCCACAAGGAGGTCCCTGCCCTGGTCGCCGGAAAGTCTCAATGTCCCCTTCTATGGCGAGAGAGAATTTGTATTTGCATGACAGGTACAGATTTTCAGATGGGGAGATGATCCTGGATTGTGCAACTCTACTCTGTCTAATCGGTTCACTCCTCAAAAGTGGAGCCTGTTTCTGACTGTGGTGAGAGAAACACACGCATGGAGAAGGGTCAAAGTGGTGGCGCGTTGCTGGCGCTGAAGACGGAGGATGGGTCAGGAGCTAGGACGTACGGGCACCTCTGGAGGCCAGGAAAGGCAAGGAAATGGATTCTTTCTGGGAGCTGGCAGAAAGCAGCCCCCTTCACTCCACGGATGCCCGCACCTGACATCTGACCCCCGCCAACTGCAAGATGGCAAATCCGGGTTGCTTTAGGCCACTAACTTTGCAGCCATTTCTGACAGCAGGCATACGAACCTGATACAGCAAGTGACATTGTACTTTGAAAGCCATTTCCAGATAATGTATTCGGCCTCATCTTTAAAAAGGATAGCTTATTTCTTTTCTTTTCTTTTTTTTTTTTTTTTGAGATGGAGTCTCACTCTGTTGCCCAGACTGGAGTGCAATGCGATCTCCACTCACTGCAACCTCTGCCACCCGGGTTCAAGTGATTCTCCTGCCTCAGCCTCCCGAGTAGCTGGGATTGCAGGCGCCTGCCACTGTGCCCAGTTAATTTTTGTATTTTTAGTAGAGACAGGGTTTCACCATCTTGGCCAGGCTGGTCTTGAACTCCTGACCTCATGATCCACCCACCTCGGCCTCCCAAAGTGCTGGGATTACAGGCGTGAACCACTGTGCCCAGCCTAGGATAGCTTATTTCTAAACTTAAACTTTGCATAATTGTTAGAAATAAATTTTTGGTGACACAAAAGAAATAGTACTAGAGCATAAATTTTCTCAGCAAGGCAATTTACTACTATAGAAGGGTGCATCTCACAGATGGGGCAATGGCGAGAGCACACCTGGGCAAGGGAGGGGACGGGGTTCTTATCCCTGACACAGGCAGCCCCTACTGCTGTGTGGCTCTCCTATTGGCTAGGGTTGGACTGCACAGTCTAAGCTAATTCTGAGTGGCTATTTTAAAGAGAGCAGGGGTGGCCGGGCACAGTGGCTCATGCTTGTAATCCCAGCACTTTGGGAGACCGAGGTGGGCGGATCACGAGGTCAGGAGATTGAGACCACGGTGAAACCCCGTCTCTACTAAAAATACAAAAAAATTAGCCGGGCGTGGTGGCGGGCGCCTGTAGTCCCAGCTACTCGGAGAGGCTGAGGCAGGAGAATGGCGTGAACCCGGGAGGCGGAGCTTGCAATGAGCCGAGATCGCGCCACTGCACTCCAGCCTGGGTGACAGAGCGAGACTCCCTCTCAAAATAAATAAATAAATAAATAAAAATAAAGAGAGCAGGGGTACGAGTAGGAGCGGCAGGGGAATAGTTTGGCGAGAAGGATGGTTACAGAACAGGTGACTCAAGATGACTAAGAACAGAGCAGGTCACCAAGGATGACTAAGGTCAGAGCAGGGGACAAGGGTGACTAAGGTCAGAGCAGGTGATAGAGGCTAGGCAGGGGTTGTTTATTGAAACTAGGGGCAAGCAGACGAAGAGAACGAGGAAGTTAAACTTTAAAATGAAGAACAAAGAACAGGGGAGCTGAACATATGGATACATTGGTTCTTTGGAGAGGATCTCAGAACTCATTATACTAAACAATGTACAGGCTAAAACCTTTGAAGAAGAATTTATTATATTCTATAATAATGATAAACAAGGCGATTGGATTTTCAGATATCATTAAAGCTTTATACCCACTTAAATTTACATTCTGTATCCAGGATGAGGAGAAGACACAATGAATTCTAAGCCAGCCTTGAACTTACAAGCAGAAAAAACATTGCTGTGGTTGACTGATATTCTCAATTCTTTAGCACCGTGAATGGGGGAATGGGGATGAATTTTAAATTTTCCCTATTATTTCATAAGTCCAGAGAAATGTAATGCTTTGAAATTACAGAATTTTATTTATTTATTTTTAACTAAAAACATTTTTGTAGACACGGGTTTCTCCATGTTGCCCAGGCTGGTCTTGAACTCTTGTCCTCAAGAGATCCTTCCACCTCAGACTCCAAAGTGCTGGGATTGCAGGCATGAGCCACTGCTCTCAGCCAGGATTTTAAAATAGGAACCTTGCTGGGTTTCTATCCAAATTGCTGCCAAACAGAAGCCTCCTCCTAGGGGTGACAGGAGATTGAATGGGTTAGAAGGCTGTATACAGAAACTGCCTTTGCAGAATTATAAGCAATGAGAGAAGCCTAACATGACAGGCTCCATCTGGCTTCTAACTTCACAGGCTAAATATTTTTTTTTTCTTATTCTAGCACAGAGGCCATGATAACTATGAAAGGGATTTAGTTTATGAAACTTGGAGGCTAGGGAAACTGATGCCCCTCTTGTCTGGAGATTGAAGCCTCATTCATGAGGCAAAGTTAAAAATTATGGTAGTGGCTTGGACGTTGCTAAAGAATAGGCACAGTTAAAGGATGACCTCCGACTGCTTGGTGTCTTTTCCTAGAAGTTGCTGACTGCCCCAGAATCACATAACCTGGCGGGGGTTGTGGGGGGGTCACAAAATTTGTAACTTCCCCAACTACTCCTATCGATGACATTACTATTGCGAATCCTAAAGAACTGGTCTTTTAGGCCGGATGCAGTGGCTCATGCCTGTAATTCCAGCACTTTGGGAGGCTGAGGCAGGAGGATCTCTTGAGTTCAGGAGTTTGAGACCAGCCTGGGCAACAGAGTGAGAACCCCATCTCTACAAACAACAAAATTAGCCAGGTGTAGTGGCATGCGCCTGTAGTCCCAGCTACTTGGGAGGCTGAAGTGGGAGGATCACTTGAGCCCAGGAGGTCGAGACTGCAGTGAGCCATGATTGTACCACTGCACTCCAGCCTGGGTAACAGAGAAAGACCATGTCTCAAAAAAAAAAAAAAAAAAGAAAAAGAAAAAGAACAAAGACAGCCTGGTACAGTGGTTCATGCCTGTAATCCTAGCACTTTGGGAGGCTGAGGTGGGCGGATCACCTGAGGTCAGGGGTTTGAGAGTAGCCTGGCCATATGGTGAAACCCTGTCTCTACTAAAAATACAAAAAATTAGCCGGGCGTGGTGGTGGGTGCCTATAATCCCAGCTACTTGGGAGGCTGAGGCAGGAGAATTGTTTGAACCCAGGAGGCAGAGGTTGCAGCGAGCCAAGATCGTACCACTGCACTCCAGCCTGGGCCACAGAGCAAGACCCTGTCTCAAAAAAAAAAAAAAAAAAAAAAAAAGCATTGGTCTTCGAGATCATTTTCAGATTTTTCATTTTGGTAGACCAAGAGATGCCACCTAGTCCTGAGAATCCCCTTCCCCTCCTGGGAACGGACTCACCTATGCGAACACACCCCTGGGATTTCATACCCAGCCAATCAGTTGTTCCAGTTCCCCAGACCCCTGCCTGTCAAAGTATCTTTTAAAAACCTGAGCCTCCAAGTCGCAGGGAGAGGAGCTTGAGAAGTTTCTCCCAGTTCCCCTCGTGTGGCTGGCCCTCTGGTGATTAACTCATTCTTTGCTGCGGCACCTGCTGTTCTCATTGGCTCCTCCAGGACAGCAGGCAAGAAGAACCCGTCAGCCTGTGATACCCACACAGGGTGAGCGCTCATTAAATTAAGCCATGAATGTGATCGGAACCAAAGTATTCACTCTGCAAATTAAGGCTGTGAAGTTCACAGACTTGTAATTTGCTGTAACTCACCCGCCACATTTGCTCACCCATTTACTTTTGAATGGATAAACGTACTAAGCAAATTTTGCAGTGTAACCTTTTTCTTTATTCATTCACTCAAAAAATATTAAAAACCTCAGGTGTGTCGGGTGTGGTGGCTCACACCTGTAATCCCAGCACTTTTGGAGGCTGAGGTGTGTGGCTTACCTGAAGTCAGGAGTTCAAGACCAGCCTGGGCAACATGGCGAAACCGTGTCTCTGCTAAAAATACAAAAATCAGCCTGTGTGGTGGTGGGCGCCTGTAATCCCAGCTACTCAGGAGACTGAAGCAGGAGAAACACTTGAACTTGGGAGGCGGAGGTTGCAGTGAGCCAAGATCGCGTACCACTGCACTCCAGTCTGGGTGACAGAGCGAGACTTTGTCAAAAAAAACCAAAAAACCAGAAAACAAAAAACAAACAAAAAACCTTAACTGTGCCGGGCACCATTCTAGGTATGGAAGATAATTTGTGAACAAAGCAGACAAAAATCCCTGCCCGTAGGTTTTTGAGGAGGAAGGCAGGTAAGAAACAGCAGACGTCCATGTGTTGAGCAGAGCCTGAGGAGGTCGCAAGTGCAGCGGGAAAAGCGCACAGGGGAGGTGATGGTGAGGGTGTCCCAGGTGGGCAATAACGTGCATTCGGTCTTCCTCTGGGTTCTCAAAACAGGGCTTCTGAAATCCTTGGAATTTCCAAGTGATGGGGCAATAGCGGCTTTTGTTATTCATAAGAGGACCTTTCACCCCTTCTAGTGTTTATGCTAATAAGGTGACTCCTGGAGGGTCTTAGGTTGCCCCCAGATGGGGACTGGTTGCCAGGGGAACCAACCTTGGGATTAGAGGGTTGGGACTTTCAGCTCCACCCTTGATCTCTGGTGGTTGCAGATTGCATTAATCACCACTGGCCAATGACAGCAATCATGTCTACGGAATGGGCTCTCCGTAAAACCCTAAACTATGGGGCTTTGCGAGCTTCTGGGTTGGTGAATGCCAGGAGGCGCTGAGAGGAGCAGCTGGTAGGGAGAAGGCCTGGGCAATGCATTGTTGCCTGGGCAACACAGTGAGATCCCATCTCTACAGAAAAACAAAATTAGCTAGGGGTGGTGGCATGAGCCTGTAGTCCCAGCTACCTGGGAGGCTGAGGTGGGAGGATCGCTTGAGCCCAGGAGGTTGAGGCTGCAGTGAACCACGATTGCACCACTGCACTCCAGCCTGGGTGACAGAATGAGACCTTGTCACACACACACACACACACACACACACACACACACACACAGACACACACACAAGGATTCATCTTCAAGATCATTTTCAGATTTAGCATTTCAGCAGGCCAAGAGGTGCTGCCTAGTCCGGTCCCGAGACCCCCTGCACACCCCTCCCATCCTTACCTGGCCCTGTGCACCTCTCCTTGTGGCTGTTCCTGAGTTGAAGCCTGTATAATAAACTGGTAATAGTAAGTAAAGCACTTCCCTGTGTTCTGTGACCCATTCTAGCAAATTATCAAACTTGAGGAGGGAGGGGCTGTAGGAGCCTTCTATTAATGGCCAGTCAGTCAGACGCACTGGAGGCCCTGACCTGTGATTGGCATCTGAAGGGCGGGGCCGTCTTGTGGGCTGAGTCCCTGACCTGTGGGGTCTGGACCAATTCCAGGTAGTTCGGGGCAGAATGGAATGGAACCGTTGGACACTCTCTTGGGGTCTGGAGAGCTGGAGACTGGGTTGCTGGGGTGGAAAAGCCTGCGAGTCTCTTGTCTGAAGTGCTGTGCATAGAACAGTTCAAAGGGGGTGGCAATTTTTAACCGGATGGGTCCGAACAAGCCTCACAGAAAGGTTATGGAAACAAAACCCCGAAGAAGGCGCGGGACAGAGCTGGTCCCTGTGGGGCCAGAGCAGCTTCTGCAGAGGATGCCAGGGTAGCAGGGATGAGACCTGAGAGGCGCTGGCTGAGCTCGGAGTGCGCAGGCCCCGCTGCTACTGTCAGGGTATTGCTTGGAGGTTGGCGCGGAGGAGCCATCTGACCCTCTGCAGGCTCCCCGAGTCCTCTGCTCCGCGCTTGCCCTGCTCCGTTCTCCCTGCATGGAAAGCATGACTAGTCTCCTTCCCCCATTCCCATCTGTCTTGGGTCCAGTTCCTGGGAAACAGGAAGTCATTGGGAGGGTTGACACTCAGGGAGGAGAGAAGAAAGTGGGATTGGGAAGTGGGTTTGACCACCAAGGCCTCAATGAGGTGCTCCTGCCCTGAGCTCTGACATCCGCGCGGCCACTGGAGTTCTCCCACTTCACACCAGTGGGCATCGTGGCATGCAGCCGCCCCCAGGAAGCTTAGCGAGGGACTCAGGTGACGCCGTGGCTCCCGCAACACACGGAGCAGTGAGCAGGGAGTCCCTGAGGCCCCAGAAGGATCTGGGGGACCCACAGTGGCATCTCCAGGGCATCATCTCAGTGATGCTTTTCCCAGTCGACCTGCCTGAAACTGCACCTGCCCCGACACCCGCTGTCCCCTTTTCCTGTGTCATTTTTCTCTGGAGCACTTTACACCCAGAACTTATTATATATTTTACTTTTTTTGTTTTTTTTGGGAGATGGGTCCTTGCTCTGTTGTCGAGGCTGGAGTGCAGTGGTGTGATCAGAGCTCAGTACGGCCTCCTGGACTCCTGGGCTCAAGCAATCCTCCTGCCTCAGCCTCCTGAGTAGCTGGGACTACAGGCACATGCCACTGCACCTGGCTAATTTAAAAAGATTTTTTTTTTTTTTTGAGACAGAGTCTCGCTCTCTCACCCAGGCTGGAGTGCAGTGGCGCGATCTCGGCTCACTGAAAGCTCCGCCTCCCGGGTTCATGCCATTCTCCTGCCTCAGCCTCCCGAGTAGCTGGGACTACAGGTGCCCACCACCACGCCCGGCTAATTTTTTTGTATTTTTAGTAGAGATGGGGTTTCACCGTGTTAGCCAGGATGGTCTCGATCTCCTGACCTCGTGATCCGCCAGCCTCAGCCTCCCAAAGTGCTGAGATTACAGGCGTGAGCCACTGCGCCCGGCCTAAAAAGATTTTTTGTAGAGCCCGGCTATGTTGCCCAGGCTGGCCTCGAACACCTGGCCTCAAGTGATCCTCCCACCTTGCCTCCCAAAGCACAGCAGTTACAGGTGTAGCCACAGTGCCTGGCCTTTCTCTTTTATCTTGTTTCTTACACACACACACATGCGTGCACACACACATATGCACACACACAAATGCACACACATGCTCACACACACATGCACATGAATATACACACACTTCCACGCTTGAATATAAGCACACACACACGTGCACACACACGCACACACGCAAATGCACACACACTCTCACACACACATGCACATGTATACACACACACACTTCCACCCTTGAATATAAGCTCTGCGAAGGCATGAATTTCATATTCTATATGCATACAATTCTATATTCCTGGAGCATAGAACGGTATATGGCACATACTGATATGAACCCAAAAGTCTCTGAGACACAGGTCTCAACCAGTTTAGAAAGTTTATTTTGCTGGGCTTAAGGATGCACCCATCACAGGCTCAGGAGGTCCTGATGGCTTATGCCCAAGGTGGTTGTGGCACAGCTTGCTTTTATACATTTTTGGGAGACATAAGACATCAATACATGTAAGAGTTACGTTGGTTCGATCTGGAAGGGTGGGACAACTTGAAGTGGTGGAGGGGGAGGCTTCCAGGTCCTATGTAGATTTAAGACTTTTTTGATTGGCAATTGGTTGAAAGAGTTACTGTCAATAGAAAGAAATGTCTGTGTTACAATAAGCGGTTGTGGAGACCAAAGTTTTATCATGCAGATGAAGCCTCCAAGTAGCAGACTTCAGAGAGAATAGATTGTAAGTGTTTCAACAGACTTAAGGTCTGTGTTGATGTTAATGCTGTTCGGCTTTTCCTGAATTCCAAAGGGAGGAGGTCATCATGAGGCAGGTCCAACTCCACTTCCCATCGTGGCCTGAACTGGTTTTTCAGGTTAATTTTGGAATGCCCTTGGCTGAGAAGAGGGGTCCATTTAGGTGGTTGGGGGGCTTAGAATTTTATTTTTGGTTTACAGTGGGTACTAAATACACATTTCTACATAAATGAACAAGATTCTCTTTAATTATTTGCTCCAGTTATCTACTGCATAATCGACTACCCAAAAACTTAATGGCATAATACAACAATGATTTGTAATTTCTCATGATTCCGTGAGGGAAAAATAAATACTCGGACCCCGATTCACTCTGCCGAAAGAAAAACATTAAGCTGAAACAGAGTCATGAATGAAACTGCCTTTCCTTTTGTTCTGAAGCAGACAGCTACAGATCAAAGGTTAAACACCTCCTCAGGTTGCTACTCTGCATTCACCTTATCTACATAAAGTGCAGCGGCTCACACCTGTAATCCTAACACCTTGGGAGGCCAAAGTGGGCAGATCCCTTGAGCTCAGGAGTTCGAGACCAGCCCGGGCAACATGGCAAAAACCTTGTCTCTACTAAAAATACAAAAATTAGCTGGGTGTGGTGGTGGGTGCCTATGATCCCAGCTACTTGGGAGGCTGAGGCAGGAGAATCATTTGAACCTGGAGGGCAGAGGTTGCAGTGAGCTGAATTCACACCACTGCACTCTAGCCTGGGTGATGGAGTGAGACCCTGCCTAAAATATATATACAAAAATAAAAAATAAAGTGCTGATTTACTGGGCACTAGATGAATACATAATTGATGATTCCCCTACCTGCTCCTTTTCTCTCACAGCATGTGGATGACCACGCCCTCCCTTTTTGCCTGAAGCCTGCTTTTCCCCTTTAAACACTAAAGCCCTCAAAATCATCTTTGGAGAAAGGCAGAGGCCACAGATGATTGCTTCTGTGAGTCTGTGTTTATTTTTTTCAGGCATGTCCTTAACCTACATTGATTGAGACCTGTCTCAGGTACTTTTTGGTTTACAATTCTGAGGGTCAGGAATATGGGCAGGGCTCAGCTTGTTGGTTCTTCTGCTCCAGGTGATGTTGGTTGGGGTCCACTCACTTGCTACATTAAGCTGGCAGCTGGGTTGCGGTGGAATGCCCAAAATGGCTTCACTCACCAGTGCTTTTGTTTTTTGTTTTTAATTTTATTTATTTATCTATTTATTTATTTATTTATTTTTTGAGATGGAGTCTTGCTCTGTCACCCAGGCTGGAGTGCAGTAGCATGATCTCAGCTCACTGCAACCTCTTCCTCACCAGTTCAAGCAATTCTCCTGCCTCAGCCTCCTGAGTAGCTGGAAGTACAGGTACCCACTACCATACCTGGCTGATTTTTGTATTTTATTTAGTAGAGATGGGGTTTCACTATGTTGGCCAGGCTGGTCTTGAACTCCTGACCTCAAGTGATTTGCCTGCCTTAGCTTCCCAAAGTGCTGGGATTACAGGCATGAGCCACCATGCCCAGCCTGTTTTTCTTTTTGAGATGGAGTCTCACTCGGTCGCCCAGGCTGGAGTGCAGTAGCGCGGTCTCAGCTCACTGCAACCTCTGCCTCCTGGGTTCAAACAATTCTCCTGCCTCAGTCTCTGAGTAGCTGGGACTACAGGCTCGTTTTTTTGTATTTTTTGTAGAGATGGGGTTTCACCGTGTTAGCCAGGATGGTCTTGAGCTCCTGACCTCACGATCCACTCGCCTCAGCCCCGCAAAGTGCTGGGATTATAGGTGTGAGCCTCCGTGCCTGGCCCTGTTTTTTGTTTTTAATAGAGACAGGGTCTCACTCTGCTGCCCACGGTGGAATGCAGTGTCACAATCACAGCTCACTGCAGTTGACCTCTTGGGCTCAAGTGATCCTCCCACTTCAGCCTCCCAAGTACCTGGGCCCACAGGTATGCACCACCGCGCCTTACTAATTTTTTATTTTTTATAGAGATAGGGTCTTGCTATGTTGCTCAGGCTGGTCTTGAACTCCTGGACTTAAGTGATCCTCCCACCTCTGCCTCCCAAAGTGCTGGGACTACAGGTGTAAGCCACGATGCTGGCCTCCCTTGCTCAGTGCCTATTAACTTTCTCAGATTTCCTGTAGGAAGCAGTAAAGAGTATTTTTCAATCTTTTCTTCATTTTATGAAGCACATTTGTCATCATCTTTTATAAGGCAATATCATTCCTTATAATGAAGGATTTATGTTCTTAAGCTTTCAGTGCTTTTAAAACAACAGGCCAGGGGTCAGGCACGGTGGCTCATGCCTGTAATCCCAGCATTTTGGGAGGCTGAGGAGGGTGGATCACTTGAGCCCAGGAATTCAGGACCAGCCTAGGCCCTATCTGTAGAAAAAATAAACAAAATTAGTGGGTTGTGGTGACACACAGCTGTAGTCCCAGCTACCTGGGAGGCTGAGATGGGAGGCTTGCTTGAGCCAGGGAGGTAGAGGCTGCAGTGAGGTGAGATGGTGCCACTGCATCCAGCCTGGGCCACAGAGTGAGACCCTGCCTCAAAACAAAAACAAAAAACATGATGCTAAGCCCCTGTTCCCCCATCTCCCTTTCTGCCGGCTTCTCTGCCTACTTGCTGGAAACCTTATTCTGTATAGTCGGGGTGTCCAGCCAGGCTTGTACACCAAGGAACACAAACACTACGAATATGAATCTAAGAATCCCATAAATCTTCATGCCATGTTACCAATGTGCTCTAATCTTTAGAGTGTGGGCTCAAACTTCAGTGTGCTTATGAATCAAGGCTATAAAAAAAAGAACAAGATCATGTCCTTTGCAGGAACGTGGATGGAACTGGAGGCCACTGTCCTTAGCAAAGGAACACAGGAACAGACACCAAATAACCACATGGTCTCTCTTAGAAGTGGGAGCTAAATGGTGAGAACACATGGACACATAGAGGGAAACAACACACACTGTGGCCTTTTGGAGGGTAGAGGGTAGGAGGAGGGAGAGGATCAGGAAAAATAACTAATGGCTACTAGGCTTAGTACCCTGGTAATGTACTAATCTGTACAACAAACCCCCATGACACAAGTTTACCTATATAACAAACTGGCACATGCACCCCTGAACTTAAAAGTTAAAAAAAAAAAACATTTCTTTTCTTTTCTTTTTTTCTTTGAGACAGAGTCTTGCTCTGTCCAGGTTGGAGTGCAGTGGTGTGATCCCGGCTCACTGCAACCTCCAAGTCCTGGGTTCAAGCTATTCTCCTGCCTCAGCCTCCCAAGTAGCTGGGATTACAGGCACCCACCACCATGCCTGGCTAATTTTTGTATTTTTAGTAGAAACGGGGTTTCATCATGTTGCCCAGGCTGGTCTCGAACTCCTGGCCTCAACTGATCAGCTGGCCTCCCAAAGTACTGGCATTACAGGCATGAACCACTGGCCAACAACCATTTCTGATGGGTGAGTCAAGTAGGAGAAATAAAACCAGTGGTGCACAGGAAAATCCTAGACTGCACAGAGAAAAGCTGGGGTATGTTAGACTGAATAGAAGATGTGTATATTGCCTGTGAGTCTGCAGCCTGTGAACTCTCACATCTGTTTCCTATTGTGATTTCAGAATGCATTCGGCTCTGTTCTAACTTTATATAGGCCCTTCTCATTCCCTGGGGACTAACTGAATATTTGATTTATTCAGTTCATGTCCACCAGAAACATAGCTGTGTGGGGTAGGGAAGGCTACCAAGATCAATAAATCACCTTCCTTGCCCTGTTCATTCATTCACTTGTAACATTTCTTGACAAGGGGTACATAATATATTATCTATCCTCCAGGCTATATTCCCTATTCTTCAGGAGCTAAATACCTAATTTTACTAAATGACTTAGTTTTCTGTTGCTGCTGTAACAATGATAAGATGTAGCAACTTTAGGGCCAGACACAATGGCTCATGTCTGTAATCTCAGCACTTTCAGAGGCCAGGCAGGCGGATCACTTGAGGTCAGGAGCCCGAGGTCAGTGTGGCCAACATGGTGAAACCCCGTCTTTACTTAAAATACAAAAATTAGCCGGGCATGGTGGTGGGCGCCTGTAATCCCAGCTACTCAGGAGGCTGAGGCAGGAGACAGAGGATCGCTTGAACGTGGGAGGCAGAGGTTGCAGTGAGCAGAGATCATGCCACTGCACTCCAGCCTGGGCAACAAAGCCAGACTCTGTCTCAAACAAAACGAAACAAAACAAAACAAGATGTAGCAACGTTAAATAAGGCACATTTGTTAGCTCCCAATTCAGTAGGTCAGAAGCCTGAGTGGGCTCCACTGGCTCTCTACTCTGGGTTTCACAAGGCTGAAATCAAGGTGCAGCCCCTGGGCTCTTGTTGGGAGGCACAAGGGAGAATTCACTTCCAAACCCACTCCTATTGCTGGCAGAATGCAGTTCTTCGCAGCTCAAGAACTGAGGTTCCCATTTCTTTGCTGGCTGTGTACTGAGGTCCACCCATAGCTCCTAGAGGTCTCTCTTGGGCCCTTGCGTGGGGCCCCTACATTTCAGAGCTAGCAAGAGTGCATCAAATCCTTACACTTGGGGTCTGACTTCCGCTTCTGCTACATCTTTTATTCCAGCTGGGGAAAGTGCTCTGCTTTTCAGGGCTTGTGTGATTAGATTGAGCTAACTCCCAGTACTCCAGGAAAGTCAATGACCTATGATTATAGACTTTGCCATCTAAGGTAACATGGTACAAATTCTGGGGATTAGGGTGTACTTCTGTTGGGGCCCATTCTTCAGCCTGTTACAGGTAGACAGGCATGAGTGGGGCAGGAGAGGGCTCTCCCCTGACCCCCCAGGAATGTCAGGAGATCAGCAGGTGCTGGTTCAACAATGATCACACCGCCTCTCTCAAAATGATAATTCAGCAGCTAGCGCCAGGGAGAGACAATCTCCTGAAGGTCTGCAGCTGTTATATTAGAGTGTTAATTGAAGGCAGGTGCCAGGGAGAAGCAGAAACGGCTTCTAGTAAAATCTCAGGTATCGGGCAAAGGAGCCTGAGCATGTGCATTAGGAGACAAAATGGCAGAGTATGACCTCCTGGGGGGCTCTCTGCTGGGAAAGGGAAGAAAGCCTCAGATGGGCATGTGTACAGCTTCCTAAACATACAGCACATGCTCACTTCCCCAGCGTGAAGAAAGCACTACACATGTGGGCAGCCCACCCTAAGGGAAGAATCATGGGAAAGGGGCACAAGATGCCAGAGGTGGCCCAGCATAGAAAGTCCTAGAATCACAGTTAAACGGGGCACTTGACCTGTTACACATACAGTATTACATATTATACATACAGTATATACATACTATATGTATATACTGGGCATGGTGGCATGTGCCTGTAGGCTACTCAGGAGGCTGAGGCAGGACGATTGCTTGAGCCCAGGTGGTCAAGGCTGAAGTGAGCTGTGATTGTGCCACTGCACTCCAGCCTGGGCAACAGAGACTCTGTCTAAAAAAAACATACATATATATACACACACACATGCACACACACATGCACACTATACATATATAGTATATGCATACTATACACACATATAGTATATGCATACTATACACACATATAGTATATGCATACTATACACACACATATACTGTAGTATATACTATATAGTATACACTGTATATACTATATAGTATATACTATATAGTATACACTGTATATACTGTACATACTATTTATAGTATGTATATTATTGTATGTATATATACTATATAGTATATACATACTATAAATATAAATAGTATATATACATATACATACTATTTATAGTATGTATATACTATATAGTATATATACACACATATATACTATATAGTATATATGTATAAATATATGTATGTATGTATAAATATATGTATGTATGTATAAATATATGTATGTATAAATATATGTATGTATGTATAGACGTATGTATAAATATATGTATGTATATATACTATATAGTATATACATACTATTTATAGTATACTATTTATAGTATGTATATACTATAGACATACTTTTTATAGTATGTATATACTATTTAGTATATATACATACTATATATACATATATACATATGTGTATATATACTACATGTATATACTATATACATATGTGTGTATATACCACCTGTATATACTATATACATATGTGTATACATACTATATATAGTGTATACATGCTATATATACACATACAGTACATGCTATATATACACATATATCGTTTATACTATGTAGTATGTATGTAGTAGATACATACTACATAGTATAAACGATATATGTGTATATATAGCATGTACTGTATGTGTATATATAGCATGTATACATATAGTATATACTACATACTACATAGTATAAACGATATATGTGTATATATAGCATGTACTGTATGTGTATATATAGCATGTATACACTATATATGTGTGTATATCACTTGCATGTACTATATGTGTGTATATAGCTTGTATGTACTATAAGTGTGTATATAGCATGTATATACTATATGTGTGTATATAGTACGTATATACTATATATTTATAGTGCGTGTGTGTGTGTATATATATATTTTTTTAGACAGGGTCTCACTCTGTTGCTCAGGCTGGAGTGCAGTGGCACAATCACAGGTCACTTCAGCCTTAACCTCCTGGGCTCAAGCAATCGTCCTGCCTCAGCCTCTTGAGTAGCCTACAGGCACATGCCACCATGCCCAGCTAATTTTTAAAAACTTTTTGCAGAGACAGGGTTTTGCTATGTTGCCCAGGCTCCAGTCAGATATTTCACGTAGGTTCTTTTCTATTTTCCCTAAGTGTCGGCTGGTCTGAGAAATAAAGGGACAGAGTACAAAAGAGAGAAATTTTAAAGCTGGGTGTCCCGGGGGAGACATCACATATCGGAGGGATCTGTGATGCCCCCTGAGCCATAAAACCAGCAAGTTTTTATGAGTGATTTCGAAAGGGGAGGGAGTGTACGAATAGGGTGTGGGTCACAGAGATCACAGTCACATCCAGTCAGATTTTCTCAGGAATGTAACTTAGCCCTTTGTTTCTCTTTTCTTTTCTTCTTTTCTTTTCTTTTCTTTCTTTTCTTTCTTCCTTCCTTCTTTCTTTCTTCCATATTTCCTTTCTTCTTCCTTCCTTTTTTCCTTTTTTCTCATTCCTTCCTTCTTTTTTCTTTCTTCCTTTCTTTTTTCCTTCTTCCTCTTCCTCTGCCTCTTTGATGTTTTCTTAAGTTTTTTAAACATTTATTTATTTATTTATTTTTTAGAAACAGGGTCTTGCTTTGTGGACCCAGCTGGAGAGCAGTAGCATGATCACAGCTTACTGAAGCCTCCAACTCCTGGGCTCAAGCAATCCTCCCACCTCAGCCTCCATGTAGATTTCACTCAATGTTAGTGTTTGGCTGTTATGATGGTGTTTTGAACCCACTGTTGTGATCTGGCTGATGTTTTGACCCTGAAGACACCTTGACTACATATGTATGTATGTAATATGAACAAAAATGATAAATTACACATTATTATTTATTAGGGGAAATTCAGCCAGATATCGGGCAAAATTCACCCCCGATATTTCACGTAGGTTCTTTTCTATTTTCCCTAAGTGTCAGCTGGTCTGAGAAATAAAGGGACAGAGTACAAAAGAGAGAAATTTTAAAGCTGGGTGTCCCGGGGGAGACATCACATATCGGAAGGATCTGTGATCCCCCCTGAGCCAAAAAACTAGCAAGTTTTTATTAGCGATTTTCGAAAGGGGAGGGAGTGTACGAATAGGGTGTGGGTCACAGAGATCACATGCTTCACAAGGTAATAAGATATCACAAGGTAAATGGAGGCAGGGCAAGATCACAGGACCACAGAACCAGGGTGAAATTAGAATTGCTAATGAAGTTTCGGGCAGGCATTGTCATTGATAACATCTTATCAGGAGACAGGGTTTGAGAGCAGACAACTGGTCTGACCAAAATTTATGAGGTGGGAATTTCCTCGTCCTAATAAGCCTGGGAGCACTACAGGAGACTGGGGCTTATTTCATCCCTACAGCTGCGACCTGTATATACATATAGCTTGTATGTACTATATGTGTGTATATAGCATGTATATACTATATGTGTGTATATAGTATGTATATACTATATATTTGTAGTGCATGTATGTGTGTATATATATATATATTTTTAGACAGGGTCTCACTTTGTTGCCCAGGCTGGAGTGCAGTGGCACAATCACATTTTCAGCCTTAATCTCCTGGGCTCAAGCAATCCTCCTGCCTCAGCCTCCTGAGTAGCCTACAGTCACATGCCACCATGCCCAGCCGCCCCCAAAGTGGCCATTTCAGAGGCCTACCCTCAGGGATGCATTCTCTTTCTCAGGGATGTTCCTTGCTGAGAAAAAGAATTCAGAGATATTTCTCCCATTTGCTTTTGAAAGAAGAGAAATATGGGCTCTGTTCCACCCGGCTCACCAGCAGTCAGAGTTTAAGGTTATCTCTCTTGTTCCCTGAACATTGCTGTTATCCTGTTCTCTTTCCAAGGTGCCCAGATTTCATATTGTTCAAACACACATGCTGTACAAACAATTTGTGCAGTTAACGCAATCATCACAGGGTCCTGAGGTGACATACATCCTCCTCAGCTTACGAAGATGATGGGATTAAGAGATTAAAGACAGGCGTAGGAAATCACAAGGGTATTGACTGGGGAAGTGATAAGTGTCCATGAAATCTTCACAATTTATGTTCAGAGATTACAGTAAAGACAGGTGTAAGAAATTATAAAAGTATTAATTTGGGGAACTAATAAATGTCCATGAAATCTTCACAATTTATGTTCTTTTGCCATGGCTTCGGCCAGTCCCTCCGCTCAGGGTCCCTGAATTCCCACAACGATTATTCACAACTTCATTTTTTTCCTCTGGCAGGATAAGGAAAGTTTTGAGGTTGGGCATGGTGGGCTCATGCCTGTGGTCCCTGCGCTTTTGGAGGCTGAGGTGGGAGGATTGCTTGAGCCCAGGAGTTCAAGACTGCAGTGAGCTATGACCGTGCCACTGCACTCCAGCGTGGGGGACAGAATAAGACCCTGTCTCAAACAAACAAACAAACAAACAAAAAGTTTTGGTTGCCAATTCAACACCATCCAGCTGCTGCCAATATTATTATATGTTTTAGAAAAATCTGCTGGGGGAGAGGGAGAAACGAGGGAGGGGCCAGTATTTACCGGAGAGGGAGAATTAAAATGGTGGTGGCTGAGGCAAGAAGGCTGAAAGAAAAGTGCTTGCCTGTTGCGGGGTCTAGGAGGCATTCCGGTGGGGAAGTTCAGGATATGGAGAGAAAAACCATATCTTTTCTTTTTTTTGGAGACGGAGTCTCACTTTACTGCCCAGGCTGGAATGCAGTGGTGCGATCTTGGCTCACTGCAAGCTCCGCTTCCCGGGTTCAAGCAATTCTCATGCATCAGCCTCCTGCGTAGCTGGGATTACAGGCACCCGCCACCACAGCCACCTGGACAACTGGCCGTCAAGACCTTCCATCGGGTAACAGAACCACATCACACCTAGAACCAAGTCCAAAACGTCCTGTTCTTTTCTGTGTAGCCTGTTGTTCTCAAGCAGATTTCTTAGCGCTGCCTTCTGGTCAGATCAAAGCCACCTCCTCCAGGAGGCAGTAAAGACTTTTAACCTTGTTTAAAATGAAGTCTTGCCTTGCCTTCTCCTCCTGGAAGGCAATCTTTGTTTGCCTGGGAGTCTTCGGCTAGCCAGAGATTAACAGTGTGATTTATGGTGGGGGCTTAGGGTTACATGGATATCACTTAACCAAGAGGCTGAGATCAGCCATGAGAGGAATCAAACAATCAATCAATCACGCACATGCAGTGGAGCCCAGTAAAAGTTCTGCACACTGCGGCTCAAGTGAGCTTCCCTGGCTGGCAGTACTTTGCGCGTGTGGCCACACATCAGTGCAGGGCAAATAATGAGGCCTGACTACACAGGGAGAGGACCACGGGAGGACCTCGAAGCTCCACGCTGTAATCCCCAGACTCCCCCTCTGCCCTTCTTCCTTGGCTGATGTTAATCTGTATCATTTCCCTGCTAAGAAACCAGTTGTGAGTAGAGTAGTTTTTAGTGAATTCTGTGATTCCTTCTAGCAAATTATGGAACTTGAAGGTGGTTTTGGAAACCGCCAGAATTTGCCGTTGGTGTCAGAGGTGATAATGGTCTTGGGGACTGTTCCCCCAGCCTGTGTAGTTCGCCTAAGCTCCTGCACCTTCATGACGGCCTCTCTGCCAGTTCTTCTCTGTGTCCATGCCCTTACTTTCTTTTCTCATCTATCATTTACTTGTCTGTGTCTATATTGCCTGTTTCTCCTGCCAGAACGGCATCCCAGGGCTGGGCCTGCGGGGGCTCTTCCCGTTACCGCCCCCTGCCATGTTGTGCTCCTTAAGCATCATGTGTGGTACGCGATCTCTTCTCCTTCATTCACACCCGAGGCTGGGCGTGGACCGCTAAAGAGAAGGTTCGGCATATGTATTACTCAAAGCTGCACCCAGCACATTCCGGGAGCTTTGCTCTTTGTCACCATTCGTTGAATGCTCTATATTTTGATAAATAAAACAATGAATGTGAAAGCATAAAAGCAGATCAAGAAGGGACAAACAGCACCTGTAGCGGAACTGCCAGTCTGGAGCTCGGCCGGACCCCGCCCCTCCCCGCCTAGGCCCCGCCTACCAGGCCCCGCCCCTCCGGGTTCCCGCAGGAAAGCACCGCCCCCGTGTGGGTGGGTGCGGGGCGCGGCGCTGGCCGGGCATGCGCAGAGCGCGCGGGGCGCGGTTGCCGTGGCAGCGCCGGCTCCGGAGAGGGCTGCTGGCGCTGGGCCGGGACCGCTGGGCCTGAGGTGGCGACCGGAGAGCCCGCGGCCGGGCCGGAGGCAGCTCGGGGCAGGCTTGAGCGGCGGGGCGCGCTGCCCGGCCGGCGGGGATGCGGGACCGGCTGCCAGACCTGACGGCGGTGAGCGGCAGCCGCGGGTAGCGGTTCAGGCCCGGCCGGGGCGGGGTCTGGAGGGCGGGCGGGGGCTCGGGGCGTCTTGGGCGGGGCTCAGGGTGGGTCCCCAGGGCGGGGATCTCCGGCGTTCTGGGGCGGGGGCTGCGGGCAGGGTCTCAGGGAGTCTTGAGCGGGGGCTCCGGGCAGGGTCCCCAGGGCGGGGGTCTCGGGGAGTCCTAGGGTGGGGGCTCTGGGTGGGGTCCCCAGGGCGGGGGTCTCGGGGAGTCCTAGGGTGGGGGCTCCGGGCGGGGTCCCCAGGGCGGGGGTCTCGGGGAGTCCTAGGGTGGGGGCTCTGGGTGGGGTCCCCAGGGCGGGGGTCTCGGGGAGTCCTAGGGTGGGGGCTCCGGGCGGGGTCCCCAGGGCTTCCTGGGCGGAGTCCTCAGGGCGGGTTGGGGCAGGAGGAGGGAGCGGGGAAGGTCCCGGCCTCGACCCCCTCTTCAAGCGTGGCTCCCTGTCCGTCACTCCGCCTGGCGGATTCTATCTGGCGCTTACCCAGCCGGAGCCCACCGGTCTAACTTTGGTCCGCCCCACGGGGTCCCCGCAGCGGGCGTCAGCCCCGGGGAGCAGGCCGGGTCCTCTTGGTCGCTGCTTTATCCCTGGGGCTTCACACAGGACTCTGCACCAAGCGGGAGGCAACAGATGGGTGTGAAATGCGGGCGCCTTAGAGTGCTGGGTGCTTGGGGTGGGGCGAGCGCGAACAACAGCTCGTGTCTGGTCTCCTACTAGTTTGCTTTGGGAACTGGGACCCTGTGTTGACTCTGAACGCACCTAACGCGCCCAGCAGCCGGGCACACAGCAAATTACTGTTTACTTTAGCAAGGGAAAAGCAGGTCAATAAAAATTTTGGAAGGATTTTGATGCATTCTACACGTGTAAAGGTGACAGGACTGTGCATGGTGCAGTGACAGCGAAATGATAGTGATGGTCGTGCACTTTCCAAGCTTGTCTAACCCAAGACGGCTTAGGCCAACAGAAGTAGTTATGACTTTTTCCCTTTACAATACAGGTACCAATTCATGCTGCGTGTGTGCGCAGATAGAGCCCCTGGTCTCTAAATTGTTGGCAGCCGCAGAACAGGGGTGCTAAGGCCCACAGCCCTACGGCACCCATTGCGTGTAATAAATTATTCTCTCTCCTCTGCTGCTGGAATGGAGCTGTTATGTACCCCCGAGTGGGAGAATAGAGAAAAGAGCCACTTAAATCATTATCTGTGTTCTTTGGTTCAGATGAGGAGCTCTGGTTGAGAAAGGCAATGATTTCATCCTTAGGATCATGGAAATTATGCTTTATATTCATTCCAGGGAAGTTTCTTCACAGTGATTTTTCCTTTTTTATTAATGGACAAATATTCCCTGTGGTCCGCAGGTCAATATCATCTTAAACACAGCAAATTATAGTTGTGTTGTCTTGCCCGATAGATTATCTTTCAGTGCCGTGTAGTAGGAGCTCAGATGTTTATTTAATGAAGAAAAGCCGTGGCTCACGCCTGTAATCCCAGCAGTCTGGGAGATCAGGGTGGGGGGATCACTTGAGCCCAGGTATTGGAGACCAGCTTGGGCAACACAGGGAGACTCTGTTTCTCAAAAAAAATTGAAAAATTAGCAGGAGGTGAGTCGCAGTGGCTCATGCGTGTAATCCCAGCACTTTGGGAGGCCGAGTTGGGTGGACCATTTGAGGTCAGGAGTTGGAGACTAGCCTGGCCAACATGGCAAAACCCCGTTTCTACTAAAAATACAAAAATTAGCCGGATGTCATGGCGCACATCTGTAGTCCCAGCTACTCTGGAGGCTGCGGCAGGAGAATCGCTTGAACCCAGGAGGCGGAGGTTGCAGAAAGCCGAGATTGTGCCACTGTACTCCAGTCTGGGCAACAGAAAGAGACTCTGTTTCAAAAAAACCAATAAAACAAAACACGCACAAAAAAAACTATCCAGGTGTGGTGACTCAAACCTGGTACTCAGGAGGCTAAGCTAGGAGGATTCCTTGAGCCCAGGAGATAGAGGCTGCAGTGAGCCATGATTGTGCCATGCCCCTGCACTCCAGCCTGGGTGACAGAGTGAGACATTGTCTCAAAAAAAAAAAATGCTTAATGTCATTGAACATGAGAGCTGTGACTATTTTGGCAAAATATAGCCAAATTTATATGTTGGGGAATCGTGAGAAAGTACCTTTTCTTGGCTTGAATAGCAAAAAGCAAATAAGGCAGTTATTTGTCACTCAGTTTCTATATATCCCAACCCTTCCTGAAACAGTAGAACATGTCAATCAGTTTTGTTCTAGAATGGCAGAGCTCAGAAGTCAGCTCATCTACTTCAATACTATCCTGCTTTAGATACAGCCACTGAGCAGTCAGAGAGTATATCCGTGGAAGTTTCCACTTCTGGAGTTTCTCATCTTGGGCAAATAATTTTTAACTCTCTCACAACTTTTTCTTGTGCGTAAAGTGGGGACGGTGGTATCTCTCTTGTCCATCTCACAGAGGGAGTTACGAAGCATAAAATTATCTAATGTGTGAAGCTCTGGGAGAAGGTGGGAGGGAGCAAGTGCTATGTAATTATAAGTGTGATTAATGTTTACCAGACTTTTTGTTTTTAGGGAGTTATAAAAAGCAGCCTTCTGGCTGGGCGCAGTGGCTTTCACCTGTAGTCCCAGCACTTTGGGAGGCTGAGGCGGGCGGATCATTTGAGCTCAGGAGTTCAAGACCAGCCTGGGCAACATGGCAAAACCTTGTCTTTACAAAAAACATACAGTAAATTAGCCAGGTGTAGTGGCATATGCCTGTGGTTCCAGCTACTCAGGAGGCTGAGATGGGAAGATTGCTTGAGCCCAGGAGGTGGAGGTTGCAGTGAGCCAAGATTTTGCCACTGCCCTCCAGCCTGGGCGACAGACAGATTGAGACCCTGCCTCAAAAAAAGAAAAAAGAACAACCTTCTCCCTAATATAAAATAGTAAGTTAAAACTGAATTTGAAGTTTAATAACTTTTAATATTTAAAAGCCCATGTTAAAGTTACCAGATACAAGTTTAATTCCTTCCCTGCCCGCCCCAGGAAATGTGTCCTTTCCAAGTAGTTCTTAGAGTAGTTGAATGTGTATTCACAACCATGCTTCTAAATGGCTGGTGTTTTTTTTCTAGGTAAAGTTTAATATTTTGTTGGTTAAAATGCCTCATCTACAATGTCCATATTAACAAAATATTTGTGATGCTTCCAAAAAGTTTATTTTATTAGCTGTTGATGCTTGTTCCTGTGAAAAATGTACCTCTGATAATTACATGTATAGGGCTTAAAAATTAATTTGCTCAATAGAATTTGTATTGACAGATTTCGTTTCTAATCAGTGATTCTGTTTTTGAGCAACCAGTCATTTGGGCATAGAAAGTTTGCGTGACTTGGTCCAGATCTCTGACACTCTTAAATCCAGAAAGATATTTCTGATTTACAGAAAGTAAAAGACTCGCCCATCCAACAGGTACTTGAATGTCAGGCCTCTAGCAGATCATGTGCTGGGTGCAGAGAGACACAGCAGTGAACTGAGCGTGGGTGCAGATGCGTGCAGCCTGGGAAGGAAGAGTGACCGAGGTGTAATGAAATTCACTTGAGGATGTAAGCAAAACAGAATAGCTATTCTATAAGATAACCACCCCAAACATATTTTGATTACTTTTTAAAAAAAGTTTATGAACATTGATATATTTATTATATTTGATATATATTTATGATATATATATTTATTATAGTGAGGAATAGATAAACCACATATTTCATCTGTGGGAATTGTTTGCATGATAATAAACAATAAATACACAGTAGCTCTGTGGTGTTTTAGTAGACCTAAAAGAAATGAGAACGTTATTTTTCATCCTAGTTTCAAAGTGATGAACTGCAAATATAATCTCTTTTTTTTTTCTTTGAGACAGGATCTCACTGTGTCGCCCAGGCTGGAGTGCAGTGGCACGATCACGACTCATTGCACCCTTGATCTCCCAGGCTGAAGCTATCCTCCCACCTCAGCTTCTTGAGTAGCTAGGACCACAGGCGTGTGCCACTGCACCCAGCAAATTTTTGTATTTTTTGTAGAGATGGGGTTTCGCTGTGTTGCCCAGGCTGGTCTTCAACTCTTGAGCTCAAGCAATCTGCCCACCTTAGGCTCCCAAAGTGCTGGGATTTCAGGCGTGAGCCACCATGCCCGGCCTGCAAATATAATTTCTTAAATGGTGGAAAACACTGCTCAGATATTTTTAAAAGTTACTTTTTGACAGCTCATGGTTGCCCATGTAGTGCAGAATGTTGTATAGTGAAGATTAAGGTTCCAATTCATAAAATAAGAAGATTAAAAAACTTCATTGGAACTTAAAATACTAAGAATTTCATATATGAACATAATTTTATGTATGCATGTATTTATAGTTTAGAATTTCATAATTTATGCAATCCTGCCAAATTTTTATATTTTGTGTGTTCTCATACAAACAGTTCCTACAGTTGGAGTCTATAGTTTCTCTATTCTTAACTATAATAGGTTTATTCATTTGTATATCTAAACATGTCCTTTGGTTTGAAGAGCAAAATCTATACATTTTCACAGATTAATCACTTCTTGTCTTTAACTTGAGGTCTATTCTGAATTTAAGGAGTAGCAACTCTAAGAAATAACTGATCCATAGAAGAGCTCCCTAGGAGCCCAGATCTATTGCCTTGTGGTGGCAGGATTTGCTCCTGCCTCCGGACTGATATGCCCCCTCCTCCCTGCCCTTGCAGGTGCTGCTCCCTTTGTCTCAACCACTGGACTTCTCCCTCTGCGCCTTCTCTGTTGCCTTGTACCCTGTTTTTTTTTTTTTCTTTTTGAGACAGAGTCTCACTTTCTTGCCCAGGGTGGAGTGCAATGGTGCGATCTCAGTTCACTGCATTCTCTGCCTCTAGGGTTCAAGCAATTCTCCCGCCTCAGCCTCCCATGACACCCAGCTGATTTTTGTATTTTTTAGTAGAGATGGAGTTTCACCACATTGGCCAGGCTGGTCTTGAACTCCCGACCTCAGGTGATCCACTTGCCTCGGCCTCCCAAAGTGCTGGGATTACAGGTGTGAGCCACCGCACGCAGCCTCGCACCTTTTTTAGTCTCAGGTTAGGCATCACCAGGAAGCCTTCCTGCCTCCCTTTCCTCGCATGTTCCCAGAGATGGCACATCTTGTCTTGGGGCATTCTGGACACAGATGCAGTCCTGTTTTTTCCTGCACCCTTTCCCTGGCTCTTCAACCTTTTCAGGGCAGATGCATGCTGTCATTTGTGCTCTGAATCCTCAGTATTCTGCATGGTGCCTGATCCAGAGCATCTGCCAGGTATTTATTGAATCAGTGTGTTTTCATTTGAAAATGCCCACGGTAAGAAAAATGTAGATGCCACTGGAATCTGTTGTCTTTAAGGCCCTTTGGTTAAAAGGGACAGAAACCCATCAGCTAAAGCAGAAAAGGGAGATTTATTAAAAGGCAGAGTGGGCTGGGTGGGGGGGCTCATGCCTGTAATCCCAGTACTTTGGGAGTCCGAGGTGGAAGGATCACTTGAGGTCAGGAGTTCTAGATCAGCCTGGTCAACATGGTGAAACCCCGTCTCTACTAAAGATGCAAAAATTAACTGGGGTAGTAGGTGCCTATAATCTCAGCTATTTGGGAAGCTGAGGTGAGAGAATAGCTGGAACCTGGGAAGTGGAGGTTGCAGTAAGCCAAGATCCTGCCACTGCACCGTAGCCTGGGTAACAGAGTGAGAATCCATCTCAAAAATAAATAAATAAACAAATAAATAAATAAATAAATAAATAAAAAAGGTAGAGTGATCTCCCCCAGGCTTTGAGGGCACGTAGTACCATCAGCCCTCATGAGGGTTGGAGTTAGGACGCAGCGAGCCACTGAGGTCCTTCCTGTCCTTGTGTCGTGGCCGTGTTGCGCTTGCCGGGTCTCTGTGTGTGTGTCTCTGTTTCTGTTTCTTGGCTTCTGTCATTTGTGTGTACTTTCTCACTCTCCTCCCCCTTGTCTGTGTCTGCCCTTCTCTTGCTCTTCATTCATTCATTCACTCGTTTGTTGACCTGGTCATCACTGACTGGTGGCTGTGTGCCAGGCACTGCTGTGGGCAGGATGCCTGGGTTGTGAAAAGACAGAAGTCCTTGCTCTTGTGCAGTCTGCAGCTGGGAGATAGACAGCAGCTGAGCAGATGAATCAAGTGTCTTTCTCAGTCCTTGCTGTGAAGGAATAAGCAGGGTGAGGGTGAGGGTGTGGGTGTGGCTGCCTTGGTCGGGCGGGTCAGGGGGCCACCCCGTGAGCTGAGCTGTGGATAAGAAAGCGGCCGTGGACAGGGCTGGGGGAGGGTGCCCTGGGCAGAAGGCATAGCAAGTCCAGAGGCCCAGAGTTGGGAATGAGTTCATGCAAGGGACAGAAAGATGCTGTTGGTAGTGAGTGGATGGTCAGTAGTGGGCGGAGGTGAGACATGAGTGAGCTGGAGAGGTTGACTGGAGCCAGATCATGTGGGTTTCTCTTTGTCTCCGCAACCTGGTGTAAGGGGGCTGTCTCCAGCCCCCAAGTTTAAATGCTCTCTAGTTCAGGTTCTCAGGGCTTCATCATGTCAGTTCTGATCCTCATTCCTGGGGCGAGATCATGTGATGGGCCCTTGGTAGCTCAAGATTAGCCTGGCAGTGTCTCATGTCCACGTGCCATGCTGGGGGCATCCAATTTATTGCAACTGCTTTGGAGAGCAATTTGGCATTGTTTAGTGAAGCTGAAGACGCTTAAACCCCATGGCTCAGTGGTCCTCTCTCTGCATGTGTGTGTATGTTCCAGAAAACCATCCTGACATGCATGTGCAGCCGTGTAACTGGTTTGTTACATTGTTGGTAATGGAAAAATATTAGGCACGATAGGAGCCTGGATGGACACATCATGGCTTCTTATATAACGGAGTGTATGCAGCAATAAGATGAATGTATGAGGTTGAACCATATGGTGTGGTTTCACCTAACACTAGAGCGATATATGCTGAGTGGAGAAATCTGAATGTATAGCTGAGAGGAAAAACAAAAAAATGATTAAATTGCAGAGGCAGGGCGGGTGTAGTCGCTCACGCCTGTAATACCAGCACTTGGGGAGACCAAGGTGGGAGGATTGGTTGGACCCAGAAGTTCAAGGCCAGCCTGGGCAACATGGCCAGACCTCATCTCTAAAAAAATATGTGTGCCTGTAGTCCCAGCTACTCAGGAGGCTGAGGCGAAGGGATCACCTGAGCCCAGGAGGTCGAAGCTGTTGTGAGCTATGATCACACTACTGCACTCCAGCCTGGGTGACAGAGCAAGACCCTGCCTCCAAAAAAAAAAAAAAAAAATTGCAGAAGTATAATACTATTTACATAAATTTTAAGTGCCTGTTAAAAAGTATTTATATAATAATAATGGAAACAAGTGTTAGTAAAAATACAAAAAAATAAAAAAGTATAACATTTTATTATAGGTATAAAAGTGTAATTAACCATACAAAAATATGAGAAAGTAGGTTACGTTTAGCACCGTAATTACAAACTGGCCCAGAGTCAGCATTTACATGTTTATTTATTTGTTTGTTTTTTGAGACAAAGTCTCTCTCTATCACCAGGCTGGAGTGGCAGCATCACTGCTCACTGCAGCCTCAATCTCCTGAGCTCAAGGGATCCTCACAAGCGTGAGCCACCACGCCTGGCTAATTTTTGTATTTTTTTGTACCAAAAATGGGGTATCACCATGTTGCCCAGGCTGGTCTCAAACTCTGGAGCTTAAGTGATCCTCCCAGTTAAGCCTCCCAAAGTGCTGGGATTACAGGCATGAGCTGCCACACCTGGCCAGCTTTTACCTATGTTTAATTACAAGTATTCTTTTCTTTCTTTACCCAAGTGATTTAATTGTGAAAAGTAAGTCAAAGTATTCTAGCAACAAAGTACTAAAACCACAGTGTATATGTCAAGGTTTATAATTTATTTGCCCACAATTATTATTTGTATGGAAGGTCCTTAGCGTGTGTGTGAACAACAGGCAGAAGAAAGCCAGGATTCTGTCCAGCTTTGGACTCTGCCATTTGTGGTAGTTCAGATTCTGTTGAATTATAAATGATGATCGTTCCAATGGCAAGTTACTCTTTTCTGTTAGTCTCTAAACCAGGAAGCTACCTGCTACCTGTTCCTGACAATAGTATTCACACAGGGAGAGTTGTGATTTTACTATAATGCTACTTTTAAGGAGACTTCTGTTAACATTTAACAGAAATGGAATGTTGATATTTAAATGTTTATCCTGTACTTCGACACTTGGGAAATCAAGTATGTCATATAGGAGAGTATTCCCTGGCTTTTAGTAAACATTTGCCACAAGCAGTTTGGTTATTTACAATAAATACCCTCTTATAATCATGGCTGTTGCACAGCTATTGCACTATCTCAGCTTGAAAGACTGAATATGGACATTCATTGAAGACAAGAATAATGTAGCTTAGGGATAAAGCCAAAAAGATTGCTTTGGTCATTTTGTTTTATTTTTTTGAATGGAAAAGCAAGGACAGTATTATTGGGTCTGTTTCCTGTTACCTAATCAGTTTTGAGACTTCCAGGTAGAAATAAGACATATAAGTCAAGGCTTAAGAATAAGAAATAAGACAATAGAGGAAACATATTCCAGTCATGTGGACCTTTCCTGGTCTACAGGTAGAGAAACAAACTGTTTACCAGCAGGCGAATGACTCGGAACAAAAATCTGCCCGTGCCGTGGGTTCAGAGTGGAGGAGGATTGACGCCACGCCACTGTGGGGGTGCATCGCACAGCATGGGACGGTCACCATGGGAGAGGAGGGTTGAGCGTCTGATTGTTTACGCCACGCCACGTGGGGGTGCATCACACAGCATGGGACGGTCACCATGGGAAAGCGGCCTGCTTTCACAGGGAAGCGTGGTGCTGGGGAGCATTGAGATGGGTGCAGCCTCTTTCCTGGAGCCGCAGGTGCAGTCTCCACAGTAGCATCTGCCTCGTGGGATTTGCCTCAAGATGGTCTTGTGGTGTGGGGGTAGGAAGTAGTGGGAAGCGGTGGGTGTCCACCGGAAACAAGACAGGCTGTAGCTTGACCATTGTTGAGCCTGGGTGATGGCGACACTGAGGGCTCACCATAGTATTCCTTCTCCTTTTGCATATGTTTACAGTTTTCCAAACAAACAAAAATGAGGTGACTTTGAATCTAGAACCTAAAGTTCCTGGCAGAGCAGGGAGGTATGAGATGCCCCGAGAGCCACGTGGCACCTCCAGGGTGGGGTGAAGCACTTTAATGGCCCGGGTCTCAGGGCCACAAGCGCAGTCTGCAGCTGAGTTTCAGCTCTCTACCCCTCCTCCCCACCCCTCCATGGGTATTTGGGTGAATGCACAGTCAGTGAATGACTTAACGCGGTGATGCTTCACTCCATCATTCCTGGCCCTGTGCCTGAGACCACACAGCTGAGAAGACAAGGCAGATAGCTATAGGGAATCAGTGAGACCAGCTAGTGGGATTTAGTGCCCAAGTGAGCACTTGGAGGCAGGGAGGGAGCAGGCTGTGGGCCCGAGAGGCGGGGCTGGCACGCACAGGGGAGTAGATCCTCTTTCTGAGAGAGGGGGTCCCCCGCAAGGGGAGTCTGTGGGACCTGGCCACCAGGCCTGGCCTGCATGGCTGGGGGGGCTCCGCAGCACAGCTCCTCCCCCCATCCCATCTTCCCCCAGGGTAGAGTGTGCTTGTTAGAGCAGGGTGTGTGGAATCACAGTCACAGGCCGTTTCCGCTCTGCCGTCCCTGCTGAGTGATCCCTGCACTGTGTTTCAGCCTCCTCACTGGCAACATGGGGACCATAAAATTAATGAGAACGTGTGTGTAGAGTATTTCAGATTGCCAACTCTTGTGAGCTGGAAGTAAAGGATGGCTCTTAACTCTTTTTAAGAGGGTCAACATGGTAATAGTACCGTTGTTAAGATGGGAAGTTTTGTAAAGTCAGACCTGGCTTCAGCTACTGGTTCGGCACCGCTTGGCTCTGAGACCATAACCATTGAGCATATGTTCTACTCTGAAATAGCAATGCCAGTACCTGCCTCCTGGTGGGGACTAGGGGGTGTGGTACCAGGAGGATTGACAGATAGCACACCTGGTTTGCCTCCTGCAGACCCTGGGCACCGGCACTCAATATCCTTCAGCCGTTCTGTTTTGGTTTTTAGAGTGGTGTGGGATCCTGGAGAGGAGTGTTAAACTATGTGTGTCTGTCTTAATGTTAGTTTCTGCTGCTTGTCAGTTGATTGCCATTTTGTCTTTTTTCTTTTTGAGACAGAGTCTCGCTCTGTTGCCCAGGCTGGAGTGCAGTGGCGCGATCTCGGCTCACTGCAAGCTCCACCTCCCGGGTTCATGGCATTCTCCTGCCTCAGCCTCCTGAATAGCTGGGACTACAGGCGCCTGCTACCACGCCCGGCTAATTTTTTTTGTATTTTTAGTAGAGACAGAGTTTCACTGTGTTAGCCAGGATGGTCTCGATCTCCTGACCTCGTGATCCACCCGCCTCGGCCTCCCAAGGCCTCCTGACCTCGTGAGCCACCGCGCCCGGCCCATTTTGTCTTGAAGTGCTGCTTTGCTTAGAATTATGAGTGTACGGGCCAGGCGCAGTGGCTCATGCCTGTAATCCCAGCAATTTGGGAGGGTGAGGCGGGCGGATTGCATGAGCTCAGGAGTTCGAAACCAGCCTAGCCAACATGGTGAAATCCTGTCTCTACTAAAAATACAAAAAAAAAAAAAAAAAAAAAAAAAAAAAAAAAAGCTGGGTGTGGTGGCAGGTGCGTGTAATCCTAGCTATTCAGGAGGTTGGGGCACAAGCATTACTTGAACCCAGAAGGCGGAGGTTGCAGTGAGCCGGGATCCTGCCACTGCACACTCCACACTCCAGCCTGGGCGACAGTGAGACTTTATTTCCAAAAAAAAAAGAGTAGGGACTAGAAATAATTTTATTAATAAAAGCCTTTATTGGTTTATATATTAATATTACCCATGAAAGTAGTGTTACCTTATAAAACACGGATAAATATCTTATCCTTAGGGTCTTCTGATGGAGATGGGACAATACTATCTCTATTTCATGGACAAGAGGCAGAGACTGAGACAAGCTAATGGGCTGCTGGGGAGGAGGCTGGGGCCCAGGTCTTCAGCTCCTGATCAATGGTCATTCTTCCGGGTGATGCTGGGTTTTTGTTGTTGTTGTTGTTTTGTTTTTAGAGACAGGGTCACTGCAGCCTCAACCTTCCAGGTTCAGGTAGTCTTCCCACCTCAGCCTCCTAAGTAGCTGGGACCACAGGCATGTGCCACCATGCCTGGCTAATTTTTTGTAGAGACAGGGTTTCACCACGTTGCCCAGGCCGGTCTTGAATTCCTGGACTTAAGCATTCTGCCCCCCTCAGCCTCCTAAAGTGCTGGGATTACAGGCGTGAGCCACTGCGGCTGGCCAGTGTTTTTACTGTTTATGGAAAATATGCAACACAAGCAGTTTTGCTTCTTGAGGGTAAAACTGACCTGTGTTATATTGACTTACATAGTGAGAACTAAATGATTCTAAGCAGCTTAGTTTTGAGAAAGCCACCCCTTGCTTCTCTCCAGGTCTTCCACCTTCCGGCTGCTTCAGCCAGGATCTGTTGTGTTGAAAATGTTGGGGAGTTCAATTGGGGTAGATAGTGGTGGCTGCTAGTTTGTTACAGTTTGGTGCTCCAGTGAGTTGAGATCTTGTGGGTATTGAACTGTTTTTGTATTTCAGTTCGCTATTTGTGCCTACATAAACATTTAAAAAAACTGAATTTTCCATTTTTCATTGTAGTGTAGGAAGAATGATGATGGAGACACAGTTGTGGTTGAGAAAGATCATTTCATGGATGATTTCTTCCATCAGGTAAGAGCGTTTAATGAAACCCAATCATAGCCTGCCTACCTGTCCTCCCTCCATCCCTCCCCCCCTCCCCCTCCCCTCCCCCTCCCCCTTTCTCCCTCCCTCTCCCTTTCCTCCCCTCCCGTCCCCACCCCTCCCTCCCACCCTTTCTTTTTTTCCTCCCTTCTTTCTTTTTCTTTTTCCTTTTCTTTTTCTTGTTTTTGGAGACAGAGTCTTGCCCTGTCGCCAGGCTGGAGTGCAGTGGCACAATCTTGGCTCACTGCAACCTCTGCCTCCCAGGTTCAAGTGATTCTCTTGCCTCAGCCTCCCAAATAGCTGGGACCACAGGTGCGTGCCACCACGCCCAGCTAATTCTTTTTTTTTTTTTGCATTTTTAGTAGAGATGGGGTTTCACTATCTAGGCTGGTTTCAAACTCCTGAGCTTAGGCAATCCGCCCGCCTCGGCTTCCCAAAGTGCTAGGACTACAGGTGTGAGCCCCTGTGCCCGGTGGCTTTCTTCTTTAAAGATTTATATCAGTATGATTGTGCATTTATCATATTTGAAATAATACTTCAGCTAATATTTTTAAAAGTTGTTTGAATTACGTAAGTTCTATGGAATTTTTAGTATGATCACAATGTTAATAATGAGAAAAATGCAAATCATCGTTCTGATGGAGTCCGGGAGGGAATTGGGTGCGGATGGTGGAGCTGTGCACGTGGCCTCCGCGTGGGCTGGGGCCGGGCCTGCAGCGCCCTCTGCTGGTGGGCGGCCACTTCTCCCACCCGGTGCTGGCTGCTGCAGCAGCGCCTCCTCCTTGCAGGCTGCCTTTTGGAGGTCCTGTGGCGCCCCTTAAGAGAGTTTTACAAAGGCCTCCCTGCAAGACGGGCAGTGTCTCAGAACGAGGCCTCCTTGGTTCTTCAGGAAGTGGTGGTTCCGGCAGCAGAGGTGGCGCCTGGCCGCAGGCGCAGGGGTCAGGTGTGCGTGGCTCCCACCAGCACTGCCACCCCTCCACCGGTGGGTGTGAGTCCTGAGGCAAGTGCCTAGAGCAGAGGGCTCAGGGTCTGAAATCCGTGACTGATCAGCTGTATATGAGCTCAGGCAGAAGACTCAGAGGAAAGTCACAGGTGACCCAGTGGCTGATATTTTCAGACGTGGCGGCCTGCCGGTGCTGGGATCCTATTTGAGGTGTGAGGCCTCCCCCTCCTGCTTATCTCCCCAGCGCAGCTCTTGGGCTTAGGCCCTGCTGAAATTCTCAAACCTAAGAATTATCTGATGTAATGTAGCATAATTTCAAATTTTTGAAATTGAGTCACAGAACAAATACATTGACCTTGTAAAACATGAAGAAACGAAAACACACGTCCAGTGGGTTTTTTAACGACGGAACCTTCATTGCAGGACTCGCCTTGATTATGCTGAGTCTCATGGGATAGTTTCACTCAGCAGCCTCATCTGGCCTAGCAGGGCCTGGATTTGAATATTTTAATAGGTTTATAAAAGCATATGGAAAGTTATTAGTTTTTCATTTTCAACCAGAATTTCTTGAATATCTCACATAAGCCTAGTGACTGGTTTTCTAGTATTTGTTAGTTGCTACTGTTATTTAAAGGAAAAAACCATGAGATTAAATTGTTAGCTACAAGGAACTTCCTTTAAGGTATAAAGGAGTTAAGATGCTGGGATTTCCTGATTTCACTTCTTGGAAATGAGACTTTTTAAATTGTCTTTAGCCTTCCTGCCCCCTTTGTCAAATGATTATTTTTCTGATTTAATTCCTTTTACTTGGTTGCTTAACTCTTCCATGTAAGTTCTTTGTAAAAATGTATTTATTTTAAAGAATCTCCTGCCATTAAGTGTTGCATTTAATAGAAAAGTTACATAGTGCAGGCCGGGTGCAGTGGCTCATGCCTGTAATCCCAGCACTTTGGGAGTCCGAGGTGGGTGGACCACCTGAGGTCAGGAGTTCCAGACCAGCCAGGCCAACATGGCAAAACCCTGTCTCTACTAAAAATACAAAAATTAGCCAGGCATGGGGCGGGTGCCTGTAATCCCAGCTGCTTGGAAGGCTGTGGTGGGAGAATCGCTGGAACCTGGGAGGTGGAGGTTGCAGTGAGCTGAGATTGTGCCACTGTACTCCAGCTTGGGGCGACAGCTTGGGTGACAAAAAAAAAAAAAAAAGAAAAAGAACAGAAAAGTTACATTGTGCAATTCACTGAGTGCCATTAAGCTGTGGTCTTTGTCGAACTGGTGCCAGTCTGTCTTTGCTGCTGGCGTCTCAGGGCCATGTGGGAAACAGGTTACTCGAGCTTTAGGAAGGCTTGCCCAGTGCTTTTCCTTATTGGGTTCTAACTTAAGCTCAAGCTTTCATTTGTTAGTCAATTTATTTTGCACTTAATTTCTGTGAAATGACTTCCTAGACAAATACAGAAGCAAATAATGTTTGTTAATATAAACTCATTCTGATCTTCAATATCACATAGAAGTTTGCAAGAGAAATGAATTTCACATGGTGTTTGGTTAACACTAAAACAGCGCTCTGAAGGGTGGCCAGGGAGTCTCGTTTCTGTGAAGATGATTTATAATGGAGCCAAAGGACCCCTGTGCTATGTTATTCCCGGACATAAAATGGTAGCTGGCACCATTCTCTCTCATTGCCTGTCTGGGTCCAGGGTGTATAGCCCTGCAGTTTCCTGTTCCTCTGGAGCCAGACGGGGGCTTGGAGTTAGCAGCGGTATATATTGCAGAACTCTCCAAGAGTTAAAATAATGTTTTTTTTCTTTTACTTTCTAACATATGTGTATTACTTTAGAAATGGTAATTTTTCTTTCTTTTTTTGAGATGGAGCCTTGCTGTGTCACCCAGGGTAGAGTGCAGTGGTGTGATCTCGGCTCACTACAGCCTCCTCCACCTGGGTTCAAGCACTTCTCTTGTCTCAGCCTCCTGAGTAGCTGGTGCTACAGGCACGCCACCATGCCTGGCTAATTTTGTATTTTTAGTAGAGACGGCATTTTGCCATGCTGGCCAGGCTGGTCTTGAACTTTTGACCTCAAGTGATCCGCTCGCCTCGGCCTCCAAAATGCTGGGATTACGGGTGTGAGCCACTGCTCCTGGCCTGCATGATTCTTTAATACTTAGACTTTTCAAATCTGGTCTGGGGTCCCTAAGACCCTTTCAAGAGGATTCTGTGGTCAAAGCTCTTTTCAAAGTAATACTAAGATGATCATTGCCATTTTCATTCTCTTACGACTGCACAATGATGGAGTTTCTCAGAGCCAACACACCAAACCCAGAAATATCTGTGATGATCAGGATGCTTTCTATTAAGCTAGACATTAGATTTACAAAAAGTGCAAATCACTGCCCGTTTCCACCGATTTTTTGGAGATCTATTTTTCACAGAAATGTGTTATTTATGTTGATACGTGTGTCAGTTTCCTGCTGCTGCTGTAACAAATCACCGCAATCACTGTGCTTCAACAACACGTTTATCACCTCCTCCTAGTTCCAGGGCCTGGAGAAGCTCAGGTGCTGGCAGGGCAGAGCTGCGAGCCTCCTGGAGCTGCCTTCCTCTCCAGCTTCCTCAGGCAGCCTGTGTTCTTGGTTTTCCTCCCTCTTCAAAGCCATCACTCCAGCCGCTCTTTTCACGATCAAGTGTCTTTTTTCCAACGTTGGTCCCCTTGCCTCGTCTTATAAGGACTCCTGTGGTTACGTTGGGCCCACCCAGATAATCCAGGGTAGTCTCCCATCTCAAGACTCAATTTGATCACATCTGCAAAGTTCCCGTTGCCATGCAAGGTGACATATTCACAGGCTCTGGGGTTAGGATGTGGATTGTGCCACAACATGTAATGGTTAATAATTACTTCTTCCTTTTTTTGTTTTTAAGAGCAGGGTCTTGCTCTATTGCCCAGGCTGGAGTATAGTGGTGCAGTCACAGCTCACTACAGCCTCAACTTCCTGGGCCCAAGTGATCTTCCTCCCTCAGCCTCCTGAGTGGCTGGGACTGCAGGCATGCACCATCGTGCCCGGCTAATTTTCCTTTTTTTTTTTTTTTAAAGTTTTTGTAGAGATGGGGTCTCTCTATGTTGCCCAGGCTGGTCTTGAACTCTTGGCCACAAGTGATCCTTCTGCCTTGGCTCCCAAAGTGCTGGGATTACAGGCATGAGCCACTGTGCCTGGCCTATAATTACTATTTTGAAATGAGGAAGGAGGTAGGAGCTGGCAGCAGAGGATCTTGCTCCAGGGCTCACCTTGCTACTTCTGTAGCTGGATCTCCCTCTACTGCTGTCTTCTAAGAACACTTGCGACTTTAACCCATTTATGCCTAGGGTTCCATTATTGGAACGCTAAGCTTTTGTGAGTTATTTATATCCTACTGCTCAGGGTCATCACCAAGCTCTGATTTTTCACACATACACATTGCAGCCTCTGGCATAAATGGGTTAATGAGTACCGAACTGGAAAATTCAGGATAATTTCCCATCTCAAGATCCTTAGTTTAGTCACATCTGCAAAATATCTTTTGCCCTATAAGGTAACTCACAGGCCCAGGGATTAGGAACTGAACATCTTTGGGGCCATTATTCAGCCTACCATAGAGGTTTTTGAAGATAATGTTATGACTCCATCTAGATAAATCTTGCTAATGATACATTACATTTTGAAACAAATATTGAATTTAAACATTTAGAGGTCAAAGATAACAATTATGAAGGCTTGGCTGTATGAGCTATAGATACCTCCTCCCATAAGAGTATTATTATTATTATTTTCTTCTTTTCTTTTTGAGACAGAGTCTTGCTCTGTTGCCCAGGCTGGAGTGCAGTGGTGTGATCTCGGTTCACTGCAGCCTCTGCCTCCTGATTCAAGCAATTCTTGAGCCTCAGCTTCCTGAGTAGCTGGGATCACAGGTGTGTGCCACCTCACTTGGCTAATTTTTGTATTTTTAGTAGAGAAGAGGTTTCTCTATGTTGGCCAGGCTGGTCCTGAACTCCTGGCCTCAAGTGATCCGCCTGCCTTGGCCTCCCACAGTGCTGGGATTACAGGTGTTAGCCACTGTGCCTGCATGTTTTATGGGCTTACTTCCTGGTTATACTGAGAATGGGTATTAATAGTAGGATGCTTCTAATTGGCTCCATCTGTGTCATGCTTGGGACTTGACTAGAAATTTTTACAACCTGGTAGGTTTTCCTGGTGAATGTTGATTGGTACTGCTTTAGGTATGAAGGTAGAAATATTCATAGGATATATCTTTATTTTTTAAATTTAATGATATCAGTGTGAGAATGGGAGAGGCTTTTCTTATGTGGTAATTATTTATTTCCCTCCTTTATTCTTCCCCTTTTCGGGGATGAAAAGTGGTCACAGATTTGAGTTTGCCATGCTGTAATGACTCTCTCTCTCTCCTAGGTTGAGGAGATTAGAAACAGTATTGATAAAATAACTCAATATGTTGAAGAAGTAAAGAAAAACCACAGCATCATTCTTTCTGCACCAAACCCAGAAGGAAGTAAGTTGTTGGTTTTCACAACAAAAAGTTTGTGTGTTTGTGTGTCTCTCTTGATGTCTGCAGCACAGGCCTCAACTCTGGCTTCACGTTAGATTCAGGGGAGTTTGTACGAAATGCTGATACCCTAGAGAGTCTGAGGCGTTTGGCCCGGGGCGAGCCAGGGCATCTGTATGTTTTTTTTTTTTTTTAAAGCTGCCCGTATGATTCTAGTGGTCAGCCAGGGTGAGGACCACGATGCATCACATCCTAAAGAACACACGAAAGTGGCTCTGCAGAACTTAGAGGCCAAGATTAGACCACAGTTCAGCAAGTCAGCATTTTCTGTTCAGAGGGCAGTGAGTCAGGGATTGATCTGGAAAACAGTACTTGTAAGAGCAGAGTGAAATAGGAAGACGCACTGAGGTGACTCTGAAAGTCTTAAGGAGGAGCTTTTGTATGGACTGTGCTGCGCTCCGTGCCTGTGGAGGATGGCATGGAAGAAATGGTTTTCTTTCTTTACCTGTTTATCCAAGTTCTCCCTGCCTCACATTTGCTTCCTTTTGAATCTGAGGCACACAGGAGAGTGAAAGGAGCTCAGTGGAAGCAGCTGGAGAACCTGGATTTTTGTCTCAATTTGCTTCCCCATGGTATTTGCATCTCCTCATTGGGAGAAAAGACATGATTTTAAATTAACTCAGTGTTGGGGGCATGGGAGCTATAGGGAAGTGTTTCATTGCTCTGGAATGATAAATATTGAAAGCTTTACAGGGGACATGGATCTGAGCAAGCCAGAGATTACAAATTGGAGCCCACACATCATGGTGGGGGCAGTTACTATGTTAACAACGTTGAGTCTTTGAATCCATGAAAATGGCCCCTACCTCCATGACTTAGGCCGCCTTTAATGCCTGTCTGCGCCGTGCTGTGGGTTCCAAGGAGGGGTCTCGCACATCTTTTGTTGTATTTATTCCTAGGTAGTCAATGTTTTGCTGTTAATGCAAGTCGTATGTACTTTATTTTTTATTTATCTAATTTTTTTTTTTTTGAGACGGAGTCTCACTCTGTCACACAGGCTGGAGTGTAGTGGCACAGTCTCGGCTCACTGCAACCTCCGCCTCCCGGGTTCGAGCGATTCTCCTGCCTTGGCCTCCTGAGTAGCTGAGGCTACAGGTGCCCACCACCACGCCCAGCTAATTTTTGTATTTTTAGTAGAGATGGGATTTCACCATATTGGTTGGTCTTGAACTCTTGACTTTTGTGATTCACCTGCCTCGGCCTCCCAAAGTGCTGAGATTTCAGGCATGAGCCACTGTGCCCAGCCGTATCTACTTTAAATGTCATTTTCTCTGTTTGTTGTTGGTATATAGAAATACGATGATTTTTGCTTATTGGCCTTGTACCCCTTGTCTAATGAGTTATTAATTCTAATATTCTCTATAGCTTATGTTGGATTGTCTCTGTACCCAGTCATGTCATTGTGAATAATTAGTGACCGTTTTTTCCGTGCAGCTCTTGTGGTTGTTAGTTTGAACTGACTTATTTAGCTGACCTCCAGTACAGTATTGAATAGAAGTGGTGATGGGGGCACATGTACTCTTGGTCTTAGAGGAAAGTTGCCAGCAAATACATTTTTTGTTGGAATATTACTTAGTGTAGCCGTACGTTGAAAAAATAAGAAAGTAGTATTAAATTGAAAAAGAACGCATTTTAAAATTTTGTGTGTCTTGTAAAATAATGTTCTGAGCCTCTGTTTATGCCCTCTCAGTGCCTCAGAAGTGTGTTTCCCAAAATGTTTCTGGAGCCGCCGTCTCATGAGCTAGTCCACGCAGCCAGGGTGCTGCTTGCGGCCAGATCCTTCCGGGGACCTCTTCGTGCCGTCGCCCAGCCCCTCTTGGGAAGTTGCAGTACCCGTAGAATAATCAAGTCTCTGAGAAGTCTTCCTAGAAGGAAGCCTGTTTAGCTTTGTTTAGTGTTTCACACATTTATTTGCCCGTAGGACCTTTTATGTAACATCTGTTAACATCATGCTTAATGCTTAGGGAAATTATATTTGAATAAATATCAGCATTTTTTTTGAATAATTTACCTCCAAAACATTTTTGCTGCCAAGTCATAGCAGAGAGAACTATTTTTTGAGTAAACTTAGAACTGTTACTGTTTCATGATAGTCCCTTTTGGGCTCTAAAGAAAACCATTGCTTTTTTGTCTTTTGTTTTGTGAAAGTGTGAACCAAAATGTAGGCAGCAGCCTCCAGCCGCTTCCTTGGTCAGTCTTTAAAAAGCAAAATGCAGCGATTCCTCTATCCCAATGATGGGCCTGGGATAATGCAGAGAGGGACAGGCTCTTGGCCTTCCCGCCTTGTTCCTAAAGGAAGAGGGGAGGGTGGGAGGGAGGAAGGAGGACTACTGTGCTCCGCTTCCCCCGTGTCTCCCCATCCTCGGGCAGGCGCTCTGCTTAGGTCCCGGTGAGCAGGGCGATCCCCGGGCTGCTGCCCTCCCGGAGGTCCCCCATTAACCTCAGGACCCGGGGCAGGGCTGGGCACGGCGGCCGCCAGGTGGCGCCAGAGGCAGCCGGTCCCGGGCGGGTCCCCGGTCCTAGCACCGCCCGCGCCGCGCCACCTGCAGCCGCGGATCCCAGGGCAGAGGTGGACGAAGGACCTTTTACCTGCATTTTTCTTTTTTCACTTTCTACTTTTGTATTATTTCTTTTTTCTTTTGTATTAAAAGGGTGTCTTTGCAAAACGTAGAAATTTCAGGCCCTCCAAGACGCGGATCCAGCCCTGCAGGAGCATGAAGTGTGTGTGATTCTGGTTTGGGTTTTAGTGACGACGAGGCTGGGATTCTCTCTGCAGGACGGCGGGGATTTGATTCGCTCCTGCAGTCAGCCGTCAGCCTGGCTTGCACCCTGTGTTCGGGTGCGGTCGTCCTGCGGCTGCGTTCGCTCCCGTTTTCTCTGCTTCCTGTTCCCTCAGCGGTTCCCTGGGGCTCCGCTCCGAATGCGCTGGGACCGCGTCTGCACCGTCTCCATCTCCAGCGCAGCCTGCTCCCGTGCATTCTGTGCTTTTCTGCGGGAAATCAGACTCATGGAGACGCGGCTCCTTGTGCGGAGGCCCTGGAGGAAGGGCCTGGAGGAAGCCGCGCCTCTGTGGCTCTGGATTCAGATCCTGTTCCACCGGTTATCCCTGTGTGGCCTTGGACGCATCACTTAACCTCTCCTGGGGCAGTTCCCACACGTGTGAAATGAGCTAGTGGTGGCATCTGCCTTTCAGTGCCGTTGTGATTCTTCCTCCCCCGCCCCAGAGGAGTCTCCCTGTGTCGGCCAGGCGAGAGTGCAGCTGCGTGATCTCAGCCCACTGCCACTGCCACTGCAGGCTCAGCCTCCTGGGCTCAGACAGTCCTCCCACTGCAGCCTCCCGAGTAGCTGGGATTACAGGTTTATGCCACCACGCCCAGATAATTTATATATATATATATATATATATATATTTTTTATATTATATATATTTTTTTTTTTTTTGTAGAAAGAGCGTTTCTCACTATGTTACCCCTCTCCTGTCCCCTCCCCTAAAGGGCATGGGGGCAGCTTATGGGGCTTTCTCCCTTCAGAAATGAAGCCGCGCGTACTCCCCCTAAGGAGCTGTGTGGCCAGGCTCCGGCATCCCCTCCCACTGCAGCGCCTTCCTAGGGAGTCTCGGCTCCAGGACCCCTGCCCTGCTTCAGCCCAGCTGCCCCCACCACAGCCTGAGACCACCCCACCCGAGGCCTTCCTGCCCTTGCGGTTCCTTTCCCCTTCCTTCTTACCTCCTTCAGTGAAGATTCGCTATTATCTGAAATTATCCTCAGTTTAGTATTATTCTTGAAGGATGTTTTCACTGAGTAGAAGATTCTAGTTTAGAAGTTATTTTCTTTCACCACTCTGAAGATTTAAAACATATTTTTCCAGTGTCTTTTGGCTTTACTTTTTTTTTTTGGTCAGCTAATTAGAGCTTTTAAGATATTTGGTTTTTGGTCTTTGGTTTTAGCAGTTTTACTTTAATGTTTGGAGATGTGGTTTTCGTTTTCTTTTTCCCTCTTATAAGGCTTCTTTAATCTTTGGATTGACATTTTCTGGCTGTGTTTTGAAAAACTTTGGCCATTACTTCTTCAAATAGCATCCTTGCTCCATTTTCTGTCATCTCTCTTTGCGACTGGAATTGTATGTCTTTTAGAGCTTTTCAGTGTATCCCTTCTGTCTCTCCTCTTTTGTTCTCTATTTTTCATCATTTTTTCTCTATATATTTTATTTTGAAAATGTTTTCCCTGACTTATCTTTCGATTTCTCTTCAGTGATTGTCTTTCAGGTCAGGGAATCTTTCTTCATCTATGGAATTATTTTTGGATTGGTTTTAACTCCTAGAATTCCATTTGGTTCCTTTTAATACTGTCCTATTCTCTGACAAAATTTATGATCTTACATTTTATCTCTTTGAATTTAATTGTTTTAACGTCTGTGTCTTGTAACTTCATTAACTGGTGCCTCTGTGGATGGGTTAGTGTTGTCTGTTTTTGTTGGGTTTTTTTCATGTGTTTTTTTTTCTTTGTTTGCCTGGTTATTTTTGATTGAGTTTTGAGCTTTGTATTGGAATTATTTGTAGTAATAATTTGAGTCCTAAATGGTATTTTCTTTTTAAAGAGATGATTTATTTTTATTTCTGGCAGATGGCTGGAAGCACCAGCAATTCTGGATCTAATTTTAGGGATTTAGATGATTTAGACTGAGGCTTCAGCCCCTGCGAGGGCCAGCTTCCCACCTGACTGTTCCTCCTAGGGCATTGCCTCTCCAAGTCAGCAGTTTTCTCAGCTTCTCTGCAGCTCAGCTGCCTTTTATGGAGTTGGCACATGCCCCCAGGTAAAAGTGGCTGCAAAGGTGGGGCCCACCTCTTTGGGTTTTCTTCTTCTGAGTCTTCTTTCCTGCCTTGTTAGGTTTCTTTTTTATTATTATTATTTTATTTTATGTTATTTATTTTCGCACCTTGTTAGGTTTCTAATGGCTTTACAGAGATTTGAAAAGAGCGTTGTGTCTACCCTTTCTAATTGTTCTCAGCAGCGGGATTGAGCCGAACCACCTAGGCCGCTGGAAGAGGAGGTTCCTGATATCCCCGTCTGGTCTCAGTGATTTGAAATACCACCTTTATCAAATGTGACCTCATGGCCTGCGTCTGCAGCTTGCAGGATCGGACAGGCAGTGCCTCTTTTATTTTGCTGATGAGTTGCTCAAGCCTCGTGTGCCTGTAGTGGCACCTAGTTCACTCTTTCCTTCTTGAGTGCCCCCCACCCCTGCTGTGTAAGGGCCAAGGGCTTTCTTTGCCCAGGGGAGTGAGTCCTGCTGTGGCCTGCCAGCTTGAGAGGGAGACTCTCATCCACTGGCAGGCTCACCTCTCAGATCTCGTGGTTTCTGTGGCTGCGCAGTGGCTCAAGACCGTCTCCCGAGTCTAGTTGTCCTCAGCTGTGCTCAGGCGCTGGCTGGGCCGGACCCCTGCACAAATGCCCTTGCTGTGTGTACGTTTTAGCTTCGACTCCTACACTCAGCCCTCATTCCCCAGGCACAGTGGCCAGGCCTTGGGGGTGTTTGCATCAGCCTCACGCACCACAGGAGCCAGCACCCCTGCCACAAACTATGGACCTGTCACCCTCTTTATTCATAGCAAGTCTCTCTAATTCCTGTTAAATGCCCCATTTTATAAGGCATTCTGTGTTCCCTTTACTATTCTAAAATGAAGTTCATAGATGATATAGCCTACCTACTTCCATAATTTAAAAAAAAAACATATAATATCCAAACTAATATGAAGGAGACATAAAATGGAAGTAACTTACATATTGAAGTACAGATTGTATTGTGCAGGCTCAGGCACAACACCAGAAAACAAAATTGAGGTGCTTGCCCCTCTACAAACAAGTCCTGTGACTGTGACAGCCAAGGCTGCAAGCTGATGAGGCGTTGTGATTCAGCTGCCGTTAGCAGGCTTCCCTGTGCTTTTCCTAAGGCAGTTGGTGTCACTGAAATAGAATGAAGTACAGCTTTCTCGCCATGCAGAGTGGTGACATGGCAGTTGCATTCCTGAAAATCCACTGGATATTGAAACGATGCAGATGAAAATAGGGCTTATTTGTAAGCTGGAGTCAGGTTCTGGGCTCAGGAAAACAGGTCTTTTCTCCTGCCTGAGTGAGCAGTGTGCATTTGGCAGTTATGCAGGTCAGTGGGTGATGTGCTGATGTAATGAGGTTCGAGGGTGGCACATGTCACACGTGCACGAACACCCCGTCGTCACCCTCAGGAACTACAGGAGGACGGAGGCCAGTTCTTTGCTGTGCGATGCTGGCTGGTGCCATTCCTGGCTCCTGTCTTCTGGATGCCAGCGGCTCTCCCTTTTTTATGATGACTGGAAGTACCCCACAAATTTCAGAATACCTCTTGGGGTGGTAGAAAGATTCCCCCGAGAATCTCCCTTTAGAAACATGTTCACAGAGGAGAACCACGAAATGACCCCTTTGTGTCTAGTTTCTCTTTTTTTCTAGTTTCATCCATTATCAGAATAATTTTTCTTCATTTTTTCTTTTTCTTTGCTTTTTTAAATAGAGATGGCGTCTTGCTAATTGCCCAGGTTGGCCTTAAACTCCTAGGCTTAAGTGATCCTCCCGCCTCAGCCTCTGAAGTAGCTGGAACTACAGGTGCACACCACTGTGCCCTGCTTAAAAATAATCTTTTTAGGCTGGACGCAATGGCTCACGCCTGTAATTCCAGCACTTTGGGAGGCCGAGGTGGGCAGATCATGAGGTCAGGAGCTCGAGACCAGCCTGGCCAATATGGCGAAACCCCATCTCTACTAAAAATACAAAAATTAGCTGGGTGTGGTGGTGGAGGCCTGTAATCCCAGCTACTTGGGAGGCTGAGGCAGGAGAATTGCTTGAACCCAGGAGGCAGAAGTTGCAATGAGCCGAGATTGTGTCACTGCACTCCAGCCTGGGTGACGAGAGCAAGACTCTCAAAAAAAAAAAAAAAAAAATCTTTCTAATGCATCTTTGCTGATATCTTTCTTTGTTCAGAAACCTTCAGTGCTGACTGGTGCCCTCAGTAAAAGCCCCAAACTCAGGCAGGCCTGCACACTCCTGCCCAGGCAGCCTGTAGTTGGCCTCCTCCCACACTAGTCACTACAGCCCACCGTCCTGCTGCTCTGTGCCATAGACCCTTCTTCTGCCTGGAATGGAAGCCACCAGTCTCTCCACTCCCAGGTCAGATGTCCCCTCCTGTGGGACAGCTGCAGTAGACACTTCTCCTCCTCGCTGCCCATGGCATTTTGTGAAACCTGTCTCATCCGTTGTTAGTTTCTGTGTGGCATTGGCACTTCCTGGGTTTGTCTTATCTTTTTTTCACTAAGTTGTTAGATCCCTGGTGATCGTCTTAGCCTCCTTAGTGACATGAGCCTTCGCACACATAAAGTACTCAGTAGGTATTACTGGTGCGTGACCTGTCACCTCTGGAGATCACTCAGCCTCTGATCTGGCTCTGAAACCCTGGAGGAGCCAGGCTGCGTCTGATGACTGTAGCTGAGCATGGAAAGAAGACTTAGCACACGCTTGTGTGCAGTGGGTACTCGGGGCACCCTGCATGTGCTCAGCTGAGGGGGTGCCAGGAAGAGAATGGGCATCTCTGAAAGCTTTCATTCTTGGCCAAGTTGTCTATAGCAGAAACATTTGCCTTTTCCCCGGCTGATGTGTGTGAGATTGAGTGAGAGAGGCAAGTGCAGGACTCTCTAAAACGACCAACAGGGCTGCCGCCCTGTTTCAGCAACTTCTGCCCAAAGGAGAGAGAAGCCCCCTTCAGGTCACTTCAGCCACTGGACTGGCAAATGTGAGTGTGCGGCATGGAGCAGACATCCTGCCACCCTCCCTGGGCTCTGGGGCAGCCAGGCAGGAAAGCAGAGGCTGCTGTGATGCCCTGGGTGGCCTTAGGTCTCAGCACCGCCCTAGAGTGTCGGCTCCTGCTCTGCTGGCCTCCCTCCGTGTTAGGAGGCCGGCCCCTGCCTCCATTGCCCCCTGCTTGCAGCCCTGAGTGTCTGAGAAGCCAGGCCAGGGCGACCGGCCCAGCAGCGCTGAAGTGGTGGCTGTGATTATTCGGGCGTCTTGGGGAGACAGCTGATAGCACGAGAGAAAAGCACACACACGGGAGACTTTGTTGAGAACATCATTACGTCTCCGTTTTCCTTTCCCAGGTCTAGGTGTTAGCAGTGGATTTAGGCAGCAGTTTCATTCATGGGTATAGACCAGCAAGTCTCAAACTTGTGTCACCTGGAGGGTTTGCTAACTCAGATTGCTGGGCCACTGCCCCCACCTCAGTTTCTGAGTAGGTCCAGGGAGGGCCCCAGGGATTTGTGTTTCTACTAAGCTCCTACTTGATATTTATGAAAGCTGCTGTTTAGGGACCCACCTTGAGAACCACTGGTATAAGCGGTAGTTTTTCTTACAGAAAAAAAGTGAATATTTACTAAGCATACTGTTTCACTTAAATTTATTGGATATCATTTATGTTGGATATTATAGCTCAGATGCTGTATTTTATTTTTTATTTTAAATTTTTATAGAAATAAAAGAAGAGCTTGAAGATCTGAACAAAGAAATCAAGAAAACTGCGAATAAAATTCGAGCCAAGTTAAAGGGTAAGTTTGAAGTTTTATGTTTAATTATTGATGTTGGGAGTATGGGTATTTGTTATTTTATTCTTTATTGGTTTTTGTTCTTTTACATTTTTAAAAATTAAAATAGTGACTGCTTTAAAGTAAATTATTTGTATGTAATTCAGGGTACTAATTCATATTCAAAAAGGTTATGTGTTTGCTTATAAACTGTTATACTGTTAAATTTTTTATGACATTTCAGGCTAAGTTGCAGATGTTTGGGAAGGTGAATTGCCAAGCTCTTCTTGAATGGACCCTTTAATTGCTCATTTCTTTCAAACTTTCAGTAGAATTTATTTGATGATGTTTGGCATTCCACTTTAGCAGCAGTAGTATTTTGGGAGGCTTATAGCTTTTACATGGGACTTAACCAGGGGTTGCTTTTTCTCGATTTGGTAGAAGAACACATTGTATTTGATTTTTGCAGAATGGCATCAAGATCAAAAACAATCTCTGTGCAGATGATAAAATACTTTTATTATGGCAGGTTTCAGATGTGTGCAGAAGCAGAGAGAGGCGACCACAAGCCGACTCCCCACCTCCACAGTTCTCCATGAGCTCCCACCCCGACCCGCTCCCAGTCTATTCTGAAGCCCATCCCAGGCATCTGAGATTTCATCAGTGTGTATTTCAAAAACAGAAGCTTCTCCAAAAGCACAACCACAATTATATCTAAACCCAAATTCATTATAATTACTTAATAGTACAAAATATCCAGGCAGAGTTTCTATTTCCCCAGTGGTCTTACGATTTTGTTTTTTTTTTTTTGACAGTTTGCTTGAATTGAGTCCCAAATAAGGACCAAACCCTGGCTTTTAAAAATGAGATTTTCCCTTCATGATTTTTCTCTCTGGCACTTTTTCCTTTGGTTGGTGAAACCAGGTCATTTGTCCTACAGAATCTGCCATGCTGCAGATTTTGCTGATCTTACCTCTGCAGCACATTTAATAGGCTCTGCTGTCCTCTGAATTTGCAGTAGGTTGGTAGCTAAATTCTCCAAGCTTTATCTGATTCAGGTGTTTTTTGTGGGTTTTTAAAATGTAAACATGCAGCATCTGATTACAGATTTTATGTCCTCATGGTTACGTTAAGATGTTAATGGCGGCCGGGCGCGGAGGCTCATGCCTGTAATCCCAGCACTTTGGGAGTCCAAGGCGGGTGGATCACGAGGTCAGGAGATCGAGACTCATCCTGGCTAACACGGCGAAACCCTGTCTCTACTAAAAATACAAAAAAAATTAGCCGGGCACGGTGGCGGGTACCTGTAGTCCCAGCTACTCGGGAGGCTGAGGCAGGACAATGGCGTGAACCCGGGAGGCAGAGCTTGCAGTGAGCCGAGATCACGCCACTGCACGCCAGCCTGGGCAAAAGAGCAAGACTATGTCTCAAAAAAAAAAAAAAAAAAAAAAAGATGTTAATGGTGACATTAACATTTTTTCTTGGCTCTAAGTAAGTTCAGTAAAATTTTAAATAAGATATAACATTCTTTTCTATTCTGTGATATTGTCAAAAATGGATGATTATTTCCAAGATCCATAATTCATTAGAAGTTGCAAGCAGTAATATCCTGATTTTATTTTATTTTATTTTTTATTTATTTACTTATTTTTTTTTTGAGACAGAGTCTCACTCTGTCACCCAGGCTGAAGTGCAGTGGCACGATCTCAGCTCACTGCAGCCTCCACCTCCCGGGCTCAAGCAACTCTCCTGCCTCAGCCTCCTGAGTAGCTGGGACTACAGGCGCCCACCACCACACCTGGCCAATTTTTGTATTTTTAGTAGACATGGGGTTTCGCCATGTTGGCCAGGCTGGTCTCGAACTCCTGACCTCAAATGACCCGCCCGTCTCAGCCTCCCAAAGTGCTGGGATTACAAGCATGAATATCCTGATTTTATTATTCCTTCTTTGTTTAGTTGCTGGAATAGTTATTTAAGAAGAAACCTTTCCCCTTCAACTCTTGAATTGGGTAGTTTCGAGAATTTAACTATGAGCCCACAGTAAATACAGAGGACAGCAGAGCCTACTGAACGTGTTGCAGGGTGAAATCAGCAAAATGTGCAGCGTGGCAGGTTCTGTAGGATGAATGACCTGGCTTCTCCAACCAAGGGAGCCAAAGCACATTCTGGGTCACAGATCATGGAGGACAGAGAGGATCTGCGTTGGACTCTCTCTCTCTCTGGTGTAATTTTCATAGGGCGGTTCCCTGGAGTCCTCCAGAGATGACCAGGGAGAGTCTCTGTTGCTGCCTCTCGTCTGTCATCCTGAACATATGGATTTAAACACATCTGATGTTTTCATTGCTGCGTTATCCTTAATGCTCAGATGGTCTCTTTGGCTAGTAGGGTGGACTCTTGAGTCCTTTTGGTAGCCCCCTCATTGTTTGTGACAGCCTTTCCACTTTTTGCTGTGACAAAAGTCCCTATGCTCATTTCACCCCTTTCCTGCCCTGGGCCTGGCATCAGCCATTTCCCCAGGGAGCCCTGCTCCTCTGTCTAAAGAATGTTCTAGACACCGAGATCGGCATGCTGGGGAATGTATTGCTATACATGACGATGACCTGACCATTCTTTCCTAGGCTTTTTCAGTGGACCGGGCTAAGATTTTTTTTAAAAGATAAAATGAATCATGATTTGTTACTGAGACTCCAAATTAAGATTAAAGGAAGGACTAAAAAAATTTTTTTGAAAGGATTTTCACTTAATACGGGCAATATTACATCTTTATCTCCTTTCAACTATGCCCCGAATTCTGGTTCTCACTGACACATAATTATTCACTTGCTATTCCTAGTACACACACAACAGATTCAAAATAATTATGCCAGCGTCTACTGTCAAGAGTATGATTACTTAAAGGTTTATTTTTTATTTTTTTTGTCATTCTTTTTGTCTATAGGTATATCCCACTGGGCTATATAATCAAACTACTTTTTGTTGTTGTTGTTTGACCTGAGGCCTTGCTGTGTTGGCCGGGCTGGAGTGACTGTTCACCAGTGTGATCATAGTGATCACTACAGCCTCAAACTCCTAGGCTGAAGTGATCCCCCCAGCACTTGTGACTACAGGCACACACCACTGTGTCCAGCTACAAGTTACTGGGTTTTAAAGTTACTTTGAATAGTTTTTCCTCTGTGTGTTTATTTATGTTTTTGAGATGGAGTTTCGCTCTTGTCTCCTAGGCTGGAGTGCAATGGCGCTATCTCAGCTCACTGCAACCTCCACCTCCCGAGTTCAAGCAATTCTCCTTCCTCAGCCTCCCGAGTAGCTGGGATTACAGGCACCCGCCACCAGGCCCAGCTAATTTTTGTATTTGTAGCAGAGACAGGGTTTCACCATGTTGGCCACATTGGTCTCGAACCCCTGGCCTCAATTGATCCGCCTGCCTTAGCCTCCCAAAGTGCTAGGATTACAGGCGTGAGCCACTGCACCTGGCTCTTCTGTGTGTTTATATCATTAACTTGACTTACTGTCAGGTTTGTTTTATTTTTCCTTTGAAGTTTAGGGATTTTTTTTTAAATTTAGTTTTGCATTAAGTTTTGTGAAGTATTTATGTCATTCTGAAGTCAAATATATAAAACATATTCAGAGTCTAGCTTCTTTCTTCGTCGTCCCCTTGTTTCTCCTTTCCCTTTAGTGGTACCTAGTTTTAAAATTTGTTGGTTATGTTTCCATTTTTTTGTATGAATAAATACGTAGTTGTATATATGTGTGTATATATATCTGTGTGTATCTGTGTATATATGTGTGCATATATGTGTGTGTATATATATATATCTGTGTGTATCTACATATACATGTTTCCTCTTGATGGGGTTGGGCGCAGTGGCTCACACCTGTAATGCCAGCACTTTGGGATGCCAAGGCAGGCAGATCACTTGAGCTCATGAGTTCGAGACCAGCCTGGGCAACATGGCAAAATCCCGTCTGTACAAAAAGTACAAAAAATACCTGGATGTGGTGGCACACGCCTGTAATCCCAGCTACTCGGGAGGCTGAGGTGGGAGGACTGCTTGAGCCTGGGAGGTGGAGGTTGCAGTGAGCTGAGATTGTGCCCCTGCACTGCAGCCCAGGTGATAGAGCCAGACCTTGTCTCAAAAAATAATTTCCTATTGGGGGATTGTCTTTTTAGTAGATTGTTTTAAAAGGTCACTTGTTCATTAGTTTTAATTTTATAAAGATACTTCAAAAATAAGAAATAAAAGGAATTTGAAGTCAGGCTTGGAACATTTTCATTTTTAAATTTGGAAGGTAATTATTTCCTATTTGTTCCTAGCTATTGAACAAAGTTTTGATCAGGATGAGAGTGGGAACCGGACTTCAGTGGATCTTCGGATACGAAGAACCCAGGTTTGCTATCAGCCTCGTTTAGATTGAAGTGATGTCGCAGAATAAGTGTTTTTACTTTCTTCTTGGAGACTCTGAATAATTTCATCTTTACTGTCATGCTTATCCTCATAGTGTTTCTGCACAAAAATAATATAGTATTGTAAAACAAAAGTATCTGAAACAGAGGTTTATTTTGCCAAAGTTGAGGACACACTTGGAAAAAAGAAATACAAATTAGAGTAGGATCTGTGGTTTGTGCCTTTCCCGAAGAGGGTTTTGAGGACTTTAATATTTAAAGGGGAAAAAGCGGGCAGGAGAGGAAGGAGGAAAGGGGGAAAAACAGAGAGACAAAGCGGGGGTAGGCAGCGAGGTGGCCACGCTGCTGTGAGGCTTTGCTCAGTGCTCACTGTGTTCACATTTCACATGTGGGAAGAGAGGAGTGGGGGTCGATGCTGCACTCCTCCCATGCCCAGATGCGCCTCTTACCTGGGCCAGTGTGAGCCTGAGTTGAGGGAGGAGCTACACATGCATTTCTCAGGGTGGGCCCAGGGTGACTTCTAGTCTTGTCTTTGTCCTGTACCTGTGAAGATAAGCAGCTAATGTACATTGTCAGGGTGAGATTCTGCAGAACTCTGTTTTAGAGTTAGTTTTTGGTGGGGGGGATATGGATTCTGAAAGATTCTGGGACCTACGAGGAATTTCCTTGTGAGCACTTTGTGGGGGAGGATGCTGGGGAGATGTGCGGCTTCTGTCACTGCAGCCATCTGTTTGGGAAGAGGAGGGAGGGCAGTATTTTGCATGACTCAGTTCCCAAGCTTAACTGTCCGTTTGGGGTAGTGAGAGTGAGGTCCTGCGATTTTATTTTCCTTTCACAGTATTTATAGAACATCTCTTTATTGTGAAGAAAAATCTATTCAGTCCATCAACAGAGTTCTATTCCGAAGAGTAGGAAGTTATCCAAATGATTTGTGTTTGTGGTAAGGCCGCCACGTTTTAGTGGTTTGTGGTACAGCCCAGAGGAAGACAGAGCCCTGAGGCCTCGAGGGCACGAGGTGATGAAGCACGTGGGCTCTGGGGTCCACCTGCCTGGGTCCCCTCATGGGCACGAGGCGATGAAGCACATGGGCTCTGGGGTCCGCCTGCCTGGGTCCCCTCATGGGCACGAGGCGATGAAGCACTGGGCTCTGGGGTCCGCCTGCCTGGGTCCCCTCATGGGCATGAGGGATGAAGCACACGGGCTCTGGGGTCCGCCTGCCTTGGTCCCAGTGCTGATCCGTGTTTATCAGAAAAGCCTGTGACCTTGGGCTAATGACCTCGAAGTCATGGTTTTCTTTAAGTAGGGATGTGACTGGCATAGTAGGGCTCTTGTGAAAATTAGGTCAGATCATGCACGCAAAGTTCTTAGCACAGATGCTGCCATGGGGACTTTGCCATTGTCATTTTCCATTTGCAGGAGCAGAATAACATGTAGTTTGAGTTTCCAAAATGCATGTCTTGCATGTCACTTTCAGTAGAAGGCATGGCCCTCAGATACGAATGTAGTTTTCCTGTGTTGTTAGCATTCGGTGCTGTCTCGGAAGTTTGTGGAAGCCATGGCGGAGTACAATGAGGCACAGACTCTGTTTCGGGAGCGGAGCAAGGGCCGCATCCAGCGCCAGCTGGAGATAAGTGAGTAATGGAGACTCTGTCTTTGTTAAAATCATGTTTTTCTCCCTTAAGGTCTCACTTCAAATGACTTTAACTTCAGAAAAGGAAATCCGTGTCTATTTTCACCAATACTGTAAAACCCAAAGAACACTGGTAGCTTCCTGTGCCGTGAGTCGGGCAAACCCGTTCTTCCTGTCTTCAGGAAGTCCTAAGGTGGGGTTTACCTTGCTCATTGCCGTTGCTTTAAGAGTTTCAGGGAGATTGGGAGAGCGCTCAGTCATTTCCTCTTTGAGTGTTTCTGTGTCCTCAGTCCCGTCCTGCCTTGGTTCCGGGGCATCTTCGTGGCTCCTCACATCTCTCCTTGTCTGTGAGCAGAGGCAGCGGCCCTATTGCCCCAGACTCTTTTCAGGGGTGTCTGTGGGGACAGTCGGCTGTGGCAGTGGAGATGGCGCCTTCTTTGGGGACGGACGGGTCTGTTTCAGGGATAAAGGTTGGTCAGGTTTGCAGACTCCCCATTGTGAAAGATTGGGGTTCCCAAGCTCGGGTCCTTCAGCTGTGACACAAACCCACTGTGAGGACGTCCCACGGCAGCTGCTCTGCCTCTCCCCATGAGACTGGGGGCTGTGGGCAGCTGCTCATGAGCCTCAGGTTGCCTGCTGTGCTGTGAGTAGGAAATCCCTTTGTCCCTGACCTGGGGCCTTGAACCTTCTGCCAGCCTCCACCGAGCCCTGGCAGGCCAGTGTGTCAGCTCGCATGTCAGGTGAAGCCTCAGGCCCATCCCGGCTCCTGATGCCGCACATCCCCCCCAGAGAATGTTGTCATACGCCCACCAGGCATCCCCCTCAGAGAATGTTGTCATACGCCCGCCAGGCCGCTTGACCTTGTCCCACAGCTCAGCGAGGCTCCTCATGCTTTAGGTACTCTTTTCCGGTGTGTTTGCTTTTGGCCACTTTCTTTTCCTTGTCTGATCTGCCTGTAACCTCCTCTGGTGTATGTTTCATCTGAGATGCTGTGGTTTCTGTTGCTAGTTCTGTTGGGTGTTTTACATGTCTCCTGTGTTGCTCCCCACTGTACACCTGGGACGCACTTGTAGTAACTTGTCACGTCTTTGTCTGCCAACTCCAGTGTCCTGTCTGCTCTGGTTGGTTGATTTCCTTCCTTTCTGTGGCTTGTGTTTTCCTGCTTCTTTGCGAGCCTGGTAAGTTTCGAGTGTGTGCCAGACATTGTGAACGTTAATTTGTTGGGTGCCGAGTATTTCTGTATTTTGAGTATTTTTGTAAATCTCCTTGGGCTTTGTTTTAGAATGTAGTTAAATCACATGAGCATGGTTTAGCCTTTGGGATCTTGCATTTAGAGGGAGCAGAGCAGCTTTATTTGAGGGCCTGTTGTTCCTCACTCCTGAGGCAAGACCCTTCTGAGCACCTGCTCTGATGGCCGTGAACCTCATGGCACCCTCATCTGCCTGGCAGCGTGTTCCCTCTGGCACGTTGGTCAGCACTCCAGTGAGCATGCGGGGTCTGTGCAGCTTGCTCTCTGCATCTCTCTCATCTCTCGTACTCCATCTTGCAAATCCAGTTGCCTTGGTCTCCCCTGAGCTCTGTGCCTTTGCCTTAGGACCTCCCCTGGGCTCCACCTGGGCCCTGTCTGCTCTGTGGCTGACACGAGTTCCGTCTGAGGGCAGCAGCAGGCTCACCTGGCTTGTTTCCGTCTGTTGGGAATCAGTGTGTGGCCTGATGCTCAGTGTCTTGGAAATCATTGTTGTGTAGATATTGGTGGGTTTGTTGTTGTTATTTCAGGTGGCAGGGAAAATACGGTCCCTGTTGCTCCATCCTGGCAGAAATGCTCAATCATGATGTCGACTAGACTGCTTTTCTATGAAAAAGTTTTTACAAACCACTTTGACTTCAGGGATCTGTTAGTACTTTTTAAAGTGAAAGTTATCATTGCAGGCAGCCAGTTGCACTGTGAGGGTTTACGCTCTGGGACGCTGTGGTGAGCGCTTTTCTAGCACAGAGTTCCCCAGCCTGGGGTTGAAGGGCCCGCACCATCTCTCCTGCAGGTCTATCCTGTCTTCACTCCCGATGTGAATCCGGTGGCGTGATCAGATCGCCTGTCTCTTCTCTTTCCCACATTATTCTATCTCAGCCCACAGAATTCATTTCCAGTTTCTTCTCTTGTGATCATACTCTATCGAATGCAGTACTGTTTGTGAAAGTGTCTTACAAGCAATGAAGTATCATATACATATTGGGAGTTTTTTTTTAGTAATTTCTTTAAGTCTGTTAAATTCTAAACCTTCCATGTGGCTATTCTGAAGTGAGCAGGTCTATGCAAACTCACCCCCAAAGGCTGAGTGAGCTGAGGGGCCAAAGAAAGAGGCTAACAAATCCGGTTTCTCAGAAGGAAACGTTGGCTAGGGACGTATGAACAGAAGCCCCTGAGAGACAGAGACGGTGGATCCCACGGCCGCCTGCCCTCAGAAAGTGTGCTTGACACAGCAGGCTTTCAGCGTAGAACTGTGCAGCCGGCCCTGTCTTCTGACTTGCTTGACAAGACTTGTGACCACTGGTCAGGTTGGATGAGCATCTTGAGAGGTTGCCTGTGCCGGAGGCATCGTCTTCAGACCTTGTTGCAGAACAGCTTGGCATGCACGAGTCAAACATCGGTCATCACGGCGGTTTTGCTTCAGGATGGCATCACTCTGGCCACACAGCAGCCTGTCTTCATGCAGTGGTCTTCTCCAAATCCTTGCACCTAAAACCATTTTTTCCCCTTTCTTTCTTCCTTCCGTCAGCTCTGTCATCAGGCGGGTTTCTTACCTTGTATCACAGGATATCTTTTCCTGTGGTGTATGCTTTATTTCTTCAAATGGCAAGTGACTTTCTTCTTGTACCAGGGCATGTTACATAGGTCCACAGTGCTTTCTCTGGAATGGTTGGGGCTGTATGTGTTTCAGAGTTCAGAATTTTTCAGATTTTAGGAAGATAGTACAATGTACTATTAATGTATTATGTAATCCCCAGGTGGGGTCTAGGACTGCACCCCGTAATCAGGCACATTCACATAGCTCTCCAGTGAAATGTGAGGATTCACAGTAAGGGGGATGAGTTAAGATTATAAATAGCCATGACTCAGTTTAGGTCAGATTTTGCCGCTCATTGGATTTTGACATCAAGCTTAAGGAAAACCCAGTTTTCATAATGTTTTGGATTTCAGCATTCTGGATAAGGAATTACGAATGTACACTACATTTCACATGCCGTAACTCCAGGCTGTTTCTCAGACTTAGCAGTTAGCCGGTGGGAAGAGCTTTGTGAACATGAGACATGAACTGTAACTTTTAGTTTTTTTTTTTTTTTTTGGAGAAAAAGTCTCACGCTGTCACCCAGGCTGGAGTGCAATGTTGTGATAACCACTTATTGTGGCCTTGAACTTCTGGACCCAAGGGATCCTCCCACCTCAGCCTCTCGAGTAGCTGGGACCACAGAAGCACACCACCATACCTGGCTAATTTTATTTTTTGTAGAGACGAGGTTTTCACTGTGTTGCCCAAGCTGAAATTTCTAGTTTTGATGATTATATTTTACATTATTTAAAACAATTTTCATGTTTTTAAAAAAGCAAAGCAAAACGCAGAGAATCTCCTTATTGAGCTATTTTGAATAGATTTTTAAGTTTTATTTTATTTGTTGTAGAGATGGGGTCTTGCTATGTTGCCCAGGCTAGTCTCAAACTCCTAGCCTCAAGCAATCCTTCCACCTTGGTCTCCCAAAGCACTGGGATTATACATGTATACCACTGTGTGTGCCCTTAAATAGATTTTTAAATGATTGAGAATTACCTCCCAAAAAACAGTGTAAGTAAACAAATTTTGCAATTTACTAACTTTAAAACTTTTTTTATTAAATGACATCTCAACAACTTTATTGAGAAGTAAATCTCTTAATGTGTGAATGATATTTGCAGCACACAATTCAGTGGTTTTTGGTGTATTTCCACACACAATTTAAAACACTTTTATCAACCCAAAAAGAAACTTAACACCCACCACCAGTCATTCCCCATTTCCTCTTCTCCTAGCCCAAGGCATCTGCGTTCTACTTTTTAGCCCTGTATATTTTCCCATTTTGGATGTTTCGTATAAATGGAATTATACAATATGTGTTCTGTGACTGACTTCTTTCCTGTAACACAGTTTTTCCAAGGTTTCACCATGTGGTGGGCAGGGTGTGGTGGCTCACATGTATACTAATCCCAGCATGTTGGTTGGGAAGCCGAGGTGGGAGGATCACTTGAGGCCAGGAGTTCAAGACCAGCTTGACAACATAGCAAGACTCCATCTCTGTAAAAAAAAATTTAAAAATAAACCAGGCATAGGTGTGTGCCTATAATCTCAGTCACTTGGGAGGCTGGGGCAGGAGGATTGCTTGAGCCTAGGAGGTCAAAGCAGCAGTGAGCTGAGATTGCACCACTACACTCCAGTCTGGGTGACAGAGTGAGACCCTATCTCTGTTAAAAAAAATAAAAAGGGCTGGGGATGGTGGCTCACACCTGCAATCCCAGCACTTTGGGAGGCTGAGGCGGGCAGATCACTTGAGGTCAGGAGTTCGAGACCAGCCTGGCCAAAATGGTGAAACCACGCCTGTACCAAAAAATACAAAAATTAGCTGGGCGTGGTGGTGCACGCGTGTAGTCCCCGCCACTCAGGGGTCTGAGGCATGAGAATTGCTTGAACCTGGGAGGAAGAGGTTGCAGTGAGCTGCGATGGTGCCCCTGCACTCCAGCCTGGGCGACAGAGTGAGACCCTGTCTCAAAAAACAAAGCAACAAAAACCAAAAGCGTCCTTTCTTTTTGTGGCTGAATCGTACAAGAGTGTGCAGCTAGACCGCAGTTTACTCTGTCAGGCGTCGGGGCTGAATATGTCAGTGTGCAGCTAGACCGCAGTTTGCTCCATCAGGCATTGGGGACGGACGTTTGCGTTGTTTCCACTTTTTGGCAATTATGAATAATGCTGCTTATTAGATGACATTTGAATTATGACATTTATTCATTTACTTTTGTCTTCTGTGGCACAAACTATGAAAAATAGTAATTAACAATTAGGTTTCCAAAATCCTGTGTACGTGTTTCTTAGAAGTCATTACACATTTAACTCAAAAGGAAAGCATTAACTTCCAAAACATGGAAAGTGTTCAGGCATCTGACTCTTATTACGTGGACTTTATTGATCCCCATTTAATACATGCTACATTCAGCTTAACCCCCTTTTACCTGAGGCAGAGTTAAACTCTTAGGGAAACCAGTGTGCCGAAACATTGTTTACCGATTTCCTTTCTGCAGTTGTTTCTCACTAATATTAAAATGTTTATAAAGTTTCTCGGAGTATTTTTAGTTCTTCCTGTTCCTCAATCTTAGGTTCATTTCTCATTGTCAATATCTGCTTAAGAAAAGGTTAAGAAAGTTATTGAAAAATGCTAACAACTACGATTGTAGTTGTAACTTATGGTTGCAAAAGGCTTTGTTTTTAAATTGCGCTGCATTCTGAGTGGGGCTGTGGTTGCGGGTCTTTCAGCTGGGAGAACCACCACAGACGACGAGCTGGAAGAGATGCTGGAGAGCGGGAAGCCATCCATCTTCACTTCCGACGTGAGTGGGGGTGTGGCCCTGTGGCTCCGTGTCCTCTTCTGTAGACAGAGCTTTTTAAAAACCCTTTAACGTCCACACCCATCGTAAGTTTGTTAATATTATCTTTTATTTTTGTTTTTCCAAGATTATATCAGATTCACAAATTACTAGACAAGCTCTCAACGAAATCGAGTCACGTCACAAGGACATCATGAAGCTGGAGACCAGCATCCGAGAGTTGCATGAGATGTTCATGGACATGGCTATGTTTGTGGAGACTCAGGTAGTTACAGACTCTTGCATTCTCCAAGAGAGATGTCAGTCATATGTAAAATCTTACTGCATCCCACTCTATCTAGTGGATGTATCTAGGAAAGCTGTTATTTTGGATCCACCAAATTCAAGTTAATTGCAGTGTTAAATGTGATGCTGAAATGCTGGAAGCAGCTTTAACAGTTGAACTGTTAACAGGAAGGGACTGGTTCAGTTGATTAAATCATGGAGTGTTCATAGGTCAGCCTTTTAGGCAACCATAGGCAACCTAAACTTTGTTCATGGAGAATTCTTACTGAAATATGCAGATGTTTGTGCTAGAATTAAGAGAAAAGGGAGATACAAAGATCTTCTGTGTATGCCCATACATAAACACAAACATGTGGCACGAGCTCGGCTCCATAAAACAGTATTCACAGAAGGAAAGGCGTATACCAAACAGTGTAATGGCAGTGAGACTATGGGAATTTTAATCTTCTCTAAAAGTATTTCTTTTCAGATTTTCTATGAGGAGCATATATTACAGTAATAACTAGGAGAAATGTCTGAAAGAATCAACCCCAAGTGGGGATACAATCTATGACACAGATACAAGCTTGTGCCTGTTACACGGGGTTTCCCATCTGTCCAGTAACACAGACAGGGAGTGAGAGCAGGTGTGGAAAGGCCCTTCTGAGTGAACCGAAGAGTTAATGCAATTCTTAAAAAATAGAAAACTCCTCTGGGAGGCTGAGATGGGAGGATTGTTTATGCCCATGAGTTCAAGGCTGTGGTGAGCTATGATCACGCCACTACACTCTAGCCTGGGTGACAGAGTGAGACCCTGTCTCCAAAAAAAAAAAAAAAAAAAAAATATTTATATATATATATGTATGTATATATTGAACTCCATGTAAAGTACAGGATGGATCACAGATCACATGCTCTGTGATGTGCATGGGTATGTTCACACTCGCTCTTTGTCTTTGAATAAGGTCCTCTCGTTATTTTTTCAAATACCACGGAGATAAGACTCTGTTGCTGGTTAGGATTCAGCTGACCACCAGGTGAAGCGGAAGCATTTATATCGAACCATCCTAAGTAAATGGTTTCCTCACGTGTCCTGAGCCTGGTTTTGGATCTGTTTTGGCTGGAGTCATCCCCTAAGTAGGTTCACATCTGATGGGCTTATTTTCTGAGACTGCCTGGATTGTGTAAGGATAGGAATCCATCCACACACAGGATTGTTCCTGCCTGCTTCAGCAACCTTGTTAAGAAACACTGTTCATTTTGAGGAACTTTATCATGAGAATGTGTGTGAAAAACTCAGGTACCACGCCTATTTTTTTTTTTTTTTTTGAGACAGGGTCTTGCTCTGTTTCCCAGGTTGGAGTGCAGTGGTACAATCTTCGCTCACTGCAACCTCTGCCTCCTGGGCTCAAGCAGTTCTCCTAACTCAGCCTCCTGACTAGCTGGGACCACAGGTGTGCACCACCATGCCCGGCTAATGTTTATATTTATAAGCATTTGCTAGAGGAAACCAACAGCTACACAGAGGGCAGGGATGGGACGATCTTACTCCTTTTTGATTTTGAGGCCCCGTTGCCATTCATTATATGATAAGTGGAGTGTGGGTAGTCTGATTACCATTGGTTACTTATTTACAGGAAGCATTCCAAAGGAAACCAGCTGGACAGAAAGCACGAGAGATGATTTCTGTAATTACTAAAGCTTTTGTAGTACCTTAGACTTCAACTGTAATTGCTCTATACCAAATGCATTGCATTAAGCTCCGTTAGAAAAATGGCTGTATCCCTGGCTTTGTTTCACTGTTTCCTTTTAGAAGTCTGTTGGTATTGCATTATATTGACTCATCTAATGCAAATGTATGCATAGTCAGAGATTACTAGTAAGTTGAAGTTTGTGACTGAGTTAACTCTCCGTCATTCTTCAATGCTTTATGATTCACTGCTGCAGGTTGTGTCTGTGGACAGAAAACCAGGTAATACGTTTCCTCCCTCACACTTTACTGAATTCACCTCCATTTACATTTTGCTCATGAATGTAGTCAATTGAGTGTCAGATGTGAGCTATGCTCAGTTTACTGATTTGAAGAAGTAGTTACAATTTTCTACTTTGTGGAAAAGATGTCATTCTTTGTACATTGTCTGTCTGTGCATAATGGTAAAATACTAGTTCAACCAAAAGCTGGCTGCCTCCCTTCACCCTGCCATCTGTGGAAAGTGTCCGCGTGTTAAAGGTATGTCAGAATTGACTTGAGATGCCTTTAATTATCAACATGGTGGCCCATTCTTTTTTGTTCTTTTTAAAATATAAATTGAGTTTTAATTGCTTTGCACTGGCACATGTATAATGGCCTCATCTTTTATCTTTCTGTAAATGTGAAAAAAAACCTCAGTATCCATTACATGCACATTGTGTTTATATAAAAACTTTGTTCTGTGGTTGTCTTAAAGATACATAATTAAGCCATTTGAAAATGTCTTCTAAGTTTGAAACTTTTTGTTTTAAGGGTGAAATGATCAACAACATAGAAAGAAACATTATGAATGCCACAGACTATGTAGAACACGCTAAAGAAGAAACAAAAAAAGCTATCAAATATCAGAGCAAGGCGAGAAGGGTGAGTTTGGCTTCGAAGAATTAAGCTGTGTTTTTCTCTTCATTTGGTTTCAAGTTGTAATACATTGATATAAGCCTGCCTAAAAGGTATTCCAAGAAATAATTAAATAAATGTTTTGTTTTAAAATGGAAATAATTCTTTTTGCTAAAAATTTAAAAGGTTTATTAGATGAATTATTTGTAGTATAAACCCTTTTGTGTTCTAAGTAATGGAAACCCTAGGGCTGGGTGTGGTGGCATGCCTGTAATCCCAGCACTTTTTTTTTTTTTGAATTGGAGTTTTGCTCTTGGTGCCCAGGCTAGTAGAGTGCAATGGAATGATCTTGGCTCACTGCAACCTCCGCCTCCCGGGTTCAAGTGATTCTCCTGCCTCAGCCTCCTGAGTAGCTGGGATTACAGGCACCCGCCACCACGCCAGGCTAATTTTGTATTTTCAGTAGAGATAGGGTTTCACCATGTTGGCCAGGCTGGTCTTGAACTCCTGACCTCAAGTGATCCGCCCATCTCGGCCTTCCAAAGTGCTGGGATTACAGGCACTTTGGGAGTGAGCCACGGTGCCCGGCACCAAATTGTTGGCTACACATTTGATGCAATGAACATTTATTTTTAATTTAGGTTATTTGTGAATTCTTGGTTTGGAGGAAAGAAGACAATTATTTGAGACTGTGGACCTGCAGTCTTAGGTAGCACCCACTTAAAGGGATCCTCAAAAGAAGGGAGCCCCTTTCACTCAAGATGCACAGACTTTGCATTAAAAAGGGTTCAGGGAACCCTGTGTGATATTTTGTTACAGAGGCAAAAATTTAAAACTTACTGTCCTAACTTAGGCATCTTATGATAGTGCCTCTGACACTGGAGAGATTATGGGTTTTCCACATTGTCACCTCCTTGTGCTAATACACAGAGATGCTGATATTCACCATGTTAGGAAAAAATGGAGTGAGACGGTGTGTGTGGATGCACCTCCAGGTGATGGCCCTGAGACACACCCCTGGGCTGCAGGCTCAGCCGCCAGGGCACACCCTCCACTTTTCCTGGGTATGTCTAAGTATGCTCGTCATCTCTGAAATGCCAGACGTGGTTTCTCACGTTATTTCATTTATTGCTTTAAAAAAAATTGGCCCCTAATGAAAATTGAGATGAAGAGATACCTGTATAAAGTGCTTAACTTAGTCCAGGCCCAAGTCAGCTTTCATTAAAAAAAGGCAGTCCTGTTCCTTTTCTCCATGACCTGAACACGTCAGTCTGGTGAAAACGATAGTGGAAGTTCATTGGTTTTACAAAGGAGGAAGGTGGTGGGTGTGATACATCTTCATTCTCCTCTGTGGATGAGCAAGCCTGGCTCTGTGAGGTGCTTGGGGTCTGTGTGGTACCTGGCGTATAAACTTGTCAGAGGCATGATGCCTGTTTCAGAAATGACACTGTCTTTTTGATTAGATGCCTGCTAATGGAACCCTCCTGGCTTGTCTCCCTGTCCCCTTGCCGCCCAAATGCTTTGCTGCTGCCCCTGGCTCAGGTGTGGGTCGCCCCCACTCCTAGTTCCTGCATTTGTTCCTGGGGAGCCATGTGGCCCTCGGAGGGAGGCCAGGCAATGTTTGTAGAAGGGTTTTTTTTTCTGTGTGCTGTGTCAGGAGCAGTGAAGAAGTAACTGCCAAGAACATAAAAGAAGGAGCGAAAGGCCGAGGACTGAGTGTGTAGGGGCTTCGTTGACGAGGCAGCGGGGCTCTCCGCCACTGAGCTAGCAGGCCCATACCTCTGTACGTGCGGAAAACTAACTGCATGTCTCAGTCATCAGAAATGTGGCAAAATGACATGGTCGTGCTGTCCGCATGGATGAAACCTGAAATAACAGTTACATAGCAGCTTATCGCCAAGCAGTCTGACCTTACTAAGTCACTCTCAAGAAACCGCGCAGCAGTATTAAGCAGTGTCCTGTAACTTAGCTTCTAAAGTGAGTTCTGACGGGTGTTTTGCTTTATTTTATTTTATTATTTTTTTTGAGATGGAGTCTTGCTCTGTTGCCCGGGCTGGAGTGCAGTGGCATGATCCTGGCTCTCTGCAACCTCCGCCTCCTGGGTTCCAGCGATTCTCCTGCCGCAGCCTCCTGAGTAGCTGGGATTACAGACCCACACCCGGCTGATTTTTGTATTTTTAATAGAGACAGGGTTTTGCCATGTTGGCCAGGCTGGTCTCAAACTCCTGTCCTCAGGTGATCTATCCGCCTCCGACTCCCAAAGTGCTGGGATTACAGGCGTGAGCCACCACTCCCGGCCAGGTCGTTTTATTTTAAGTGAAGGATGTCTTTTAATGTGGCAATATGAAATTAACCATGCATGATATAATCAGCTTGCTTTTCTTTGACAGAAAAAGTGGATAATTATTGCTGTGTCAGTGGTTCTGGTTGCCGTAATCGCTCTAATTATTGGCTTGTCAGTTGGCAAATGATGGTGTGGATGACGTCAGTGTGCATGCCTCTCTGCCAGGGTGGGAGTAAGTAACTCATCAACTAAATTACTTACTAACTTTTGGAATTAACCAGTAATAGTGTTTGCTTAATTGTAATAGACATAAAACTAATAAAAGCTTGCCAGCCACGCAGTACAGATAATGCCATCTAGTGATACATCTGCCTGTGTGCTGATTCTCGTGCCCAACCACTGTGTTTACTGAGAACAAACATAGGCTGGGTGGTAACTCATTTTTAAACCAAGGCTACCTTCTTACCCCGTTTTTAAAAGTGTTTTTGAGACATGGTCTTGCTCTGTCACCCAGGCTGGAATGCAGTGGCGTGATCATGGCTCACTGCAGCCTTGACCTCCTGGGCTCAAACTATCCTCCTACCTCAGCCTCCCGAGTAGCTGGGACTACAGACGTGCACCACCACACTCGGCTAATTTTTTAAAAAAATATTTTTAGTAGAGATGAGAACTCTCTGTATTGCCCAGGCTGGTCTTGAATTCCTGGCCCTCAGCCTCCCAAAGTGCTGGGATTGTAGACAGACATGAGCCACCGTACTCAGCCTGAATCTTTTGTTTTTGATCTAAGGAGACCATTAGCTCTTTACATGTAGTGGGTCCTTCATTAAATGTCATAGAAATATCGGTGAAGATTAATTCTCAGTTAAAAAACTTGTAATGTTTTGTCTCCTGAGTTTTAACTTTTAGAGTAATTGCAACACTGAAAGGTACTTTATGAAATACACTAACGCATCATTTTACTATGGAATCGAGGGCATGCATTAACGCTGAGAAAAACATTGACTGAAAGGAAAATCCTTCGGCCTTTCTATAGGCAGTATCTATTTTATTTAAAAATATTTCCCTTAATTTTAAAAGGAAAATTACGTATTATATTTAGTTAGCATGCCTGTTAATTCTTAAAGAATTCTGAATATAAAAGATATCAGTTTATTTAAAGAATCATTGCCTTTGCTCGCGGTGTGAGTGTCCCCTTTCCTAAACTTCAGTGGGCTTTATGGTTTCCCCGCACATTGGGAGCCATCCTTGCACTGGCCCTGAAGCGGGAATGCTGTCGGTGTGTTACAGGTGGACACAACAGTGATTTCTCTGTAAATGTTTGTTTGGCAAAATTCTTGTATTAGACAGTTGTGAACTGTTCCCAGGTGTCTAGAGTGTGGCAAGTCATCCCCGATGAATTTATTCTTGGGTTATGGAAGTGACTGCAGACTTGATAGTCACCCAAGGCTTTTTAAAAAGTTAACATACAGCAGAAAGGAATCATGAGCATGGTTAAGTCACATTATTGCTTTGTAATCTTTAAGATTTATTCGTTCAACATGGCAACACCCTGTCTCTACAGAAAAAAAAAAAAATCCAAAAACTAATTGGGCATGGTGGCACATGCGCCTATAGTCCCAGCTACTCCGGAGGCCGAGGCAGGAGGATCACCTGAGCCTGGGGAGGTCGAGGCTAGAGTGAGCCTAGATTGCACACGGCACTCCAGCCTGGGTGACAGAGTGAGACCATCTCAAAACAAGAGATTGATACCTTAATGTGAGCATCTGTTACGCTTACCATACACAGCTACCAGATGAGTTTTCACGTTAGTCTTCTGACATTTATGCAAAAGCCACAAAATTACACCTGAAATTACTCCATAAGGAGCTCTGGGATGCTGCGTGTGTTAACATTCCATTATTTGGCAGTCAGAACTCTCTTACAGTCTATTTTTATTAGGCAGGATGTTTGTGTAGGATGTTCATTAGGCAAGATGTTCTATTTTTTTCTTCTTAGCTTTGCTGAAAATATTGTACGTGATTTTTCTTCATTGTTATAGTAGTATTTTTCCATATTTTCATGATTCTAACATGTACTTTCTGAGTTTTTTCCTAGTAGCTATAATACGGTTAGTTTAATGTGGTTACACTAAAGATAAAATTACTATTTTTAGCGTGGACACAGTGAAATGCGCTACTTTTCATGGGCACTACTTGGCATTAAGGTTGACTAAAAGAAGGCTCCTCTCAGTGTGACCCCTGGGGAGTGGGGCTTGAAGTCCTGTGCCCTGGGCCTGGCTGGCCATTTCACCCTAGTGTCTGTAAAGAAGAATGAACATAGAAGGACCAGCAGTTATCTTTGCATAGGAAGGCAGTGGTTAATGTCCTTAATTTCACTTTTAAAATGTTAACATAGCCTTTCTCCCTTTAGCAATTGGCCTTCCTGGGGCTGGGTGCTGCCCCTCCCTGCAGGGTGTGCCAGGTGCAGGCCCGTCACCCCGGAGCATGGGTGGGATGCGCTGCTTTAAGGAGACAGGTGGAGTCTTACAGGTTTTCGGTGAGAGGGCCCTGGCCCCGACCTGGAGCTGGACTCCCCAGGGTGTGCCCTCTCCAGGAGATTAGATGACTCCTGAGTCCTGTATCCTAGACTCCATGTAGTTGACAGTCATCCTGAAAGCCAGATGTGGCAGGAAAGCGCACACACGTCGAGCACCCAGACACGTGGCAGGCAGCGCAACAGCAGCAGGAGATGAGAGCGCGCTGCGTGGAGCTGACTCCTGGTGGCCCAGCTGCCAGCACACTCACTTGCTGAGCGGGAGGGCGCGCGCCTCCCTCTGGAGGGAGGGAAGACATCCCAGAGAAAAGGAAGAAGACGTTTCTCTAGGAAGGTGCTGAGAGAGGGGTGTAGGAGCGCATGTAGAGGATGAGAGAGTGGCTGGGGCTTTGCAGGAAATATGTGTGATGTTAATAGGGAACCAGAGTTTGAGGGAGGGGCCTTCCTGCAGGCAGCTCTCCCTGGTCCTGAGGAGTCACTGGGAGGCTCACCGGGGCCTGCCATGCACCTCTTGATAACCCTGCGTAACTGACTGAGCCAGCAGTCTTGGAGCTGTCCAGGCTCAGCAAACAGGATTTCTTAGGTAAAGGCACTCATACATTTGGAACTGTAATTAAAATGATGGATCTCTGCTGTTCAAAAAGAGAACTCAAAGTCCTACAGCGCGGTGCCTCCTGCCGTGTCTTTCTTCCCTTCCCTCAGACAAGCTTCCTGGAGGAGGCTCCATTTATTAAGCCAAAGGTGGCCTCGCTTTCCCTTGTGTGAGGATACTTGTTAATTTTTAAAAAGTTAAATGCTGTGTCACGCCCTGCTTCGAGACCATCAGTGCAGTAGAAGAATGAATGAATGTCTTGTTGATTTCTTACACATGTTCGTCATGTTTAAATGTAAAAAATGGATAAGTCCAGGTGCAGTGGCTCATGCCTGTAATCCCAGCACTTCGGGAGGCCAAGGCAGGAAGATCGCTTGAGCCCAAGAGTTCGAGACTAGTCTGGGCAACATAGCAAGACCCCATCTCTTAAAAATATATTTTTTAATTAGCCAGGCATGGTGGTGCATGCCTGTCATCCTAGCTCCTTGGGACACAGGTGGGAGGATTGCTTGAGTCCAGGATGATGTGTTTGCAGTGCTCCATGTCTGCACCACTGCTCTCCAGCCTGGGCGACAGAGTGACACCTCCTTTCAGAAAAGAAAGAAAAAATAGGATTTTTCAGCCAACAAGAAATTCGTTTAAAGTTTTAAAAATATGTGTAATTCATCCAATTAACAGCAATCCTGGAGTTTTATTATGATTAAAAGAAAGTGTTGGCCGGGCGTGGTGGCTCACGCCTGTCATCTCAGCACTTCGGGAGGCTGAGGCGGGTGGATCACGAGGTCAAGAGATCGAGACTCTCCTGGCCAACATGCTGAAACCCCGTCTCTACTAAAAATACAATAATTAGCTGGGTGTGGTGGCGGGTTCCTGTAGTCCCAGCTACTCAGGAGGCTGAGGCAGGAGAATCACTTGAACCCGGGAGGCAGAGGTTGCAGTGAGCCAAGATCACATTCTTTTCTATGACATGGAGGAGTCCTTTCTTGATAATGGATGTATTTTTTAAACTATCCCAAATCCCAGAAGGATTAGTTAGCAAATGACATTGTTGATTTCTTTGATACATTGCAAATTAATGTTTTTCTTTATCTTGCAGAAAATGATGTTCATTATTATTTGTGTAATTGTTTTGCTTGTGATCCTTGGAATTATCCTAGCAACAACATTGTCATAGCAACCATATCCCAAGAGCCATTTATCCTTGAGACTCAGACCACATCTGCAACCAAATCAGCATCCTGTCATTTCGTGAATGAATCTCAGACGCTGTAACCCGGCATCGAGTGCTGACCTTTTAATGTATGAGTTCACGGAAGAAGCACAACCAAACGTCTTGTTCGGTGAAAGCGCTGTAAGCACAGTGGGTGTGATGCATGACCCTGAATGACACACTACAGAATGTGAGCAGTGTGAGACTTCTCTCACTGGCCTTGAAATAAGAAAATATTGAACAGTTTAATATTAAAAATATTTCAGTGTTATAAATGTGCATGAAGTTTAATTAGGAAGGAATGCTTTATGTTGTGAAGCTCTTTTTGTTTTTTTTTTTTTTGAGACGGAGTCTCACTTTGTCATCCAGGCTAGAGTGCAGTGGTGTGATCTCGGCTCACTGCAACCTCAGCCTCCCGGGTTCAAGCAATTCTCCTGCCTCAGCCTCCCGAGTAGCTGGGATTACAGGCGTGTGCCACCACACCCAGCTAATTTTTTGTGTGTTTTTTTTTTTTTAGTAGAGACAGGGTTTTACCATGTTGGCCAGGCTGGTCTCGAACTCCTGACCTCGTGATCCACCCACCTCAGCCTCCCAAAGTGCTGGGATTACAGGCGTGAGCCACCGGGCAGGCCGTTCTGAAGCTTTTAGATCTCAGGTCTAAGGCTTCCTTTCCCTCCCTCTCCCAGCTAGTATGTGCTAATTAAGAGACCTTTTATACTGTTATGTTTATTGCCTGTTTGAAGAAATAATTTTTATCACGTTTTTGTAAGATATCTGTAATTTTAAATGTTTATAAATTGTTTAATATATTAGCATCTTAATTTACCCCATTTTTATATACTGAATGTGGCCTTCTGAGTGAAACAGGAAGCTTCATGGTGTTGGAGCCACCTTTGTACAATTGTTTACAAAGTTTCCCATTGTCACAGAAAACATTGGGTGCAAAGCCCCTCAAAGCCCTCAAGTGCCTTCTGTGAGTTTAAATGTGCTGGTGCCCTCCAGAAAAGCCTCGGCCTCAGCTCCATTTCCGCCTGTTCCCTCCCCCGGGATAATGAATGGTTACTGCACTTAAAGACCGTGGTCTCTTTTCACTAAATAGGAAATTCGAGTTTCCCAGTTTACATGAATAAAGTCTGAATTTAAGGCGGTGATGAAACTGAGGTTCAGTACTCTCGGGACTCGAGGAAATTATTCCTGAGACATGGAGTAATTCTTACAAATTTAAACTATTGTACAGATGACATACATGTTGTTAAGTACCTAATGTTTTGCTGAACTTTAAAAGTTAATTTCCAAATTGTATAGGGATTCATGATCATTAAACCTTTTTATTGTTCATTTTTTTAGTAGAAGAATATGACTTATTTTTGGAATTGTAAAATGTATGAACTGGTGAGTGGACATCTGTTAAGAGAGTCACTAGTCAGAATGTTAAAGGAGTGCATGAAGGATGCCCCAAATATCGTAAACTCCTGTTACTCCTGCATGTGGTGGTGTAAGCATGTGACTTTTAACGCCGTTTGGTTTGAAACTAATGTAGAGATGCCTGATTCCAAACAGGTGTGGAGAATATTGAACGGCTCAGAAGCCGCGTCCCTTACTTAACACAATTCTGAATCTCCCTCATCCATGACGTGTCCATTGGATCACTCGCTGGTGGTCACTGTGTGGCAGAGTTACTAGGGGAATTCTGCCTGTTTTTTTTCTTTTGGTCTTTAAACACCCTGCCGTGGGATGTGCTTACTGATTTGTGGCTATGTTGAAGGTATCACTTGTCTTGAGGGTTTTCAGTATTTCAGGATCATGCTGGTGGCAACAGGACCCCACGCCTCTGTGGAATCATGTCCTTGGGGGGACCTGCCTCCCGTGATGTCCCACCATTCCTTCAACATCCGTCATATGAGTCCTCCCCTTTTACAACACTTACTATGGTATTTTTCAAGTTGTTCTTCTTAGATTTGCAGTACCCACTGAAATTTGTGTTTTTATAGTTGAAGTTAAGAAAATGCTATTTGATTTGTATTTAGCTATTTAAGTCACTTGTCCAATGACGTGTATGTCTAAGCCTCATGTACCGATTTGAAGTCAGACTTAAAAATGTATTTACAGATTCACTTGTGGCTTTTTAATCGGTTCTTCAAATATTTCATGTTTACATTAAAAATTTCCAGAGAAGCATAAAAGTATTCACTTCCTGCCTTGTCATTTCCGGAAAGATTTTGGGGAGATATTTTATTGCATATTCATTAATAAATTGTTCTACTAGGAAAATTGCTCTTGTGGCTATTATTATGTGTAATGATGTAATTTTTGAAGTATTTGGTAATTTTTTGATTATTAATGTTATATTACAAGCTTCTGTTGTTCATGGCTCAGTTGTCAGTACCATGTATTAAGGGACTTGCTGGAATTCTTGCTGTTTCTAACAGATACCAATTCAGCGAATTTGGGCTTTATCTCAAAGTCACTCTGTTTGAATTCTTTGTCAATTTGACACATTCCATTTGTTAATGGGGGGATCTGCCCGCCCCTCACTATGTTCTGAGTTATTTATCCTCTATACTTAATCCTCATTCAGGGTTTTTCTTATTAAGTAGAATTTCTTTCCTCAACTGAATTCTGAGCATATTGGAAAGTGACACTTGAAAACCACGATTTAAAAAAAAGAGAAGATAGAACTGGAGAAAACTAATTCATGGAGACAGAGCCCTAGATGTTAATTTTAATCTATTTCTCTTTCTCCCAGAATGAATTTCCTTTCAAATCAGTCTTGACGTGTACAGTCAATATTTATGCTTTTTAAAGACACTGTACTCGTATAGTATTTATTGCCTAAATGACTTTTTATGAATGTCTTCAGCAAATCTACACTCACATCCTTTCATGAGTTTAAAAAGTGGATTAAACCGAGGTGGAATTCAAACTGGAAAGGTTGCATATCCACCAGAGGAGCAGAAAAACCTGGAAAAACTGCTGGCCTCGTGGAGAGTCCCACTCAGCCCCCGGGAAGGGGTAGGGCTGGGTCCCCCACACCGTGGCCAGTGCACAGATGCCTCCTCCCACCCCTGCCCGCGCTCCCTGACTCCTGTGCTCTGCTAAATACAAACGCGAGTGCCCCAGGTGTGGGTCTGTGGCCGGTGCCTGCACCCAGGCGTGGGTCTGTGGCCGGTGCCTGCACCTGCGGAGTTGCTGAGGTTCTCCTCCCTAGGAGCACTGGCTGGCTCCTTATTTTAGTTGCCGCAACACTCACTGTTAACAAAAGCGAGCCCTAAAGGAAAGAACAGATCATACAGGGGCGCACACAGCTTCTCAAATGAATAGAAACCAGGCCCTCGGCGCAGCTGAGGAAAAGCCTAATGCGGATTTTCCTAGTTGGTTTCACATGGAACCAGATGGACCTGGTACCACGCAACCTTTTGTTAAGTTTTGGTTTTAAGATGTTGTTAAAATTCGTATGTGTGCGGTATGGGAGGGGTGGAGGGTAACACCGGGTTTAAAGCAAGAACATTTAGACATCCAGAGGCAGGAGCCCTCCGGAGACGGGTCTGATTTTCCTGGCGTCAGAGGAGCTGTGGAAATGCGCGCCAGGCTCTAAATGACTGGCAGGTGGCAGGCTGTGATGTGGACAGCCCTGTTTCATTGTTTTCCATTTGAGCAGTAAGATAAATTCAAGGCGGCACATGGCCCTCCTGTTCTGACTCGCAGCCTTTGAACAAGAGAGTGCAGATTCCTAAGCTTGAGAAAACAGGGCCTCTGGCTTCTTGGCAGGGAGAGGTTCCAGAGAGCGCAGGGGAGGCCCTGCCTCCCGGGGTGGGGTGACCTGGGCCTCCTGGGACCTCAGTTCCCTGCCTGTGAAAAAGACGAAAAAGACGGACGGAGTTGGAGAATCCCAGGGTGCCTTTATGTAAATTCCATCCTTCGCGAGTTCACTGTGGAGCGCTCTCCTGGGGCCCAGTCTCTAGGCGCAGAACACCCAGTCAGGTGATAGCTCTCCTTTGCATATTGTACTTTTTAATGTGTCGTTGAGTTTGCTAAAGCAGGTTGCTCTGTGAGTAGAGTACAAGGCTGGTCGTCAGGCGGGGAGAGTGACAATGTTTTGAAATTGTTGAATTTCCTGAGCATGCACCAGGCTCAGTGTCTTGGAGCAATGCGGGAAGGCTGGTGTTGCGGCGGCCCGGAGAAGCACAGCTGCAGATACTAAACGCAGGCCTGGTGAGCAGGAAGCCGGGGCGTGGCTCAGGCGGAGGGGAGAGCCCAGGGCAGGTCTGGCCCGGCCATGGGAGCCAGGCTCTGAGCTGGAGAGCAAGGTAAGGTCCTAAGCGTCATGTCCGGAGGAGTGGGCAGACAGCAGGGGTTGCACTGAAGTGGCGGGAGACTGGGGCTCTGTGACGGCCTGGGGGTGAGGCCGTGGAGCACGGGGTGGTGTGGGCAGCGGACTCTCCAGCTGCTTCCTTTCCCCCTGTGTGGCGTGGGCAGCTGGGTCTCTTAGGACTCAAAGCCCCCCCAACAGTTCATGTCTACAAGCTGGTGTGGCCTTGGGTCAAGTAGGGGCAGGTCCCATGGGACCAAGAGATGGTCCATGCAGCTCCCAACATTCCCTGTGTCCTGTGCTACCACTAGGAATTAGGACCCAGACGCTGAAACACTCAAGTGTAGAGCACTGCCCCGGGCGCGGGGGGCGCCCAGTGCGGGGAGGGAGGGCCTCTTTCTCTGGCAGGCCAGCAGCAGGCCTGGAGGGGAGTATTGTCTGCCATTCTTTCGTCGTGTTTGAAAAAGTGCTTTACTGAGGTATAATCTACCATACATTCATCCATCATAACTGTGTAATTATATGATTTTAGTAATTAATAGAGTTGTGTAACCATCATAACCCTCTTTTTTGGGAACATTTCCATCACCCCAAAACTACCGTTACGCCCATTTGCTGTTAATCCCAGCTCCCATCCCGGCGCTAGGCCACCCCCGGCGATGCTTTCTCTCCATCAGTTTGTCTTTCTGGACGTTTCGTGAAAGTAGGGTCAGGTATGAGAGCCTTCTGCATCTGGCTTCTTTCACTCGCAGCGTCCCCGAGGCTGTCCCTTTGAAGCATGCGTGGGTAGTCGGTCCCCTTTTGCTGCTGAGCGTCCTTTATTGTAGGGGGACACTTTGTCCCTTTGCCACCTCACGGACATTGAACTGTTGCCTTTTTTTTTTTTTTTTTTGAGACGGAGTCTCGCTCTGTCGCCCAGGCTGGAGTGCAGTGGCGTGATCTCAGCTCACTGCAAGCTCTGCCTCCCAGGTTCACGCCATTCTCCTGCCTCAGCCTCTCCGAGTAGCTGGGACTACAGGCGCCCGCCACCACGCTTGGCTAATTTTTTGTATTTTTAGTAAAGACGGGGTTTCACCATGTTAGCCAGGATGGTCTTGATCTCCTGACCTCGTGATCCGCCCGCCTCGGCCTCCCAAAGTGCTGGGATTACAGGTGTGAGCCACCGCGCCCGGCCGCCAGTTTTACTATGATGAATAATGCTACTATGAACATCTGTGTACATATATTTATATGGACTTATGTTTTCATTTTCCTTAGCTTTCTGGGAATAGAAATACTGGGTCATATGTAAATTTATATTTAACATTTTAAGGAACAACTGAACTTTCCAAATGCTGTGTCATTTTACTTCCAAGTAAAAGGGATGTATAAGGATTCCACTTTCTCCACGTCCTCTCCAACTCTTGGTATTGTGGTATGTTTTTAAACCTATCTATGCTAGTGGGTGAAGAGTGGTGTCTCACTTTGGTTTTCATTTGCATTTTCCTACTGATGAACAATGTTGACATCTTTTCATGTGTTTGTTAGCCATTCATAGATCTTTTAAAGTAAGATATTAACTCAAGTCTTTTGCACATTTTAAATTTGGCTGTCTTATTTTTGAGTTTTATTTAATTTTAATTTAATTTTTTTTTTTTGAGACAGGGTCCTGCTGTGTTACCCAGGCTGGAGTGTAGTGGCACAGTCATGGCTCACTGCAACCTTGATCTTCTGGCTTCAAGCGATCCTCCCACCTCAGCCTCCTGAGTAGCTGGGACTACAGGTGCGTGGCACCATGTCTGGCTATTTTTAAATTTTTTTGTAGAGATAGGGTCTCACTATGTTGCCCAGGCTGTCTTGAACTCCTGGGCTCAAGTGATCCTCCTACCCCAGCCTCCTCAAGTGTTGAGATTATAGGCGTGAGCCACTGTACCTGGCTTATTTCTGAATTTTAAGAGTTCTTTATATATTCTGGATAAAGTTATTGTCTTATACAATCTTCTATCTTTTAAAGAAGTTAATAAAATAAAGGAGAACGTATATTTGCAGAGTGTTTTATGTTGACATACATAGTGACATTTCTGGTGCTCCTCATTTCTACCTGCAGGCTTGGATCACTCTCTAGAGTAGTTTTCTTCCAGCCCCAAGGACTTCCTTTGGTATCTCTTGTAAAGCAAGTCTGTTAGCAACGCATTCTCTGTCTTTTTTTCATCTGGGAATTCCTCAATTTCACCTTCAGTTTGGAAGGATAGTTTTGCTGGATATTGAATTCTTGGTTTACAGTTTTTTTTTTTTTCTTTCAGCCCTTGAGGATCTTATACTATCACTCTCCAGCCTCCTCTGTCTCATGTATGAATTTGGTTGTTAATCATATTGATGCTCCCTTATATGTGATCAGTCATTTTTCTCTTCCTGCTTTCAAGATTTTGTCTTGTCTTTTAGAAGTTTAGGTATAGATATCTGCATATTCTGTTTTTCATCGCATTTTGGAAGCTCTGGGCCACTATTTGCTGAAATGTTTTTTCTGCGCCTTTGTCTTCTTTCCTCCTGCCACTCCCACTGTGTGTATTTTGGGATGCTGGATGCTGGCCTGTATGTCTCTGAGGTTCTGTTTGTTTTTCTTCTGTGTTTTTTCTTTCTGTTCTTAATAATGGGTAACCTGTGCTGATCTAACTTCGAGTTCACAGATTCATCCCTGTACTGTCTTGGGTCTACTGCTGAGCTCTTCTAGTGAGTGTTTTCATTTTGGTGATCACTTTTCAACTCTAGAATTTTAGTTTGGCTCCTTTTAAAAAATAATTTCTGCATAGTTGAGAATCTCTATTTGTTGATTTGTTATTATTTTAATTATTTAAATATAGTTTTCTTTAGTTCTTTGTATTTTATTTATTTTTTTACCTGCTACCTTAAACTATTAAGCATTAATATTTCTTTTTAAAATTGTTTCTTTTTGTTTTCAAGACAAGGTCTCACTCTGTCACCCAGGCTAGAGTACAGTGGCGCAATCACTGCTCACTGCCGCCTCAACCTCCCTGGGCTCAGATGATCCCCACTCCCCCAACCTTAGCCTCCCAAGTAGCTGGGACCACAGGTGCATGCCACCATGCCTGGCTATTTTTAAAATACTTTTCATAGAGACAGAGTTTTGCCATATTGCCTAGGCTAGTCTCAAACTCCTGGGCTCCAGTGATCCTCCTGCTTCAGCCTCCCAAAGTGGTGGGATTACAGGCGTGAGCCACCATTTTAAAAATTTTTCTAGAGATGGGGTCTTGTTATGTTACCTAGGCTGGTCTCCAACTCCTGGGCTCAAATGACTTTCCCACCTCGGTCTCCCGAAATGTTGTGAGTACAAGCGTGAGCCACCACACCTGGTCTTCTTTAGTTCTTTGATCCTATTTATAACAGCTGCTTTGAAGTCTTTGCTAAATCAGAAACCTGGAGACCCACAGAGAGAGTTTCTATTCGCTGCTTTTTTATGCTTTCATGGATGAGTTCCACTTTCATGTTTCTTTGCATATATCATTTGTTTAAAACTGGATGTTTTTAGTAATATAGTAATTCTGGAATCAGATCCCCGAAGATGATTGTTGTTGCTGCATTTTTGATTGTTCATTTTTAATTCCTTTCTTTGTTAGTAACTTGCCCAGGCTCAATCTGTGAAACCTGTCTCTGGTATGTAGGCGTTGATTTCCCTCCTCAGTTTTTAAATTTATTGTTTCTATTTTACGTCTGCTTCCCAGGGGTTGTCCCCTTGTCTACATACGTCAGCGGTCAGCCACTAGCTGACAGAAGTGGAGCTGCACGCCCTCGAGCCTTGGCTGATGCACCTGTGTGAGGGTGGGGAGCGTCTTCAGAGGGGAGCCTGTTTTTGAGTCCGCCTCAGCCCTTACTTTCCCCTGTGCCTCCATGGTAGACGAGGGAGTAGGCGTGAGCCTGTTCTTCTCTATCTGTATCCCCTTTCCCACCACCCTCAGCCTCCTCTTGCTTTGTGCCCAGGTGCCAGGCCTGAGGGCCACATCCACCCCTCATCTGTGCTCAGATTCCTGAGGCTCTGCGGTGGGAAGAACAAGCAGGAGGAGGGGCATAGGGCGTGCCTTCGCTGCCAGCTTGCTTTGGACCCACGCCCCTGGGCTGGGTCACTGCCTGACCACAGTTCCCACCATGAGGAGACCCACCTTCCCTGGCCTCCAAAAATTCTGTTTCTCTCTGGTCCCTTCTGGCCTAGGGTGATGGGGACTTCCTGCTGTCACTGGTCTCTGGGTCCCTCAACATCTGTCCTTTGTTGCTTATCTCTGTCCCCATCCCTGAGAGTAGCCCTTCCAGTCAGGCCTTTTCATGGAAATCGTCCTTCTCACAGCTTGTTTCCCGCGGGGATGCTGAGGACTCAGGGGTGGTCCCAGGTGTCGGCCCAGGCAGACAGGTCAGTGGTGAGATCATTTGCCAGGAGGAGAAAATGCAGGGGAAAGTGTGTTTGCTGGTGAATAATCAAGAGTTGTGCTTCGTAAATGGTAAACCTGGACATAGAAGTCAAAAATTAAATCAGCCATTGAAGATATGAGGCTAGAGCTCGGAGGAGGCGCTGATGACCTAAAGTCAGGGAAGCATGTGTGTAGATGGTGCCCCAAACCACAGACTAGAGGAGACCAACCCAGGAGAACGTGGGAGGCGAGAAGGGGCTCAGGACTGGGAGCTGGGGCATTGCAGAACTAGAGGTCTGGAAGAAGAGGAGGGTTCAGCAGAGGAGCCTGAGGTGGAACTGAGGGGAGGGCAAGGATGGGAAAGAGTACGGGGTCCTCAAGTCCAAGTGAAAAAAGAGGTTCAAGAAGGAGGGAGTGGTCAGCCAGGGAAGCTGCCCCTGGGAAGGCCAGGAAGGAGGGGCCACCGGGTTCAGCAACACGGACCTCGCTGGTGACCTGGACAGGTGTGGTTTCAGAGGGAGCTGGGGACGGAAGCCTGAATGAAGTGGACTCAGCAGAGTTGGGAGGTGAGGCCATGCCCTGCTGAGATGGGAGGTGAGGCTGTGCCCTGCTGAGGTGGGAGGTGAGGCCGTGCCCTGCTGAGGTGGGAGGTGAGGCCGTGCCCTGCTGAGGGCTTCGTTATACAGGGAGGATAACTGGAGGGAATGTGAGGTCAGTAGAGGGTGTTAGTATTTTACATGGGAAATAATAGATACTGAAAAGGGAAGAAATTATATGCAAGAGAGAGGGATTAATTATAGAAACCAAGACCTTGAGTCAGTGACAGGGTAGGGGAACCAGGGCAGCAGCAGAGGTTCGCTGGGCAGCAGGGGTCGCTCATCAGCTGGAGGGGACCAGGGAGCCGACACCTGCCTTCACCTCACAGCTGGAGGGGACCGTGGGGCCAACACCTGCCCCCGCCTCACAGCTGGAGGGGACCACAGGGTGGACACCCCCCATCTCATAGGCCCGTTGGATGATCACGCGTGGAATAATGCAGTGTGCTTGGGTTCGTGCCTGGCACATCGTAAATGTGAATTAGTACTGTGTGGCTTTACTCTTTGGTTTTCTGAACATTTTTATTCTTGAATAGAATTCGGGCTTTATCTTTGCCTGTAGCCAGAAGGCCTATCTGACTACTTTCCCCTAGACCAAAACAACAACCAACTACACTCCCATGACGTCTCTCCAAATGGGATTATCCGTAAGTAGAAAAAGATGACTGAGTTTGAAAATACCAGTCGCTCCCCGGTTCTCATTATCATGTTGTCAGAAGCATCCTGTGACACCCACAAAGTTTAGCACATAATCCCATGCACGGCAAGCCCAAAGCTGGCGGGCTGGGGCGGCCCGTGGTAGAGAAAGCTGTCACCTTCGGGATTCCAAGACAGCAGCCTTGGTGCCACTGGGGTAGAAGCATCCGCGTCTCCGGCATTCAGTGTCAGCATCTACAGTTAGACCTTCCCATCCTTACGGGCTGGGCCCCTCTGCTGTCCTCGAGCTGCATCTAGCACCAGGGAAATGAGTCCTGACGACCGAGGGACGTCACCAAGAATGTCACCACCCACGCCGAGCAGCCACAGGCTCCATGTCCAGCCCCTCCTTCCCCCGGGAGGGTGAGCCCAGGAGGTGAGAGCAGAGATCGGGGCCTGGAGGTGCGGCCTGGGAAGCCTGTTGTGGGTGCCGCCTCCCTGAGCCACAGCCTGCCCTGGGGATTGGTGGACGCTCCGTGGCTCTGCAGAGCTGCTTGTACTGCCCTTGCTGGAGGAGGAGGTGCTCGCAGTTTGCTTCTGTTTGTGGATGAGAGACAGGTGGGTTGGTTGGTTCTTCCTATCAAGGCATCACAGCCATTCCATGGGAGGCGATGGCAGCTGATCGTTCTGAGTCTCTGCTAAGTGGAATCACCCCACGACCTCGAGTGCATGGACCCACTGGGCTCTGGGCCTCACAGAGACGTGCCCAGGCCTGGATGTGCTGACTGCTGGGCTGTCCCACGCAGCTGGAGCCAGGAGCCCACGGTGGGCAGCAGGACCTTGACTCCAGGTCGGCAGAGCCGGGCATCTCCTGTCTCCTCCCTGCCCCGGCTGGGATAGGTTTGTGGAGTAACTTTGCTAGAGGGAAGATTCTGAGGCATCTGCGATCCTGAGCTGCTCCGGTGGGCACCTGCCAGAAGACAGGAGCCCAGGCTGCAGGAGTCGCTGGTGGAGGAGGGGTGAGGCGGCGCCCTGCCTCTGTGGTTCTGCATGGGGCAGGGCCCCTGCTGCTCCGGGCGGGGAAAGAAGGTAGGAGGCCCTTGCTCCCGTGACTCACTCCAGGCTCTACACAGGTTGGAGTTTTCTGTTTCTTTCTGAGCTTCTAATGCAGGAATCACAAGCTCAGATCCCTTACAGATGCTATGTTTTGCTTCAGCGTGCATCCTAGGTGGGATTCTTAGACATGGGAAACACACAGCAACATCTTGCCCTTCCACAAAGAAGTATGTATGCTCCCCCAGCACCCTTTGTTTTTTGAGATAGAGCCTCACTGCGTCACCCAGGCTGGAGTGCAGTGGTGCAATCTCGGCTCACTGTACCTTTGCCTCCCAGGTTCAAGCGATCCTCCCGCCTCAGCCTCCCAAGTAGCTGGGTTTACAGTTGCCTAGCATCACACTTGGCTAAGTTTTGTATTTTTTGTAGAGATGGGGTTTCACCATATTGCCCAGGCTGGTCTCGAACTCCTGGGCTTAAGCGATTCTCCTGCCTCGGCCTCCCAAAGTGCTGGGATTATGGGTGTGAGCCACTGCGCCCAGCTTATTCTCCTACTTTTTTCATGAAACATGCAGCTCTTTTGTTCTTCAGATATTTCTACAACACTGACTGAATGCCAGGGAAGATTCTATGTGCTGAGATCCAGCAGTGAATGGTCCCGGTAAAATTACACCCAACAAGGTGTAATCTAGAGGAGGGAGACAGGAAACAAACAAAATGGTTAAGTCAAATGTATCTGTGCTGGGTGGTGATAAAAATTTTGGAGAAAAATAAGTCTCCGAGGGGATGAAGAATGCTGTGTGGGGATTGTACATTCACGTGTAGGGCAGTCGGGAAGCTCTTACGAAAGGTGATATTTAGATGATGGCCAGTGACAGGGAAGCGAGCGATCCCCTTGGATTTCTGGGGAAGGAGCTTTCCAGGCTGAGGAAGAGGCACATGCAAAGGTCCTGAGGTGGGCATGGGCCCGGTGTGTCCGAGCAACTGCAAGGAGGCTTGTGTCGCTGCAGTGACAAGACAGGAGGGGGGAGAGAGACCACAGGGCGTGTGTGTTTGGGTGAGTGGGTGGGGGGCCAGATCACTCAGGGTCTAGGGGGCCATCATATGGACTGTGACTTTGACTCTGACAAAAATGGAAGTGACTGGAAGACCGTATACGTACAATTGATAACACTTACGTGTTAAAGGCGTTGTGCTGACTCCTGTGGGTAGATGTGTCAAAAGGGTAGAAAAAGATAGAAGACCAAGCCAGAGGCAGCGGCTCACACCTGTAACCCCAGCACTTTGGGAGTCTGAGGCGGGAGGATCGCTTGAGCCCAGGAGTTCAAAACCAGCCTGGACAACATAGTGAAAAATTAAAAATAGCTGGGTGTGGTGGTGTGTGCCTGTGGTCCCAGCTACTCAGAAGGCTGAGGCAGGAGGATTACCTGAACCTAGGAGGTCAAAGGTGCAGTGAGCTGAGATCACACCACTGCATTCCAGCCTGGGCAGCACAGTGAGACCCTGTCCCTTTCCTCCTCAAAAAAACAAAAAGGAAGAGTGATTATGAGGTTTCTGAGGCCATCTAGACAGGAGGTGGCGGGGACTTAGAGTGACAGCTGAAGTTGGGGCAAAAGAGGTTGGACACTTTATCAATATACTTTGAGGTTTGAGTCAAAAGCCCTTTGGCTGGGCTGTTAGAGGGTATGGGGTGTCTTTATGAGGTAATGAAAAGATTCTAAAATTAATGGTGATGGTTGCACAAATCTGTGAATATACTAAGAAGAATTGAATCGTATGGTATATGAGTTATGTCTCAACAATGTTATTAACAGAAATGAGGATTTGCAGATGGATTTGGCGTTGGGGTCTGAGAAGGAGAGGAGGCAAGGAAGACCAGCCTGGGCAGCTGGAAGGACGGTCTTCAAGGAGGAAAGCAGAGAGGAGGGGCAAGTGTTAGGGGAGGGCTAAGAGTTTCAGGAGTTCAGTTGTTTTGTTTTGTTTTGTTTTTTGACATGAGGTCTTGCTCTGTTGCCCAGGCTGGAGTGCAGTAGCATGATCATAGCTCACTGCAGCCTCAAACTCATGGGCTCAAACAGATCCTCCTGCCTCAGCCTCCCAAGTAGCCGGGCCTACAAGTGCACACCACCACACCTGGCTAATTTTTAAATTTTTTATAGAGATGAGGTCTTGCTATGTTGCCCAGGCTGGTCTCTAACTCCTGAGCTCAAAAAATCCTCCTGCCTCAGCCTCCCAAAGTGCTGGGATTACAGGTGTGAGCCACTGGGCCTAGCCCAGGAGTTCAGTTAGGTCTAGGCTGTGATCAGATATGCAAGTGGATATGGGGGAAGCATTTGGACACTCAACGCTGGCTCTGGGGAGAGGGCCGTAGGATGAATGACAGGAGCACCTGGCTGGTGAGTGACAGGGGGAAAACAAGGGGCAGGACTGAGCCCTGGACCCCTGATGCTCCTGAGTTAGGAGGGGAGGGGTGGCCAGCCGGGCAGGGGACGTCCCAGAAGCCAGGAGGTTCTGTGGTTCATTTCCCCACCAGAAGCAGAGAGCATGGGCACAGAGAGAACTTTCTTTACTGGGCAGAAGCAGCGTGCCAGCCCACAGTACATGACAAGTGCCTCAGCATGTGGGATCAGGGAGTGGGGATGCTGGCAATTGTGGATTGGAGGCTCTGGGTGGCAGGAGGCTGCTTTGGGGCTATAGCTGTTGCCATGTACAAATAAGAGCCAAGGGCTGCTGGGCATCAAATGTTCAAGAGAAACTGGAAATGATGAGATTTTGTTTGGCTTTTCAAAATGTCCGTTTCATTTGAGAAACAAACAAAAACCTATATGTGCCTAACCACACAAGCGTGTGTCCCCACCTGGCCTGTGGCCCGTCAGTGTGTGTTCTGCTCTCTCACATGGGGAGTTACTGCCAGGGGCATGTAGTCTCTGTTGGGCCTTTTCCTAGGCAGCTGTACCCTGGGAGAGGCACGGGCTGCTCAGGGCGTGGGTGCACCTGCACTGGTGTTGACCCTTAGCATGATGCCAGGCAGGGGCCCTCAGCCCCCCAGGCCCCAGCTGGGTCTGAAGTTAAGGGAGGAGGTGGAATCCTGCATGAAGAAAGCTCTGCTGGCTGACAGCCTGGCTCTCACGCTGTGTGACTGTGGGCAACTTATTTAATGATCCTAAGCCTCAGTTTCCTCCTCTGTAAAATGGGTTCATAACAGTGCTCACATCTTTGGGCCACAGTGAGTATTTAATAAGACTGTACATAGAAGCCGGGAGTGGAGGCACGTGCCTGGAGTCCTGGCTGCTTGGGAGGCTGAGGTGGATCACTTGAGCCTTGGAGTTCGAGGCTGCAATGCACTATGATCATACGTGTGAATAGCCGCTGTCCTCCAGCCTGGGCAGGATAGTGAGACCCCATATCTAAAAGGAAAAAAAAATTCTGCATGTACAGAGCTTAGTGTGTTGCTTGACACACAGGAGACACTCAGTAAATGTGATGAAATGCATTTTGCGTGATATTTCGGCTCTGGCTGCTTGCCAGGTATTTACACTAGTCCGGAAGGTGAACCCTGTGCTACTGAAGTTTTTATAGCAGCACTGTGAGTGTAAGCAAAACCAGCCACAGTGCAGCAGAACAGTAACAGGAAAGCTGGCTGGGGCCAGAAGCCAGCAGCTGGCCAGGAGCGCTCTCATGGAGACAAAGCCTGTTGGGCCCCCAGCTGCAGCCTTTTCTAGCCCTGCGGCGGCGCGTCCTCCCCTGCACTGCTACTTCCTGTTTGAACAATAGGATCTCAGTGCAACTTGATTCAGCGAGCATTAAATAAAATAACAGGAGAATGGACTTTCGCTCTGACCCCGGCCATAATGTTTGCTGTTACTACAAAGTGAGGGCCAATATTACAGCAGATCCGTCCGCACGGAGGTTAGAGGTGTTTCGGGGTATTGTCAGAGAGAGACTAACAGAACTGTTTTTGGACCCATGGATGGTTTTATAAGGAAGTAGTGCCTAATGCAAGTTGTGGTGAAGACCCATGGATAAATGAAAACGCCTGGCCTGGGACCCGGGACACTGGGAGGGAGCTCCAAGGCTCTTGGCTCAAGGGCGACTTGCTGGGAGGTGCCTCCTTCCAGCTGGGAAGCCAGTGCCCAGAGCAGATGCCTCTGCTCCTTCACAGCGGCTTTGAAATGATGACTCAGGCTTCGTGCACGCCCACTGCTGCCCGTCAGAACTCTCGGCTTCAGCAGTTAGCTTGGAAGGCAGTCGTGAGCGGGGTATTTTGGGCAGCATCTCAGCAGAGGGGCGCCAGCTGTGCGGGTGTTCGCCCCCTCTGCAGGCGCTGCCTGCCCTGCAGAACTCCCCTCCTCGCGGCCCCGGGCGGCCGCAGGGTGCAGTTGGGATGGCCTCCCTGGGTCGGGTGGCTCCAGCCTGAGCCTTTGGGGCCGGGCTCCTCAGGGCAGCAGGCGCGAGCTGTGAAGACGATTCCAGCGCTGTCCACCATCGCTCGTGCCTTCTGTACTGCAGGTTTTCACACTGTGTGCTTCCTCCACCCTCTAAGGAGAATGAGGTCCTTCCCCCGGGCTCCCTTTTTTCATGCAGAATGGAGTCGGGAATGGGCAGAGTGGAGAAAATAAGCAGAGAGCTGAGAGAAGGGGGAGAGGGCTCTGGCCGGCCCAGCTGGCTCCAGCACATTCTTTGGTGGGGAAATCAGAGTGAAATGAGTGGAGAAAAAAACTAAAAAATGCCAGAGAAGCTCAGGTGGGCTGTGAAATAAAAAAAGCTGAACAAGAGGAGGAAACCCAGGAGGGACTGAAACTCACAGAAACTGGGTGCCAGGAAGAGTGTGTTTTGGGGGATAGGTGGGCCGGGTAGGGAGTTAGTGAGAGAAAAGCAACAGAACAGATTGTAAAGTGCGGAAGAACCGAGGGTGAAAGGGAAGGAGATGTTAGATGTTACTGCTGCAACTTCCCTGTAAATCTAAAATTATTCCAAAATAAAAAGTAGAAGGCCAGGCGCAGTGGCTCATACCTGTAATCCCAGCACTTTGGGAGGCCGACGCGGGTGGATCACTTGAGGTCAGGAGTTTGAGACCAGCCTGGCCAACATGGTGAAACCCCATCTGTACTAAAAATATAAAAATTAGCCAGGTGTGGTGGCAGGTACCTGTAATCCCAGCTACTCAGGAGGCTGAGGCAGGAGAATCGCTTCAACCAGGGAGGTGGAGCTGCAGTGGGCTGAGACTGCACCACTGCACACTAGCCCAGGTGACAGAGTGAGACTCCATCTCAAAAATAAATAAATAAAATAAATGTAGATTTTTAAAAAGAAAGTATTGCTATGGATTATGAATTAGATGCCCTAAAAGCTTTTCCAAGAAGCACAACTAAAGACAGGAATTGCTTTTTATCACCTTTGGTTCATGAATCATGGTATTTCTTTCTATGTGGGCCACGCACAGCCTGGTTCACATGGGGCCTGGTTTTTGTGTGGGTTACAGGAGATCTTTTTATTCTCTCAAATCACACAATGATTAATGTGTTCCCTTTTAATGGGATGTGCCCTGTTCACCTTGATATTTGGGTTTTTGAAGAAAACCTATTAAAGCTGTAAAACCCGAACCATGAGGACACCCCGGGGGCACATGGGTCAGTCTGTTGGACACAGTGTATTTTCTCATTCGTTTCTTCGCCTCCTCTGGTGATATCCGGCCTTACTGCTAGGGAGGACATTTGGGAAAACCCCCTGAAGGAAGTCTGGGTTCCTTGGCAGAGTCATGTAATCTCCCATCTCCGGGCTACAGATGGGATTGATAGTCTTTGACCATTGATCTTAAGCAAGATGCATGGAGATCTCTGTGAGCTTCCAAGAGATGGACTGCAAGTCTGCAATGCGGAAGGGTTGTGCTGTGTTCTCAGGCCCCTTCCCTGGCTAAAATGGCTCCTTCATTTAATATCCTGCTTGCTTTTTTTTTTTTTTTTTTTTTTTTTTTGAGACAGGATCTCTCTCTCACCCAGGCAGCAGTGCACTAGTGCAATCACAGCTCACTGCAGCCTCAACCTCCCAGGCTCAAATGATCCTCTTGCCTCAGACCCCTGAGTAGCTGGGACCACAGGCGTGCACCACCATGCCTGGCTAATTTTTGTATTTGTATTTTTTTGTAGAGATGGGCGTCTTATTATGTTGCCCAGGCTGGTCTCGAACCCCTGGGCTTGAGTGATCCACCTGCCTTGGCTTCCCAAAGCACTGGGATCACAGGCATGAGCCACTGAATCTGGCCTGCTTGCTCTTTTGATATATTTCTGATTAATTAAGGTTAATGCATCTGTTAAAAAAAAATAAAGAGAAGAGAGACTTAAGAGAAATACCAAAGGCTGTCTAAACTGTGTTGAGATTCCAATTTGAACAAAACCAACTGAATTTTTTTTTTTTTGAGATAAGCAGATACATTTATTACAGACTGGGCATTAGAAGATAGTAAGGGATTGGTGTTAGTTTTGTTGGATGTGATAATATCACAGTGTTATGTTAATTAAAAAGTCTGTCAGTTTACAAAGCATCCGGAATACCCTCCTCTTCACAACCTCTTTAAAGACCTAAAAACCTAAGAATGAGCTCCCGGGCAGCATGCAGCAGTGCGCGTCGTGGGGCCTAAGAGGGACAGAACACTCTCAGGTCTGTCACTACCACTGGCCTTCTTGTTATTTCTCTCTCGCTGTGCTTTAAAAAAATATCCTAGGATGGTCTTTCTGAGCTCAGAGTGGGGGATCCCTGATGTTGGCACGTCATGGGGTGACGTTGATGACACAAAGCCTGGTGAATGGCTGCAGCTGTCTTGAATCAGTGCGGTGAATGCAGGCTTAGCTCAGGGGACACAGTCGATGGACATGAATTCAGAACAGTAGCCCTGCCAGCCCCACGGCCTTCCCGGCCTCTGAGAGGGCCGATTCAGGGTTCTCGGTGAAGTGTTGGCTTCCCAAGGCTGCCTTAGCAGGGAACTAGACATAGATTCCTCTGAGCAGGAAACATAATCATCAGTGGATGAGAGCCCTCTCCAGGCTGGAGAATCCTTTCTTTGGGGAGGTTCCTGGGCTTGTCGATGGCCAAGACTCAGCGGCCATGTAAGAAGGACTTAATGAATCCCTGGGGAACTGGGTTGTCCTCAGAATACAGATAAGTTATCTGAAAATCCAGCCCCCTTTCTTTGCTATAGTATATATGTGCTTGTGTGTGTGTATTTTTTCCTTTTTACAATAGGGACTGGTGGCCAGGTGCAGGGCTTGTGCCTGCAGTCCCAGTTCTTCGGGAGGCCAAGGCAGGAGAATCACTTGAGGCTAGGAGTTCAAGACCAGCCTGGGCAACATAGTGAGACCTCATCTCTACAAAAAATAAAAAAATTAGCTGGGCATGGTAGCTAATTGGGAGGCTGAAGTGGGAGGATCATTTGAGCCCAGGAGTTGGAGGCTGCAGTGAGCTGAGATCACGCTACTGTACTCCAACCTGGGTAACACAGCCAGACCGTCTCAAAAAAAAAACAAAACATATATATATATATATACACACACAATAGGAACTTGTTAAAAATATCACAATTGTTGAATTTCCACATGAGCCCCTCCAACACTTTTACCTTGTCCTCTTTCTGCGTACACCTGCCTGCCTCTCCATGACTGGAGGTGGCTGAAATAGTCACCTTATCTTTCCCCAGATCTTTCCCAGATGGCTTAAAATCCCCACGTGCGGGGTGGCCTCACTGGGAGTCCCCTCTGGAAGGCTGTGTGTCCTTGCTCTCACGCTGCGTCCTGAACCTCCTGTGTCTTGGAGGCCAGTGTTCAGGAAGTGATCGCTGATGTGGTTTGGATATTTCCCCCTCACTGTCTTGTGGTAATGAGTGAGTTCTTCCTCTGTGGGTCCCTGCAAGGTCTGATTGTTAAAAAGCCCAGCAATGTCCTCCCCTTCCCCCTCCCCCTCTCCCACTCCATGTGCTACACCTGCTCCCCTTCCCCTTTCTCTATGAGTGGAAGGAGCCCAAGGCCTCACCACATGTTGGCACATGCTTCTTGTTCAGCCTGCAGAATCATGAGCCAAATAAACCTCTTTTCTCTATATATTACCCAGCCTCAGGTATTCCTTTAGAGCAATGCAAAGTGGACTTAGATAGTCAATGAAACAAAGGGGGATGTGAGGCTGGTGGCCCAAGTCAGCTGAGGATGCTGGGCTGAGAGCATACCTTCTCTCACCTGCTGGTCTCCACGCCACGAACCCCTTTCTTTCCTCACTACAGCCACTGTATGTAACCAAGTCCCATTTTCTCAGCACCTAGAGCTGTACTGGGCATGAAATAGATACTTGAAGGAAAGAGCCCAGGTAGCAGAGTCAGCAGCAGAGGCAGCATGTGTCACCCTGTCTGACATCGCAAGCCTTTCCAGAGACCCAGGGGCTGCTACCAGCTAAGGCAGTGTGCAGCCATTCAGCAAATATTCATCAGCACCTGCTCTGCACGAGGCCTGGCTCTAGGTGCCCTGAGCAAGCCAAGCAGGGAACTTGCTCAATGGAACTTAGGTTCTAGTGCAGGAGATTGACAGTAAACCAGCCAGCCAAAACCCCTACACAGCTCTGAAATCAGAGCAAGAGAAAGACTGTGAAGAATTGGGAACACGGTATTGGGATAGAGTGGCCAGGAGGTGATGGAGGTAGGGGTGTTCACCACAGTGGCCAGGGAGAGGCCAACTGAAGAGAGAATGGCTTGTGAAGAAGGTGGAGGAGTGGGGAGAAGACCCCTGGCTGCGGGACCGGTGAGGGTGGAGGCTGTGGAGTAGGAGCAACTTGGCAGTTTAAGGGACAGAGTGAGGGGTCGAGTGCAGAGCGTGGCGAGTTGGGGCGATTGGTGGGACCAAGGTAGAGAGGAGGGCAATGGCCAGAATGTGTCGGGTGTGTAGGTCATGGCGGGGAGTATTCAGAGAGGAGTGTGGGACCATGGTTAAGTTTAAGAGACAGGTGTTCTGGTTCAGGGAGGCAAGAAGAGGGCAGAGAAGGAAGGCTGTATTTGGGTGTTATCTGGGAATTAGGGAAGCAATAAGGAGGAGCATGGGTTGCCAGAGTACAGGCAAGAGGTTAGGAATACATTTTACATCCAAAAAAGTGAGAGGGGACCCTGATCTCCAGAGAGGTAGGTTTGGGTGGCCATTAAGGGGAGGCAGATGGCCACGAGAAACACAAACAAATCAGGGACTTGTCTTGTAGTCTCAGGTTTAGCATCCACTGCTGTGCAGACTCAGAGAAGGCACTGACCCCTTCTGGGCCTTAGTACCAACTATAAATGAGAGAGTTGAATGAGGTTGGTAGGAGACCCTAACCAGCATAAGAGGTGATTTTCGGTACAATTAGATGCTAAAATGTAATTTTCAAAAGGTGGAAAACAACCGTTCTATAAATATAAAATAAGCACATGTAAAGGATTGTATTTAACTCATCAGTGAACGAGGGAACTTGTAAGATGTTGTATTTAACTCATCAGTGAACAAGGGAACTTGTAAGATGTTGTATTTAACTCATCAGTGAACGAGGGAACTTGTAAGATGTTGTATTTAACTCATCAGTGAACGAGGGAACTTGTAAGATGTTGTATTTAACTCATCAGTGAACGAGGGAACCTGTAAGATGTTGTCTTAGTCTACTTTGTGCTGTTAGAACACCTGAGGCTGAGCAATTTATCAAGAATAGAAACTTCTTTCTCACATTTCTGGAGGCTGAAAATCAAGATCAGGATGCTGGCATCTGACAAGGGCTTTCTTGCTGCATCCTTATGTGGCAGAAAGTGGAAGGGCAAGAGAGAGCGAACCCACTCCTGAAAACCCCAGATTACAGAGGCACTAGTCCATTTATGTGGCTGGGGCTCCCATGACCCAAGCACCTCCAAAGGCCCCATCTCCCGACAACGTTGCGCTGGGGATTACATTTCCAACACATGAATCTGGGGAGACAGATTCAGAACATAGCAGATGTCAAGGCTGGTTCAAAGGACAATGTGAAGAACAAAGTCACTCTGAAATGAATTTGATAATAGATGCAAACTTGGGTAACATCCTACAGGACAATAAAGTGTAAGTAATACTTGGGATCATCTTTCCTTAGGCATGGGCGTCGATTGCATCTACAGTGAACAACACTGATTACAGTACCATAGAGGAGGCTTTGTGTTGCTCTCAGATAAGAATCATATGCACTGCTGTATTCTCTACATGAACTTCTATTCTGCAGTTGTAAAATAGTTCAGTCAATAGAAAGCGAACCACAGAGACACACCTAGTAGTTTGTTTTTGCCTATTTTTAAGTTTTAAATATTTTCCATAACAGATACAACATTGAATCCGTAGTGAAGTTAATCACTTTTTAATTACCTATTTTTCTAATAATGAAATCAACAAGGGAGTCTCCTTTGGGTGCCAATCAGTCTCTAACCTTTCCAAACTCATTGTTTGAAAAAGAGAAAGGCAGAAGTGGGCCTCAAGCATGACGCCTTCAACTGACTGTACAAGCTAGCTGCAGTTTGATGATACTGTTTTATTTTCTTTATTATATTGTTATGGTTACCTTTTATTAATGGCAATGGATATATTAGTTTTCCATTTTTGTCGAGATACGAGGCTTCCTTTAAAACATATTTAAGTAAAAAAGAAAAGTGAGTCAATGTGTTTAAACAAGCCAGAAGTATTCAAATGATGAATGGTGTAGATGGGGTGAATAGAAAGTCATGGAAAATTTATGGTGATCACTGAAGCTTGGGAAAAACCCAATCTGATGAACACTCTACTCCGTGCCAGGTGCTGCCTGCTGTGCTTGTCTCCCTGAATGTCTTTTAACTCTCACCTTCTTACAAATAGTTGAATCTTAATAGCCATTATTACCTTACATTTAACAAAACATGCATATGCATATTTTTTCATTTTTCTCCCTCTCCACTAAAGAAAACTTCAGAGAGAGAAAGAATTTCTCCAGGGTCAAGCATCCAGCTGAGCATTCCAGTAGAGAATGGCAGTGCTGGAATCCCCCGCTGTTGTCCGGCTTCAAGACTCTTTTGCACTGCCTCCCAGCCCTGCTCCCATGGGAGTTGTGGAGAATTCCCAGGGTGAAGAAAGAACCTGGGGATAGAGCCTCCTTTTTTTGTTTTTTCTTTCTTTCTTTCTTTTTTTTTTGGGGGAGGGGGTGGTCTTGCTCTGTCACCCAGGCTTCGAGTGCAGTGGCGTGATCTTGGCTCACTGCAGCCTCAATCTCCTAGGTTCAAGCGATCCTTCCTCCTCAGCCTCCAGAGTAGCTGGGACTACAGGTGTGCACCACCATGCCTGGCTAATTTTTGTGCTTTTAGTAGAGATGGGGTTTCATCATGTTGGCCAGACTGGTCTCAAACTCCTGACCTCAAGTGATCCACCTGCCTCAGCCTCCCGAAGGTCTGGGATTATAGGCATGAGCCACTGTGCCCGGTCTCATTTTCTTTTCCTTTTTACAGAAATTGAAATAACATGGTAGGTCATAAGGAGCTGACAGGGCTGGGGTTCCAGTGAGTGTCTGCCCTGGCAGTGCGGCAGCAGACAGGGGAAGGGTGGGAGGTCATCTGAGCTGGCAGGGTGAGAACAAATATACATCTCAGGGAGGATCCACAAGGGAGCCCATATCTTTGGTGCCACACAAATGCAGTAAGAGCTGAGCTGTGGACACATGAATACCAGGGAGTGTTTAAAAGTCCCACAGGCAGAACACACACAGAGAAAACACAAGACTAGGCACTGTGGGTTCTTGGGAAGGAGCTGATTTTAGTTGAAAACGCAGAGGAAACCCCAGACATTGCATGGCTTTAGGCTTTAGCCCCAGCACCCTCACAAGTCTTCTGTCTCCAGGGGGCCATCGGTGCCTCAGTTCCACTCGGTGCAGACCCCAAGGTTTTTCCCACCCCTGCGAGCCACCCATCAGGGTGAACTGAGAGATCAGCAGAGTCACTTACAACTAAGGGGAATTGTTCTGGGCATTGGTTAGTAAACAGGAGAGCAAAAGGGGAGAAGAAAATCGTGTCCAGGGGTTGAGCATCTCTAGCCAAAGAAGGTGAGGCATAGAGGTGTCTTACCACCAGGAGCGGATCTGAGTCATGCAGCACCAAGATACATATTTGAATCATGGCATCAAAACGTTCCTGGTGGTGAATTCGTGTCCGTGCGGGTCTGCAGCAATCTCCATTCTTGCCTCCTCAGAAGAAAGAATTCGACTGAGGGGCATGAGGCAGAAAGAGAGATCGAAGCCAGTTTCAGAACAGGAGTGAAAGTTTATTAAAAGGCTTTAGAACATGAATGAAAGGAAGGAAAGGATACTTGGAGAAGGACCAAGCAGGTACCTTGAAAGGCAAGTGCTTTTTTTTTTTTTTTTTTTTTTTTTTTTTTAATTTTTTAACCCCTTCCTAATGTCACTGGAATAAGGGGCTAGTTCCAGACCCCAAGAATGGGTTCTTGGATGTTGGGTGAGAAACCATTCCAGGTGAGTGGCAGAGTATAGTAAAGTTAAAATCGTTTATTAGAGACCACTTGGTTACAGAGTAGGGCGTCCTCCAAAAGCAAGAGAAGGAACGCTCACACCTTAAATACGATTCTTGTTTATATAGGTTAACAGAGCTAAGAAGAGAGGTCTTGAGTGCTTTATTACAGAGGCTAGTGATCAGCTTCTGAGAGGCTATTAGTATTATTTTCCTATGTTACTACTGATTTCAGCAAGAATTTATGAATGTACTATTAACCTTAAATCAAAGCCTACTCTTAAACTAAGAATGCTTTTTGTTCTTAAAATATTAAGACATTGCCATAAAGTTCTGGGTCTTTATTTAGTTAGCATCATTAACTTGTTGCCTCAACCATAAACATCTTGTGCCCAAGAGTGCCTACCCCCTGGGAGTGTAACCCTGCAGGCATGGCTATATCCCACATTTATTAACGACAGATTCACTGATTAGGACGCCTCTGACACTAGTGTTTGATCCTAAGAGCAGGATGCCCCAAGCTGATCATGTAGTGGTGATGCTGCTGGTGTTGCCTGCCGACAAGCCCGGGTGCCCCTCCTGTACCTGGCCTTGCCTACTGGGCCAGGTGGATTCATACCCAGGTGGGATCCAGGCTGAGGCTGGAGTTGAAATGGAGCCATCTGTTTGTGGACCACTGAGCACCAGCAGTCCATCCTCCTAATTTTGTGTTCTTTTGGTAGTGGGGAGGAGTGGATGGAGAGTTGCAGTGTCCTGCTGGGAGGGAGGTGCAGGGGTCATGGGAGGTTGGGCCCACCCTGCACATCATTCTTGGGCTGTCCTGAGCGCTCACCCTTTCTGTCTGCTGGGTGAGGAAGCCATCCCTGTAGCACTCCTCCTCCCGACCCTGCCCCACATCCGAGAGGCCTTTGCCCCTAGGGATTGAATGGCCGAAGGGCCCAAGCCACCTCCTAGGATTTTTTTCCCTTGCCTTCTCTCTCTCCCATCCTCTCCTTTTTCCTCTTCTCCCCCCAATTCTTTCACTCCCTTCCTCCTTCCCTCTCTTCCTCCCTTTGTTCTTTCCACTCTCTTTCTTTCTTCTCTTTCCAAGCTTCCATCAGCAATGCGTGATAATTTCATTGGTTTTACATCTCACTACTGGCATGGGACGGTGATAACGGTGGTGACGATAGGGATGGTGGTGATGATTTTGGTGATGGTGATGATGATAGTGATGATGGTGATGGTAATGACAGTGATGGTGATGATAATGGTGATGGTAATGATAGTAATGATGATAGTGATGATGATGGTGATAGTAATGATAGTGATAGTGATGATTGTGATGATGGTGGTGGTGATCATGATGGTGATGGTGATGATAGTGATGTTGATGGTGATGATGGTGCTAGTAATGATGGTGATGATGGTGATGATATGATAATGGTGGTGGTGATAATGGTGGTGATGGTGATAATGGTGGTGATGGTGGAGGTGGTGATGATGATGGTGATGATGATAGTGGTGGTGATGTTAATGTGAAACTGGCTTTGTAAGGCCTGAACCTTATGCAAGTTGGTGACCTCTTTAAGAAATACTACCTGGGCTTGAACCGTTGCTGCCCACTGTGTCCCTGCCTGAATCACTTCCACTTTCTGTGTCTCGGTTTCCTTGTCTAAGAGTCAGAGCTAACAATATTAATAGTTCTCCCTCGCAGAGTGAGGATTAAATGTGGTCATGGTCAGCGTTTTCAATAGTGCAAATAGTAAGCACTTGATGGGTGATTTCTGTTTTCAACCTGACTCTGAGGTCTCCTCTATCATACATACACTTATTATTTTATTCCATGGTGAAGCTCACATAACATAAATTAACAATCTTATTAACTACTCCAAAGTGTACAATTCAGTGGCATTTAGTGCGTTCCCAATGGCATGCATCTACCATTTCTGTCTAGCTTCAAAATACATTCATCACATCAGAAACAAACCCTGTTGCCATTAGTAGTCCCTCTCCATTCCCTCCCCACATGAATCTACTTACTGCCTCTGTGGATTTGCCTTTTCTGGACATTTCCAGCCATACAGTATGTGGCCTTACATGCCTGGCTTCTTTCCATTGGTGTGGTGCTTGCAAGCTCCATCAGTGTTGGAACATGGGTCGGGGCTTCATCCCTTTTGATGGCTGAATGACTTCCCAAGGTATGGATATTCTGGCATTGAGATTGTTTTAAGTCCCTGGGGTGGAGGTGTGGGCAGGAGTGAATACACACTTCCAAGAAGCTGCTCTGAAGAAACTCAAGCTGCTCTCCCTCCCAGCACTCCATGACATCATGAACACAATGATATCATCAACACCATGGTATAATCAGCACTGCATCATTAACACCACCACATCACCAGCACCATGACATCATCAACACCATGACATCACCAACACCATGACATCATCAACACCACATCATTAACACCATGACATCAACACAACAACATCATCAACACCAAGACCATCATTAACACCGTGGCATCATCAACACTGCATCATTAACACCATGACATCACCAACATGACAACATCATCACCATGACATCATCAGCACCATGATATCAATGCTGCATTATTAACACCATGACGTCATCAACACCATGACACCATCAACACCAGGACATCAACACCATGACATCATTAACACCACATCATTAACACCACGACATCAACACAACATCAACACAATGACATCACCACGACATCATCAACACTGCATCATTAACACCATTACACGATCAACACATGACATCATCAACCCACAACATCAACACCACGAAATCAACACTGCGTCATTAACATGTTGGCACCACGATATCGTCAACACGATGACATCATTGAAACCATGGCATCAACACTGCACCATTAATACCACAACATCATCAACACCGTGATATCAGCAAAGTGACATCATGAACACCATATCAGTACCACAACATCATCAACACCACATCAGTAACATCATGACATCAACACCATGACATCATCACCACCATGACATCACCACGACACCATCAACCTCACATCATTAACACCATGACATCAACACTGTATCATCAACACATCATAAGACCATGACATCATGAACACCATGACATCATCAACTTCAACACCACGACATCATCAACATGAAGACTCCTGTGAGCAAACGCAGAATTGGGCTTTTCCCCACCATCGAGTGAGCAACAGTCCCGTAGCGGACACCAGCAGGGGTATCCTCCAATTCCATTCTGACTCCTCTACGTGGAGACAGCGTCTGATCACACAGGGAGAGGGCTCAGTCCCTAAGACTGCCCCCCCCCACCACTCCAGACATAAGCTGCACGTCTCTGGGCCTTCTGACCAACTTCTTGATGTTGGGGTTCCCACAACCCCGTCTTTGGGTTTGATTAATTTGCTAGAGTGGCTCATGGGACTCAGGGAAACACGTTTCCTGGTTTATTATAAGTGATATTGCAAAGAATATACATGAAGAGATGCACAGATGAGGTACAGGGAAGGGGCACGGAGCTGCCATGCCCTCCCTGGGCAGCCCCTCCAGGAGCTTTCTGAAAGCTCAGCTTTCTGAAAGGTCCCTGAACCCTGTCCTCTTGGGCCTTTGATGGAGACATCATTGGGCAGGAATGATTGACAACCATGTAGAAATGTGACTGGATAAACAAGGTGTGGTATAAACCCAGCAGGGCTTGTCTGTCCAGACTCTTCTTTTTTGAGATGCAGCCTCACTTTGTCACCCAGGCTGGAGTGTAGTGGTGCGATCTCGGCTCACTGCAACCTCTGCCTCCCAGGTTCAAGCAATTCTCCTGGCTCAGCACCCCCAGTAGCTGGGATTACAGGCACGTGCCACCATGCCCGACCAATTTTTGTATTTTTAGTACAGATGGGGTTTTGCCATGTTGGCCAGGCTGGCCTCGAACTCCCGACTTCAGGTGATCTGCCCACCTCGGGCTCCCACAGTGTTGGGATTACAGGCGTGAGTCACCGCACCCAGCCCAGATTCTTCTCAGCTTCTTGGCAGCATTTCTTCCTCTAGGGGATGGGGCAGAACTCGCCCTGGAATGAGGATCTCCTGACCCACAGTCAGATTAGGGTCTTGAGATTCAGCTTCCTGAGGCCTGCTTTGAGACCTAAATTGCCCCAACGTGATAACAAAACACTGTAACCAGGGCTGTGTGAGTTATGAGGCAGGAGCTGTGGATGAAAACACACACATTTATTCCACGGTGAAACTCACAGAACATAAGTTAACAATCTTATCAACTACTCCAAAGTGGACGATTCAGTGGCATTTAGCGCACTGTGGATGGAAATGCAGGGGAGTCGATTGCCCTGCCACTCGCTCCAAGCCTCTGAGGGGTGACTGCCACACCCTTTGGCATTGAACTCTACATCCTTTGGGTCTGTCAGCACCTTTCCAGCAATTCCTTGGGTCAAGCATGTGGGATTCACTTGCTCTTAAAATGAATGGTTAACTGTGCCTGGGCTGGTACAACTTGATGCTGTGTGACCCCAGCTGTCCTCAGCCCTCCTTCTCACACCCCCACCTTGGCCAGTAACCACCTGGATTTCTCTCTGGTCCTCCAAGCTGCCGAGCTTGTCCCCTCCGCAGGGCCTCCAGCCCAGCATGCTCTTCCCTCGGAGCGCCGCATGCTACTTCTTACAATTTTGGGTCTTGCTCAGATGATACCTCCTTGGGGCAGCCTTCCCCGACCACCCTCCCCAGGCACTCCCTGCCGCAAATGTCCCCACTGCACTTATGCTGTGGGGAGTTCTCTATCCACTTCCTTGTTCACCCTCACTGGTCTCCCCAAGAAAGCTCCAGGAGGGAGGCGCTGGTTCTGTGTATTCACCTGTGCCGGGGCTGGCACTCCAGGCAGGGCTGTGGCGGAAGGAAGTGGCCCGAGACACCCTGATTCCGTCTTTTGGTTTCTGTGTGTTTCCTCCTCATAGACCTGCACCAGCGAACAGGGAACCCGCAACCAGGAGGTGGACACTGAAATAAAAACAAAGTGAGACAGAAACTTCTGCTCCTGCACCGCGGCTGCCCCCGAGTGCTCAGTGGCGGGGCTGTGGCCGCTTGAGGTCGCAGCGTGGAACTTGCCTTGCGGGATGTTGTGCAGGGCAGCCTGGACCCCACGGTGGAGGGTTAGCCTCCTGTCCCTGGCCCTCCAATGCCTGCACAGGGCGTGTTCTGCATAGCTGTCCAAGGAATGACGCAGGCGTCCAGGCGCGGGAAACGGTGACCGGATGGAGCGACCGCTCTCCAGCCTTGTCCTAGCAGACAGCACCATCTGCTGGGCCCTGGGTTTGTGTCTGCAACTGGATGGGCTCTAGCGGGGTTCTGCCCAATCTAGCAATGTGAGGTGGCATATCTACACCAACATCCACCTGCCCTTTACCAGATGCCATGCCAGGCAGGTGGTCAGCAGCGTGGATGCGGCCACCTGCTCACGGCCTGCACTGAGCTGTGTGTGTAGAGGGACCTGCGGGACCTGGGTGCTGCTTGTGGTGCAGGCCCAACCAGGCTCAGGGAGGGGCGTCTGCTGCTCCGAGGCCTCGGGGGGTGCCCACCCGCCCAATGGTCACCCACCACGTGCGGGGCAAACGCCCACCGCGGTGCTCACCTCCAGACAAACATCGCTGCCTTCCTGCACCTCCGTCCCAGGCAGGGAGGCACAGATGAGACGTAGTGGGCAGATGAGGTTGTTTCACGTTGTGTTAGACAGTGTGGAGGAAATCAACAGGGTGCCGTGGACAGTGCCCGGGGATGATGGGCAGATTACGGACTGCACGCGGGAGTCAGTCATGGGAGGGGAATGGCACCACTGTTCCAAAAACAGCAAAAACGAGTCCAAGCGTGGCACTGATGGGACATCAGAGGAGACAAAAGGCAGTGGCTCTTGGTGGTGCGGTGAGGGGAGGTGGCTGTTGGTGGTGCGGTGAGGGGAGGAGTCTGGGAGGGGGGTGGAAGCTTGGGCAGGGCCTGTTGGGCTTTGCATTCTATTCTAAGCGCCTTGGGAAGCTGTTGCCGGGCTTTAGGCAGCGCAACGAGAGGATCCGATTGAGGCTTTCTGTGCTGCTAGCAAAGGAATTCAACATTCCTGACACGGGTGAATGGAGAGAAAAGTGATGGGGCTGTTTCCAGAGGTCAAGGTTAAGGGGGCTCCCATGGATGGGATGCATCCTGGGACCAGCAAAGTGGGAAGCGGTCGCCTCGCCCAAGCCTGTGGGGACCAGAGCGGGAGTGGTCCCTGGAGGCCCACAGAGTGGGGCCCAGGACAGGGGAGGACACAGGAGCAGGAGGGGCTGCCAAGGGAGTAGGAGGTGCAGCCGCCCTCAGATCTGGCCTGCAGGGGTGGAGCAGGAAATGACAAACACCCACCTCTTCTCCTGGGGATGGTGGAGCCTGGGGCACCACATCCACGGTGTCCTCTTGGGGTGGAGGGCAGACCTGGAGGGGCAGACACACTCTCAGCTTCCAGAAAACTTTGACTCCGAGAAGTCACACTGAGAGATACCCCGTCGCTGGAGAGATCTCCTTTTCTGATATAACCACTTTATTCCCATATCTCTGGGGTATCTGGGGAGGTGACTCAGTCCCTCCAAAGGGAATGAGCGTGAACTGGGAGGGTGTGTTGGTCCCAGGAGACTTTCACTGCGATAACCACATCTCCCCTTGCCCTTTCAGCCTCCTTCAGTGGGACCCACTTCCCTTCCCTGCACTGAAAGGGGGTGGCTCATGGGTATTTTTAGATGAGGAACCTCTGCCAATGCAGTCCCAGGCAATGAGCTGAGCTCTCAGTGTAGTTTCCACTTCACTCCCGTCTAAGCTGCACCCTGCTGTGGGCTGAGGCTTTAGCAGGGGCCAGACCAGGATCCTCTGTCAGCTCCCCGCTCAGCCCCTTATAGGCTGGTTGTGGTTTTGCTCCCCACAGCAGGCAATGCTGGCACCAGGAAAAGGGGTAAAGAGACAGGGCTGGGCTCGCTTGGCAGGGCTGTGGTGGTTGTGTGGGCTGTGGTGGTTGGCTTTAGGTATCAGCTTGGCTAGGCCATGGCACCCAATTATGTAAACACACATGAATCTCGGTGCTCCCGGGAAGGTATTCTGTGGACATGGTGGATGTGTCCCGTAACCTGACTTTTAGTAAGGGCGAATGCCCTCCACAGCATGAGTGGGCCTCACCCAGTCAGCTGAAGGAAGGAGACATTCTGCCCCAAGACTTTAACCTCAGCCTCAGCCTGGGTTTCCAGCCCGTTGGCCTGTCCTACAGATTTCAGACTTGACAGCTTCCAATCACATGAGCCAATCGTAAAAAGAAATCTCATATCTGGATTCACATCTACATTTATATACCCATATCCATACATATATCCATGAATACCTCCATATCCATACCTCCATCCATGTCCACGCCTCCATTCACATCCATGCCTACATGTACATATATGTCTACATCTGTATCATGCCTACATCCACATCTGTGCCTGTCTGCATCCATGCCTACATCCGCATCCATATCTACACCCACATCCATATCTACACCCACATCCATATCTACACTCTCTTCCATATCTATACCCACATCCATATCTACACCCTCATCCATATCTATACCCACATCCATATCTACACCCACATCCATATCTACACCCACATCCATATCTACACCCACATCCATATCTACACCCACATCCATATCTACACCCACATCCATATCTACATCCACATCCATATCTACACCCTCATCCATATCTACACCCACATCCATATCTACACCCACATCCATATCTACACCCTCATCCATATCTACACTCTCATCCATATCTACACCCACATCCATATCTACACCCACATCCATATCTACACCCACATCCATATCTACACCCACATCCATATCTACACCCTCCATCCCCCCATCCATATCTACACCCACATCCATATCTACACCCTCATCCATATCTACACCCTCATCCATATCTACACCCACATCCATATCTACACCCACATCCATATCTACACCCTCATCCATATCTACACCCTCATCCATATCTACACCCACATCCATATCTACACCCTCATCCATATCTACACTCTCATCCATATCTACACCCACATCCATATCTATACCCACATCCATATCTACACTCTCATCCATATCTACACCCTCATCCATATCTACACCCACATCCATATCTACACCCTCATCCATATCTACACCTACATCCATATCTACACCTACATCCATATCTACACCCACATCCATATCTACACCCACATCCATATCTACACCCACATCCATATCTACACTCTCATCCATATCTACACCCTCATCCATATCTACACCCACATCCATATCTACACCCACATCCATATCTACACCCACATCCATATCTACACCCACATCCATATCTACACCCACATCCATATCTACACCCATCCATATCTACACCCACATCCATACCTACACCCACATCCATATCTACACCCACATCCATATCTACACTCTCATCCATATTACACCCACATCCATATCTACACTCTCATCCATATCTACACCCACATCCATATCTACACCTCATCCATATCTACACCCACATCCATATCTACACTCTCATCCATATCTACACCCACATCCATATCTACACCCACATCCATATCTACACCCACATCCATATCTACACCCTCATCCATATCTACACCCACATCCATATCTACACCCTCATCCATATCTACACCCACATCCATATCTACACCCATCCATATCTACACCCACATCCATATCTACACCCTCATCCATATCTACACCCACATCCATATCTACACACTCTCATCCATATCTACACCCACATCCCATATCTACACCCCTCCATTCCCATCATCTACACCCTCATCCATATCTACACCTTCATCCACATCTACACCCTCATCCACATCTACACCCTCATCCACGCCAGCACCCACATCCACAACTACACCCACATCCACAACTACACCCACATCCACGCCTACACCCACATCCACGCCTACACCCACATCCATATCTCACCCTCATCCATACCTCCGTCCACATCCATGCCTACATCTTTATCCATATCTACAGCCACATCCATGTCTACATCCAGATCCATATCTACACTCTCATCATATCTACAGCCACGTCCATTTCCAAGTCCATATCTATGTCTATACCCATAGCCACCTCTGTATCTATACCCATATCCATTTCCATATCTGTATCTATGTTCATAGCCATATCTGTATCTATACCTATATGTACCTCCATACCTATATTCATATCTACATCCAAATTTATTTCCATAGCCACATCTGTATATCTATATTCATATCCATATCTGTGTCTATACCCATATCTATGTCCACATCCATATCTATATCCATATCTATGCCTAAATCTGTACCCATATCTGTATCCATATCCATCTAGATCCATATTCATATCTGTATGTATACCTATCACATTCATGTCCATATCCATACCTCTCTCTATATCCATACCTCTCTCTATATCCATATCCATATCCATATGCATATCCATATCCATCCATTCCCATACTCATGTCCACTTCCATATCTACCCATGTCCTGTTACTCTGCTTCCCTGGGGACCCCTGGCTGAAACAGGAGGCTTCTATTGAACTCACTGGATGTGGCAAATAAAGAAAGGTTTCTCTTGTTCTGGGGTCTTAGGTGACCCCTGCCGGTCCCCTCTGTCGGTGGTTTCCTTGACCCTGGGGTGCTGCCCTCTCTGCAGCGTCAGCATCTACTGGTTCTTGAAGAGAAGCAGCAGGCCAGCCCCACCCCTCCGGATTTATACGTGGGGGCAGATCTCTCGGTCATGGGTCTCATAGGTGCTAGCACCACAGCATGGAGTTATCTGAGTCGTCATTTCAGAGCAGGAACTCATCACCAAGGAGAGAGTGCCAAGCCATTCATGAGGAATCCATCCCCATGATCCAACACCTCCCGTCAGGCCCCACCTCCAACACTGGGGACCACATTTCAACATGAGATTTGGAGGGGACACACATCCAAACCACATCACCACACAGTTGTGGTGACAAGATATAAAATCTATCATGGCAAAGGCAAAAAATAAAAAGAAACGAAGTTGAGTTCAACAATCAGTGGTAAGTGGCAGCTATAACGGCTGTGTCTTCTGTCTCATTGTGGAACACCAAGGCGTGGGGCAGCTTCCCATCACCTTACCTTTGATGATGTTGCCTCTTAGCTTTCTTCTTGGGGCCCCCATCTCCCCATTTGTAAGCAGAATATTGGATTTGCTAGTTTCTGTGGCCCTCCCAGGGTAACATGCTAGGCTGTGACTGGAATCACAGAGGGGCCAGAGCAGACCGTCTCCAGAAGGGCCCGCCCAAGTAGGAAATGACAGCCTCCCTGCCTTGTCATCTCCTCCTCCAGAGTGGACGTATGGAGACTTCACTGCACATGTGGGGATTGTACTTGTTGAGCTGGTAGTTCCCTCTGAAGAAGGCATTTGGGTCTCAATAGAGGCCCAGTTGCTGCCCAGGGAAATAAGAAATCCTATAACATCCACAGCTTATATGGCCTTAAAAACTCAAAGAAGGGCCGGGTGTGGTGGCTCACTCCTGTAATCCCAGCACTTTGGTAGGCCAAAATGGGCGGATCACAAGGTCAAGAGATTGAGACCAGCCTGACCAAAATGGTGAAACCCCATCTCTACTAAAAGTACGAAAATTAGCCGAGTGTGGTGGTGGGCGCCTGTAGTCCCAGCTACTCAGGAGGCTGAGGCAGGAGAATTGCTTGAACCCAGAAGGTGGAGGTTGCAGTGAGCCGAGATCGTGCCACTGCACTCCAGCCTGGCAACAGAGCAAGACTCCATCTCAAACAAACAAAAAACACAAAAAAACAAAACCAAAAACAAAGACAAAAAACTCAAGTCCATATGTTTAAATATTTGATAACCATTGCCCTTTTGGGGGATTCAAAGGGAGCAGGAGGTCTTCAGGGCTGCTGGGGCAGAATTGGCACCATTTATTCAAAGCTTATTGCTTCCTGAGCTCTTGTCTGTTAAATGTTCCTAGATGGTTCTAGCCAATGAAACTCATCTTAGTTTGCTTCAATTTTCCTGTCTCTGTTCATTCATGACCAAATGAACTATTTTGGGGAGAGAGAAATTGCTTTTCCTGGTGAATAACAAGTTAGTGGATCATTGGAGGTCAATCCAAGGCCTGTTAGGAATAAATCCAGCCTTTGCAAGGATTATTTCAAAACCTGGCATTTCCATCAAAAAATCAAACTGGGCTTGCTGTTGACCTGACCATGTGTGTTGAGACCACAGTCCTCCGTCTTACTTGGGTCATGTTGACTCATACATCAGTAGTTTGGAACCCACTTTGTCCATGGAAATGGTGGTGTTGGTGGAAAATAAAGCATGGATAATTAAAAACAAAACTTCTGAAGTTACTGTCTGACTGTTTTTTTTTTTTTGAGACAGAGTCTTGCTCTGTTGCCCAGGCTGGAGTGCAGTGGCATGATCTCGGCTCACTGCAAGCTCTGCCTCCCGGGTTCATGCCATTCTACTGCCTCAGCCTCCTGAGCAGCTGGGACTACAGGCGCCCGCCACCGCACCCGGCTAAATTAAAAAAAATTTTTTTTTGTATTCTTAGTAGAGATGGGGTTTCACCATGTTAGCCAGGATGGTCTCCATCTCCCAACCTCGTGATCCGCCTGTCTTGGCCTCCCAAAGTGCTGGGATTACAGGCGTGAGACACCATGCCTGGCCTACTGTCTGATTTTTAATTTACCTTTGAGCCAGCTTTTAAAATCAGTCTCCCTAATTAATGAGGGAGGTTGAGGGGTGAAAAGGAGGAAGACATCCCAGCAGCAGGCTAGGTGCCAGAAGGAAGCTGTCCTGGGGTTAAATGCTGGCCAAGGCTATTACTGAATGGGTAACTCACATTCAGAGGATGGAATCTGGCTGCATTTAGTGAGCTCTTGCATGTGTATATTTTTGTGCCATATACTGAACTTTCTTAAACTCAAGGTATTTGATGCACTTCATGTAGTGGTTCTGAGCAGGGAGCCTGCAGCTGGACTGCTGCAGTTTAAATTCAGTGTCTGCCACTCACTGGCTGTGTGGCCTAGCGCTGGGCTTGGGGTGAGGGGAGTGAGGTGCTGGAGCAGTGCACATGCAGGCGGACGCCTGAGCAGGGTACCTTCTTAAATTCTGGGCCCCAGGTGCCTCACTTGCCTTGTCACAGTCCCAGCCCTGGAGTGACCCGGAGCTTTGTTTAGCTCTATACCTCAGTCTCTTCATCTGTGAAAGGGGGGTGACTGTGACACCCACCCCATAGTGTTGCATTGTTGGGGATAGCTGAATTAAAAGACTGGAGGTATTTAGGATGGCTCCTGGCACATGGCAGGTGCTGGGCGAGCATCAGCTCTCACTCAACACACACCGAGGCTGCTTTCTCAAGGGCAGGAAGCAGGGGACCTTGAAACTTTTCCTTCTGGTGGTCCTGGAGTTTCCATGCATGTGCTACTTGGAAGCCACTGACTTTCAACGTCGAGCTCCTGCTGCACCCATTTTCTGGGGCTGGCCTAGTGCTTGGGAGCCTCATTCTTGCCTTGCCAGGGTCTCCCTGCTGGACTGGCCACTGGTAGGCTAGAGGAGGCTGCAAGGATGAGTGGAAGGGAGGACCTGTTGCCCTGCTTCCCTTTGGTTCCTGGTTTACTTCCTGTTCCTGCCTCACTTCCTGCTCCTGCTTTACTTCCTGTTCCTGCCTCATTTCCTACTCCTGCTTTCCTTTCTGTTCCTGCCTCACTTCCTGCTTCTGCTTTACTTCCTGTTCCTGCCTCTTTCTGGCTCCTGCTTTACTTCCTTTTCCCCCTTTAGTTTCTGCTCCTGCTTTACTTTCTGTTCCTGTTGTGCTTGCTGCTCTGCTTTCCTTTCCCACTTCCTGCTCCTTTGCTTCCTGCTCCTGCCTCACTTCCTGTTCCTGCCTCACTTCCTGTTCACTCACTTCCTGCTTCTGGTTTACTTCCTGTTCCTGCCTCACTTCCTGCTCATTTGGTTCCTGCTTCTGCTGCTTGTTCCTGCCTCACTTCCTGCTCCTGCTTTACTTCCTGCTCCTTTGCTTCCTGTTCCTGCTTCACTTCTGATTCCTACTTTGCCTCCTGCTTCTGCTTGGCTTCCAGTCTTGCCCTTCAGCTCCCACTCCTCGTCCTGCTCCTGCCACTGCTGCCCCACAGCATGACTTACTATTGGTGGCAGGCAGGCTTGACCTTAGGACTTTAGCACCCAGAATGGGGAAATGGGCGGGAGAAAGTGGTCTCCTGGAAAGGTGGAAGGCGGGGACTCTGTGGCTCTGGGAATGTGGGGATGCCAGAAGCCTCCTACCCTGCTGGTGGGAGTGAAAAATGGTGCAGCCGCTTTGGAAAACTATTTGGCAGCTTCTTAAAGAGTTCAACAGAGTCTTACCATGTGACCCAGCAGTTCTCCTCCTAAGTATTAAACTAGGAGAATGAAAAACGTGCCTTCACACAAAGGCTTTCTACAGATGTTCCTCATAGCATTATTCCTAATTACTATAGAAACTTCAAACAGCCTGAATGCCCATCCGCAGGTGCCCACCTGAGCAAGTGTGGCCCATGCGCCCAGGGACTCACTGCCCCACCGTCAGAGGGGATGCGCGGCAGCTTCACACCACAGCAGGCATGGCCTCCGAAATAGTGCATGACATGGAAGAAGCCAGATGACACTGCAAGACTTCATGGATAGGAAATTTCTGGGAGAGGCAAAACAGTAGAGACAAAAAGTAGATCTGTGGTTCCCTGAGGATGGGGCTGGGGATTGACTGCCAGGGGTACAGGGAAGCTTTCTGGACTGATGTGGCTGTCTTAGAACTGGATTTTGGTGATGGTTGCTGAATTATATGTTTACTAAAAGCCATCTAATGCCATCTTTACCATGGATCAACTGTATATTCATTATAATCCTATAAAGCTGCTTTTAATAAAATCATTGTCCAAATATTTAAGGTGGTGGATATCCCAGTTACACTGATTTTATCTTTATAAATGATATGAATGAAATGATCACATGAACCCCCCACATATGTACACCTGTTATGTATCAGTTAAAAAAAAAAGTTAAAAATAAACAGTGCCTGGCCAACATGGTGAAACCCCGTCTCTACTAAAAATACAAAAATTAGCCAGGCGTGGTGGCACACGCCTGTAATCCCAGCTATTCGGGAGGCTTAGGCAGGAGAATCGCTTGAACCCGAGAGTCGTAGGTTGCAGTGAGTGGAGAATGCACCACTGCACTCCAGCCTAGGAGTCAGAGCAAGACTCCATCTCAAAGAAAAAAACAACAAAAAACCCCCCAAAAAACAGTGATTGTCCCCTTCTCCGTGCAGGACTTGGGACCGAGACCTGCCCTCTCGCGGGCGTTTGGGGCGTTCTCCGTGTTCGCTCCCGCGGCCTGCGGAGCATGGGGTGAGCAGCAGAGAGCGCTCCGCCACAGCTCCCAGGAGAAGCTCCCGCCCAGCTGTGGATACGGCTGCTTTGTCTCTGTGGCAACTTTTCTTAAAAAACTTGGGTCAATAGAATCTGTGTCAATCAAATCCCATTTTCTCCTTGGCCTGCGTGACCCCTTAAGAGCTGTGTATGGTGCTGCTGAAGAGCGGCCTCTGGGACTTAAGGCCTGGAAATCCAGCCTGCACGAATGATCCGCACACAATGGCACCTGTAGGGCGTCGCTCCGGGGCATCCCTGCCCGAGAGTGCTTCTGTGAGATGGAGACCATTCAGGCCCCGTGGAGGATCCCAGACAGCAGGGGGCTCTGGTGGTCAATGGGTGGGATGAGCCCGCCGGCCTGTGCTTTCCTGCACAAGGGCCTCCTGAGGGGAGGACTCCAGGGGGTTTCCCACAATGCCCAGCAGCTCTGAGTCATCCTCCTGGGATGGGAGGGAGGGAGCACACGGAAGAGAATTCCTAGGTGACTGTGCCAGGGACAAACGGCTCAGCAGGCGGCTTGTCCCGAAGTGCTGTGGAGTCTGAGCTCCGGTGGAATCCCAAGATTTAAAAACAATCAGTGATAAGAAGAAAACAGGCGGGGCGCGGTGGCTCAGGCCTATAATCCCATCACTTTGGGAGGCCGAGGCGGACAGATCACCTGAGGTCAGAAGTTCAAGACCAGCCTGGCTAACATGGGGAAACCCTGTCTCTACTAAAAATACAAAAATTAGCTGGGCGTGGTGGCACACGCCTGTAATCCCAGCTACTCGGGAGGCTGAGGTAGGAGAATCGCTTGAACCTGGGAGATGGAGATTGCAGTGAGCCAAGATCGTGTCACTGCACTCCAGCCTGGGAGACAGAGTGGGTCTCCATCTCAAAAAAAAAAAAAATAATAATAAATAATAATAATAAATAAATAAATAAAAGAAAACCCACTGCACTAAAGGAATGTAACATTGCCCTGACAGTCGTCTTCTCGCTAAGGCCCCCTTGATAGGACGAGGCTGGCCAGGTAGCGAAAGGGTTTAGACCTGGTTGGAATGCGACTGTGTCTACATGAAATGGGGGTTATTTTATCCCCAGGCTGCTGCGGCATCCACATGCCTGCTCTGAGGCGGCGGGACAGGGTTCGGTGACCAGCTGAACTGAGGGTGGGTTGGGAGGACTGAAGGTTTGGAAGCTGTGAGGATAACGATGCCACCGGCTTTGATCTTGTTAAATGTGAGATGCTGCTCAGACACACTGGGGCGAGGGCTGTGGCCAGCTTTCACTATGGGTGTGGACAGAGAAGGAGTTTGAGCTGGTAACAGACGGGAAAGTTATCGGGGGAAGTGACGGCAGACCACCTGAGAGTGGTTTCACTTCCTGGAGGATGCACATTTACATGTATTTAAAAAAAGCTGAGCGCAAGACCCTATAAAAACAATCTGAAAATCAGTCAAAGAAGACAGATCTAGCTAAAAAGATGGAGAAATCCACGTGGCCAGAGAGTAAATAAATGAAACAATGCAATGAAAGCAGCTCTTCCCATCAACAATTTTTATGGCAATTTTGAAACATCTAAAAATGGGGAAAGAATTGTTCTGTAGCACAGACGAACGACCATCTGGATTCTGCGGTTAGCATTTAGCAGCATCCATCATCTCACCATCACTCTCTCCATCATGGAATCCGTCGTAGTATTCTTTAACCAAAATCAGCTTTTAAAATTCTAAAATTGAATTTTAGACTCAATTCTAACTTTCAATTACACAATTGAAAGTTATGTCAGCATCCTAAAGTCCCTTCCACTCCATAGGGTAATATTTAGATCAAATCTTCCTAATGGAAAATGTCCTAGAAGCCGGTGCTGTGCACAAATAAAGAATCTCATTTCAAGAGAGCAACTGTGAACTCAGGGTAACGAAATCTGTCCACCTGCACAGGTGATTGAAAAAGCGTGACAACCCTTCATTATGTGAACGGAAAATACCTTGGGCCTCTTCAAGCTGGGACCACACAGGGCAAACCTGCCTCCCATTCTATTCAAAGTCATCCCTCTGCCCAGAGATAGATGCATATTCTGATTGCCTCTTTTGGAAAGGCTTATCAGAAACTCAAAAGAATGCAACCATCTGTCTCTCACGTACTTGTGACCAGAAGCCCCCAGTGGGGGGCCTAGCTTTGAGCTGTCTCCGCCTTTCTGGAAGGAACTAATGTACTTCCTACATATACTGATTGATGTCTCATGTGTCCCTAAAATGTATAAAGCCAAGCTGTGCCCGACCACCTTGGGCACGTGCCGTCAGGACCTCCTGAGGCTGTCTCACACGTGAGTCCTCAACCTTGGCAAAATAAACTTTCTAAATTAACTGAGACCTATCTCAAATTTTTGGGGTTCACAGTTAAACATGGGATGATCGAGGTAGCCAGTACTCGTGTGTGCAAGGCACTGTTCTCAGCGCCATTCACGGATTCCCTTATTTCAGGCTCACACAAACCTACGCAAACCAAAAATAGAATTCTAAGGCTCCCAACCATCTGAATGGGCCCTTCCTCTTGGCTAAGGGCATTCCAAATTGAACCTGAAAAACTAGTTCAGGGCATGATGGAAAGCACAGGTCGGTCACACCTCATTTTCCTGTCCTACCTTTTTTTTTTTTTTTTTTGAGATAGAGTCTTGCTCTGTCACCCAGGCTGGTGCAATCTAGACTCACTGCAACCTCTGCCTCCTGGGTTCAAGTGATTCACGTGGCCTCAGCCTCCTAGGTAGCTGGGATTACAGGTGTGCACCACCATGCCCAGCTAAATTTTGTATTTTTAGTAGATATGGGGTTTCACCATGTTGGCCAGGCTGGTCTCGAACTCCTGACCTCAAGTGATCCTCCTGCCTCAGCCTCCTAAAGTGCTGACATCACAAGCCACTGCGCCTGGCCTTCCTCTCCTTCCTTTTGGAACTCAAGAAGAGCTGACCAGCATTTAACATCAACGCAGACCCTAAATCTGAAGTCTGCTACCTGGAGGCCTCATCAGCATCATGAAACCTTGCTCTCCACAGCCCCTTATTGTAACCCAGACATTTATTTCTATTGATAGTGATGCTTTCAACCTGTGAACCTAGAACATTTGAGACAGGTCTCAGTTAATTTAGAAAGTTTATTTTGCCAAGGTTGAAGACACACACCCATGACCCAGCCTCAGGAGGTCCTGATGACACGTGCCCAAGGTGGTTGGGTACAGGTTGGTTTTACACATTTTAGGGAGACGTGAGACATCAATCAATACATGTAGGAAGTACACTGGTTGGTCTGGAAAGGCAGGACAACTGGAAGCAAAGGCAGGAAGACTCGAAGCGGGGAGGGGCTTCCAGGTCACTGGTAGGTGAGACACAAATTGTTGCATTCTTTTGAGTTTCTGATGAGCTTTGTCAACGGAGGCAATCAGATATGCATCTATCTCAGTGAGCAGAGGGATGACTTTGAATAGAATGGGAGACAGCTTTGCCCTCAGCAGTTCCTAGCTTGAGTTTTCTTTAGTGATTTTGGGGGCCCAAGATATTTTCCTTTCACAAACCAACTGCTAATCAGAAAATTTTAAATTTACATTTGACCTGGAAGTCCTACCCCTGCTTTGAGTTGTCCCACCCTTGCAGATGGAACCAATGTAAATCTTACATGTATTTGGTGGTGGTTTCCTGTCTCCCTTAATATGCATAAAAGTAGGCTGCGCCCCCACCACCTGGGGCACAGGTTCTCAGGACCCTCTGAGGGCTGTGTCACGCGTCATTGTCATTCATATTTGGCTCAGAATAAACTTCGAATATTTTACAGAGTCCGACTCTTCGTTGATACCTGTCAGGCATCAACACTCTCATCACTCCGTTTTATGGATGAAGAAACTGAGGCCCAGAGAGTTTAGGTGAACTGCCCAGGGTCCCACAGCTGGTCAGGGGCCATGCTGGGATTTTACCAGAGCCCAGATCTCTGGCGCCTGTCAGCACACCGTGCTGCCTCCCAGACAAAGCAAAGAGGTGCCATTTTAAACCCTCCAAGTGAGCCGTGATCTGTAAAAAAGGATGATGCTTCCTGTTGGCGGGGATGCAGCGAGAGAGGCCTGCCCATGGGAACGGAAGTCGGTACATCCTGGAAGGCTGTTTGGCAACATGACTCAAGGGCCATGAAACGCATGTGTCGATTGATCCAGGCATTTTTTTCCTAGGAATAAATTGCCATGAAACAACGCAAGAGGTGGAGCCAATGTCCCATCCAGGGGTGTTCGCCAGAGAATTTGACGAGTGAGGCACCAAGCAGCAGAAGACGCGTATCGTATACGTTATGAAATGCTCCTGTAATAGTAATGTTCATGGGTCACGATTTAAAGAAAAATTTATATGATGAGACAGTGTTTACTCTGTAGAACACATCAGGTTACAAAACAGAATTTAGGAAAACAAAATAAAATCACAATCATCTTCGCCTACTGTTATACGTGTATACAAGTACATATAATAAGTATAATGTATGTATAGTCCATAAAATAATAACATAAAATACATTGGAAAGGTAGGTGCCAAAAATACCAGCAACGGTTATTTCAAAGAAGGGCTTTTTGGGGTGGACTTGACATTTTGTTTTGGGCTTTTTTGTGTCTTCTGCAAGGGGCATGCATTACTGTATTGGAATCTGAATGCTGTCCTTCCATTCTTATAGTGGTAGTTACGTAAGAAGAGACTGCAGTCAGCTCAAACGCTTCCCTTTTTTCTTCCGGGTGCAGAGGCTTCGAGGGAGAGGGAAAGCTGTCAGTAGGTGGCGCCAGAGGATGGCAGTTGTCTCAGGCCGCGTCAGGGCTGGTGCGAGCCAGCCCGGCCCTAAAGTGAAGCCCTTGGTTCTCTGCCATCCGATGTGCAACTGGTGATTTTGCAATTTCTGCATCTGTGTGGGGCCTGGCTCCCCCGTGGCTGGAGGCCTGCATGGAGCAGGGGGCATGCCAAGCTAGATAGTGACAAATTACTCTCGTCAAGGGCACCTAAGCACACCTCGGGCTCTATAAAGCACAGCCAGAGCCAAGACGCTGCCCTTAAAAATCAGATAATCTCAGGCGGGTGTGAAGCAAAGTGAAAACAGGAAAACGCAAGGGGCGGAGAAGCTGTCGGTGGAGACAGAAACAGTGGAGAGTTCTGCCAAGAATCTTATGCAGCTTTTTCCTCTGAGGGGACAGAGAGGCTGGGAGAGTGGAGAGCTGACCCCGGTGGTCTAGACCCTTTCCTATGGAGGGAGCAGGAGTGAAAATAGCAACCCTGAGGACACGGATACTCTAGGTCAGTGTAGTAGTTGAGAGACCTTGACCTGGACATAGAAGCCAGAGATGTATGGGTTCAGGCTCTCAGAAAAAATGGAGTCAGTTTCTCCCTCCATTAATGAGAATAGATAAACCCAGCTCAGCTAAATTCTTTTTTTTTTTTTTTTTTTTTTTTCCGTTGCCAGGCTGGAGTGCAGTGGCACGATCTCAGCTCACTGAAACCTCTGCCTCCCAGGTTCAAGCAATTCCCCTGCCTCAGCCTCCTAAGTAGCTGGGATTACAGGCACGCGGCACCACACCCTACTAATTTTTGTATTTTAGTAGAGACAGTGTTTCACCCTGTTGGCCAGGATGGTCTCCATCTCCTGACCTCATGATCTGCCTGCCTCAGCCTCCCAAAGTGCTGGGACTACAGGTGTGAGCCACTGTGCCCGGCCAGCTCAGCTAAATTACAGAAGTGTTTATTGACTACCTTGGAAATGATCGTAATGATGATAATAGTAATTACAATTGCCACCAACTTTTATCAAACCCTTACTGTGTTAAGTACTTAACATGGGTTATTGCATTTAAGCCCCACCGTGGTCCAGCAGGTGGATATGACTGCTATCATCCCTGAATTACACATGAGGGCACTGAAGCTTAAAGAGGTGAAACAACCTTTCCAAGGTCACCCGTGGCTATTATTGCACACTTAATGGGGGCCAAGGAGAATTAGTCAGGATAGGGCAGGTTATGCTGCTGTAACAAACACATTGAAAACCTCAGTGGCTGAAAAATATGTTTATTTCTCAATCATGTTATATGTCCATTGTGTGTCATCAAGAGGGCTCTGCTCGTTGTAGTTCCTAGGGGTCTGGGTGGAAGGAAGCTCCATCTGAAAGCATTTTTCCATGTGGGTAGAGACAAGGAGAAGAGATCATGGTAAACCACACACGGACTCCTACAGCGCCTCACCTGAAGTGACACGTATACCAATGGCTGCTCATAGTGTGTTGGCTGGAGCAGGTCCCATGGCTGCTTCAGTCAGTAGAGGGGGATGGGCATGAATATGTTCCTCTTGTGAGAAAGGGAACCGAGTATCTGGTCTCCTTATTCTCCATAGCAGGGGTCCCCACTCCGGTCACAGAGTGGTGCCACTGGGAACCGCACTGCATGGCAGGAGGTGAGTGGTGGGCGGGCATGACCACCTGAGCTCTGCCTCCTGTCACTTTAGCAGCAGCACTAGATTCTCATAGGAGCGCAAACCCTGTTGCGAACTGTGCATGTGAGGGATCTGGGTTGCCTGCTCCTTGTGAGAATCCAATGCCTGATGAGCTGAGGTGGAACCCCTCCCCACCTTGGTCTGTGGGAAAAATTGTCTTCCACAAAACCGGTCTCTGGTGCCAAAAGTTTGGGGACCACTGCTGTGTGGCTCCTATTAATGTGCATTTGTTTGGAAAATGTACATTATTTTATTTGATTTTACAACACACTGTGTTTGGCACTATTATTATTTTTGTTTTATGCAAGAGAAAACAGAGTTTCTGTAGCATACGCTAGCTCACATGCTAGTAAGCGGGGTATGTATGATTCAACCTTAGCTCTGTTCCAGTCCAGAACCCCAGCTCTTCAAAAACAGTTTTATCCCATGGCGGGGAGGGGGGTCTCAGTAAATATGTTCCAGGAAGAGTATGCTTCTTGGTTTATAAAATAAGATTTGGTATTAAATATTTGGTATTTAAATATTGCATTTAAATATTTGTATATATTTAAATACAAAGTAAACATTATATTTAAATATTTGTATATATTTAAATACAATTTAAATATGGCATTTAAATATTTGTGTATATAATGTTCCATTATTTAAATATTGTATTTAAATATTGTATATGATATATATGTTATGTATACCTATATGTATATATGTGCATAAGCATGAACATATATGCATATACACATATACGTATATATGTTATATATATGTATATATACGTATATGTATATATGCGTATGTGTTATATATACGTCTACGTATATATGCGTATACATATACATATATAATACATATACAATATTGCACATAATATATATATGATATACATATATCACTTCTCAGGAATGTATTTAAAGAGAAAATGTAAATTTTGGGTCCCTAAGTTCAAGGCAATATTTTAAACAAAATGATAAGTGGACAAAATCTCAACTCACACTCAACGTGCAATGCGTAGAGCCTCGAAATCTTGTGTAGATATTTTGAAATGGTCGCCCAATGTCAGCAAAAGGACCGGGCATCTCACCGGGCATCTCAGACGCGCTGGCACTAAGGGAGAAATCCTGGGGCTACCGCATTCAAAATGACAGTTTGTAACAATCATATGAATTGCTTGACAGCCAGGGAGTGATGCTCTGAGATTTCTACCTACCAACATGACAACGCTCTGTGTATATTTGGGCCGTGTACTGGTTTTCAGTTATGTTTTAGGAAATTGGGTGGCACATTCGGGTTTATGTGTAGCACGTAATAGCTTAGTAATAGAAAGAAACTAGGATTCTGGAGAGGACTTTCACAAAGAAATTCCGATATTTTGGGAAGAGATTGTTGAGATATTAAATGAAAGATGAATAGTGGAATCAAGTATACGGTACAGCTGAAAAATACTACAAATTCTTGAGTCCCTGACTTCAAGACATAGAATAGGAAATAAGACCTACGCACCTGTCTGTGTGTGCACAGGTATGCATGTGTGTGCACATCTGCTTATGTCCAGATGGAGGCTGTCCATCTGAACTTAAAAAATAAGGACTAATCAAAATATCCTCCAGGGACTCTAAGAAATAACCGAGACAGGGGTTAGGGGTGGCCTAAGAGACTCTGTTATGCACGCTGTGGTAATAAACCTGTGAACAGCACGTTGCTATGTTAATTCACACTTGTAGACACGTTGGCGACGCATACGGATATTTAGTCTGTGGAAGACTCTGGGGAAATCTCCTGTGTGAAGCATAAAACCCCTAGCATTACCATATAATGATTTTTCTTCTTTCCAATTATACTAGGCTTTTTGGAATCAACATGTCTTAACCTAAATGAGTATCCTTCAGTGGTAGAATTTTTTATCTTTGAGCAATGGGTTGTTGCATGAGATATATTTACACCAAGATTTTATCTTGGTCTTTGACTGGTACCATTCTTTCCTTAGCTGCTTCTGCCCCAAGAGTCTTATTGGCCTGTGTCATTCCAGTGTTGTGTATTTTAGTTGCTGTTGTTTCTGGATCATGCATTAAGCAGCATGACACTGACGATTTTCTGTGTCCCTTCCTGAGGTGGGCTGGAGAGGGCCTGTTCCTGGAATTAGATTTCCTTTCTGGATCTGTCGACAAACGAATTTCACACACAGCTTCTCTGCTGGCATCAGCATTTGCTATTCCCCATGGAGTCCAGGGTTCATAGCTTTTCTGGGCATGAACCCTATGATCTATCAGCCGACTGGACAAACAGACCAGGCGGAAGAGCCACTCGCAAAGCCAGAAGCGCGTACACGAGCTGCTGGGTGGCCCAGGGAAGGTGGGCTGGAGCAGCTTGGCACTTCGCCACCAGTCTCATGGAGACCCTCACTGGTGTTTTAAACATCCTTCCTGCTGGGCTCACCTCTTAAACACATCAGCAGCATCTCAGTAGTGAAGTAGATGTGGAGGACGCTGACTCTGGGAAGGAGAGGAGGAGTGGTCAGCCTCATGTAGAACCTTCCCCTAGTGGGAATGTCACCTGAATTAGGGCCGAAGAGCTGCCCATATTTTAACTGAAAATTACCTTGTGGGGAGAAGGACAGGAAGAAACCCTAAGAAAATATAGTGCAGTCTATTTTACCACAACTATATCTGGATCTTAAAATGAAAAGGAAGAAAATTGTTACATTCGTTTAAAATGGGTTTGAGCAAAGCAATAGAATACACAGCTAACAGTGGCTTAACAAATAGGGCTTTGTTTTTCTCACATGAGGAGGAGTTTGGATATGGCCAACTGAGCACAAGGATTCAATGCATCAAGGATGCCTGGCTATCATTCTTATGATTGTCTGGGGCTTTGCCTCGTGGTTGAAGGATGGCTGCCACAGCTCCAGCCATCACATCTGAATTCAGAATGGGAAGCAGGAGAATGAGGAATGAGGGATAACATTAACTTCATCTGTTTCCTCTTATAAGGAAAGCCAACACTTTCCCAGAACTCTCTCCTCTCTATGCCCATCAGATTTTTGCTTAGAGCTCATTGGCCAGAAGAGTGTAACACAGCTACCTGTTGATCCAGCAGAATCAGGGTTCACTGCCACCCTGAATTAATCAGTATATTTCTGTTTATATAGGAAAAGGGGTGAATGGATATCAGAAAGCATTAGCAGTATCTGTCCCATTAGGGGTACTGAGTTTTGCCTAGTGACTTTCTCCTCTTCTGTTTAGGAGAACTTTTCACCTTGTATCTCACCAGGGAGAGGGCGATGCCCTCCGCAAGGGTTCTCTCCACCAAATCCAAAGGTCATCAGTGCCACAGAGAATCCCAGCCCCTCCAGCAGGTGCCCAGGGATGCCAGGCTGGACAGACACCCAGAAATCAGTCCACTGGAGGTGAACAGTGAGGGCCCAGGGTGGGGTCGGTGTTCAGGCAGCTCAGAGTAAATGCCCTTTGCATTATTGGCCTGTAGATAAATGAGCCTGGAGAGCATGGCCCCCAGGAATGACACAGAGAAAAGAGCTTTCTCTGTCTTTGGCATGATTTCGAGATTTTTTGTACTGCATTAAAAAACTTTTATCATTTTGATATAATTTAATGCAGAAAAGCAGCAAGAATAGTGTAAATAACTCCTTCAAACCTTTATCCAGAATAACTAAACTGTTTATATTTTGCCCCAATTTTTTATCATTGGTTGCTTGATATCTGCCTATCTATCTATCTATCTATCATCTATCTATCTATCTATCTATCTATCCTCTATCTATCTATCTATCATCTATCTATCTATATTAATCATCTATCAATCTATTGATCGTCTATTATCCATCATCTGGCTGTCCATTATCTATCGTCTGTCTACCTATCACCTATCTATTACCTTATTACCTATCAATTATCTATCTATCCATCTTCTATCATCTGCTATCCATACAGAGAGAGGGAGAAGAGAGGGAAATAGAGGAAAGAGATTCTCCCCCAGAATTATGTATTTGAAAGTAAATTCACATATCTTACCCTTTATCCTTAATATTTCAGTGTGTTTTTTCTAAGAACAAGGAGATTCTCTTATACCACCACAATACAAAGTTCAAAATCTGAAAATCTAATACTGATACAATACTATGACCTAATCTGCAGTCCCTATTCTCATTTGATCAATTGCCCCAATAACCTAATGGCCACTTTGTTTCCCAGTCCAGGGGCCAACCCAGAATCTCGCTCTGCATGTGTTGGCCACGTGTTCCAGTCTCCTTCCATCTGGAGCAGTCCCCGTCTCTTTGACATGAGTGAGGAGTACAGCCAGTTACTCTGCAGGCCGTCCCTGGGTTTGGGTTTCCTTGGTGTTTTGTCATGATTTGGTTTAGTTGTGCGTTCTTGGCAGGCCCATGGTATGTAGATAATTTACTGTGGAAGTGACGTCCGGGCCTCAGTATCCCTATCAGGACACGAAGGACTTTGGTCAGTCCCGCTGCTGGTGATGTTGACCTTGGTTGCCTGGTTCAGGTAGTGTCTGTTATAGATTTCCCACTCTGAGGCTACTGGTTTCCCCTTTGTAATGAATAAGTAGTTCGTGGGGAGATGCTTTGAAGCTGTGTAAATACCTGGTATCTCACCCATACATTAGAGGTGCAGCCCCCATAGCTTTTTTACCAGTAGGGATATCTAAAGTTTAGAAATCTTTGATCATTCCTGCCAGTAGAGGTATGCTAAATACATGTATATCATCAAAAAGTTTGGAAAAAAACTTTGACCAAAAACAAACAAACATTTGGCCAGGGAACAGTAAATGTTTTCTGTAAAGAATAAGACAGTAAATATTTTAGGCTCAGCTGGCCTTATAGTCTCTGTCACAACTAGTTAACTTTGCCATGAGAGTGCAGAAGCTGCCATGGGGAATATGTAAGCAATTAGTTGTGGCAGTGTTCCATTAAAACTTTATTTATAAAAACAAGTGGTGGGCCAGAATTGGTTCATGGGCCATAGTCTGCTGATCTGCACCTTATACCACAGTCAACTTGTTTGGCCCAGAAAACTCAGAATTCCCCCTTGGGGTGATATTTCTACTCTCTCGCATCTGATCTGGAAGATTTAGGGTCTTATTTGCTGGCACATAAATTTGCAATGAAGGAATCAAATTGTGCAGCAGCCCGTTGTATGATCTCCAGGGCACTGACATCAACTGCACTTGGAACGGCCCAGTCCCCTTTGCCTGTGTCAAGAGGTTTTCCTCTAGAAACTTGTCTTAGTCTTTTCTCATGCTGCTAATAAAGACATACTTGAGACTGGGTAATTTACAAAGGAAAGAGGTTTAATGGACTCATAGTTCCACCTGGCTGGGGAGGCCTCACACTCATTGCAGAAGGCCAGGACAAGCAAAGGCATGTCTTACATGGCGGCAGGCAAGAGAGAATGAGAGACAATTGAAAGGGGAAACCCCTTATGAAAGATCAGCTCTCATGAGACTCGTTCACTCCCACAAGAACAGTATGGGGGAAACCGCCCAAATGATTCCGTCATCTCCCACTGGGTCCCTCCCACAAGATGTGGGAATTGTGGGAGCTACAGTTCAAGATGAGATTTGGGTGGGGAACAGCCAAACTATATCAAAATTATTGTAAAGAAGGACCTCAACCAAGAGCTGACACACATGGGTTTTGTTTCGCTTGTACAGTTTTAAATTAATCTGAATTATTTTTGGTGGGCGTGGGCTCTCCAGTTACCATGAGCCCCACTCCCTGCTTCTGCCTCCCGCCTCCCCACATTTATGGTTTCCGCTTGACCGTGAGATGACGTTTCTTTTCCACCTCTTTGTGAGGTCTTGACAATTAGGGAATCATTTTCTAGAATTCCTATCTCTTGCAGCCATAGGATGCTAAATCCCAGAAGGAAAATTCACCAAATCAGCATGTTTATATTTAGTGCCTCAATTAGCCACATTCCAAGAAGAGAATCTTCGTCATTGTAAGGCACACTCCAGGGAACCCAATGCTTCAGAAGGATGTGGCTCTTCGCTTAATTTGTTTAGCTCTGTCTGGTTGTGCAGATTGGGCAACGTAACCCGGATCAGCCAGGACAATTCTGGATCAAAGTATTGCACCCACAGCTGGTTCTTGGTGGCAAAAGAGCCCAGGCTTCTAGTCCCAGGAAGTTTCGGGTGGGCACCAGCAAGTCAGCAGCCGAGGGGAATGAGTGTTCTAGGCTTGGGGGTTGGTTGGAGACAATCTGTTAGTTTATTTTCTCAGAGAGGGAGGTTTGTGGGCGATTCTCACAGTGGGACTAGATTGAAATAGTTGACCTGCTGTGTGACAGCCACCACACAGGCTCGACCAACAGTGGGGTTCTTGCTCCTGGATTTCCGGCCAAGGAGGCAGGGGTGTCAGCCAGTGAAATGCGCAACGTGAAGATGTCCGGGACTGGTGGAAACATGCAGCATGCGCACACTTAGGAGCGTATCCAGGGAGACGTATGTGTGTGGACTCCCTTGGAATCTGTCTATCGGGGAAGGACGTGGGGGTGCTGGAGACCCACATCTAGAGCCATCTCTGTGTATTCTGTTTTTTTCTCCTTTGCAAGGAGGATCGATAGTTATTTTAAAAAGTTGAAGTGGATGTTTCATGCTCATGTTTTGCAGCCCTGATTTTGGGGTTTTGGAAATAGTCCAACAAAAGTTCGCCTGATTCCATTAAAAAATCCAAATACAGACTTTCTCATCGCAAGAGAACCTTCTCTTCACCAGAGCACTAGGAGCACCCAGACCATGGAGGGGACCCTCTTAGGGGAAAAGGCCAAACTAGAGTCACTGAGCTGGAGCTGCTCAGTGTCAGGTGGAACGAAGTACCCCAAAGGGCCCTCTCCTGGGCTTCTTCCCGTGGGGGCCCCTCTGCGAGGATGGGGTAGCTGGCCGCCTCTCACACCCTGTTTTCTCTCTCATGCTGTATCTGTGGTCTGTCCTTATGCCTGGCAGGTGTCACCAACTTTAGGTTGTGCGACTTGGGGCTCACACACTCACAGCCTTCCAGGGTGGGAGGGACGAACAAGCAGGTGAAGCCAGACAGAGGACACTGGGGTGGGCAGGGGAGCTGAGGGCCTGAGGACAGTGGGCACCCCCTGCCCAGAGGCTGCCAACTGCTGTCCTGAGGGCAGAGGGCCAGTGTCACTAGATCTGGTTTTTCAAGAGAAGTCAGAAATCTAGAATTGCATGTGCAACCCCCAGGTTTTTAAATCTTGCCATCAAATTCAGTTTAAAAATTGGGTGGACCAAATGTATGCAGGCTCGGTTCCACCTCAGGCTACGGGTTGACTCGTGGAATCAGTTCAAGGGCACTGTAAAGTCATAGTTTCCCTGGAGGATGTGTTAGTCTCTGGGTTTGCTGAATAATCCAGGTGTGCCAGTCAGGACTGGGCGCAGCTGCTTCAACAGGCAAAAATAATAGTGGCTTAGACATAGATGTTTACTCCTTTCTCATGTAAGAGAAGTCCAGGGCTGAGGTGGGCAGATCATTTGAGCTGAGGCCCAAGACCAGCCTGGCCACATGGTGAAACCCTGTCTCTACAAAAAATACAAACATTAGCTGGGCGCAGTGGTGCACACTTGTAATCCCAGCTACTGGGGAGGCTGAGGCAAGAGAATTGCTTGAGCCTGGGAGGCGGAGGCTGCAGTGAACCAAGATCATTTCATTGCACTCTAGCCGGGGCAATCAGAGTAAAACCTTGTCTCAAAAAAAAAAAAGAAGTCCAGAAGCTAGTTTGGCAGCTCCAAGGGGATGAGGGACTGAACTTTTATCTTTTTGCTCTATCATCCTCATGTGAGGACTCCATTCTTTTTTTTTTTTTAATTTATTATTATTATACTTTAAGTTTTAGGGTACATGTGCACAATGTGCAGGTTTGTTACGTATGTATCCATGTGCCATGTTGGTGTGCCGCACCCATTAACTCGTCATTTAACATTAGGTATATCTCCTAATGCTGTCCCTCCCCCCTCCCCCAACCCCACAACAGTCCCTGGAGTGTGATGTTCCCCTTCCTGTGTCCATGTGTTCTCATTGTTCAATTCCCACCTATGAGTGAGAACATGCAGTGTTTGGTTTTTTGTCCTTGAGATAGTTTGCTGAGAATGATGGTTTCCAGTTTCATCCATGTCCCTACAAAGGACATGAACTCATCATTTTTTATGGCTGCATAGTATTCCATGGTGTATATGTGCCACATTTTCTTAATCCAGTCTATCGTTGTTGGACATTTGGGTTGGTTCCAAGTCTTTGCTATTGTGAATAGTGCCACAATAAACATACGTGTGCATGTGTCTTTATAGCAGCATGATTTATAATCCTTTGGGTATATACCCAGTAATGGGATGGCTGGGTCAAATGGTATTTCTAGTTCTAGATCCCCGAGGAATTGCCACACTGACTTCCACAATGGTTGAACTAGTTTACAGTCCCACCAACAGTGTAAAAGTGTTCCTATTTCTCCACATCCTCTCCAGCACCTGTTGTTTCCTGACTTTTGAATGATGGCCATTCTAACTGGTGTGAGATGGTATCTCACTGTGGTTTTGATTTGCATTTCTCTGATGGCCAGTGATGATGGGCATTTTTGCATGTGTATTTTGGCTGCATAGTTGTCTTCTTTTGAGAAGTGTCTGTTCATATCCTTCGCCCACTTTTTGATGGGGTTGTTTGTTTTTTTCTTGTAAATTTGTTTGAGTTCACTGTAGATTCTGGATATTAGCCCTTTGTCAGATGAGTAGGTTGCAAAAATTTTCTCCCATTTTGTAGGTTACCTGTTCACTCTGATGGTAGTTTCTTTTGCTGTGCAGAAGCTCTTTAGTTTAATTAGATCCCATTTGTCAATTTTGGCTTTTGTTGCCATTGCTTTTGGTGTTTTAGACATGAAGTCCTTGCCCATGCCTATGTCCTGAATGATATTGCCTAGGTTTTCTTCTAGGGTTTTTATGGTTTTAGGTCTAACATGTAAGTCTTTAATGCATTTTGAATTAATTTTTGTATAAGGTGTAAGGAGGGGATCCAGTTTCAGCTTTCTACATATGGCTAGCCAGTTTTCCCAGCACCATTTATTAAATAGGGAATCCTTTCCCCATTTCTTGTTTTTGTCAGGTTTGTCAAAGATCAGATGGTTGTAGATATGTGGCATTATTTCTGAGGGCTCTGTTCTGTTCCATTGATCTATATCTCTGTTTTGGTACCAGTACCATGCTGTTTTGGTTACTGTAGCCTTGTAGTATAGTTTGAAGTCAGGTAGCGTGATGCCTCCAGCTTTGTTCTTTTGGCTTAGGATTGACTTGGCGATGCAGGCTCTTTTTTGGTTCCATATGAGCTTTAAAATAGTTTTTCCAATTCTGTGAAGAAAGTCATTGGTAGCTTGATGGGGATGGCATTGAATCTATAAATTACCTTGGGCAGTATGGCCATTTTCATGATATTGATTCTTCCTACCCATGAGCATAGAATGTTCTTCCATTTGTTTGTATCCTCTTTTATTTCATTGAGCAGTGGTTTGTAGTTCTCCTTGAAGAGGTCCTTCACATCACTTGTAAGTTGGATTCCTAGGTATTTTACTCTCTTTGAAGCAATTGTGAATGGGAGTTCACTCATGATTTGGCTCTCTGTTTGTCTGTGATTGGTGTATAAGAATGCTTGTGATTTTTGTACATTGATTTTGTATCCTGAGACTTTGCTGAAGTTGCTTATCAGCTTAAGGAGATTTTGGGCTGAGACAATGGGGTTTTCTAGATATACAATCATGTCATCTGCAAACAGGGACAATTTGACTTCCTCTCTTCCTAATTGAATACCCTTTATTTCTTTCTCTTGCCTGATTGCCCTTGCCAGAACTTCCAACACTATGTTGAATAGGACTGGTGAGAGAGGGCATCCCTGTCTTGTGCCAGTTTTCAGAGGGAATGCTTCCAGTTTTTGCCCATTCAGTATGATATTGGCTGTGGGTTTGTCATAGATAGCTCTTATTATTTTGAGATACGTCCCATCAATACCTAATTTATTGAGAGTTTTTAGCATGAAGGGTTGTTGAATTTTGTCAAAGGCCTTTTCTGCATCTATTGAGATAATCATGTGGTTTTTGTCTTTGGTTCTGTATGCTGGATTACATTTATTGATTTGCATATGTTGAACCAGCCTTGCATCCCAGGGATGAAGCCCACTTGATCATGGTGGATAAGCTTTTTGATGTGCTGCTGGATTCGGTTTGCCAGTATTTTACTGAGGATTTTTGCATCAATGTTCATCAAGGATATTGGTCTAAAATTCTCTTTTTTGGTTGTGTCTCTGCCCGGCTTTGGTATCAGGATGATGCTGGCCTCATAAAATGAGTTAGGGAGGATTTCCTCTTTTTCTATTGATTGGAATAGTTTCAGAAGGAATGGTACCAGTCCTCCTTGTACCTCTGATAGAATTCGGCTGTGAATCCATCTGGTCCTGGACTTTTTTTGGTTGGTAAGCTATTGATTATTGCCACAATTTCAGAGCCTTTTATTGGTCTATTCAGAGATTCAACTTCTTCCTGGTTTAGTCTTGGGAGGGTGTGTGTGTCGAGGAATTTATCCATTTCTTCTAGATTTTCTAGTTTATTCACGTAGAGGTGTTTGTAGTATTCTCTGATGGTAGATTGTATTTCTGTGGGATTGGTGGTGATATCCCCTTTATCATTTTTTATTGTGTCTATTTGATTCTTCTCTCTTTTCTTCTTTATTTGTCTTGCTAGCGGTCTATCAATTTTGTTGATCTTTTCAAAAAACCAGCTCCTGGATTCATTAATTTTTTGAAGGGTTTTTTGTGTCCCATTTCCTTCAGTTCTGCTCTGATTTTAGTTATTTCTTGCCTTCTGCTAGCTTTTGAATGTGTCTGCTCTTGCTTTTCTAGTTCCTTTAATTGTGATGTTAGGGTGTCAATTTTGGATCTTTCCTGCTTTCTCTTGTGGGCATTTAGTGCTATAAATTTCCCTCTACACACTGCTTTAAATGTGTCCCAGAGATTCTGGTATGTTGTGTCTTTGTTCTCGTTGGTTTCAAAGAACATCTTTATTTCTACCTTCATTTCATTATGTACCCAGTAGTCATTCAGGTGCAGGTTGTTCAGTTTCCATGGAGTTGAGTGGTTTTGAGTGAGTTTCTTAATCCTGAGTTCTAGTTTGATTGCACTGTGGTCTGAGAGACAGTTTATTATAATTTCTGTTCTTTTACATTTGCTGAGGAGTGCTTTACTTCCAACTATGTGGTCAATTTTGGAATAGGTGTGGTGTGGTGCTGAAAAGAATGTATATTCTGTTGATTTGGGGTGGAGAGTTCTGTAGATGTCTATAGGTCCGCTTGGTGCAGAGCTGAGTTCAATTCCTGGGTATCCTTGTTAACTTTCTGTCTCGATGATCTGTCTAATGTTGACAGTGGGGTGTTAAAGTCTCCCATTATTATTGTGTGGGAGTCTAAGTCCCTTTGTAGGTCACTAAGGACTTGCTTTATGAATCTGGGTGCTCCTGTATTCGGTGCATATATATTTAGGATAGTCAGCTCTTCTTGTTGAATTGATCCCTTTACCATTATGTAATGGCCTTCTTTGTCTCCTTTGATCTTTGTTGGTTTAAAGTCTATTTTATCAGAGATTAGGATTGCAACTCCTGCCTTTTTTTGTTTTCCATTTGCTTGATAGAGCTTCCTCCATCCCTTTATTTTGAGTCTATGTATGTCTCTGCATGTGAGATGGGTTTCCTGAATACAGCACACTGTTGGGTCTTGACTCTTTATCCAATTTGCCAGTCTGTGTCTTTTAATTGGAGCATTTAGCCCATTTACATTTAAAGTTAATATGGTTATGTGTGAATTTGGTCCTGTCATTATGATGTTAGCTGGTTATTTTGCTCGTTAGTTGATGCAGTTTCTTCCTAGCCTCGATGGTCTTTACATTTTGGCATGTTTTTGCAGTGGCTGGTACTGGTTGTTCCTTTTCATGTTTAGTGCTTCCTTCAGGAGCTCTTGTAGGGCAGACCTGGTGGTGACAAAATCTCTCAGCATTTGCTTGTCTGTAAAGTATTTTATTTCTCCTTCACTTATGAAGCTTAGTTTGGTTGGATATGAAATTCTGGATTGAAAATTCTTTTCTTTAAGAATGTTGAATGTTGGCCCCCACTCTCTTCTGGCTTGTAGAGTTTCTGCCGAGAGATCAGCTGTTAGTCTGATGGGCTTCCCTTTGTGGGTAACCCGACCTTTCTTTCTGGCTGCCCTTAACATTTTTTCCTTCATTTCAACTTTGGTGAATCTGACAATTAATGTGTCTTGGAGTTGCTCTTCTCGAGGAGTATCTTTGTAGTGTTCTCTGTATTTCCTGAATCTGAATGTTGGCCTGCCTTGCTAGATTGGGGAAGTTCTCCTGGATAATATCTTGCAGAGTGTTTTCCAACTTGGTTCCATTCTCCCCGTCACTTTCAGGTACATCAATCAGACGTAGATTTGGTCTTTTCACATAGTCCCATATTTCTTGGAGGCTTTGTTCGTTTCTTTTTATTCTTTTTTCTCTAAACTTCCCTTCTCGCTTCATTTCATTCATTTCGTCTTCCATCACTGATACCCTTTGTTCCAGTTGATTGCATCAGCTCCTGAGGCTTCTGCATTCTTCACGTAGTTCTCGAGCCTTGGCTTTCAGCTCCATCAGCTCCTTTAAGGACTTCTCTGCATTGGTTATTCTAGTTATCCATTCGTCTAATTTTTTTTCAAAGTTTTTAACTGCTTTTCCATTGGTTTGAATTTCCTCCTGTAGCTCAGAGTAGTTTGATCGCCTGAAGCCTTCTTCTCTCAGCTCATCAAAGTCATTCTCCGTCCAGCTTTATTCCGTTGCTGGTGAGGAGCTGCGTTCCTTTGGAGGAGGAGAGGCGCTCTGCTTTTTGGAGTTTCCAGTTTTTCTGCTCTGTTTTTTTCCCATCTTTGTGGTTTTATCTACTTTTGGTCTTTGATGATGGTGATGTACAGATGGGTTTTTGGTGTAGATGTCCTTTCTGTTTGTTAGTTTTCCATCTAACAGACAGGACCCTCAGCTGCAGGTCTGTTGGAGTTTGCTAGAGGTCCACTCCAGATGCTGTTTGCCTGGGTGTCAGCAGCAGTGGCTGCAGAACAGCGGTGGCCATAGAACAGCGGATTTTGGTGACCCGCAAATGCTGCTGCCTGATCGTTCCTCTGGAAGTTTTGTCTCATAGGAGTACCTGGCCATGTGAGGTGGAGGAGTCCATTCTTAAGGTGACCTCATAGGCCAGTATGGTGGCTGAAGCTCCAGCCATCACATCTACATTCCAGGTGGTAGACCAGAAGAAGGGGAAATGGGACAAGAATGCCCCTCCCAGAGGGGCCTACCTTTAAGCGACCTTTCCTGCAGTTTGACACACAGTCTCCTCTTATACTCATTGGCTGGACTTGATGTGCAAGAACTTAATTAAGGAACTTAATTTTTATTCTGGACAGCAATGTGGCCAGCTAAAAATCAGTTACTGGAGATGATTGTAAGGGTAAATATTATGTGGATAAAGAAAATGTGGCACACATACACCATGGAATACTGTGCAGCCATAAAAAAGGATGAGTTCATGTCCTTTGCAGGGAGATGGATGAAGCTGGAAACCATCATTCTCAGCAAACTAACACAAGAACAGAAAACCAAACACCGCATGTTCTTACTCATAAGTGGGAGTTGAACAATGTGAACACATGGACACAGGGGAACATCACACACCGAGACCTGTTGGGGGTGGAAGGCTGGGGGAGGGATAGCATTAGGCGAAATACCTAATGTAGATGACGGGTTGATGGGTGCAGCAAACCACCATGGCATGTGTATACCTATGTAACAAACCTGCACGTTCTGCACATGTATCCCAAAACTTAAAGTATAATAAAATTTTTTTTAAAGGTAAATATTGTGTAGCATCTAACTTTTATTTTTAAAAAAGGAGTTCTTCACTTAGGCGATCTCATGGCGGAGGTCAGAGGGAGGCACTGGACCAGTTTGAGGGGACAGAGCATGACTGCCTCCTACCTCGGGTCTGAACTTTCCTGCAGTGACCACCCTTCCTCCTGGGTCATAAGGAATTCTAAAAACAACAAGCAGACTGACAAAAATGATGATGGTGATGGTGCAGGACTTACCTGCAGCCTCTGTCTGCCATCTCCCACTTCTCCCTAGGTCTCAGTGCAGATGCCTCCTGCCCAGGGTGACTTCCTGCATCCCTGGAGTGTCTAAGGACCCCCGTTCTGTGTTCCCACAGATCTCAGCCCTTTTCCTTCATGCACCTTGCTGCAGTTTGCAATGACGGCTTCTGTGACTACAGCGCTGATGCCAGTCCCTCCCCAAGGGCAGACCTGAGCCCATTCCGTTCACTGTTGTGTGTCCCAGTGCAGGAGCCAGCACATAGGGGCCACGCGACAAAGAATTGCTGAATGAATGAGTTACCACAGGACCCAATATAAAAATAAAGGAAACTATAAGACCAGATGATAAGCAAAATAAAAAAATAAAACCAGAGAACTAAGAGAGCTAAAATCATGTAAGTAGAAAAATTTAATAGCTCAAGAGCTAGATCTCAAGGCATCTTCTTTTTAAGATAAGGAAAGCTAAAGGTGGGAATCAGTAGTGGAAGAACAAAAGGAGGAAATAAAATAGTTAAAACAGGGGCAGTAGAGACACGGCTGGCTCCAGCTCTGACGTGTAGGAAGCCTAGAAGCCATCATTTGCTTCCAGCAAGAAACAGCTGAACAAGCTCAGAACCCGAGGATGTCCTCGGCCCCCTCAGAGAACAGGCTGTGGATGAGCCACCACCCCAAAATCTGGAAGGACGGGTGAATGCAGGCCTGGGGCAGAAGCCGTGGAAACCTCGAATGACGGGGGGAGGATGGGAACACTCCGGTGGTGACTTTGCTGAGCTGCTGCAGGTTGAGTGTGGAAGCTTGAGAGCGAGAGATGGGATCTGGGTCCTGTGGTTCAAACCTCCAGGAAGCCCACAGGTTCTCACAAGTGAAGGTCCAAGAAAGATCCCCGTTGGCTCTGGAAAGGGGAACAGAAGAGTCACCCTTGTGGAATCTGCCCAGAGCGTTCTCCCCAACACAGGCTTGCTCCAAGGCCTGCCCAGGCTGGGAAGGCACTTCTTCCACCCCAGCCCCCTTTAGCCTTCCTGTCTCACCCAGGGGGAACAGAAAAGCTACGTCACTGAAGGAACGCTTGCGAAGGTCATAGCCCCTAAAAATGGAGACTCCATCGTGGGGTGACTGGATGCTTTCCTTCCCCCACACCTCACCGCCACACATACATGGCTCCAGTGCCATAACCCTGGGTTCCAACTGAAAGGGCTGCAAGATGTGGACCCTCCCTGAAGAGGAGGACTTAGGGAAGCCCCAGGTCAACAGGGGAGACACCAGCAGGGACGTTAGAGGAGCCGGAAGCCTCTGGCACCCCCAGCTGCAGTAACCAGTCAGCACAGCCCAGGCCCAGCCATGTACGTCCTCAGGCTGCAGCCCTGCTCACCTCGGTCCTCTTACCTGGCACAGCATGTCTGGTCTCAACAAAAAATTGCAAAGCCTGTAAAAAGGGAAGAGAAAAATACAGAGACAAAGTAACCATCAGAGCCAGACTTAAAGATGACACAGATGTTGGAATTATCATACAAGGATTTAAAATAACTACGATTAATGTGTTAAAGGCTGTAATGGAAAAAGTGGACAACATGTAAGAACAGATGGGTAAATGTGGCTGCAGGTACAGAGTTTCATGTGTGCAGGATGAATACGTTCTGGAGATTGAATGAGTGGCATGATGATTATGTTTAATAATACCGTATTGCAGACTTAAAACCTGCTAAGAGAGCAGATCTGAAATGTTCTCATCACACACAAATACCAAAAGGTAACTGTGTGTTGCTGGCTATGTTAGCTTGATAGTGGTAATCATTTCACAGTGTGTAGGTAGAGCAAAACATCACATTGTATACCTTAAATAGATATGATTTTTATTTGTCAATTATACCTCAATAAACTTGGGGAAAAAAAGAACAGATGGATAGGTAGAGAAATGAAAATGCTAAGAAAGAATCAAAGAAAATGCTAGAAATGAAAATCACTGAAACAAAAATGGTGAAAGCCTTTCCTGGACTCATCGGTAGATGGGGCATGGCCCAGGCGAGTCAGTGAACTTCAAAGGGGGTTGATAGAAACTTCCCAAGCTGACATGAGAAAAATGCAATGGGAAAGCAAGCAGCAAAACAAGTCAGATCGAAACGGCGTTCAACAACTGTGGGACAATATCAAAACGTGTCATGTACAGGTAGCTGGAATATTAGAAGGAAAAGGGATTAGAGCAGAATAAATATTTCAAGTAATAATGGCTGAGAAATTTCTGAAATTAATGCCAGAACCGAACCAAAGATCCTGGAAGCTCAGAGAACACCAAGTGGGAAATACACCAACAGACATGGCTAGACATGGCACAGTCACACCGTGGAAAACCAACGGAGAGACATCCTTGGGAGAAGCCGGGGGAAATCACCTGACTTGTGCAGGAACAGGGATAAGAACTCCCGGGGAATTTTCACCAGAAACCACATACGCAAGAAGAGAGAGGAGTGAAACATTTAAGGTGTCAGGGACACACACACACACACACACACACACCCCAACCTAGAATTCTATATCCACCAAAATTATCCTTCAAAAGTGAAGGAGAAACAAAGACTTTCTCTGACAAACAAAAACAGAGGGAACCAGGGAAATGAAAATTAAAACCACAGTGAGATATCACCTGATGGCCATTATTAAAAAGCCAAAAAACAATAGATGTTGGCATAGACGTGTTGAAAAAGGAGCGTGTGTACACTGCTGGTGGGAATGTGCATTAGTTCCACCTCTATGGAAAACAGCATGCAGATTCCTTAAAGAACTAAAAGGTGGTCCCATCATTGGATCCGGCAATCCCACTACTGGGTGCACAAAGGAAGTCATTATGTGAAAAAGACACACACACACAGCTGTATGTTTACTGCAGCCCAGTTCACAATTGCAAAGATATGGAGGCAACCCAAGTGCCCGTCAGCTGATGAGTGGATGGAGAGAATGTGGTATGTATACACCATGGAATACTTCCCAAACTCAGCTGTAGAAAAGAATGACAGAATTTCTTTCGCAGCAGCTTGGATGGAGCGGGAGGCTATTCTTCTAAGTGAAATAACTCAGGAATGGAAAACAAGGAGCACGTGTTGTCACTTATAAGTGGGTGCTAAGCTCTGGGTATGCAAAGGTCCACAGAGTGATAGAGTGGACACTGGCGACTCAGGAAGGGGAGGCTTTGCAGGGAGGGAGGAAAAACTACTCACTGGGTACAATGTACACTACCTGGATGCACAATGTACACTACCTCTGGCGGCCGGGCAGAGGCGCTCCTCACTTCTTCCCAGACGGGGCGGCCGGGCAGAGGCGCTACTCACTTCCCAGACGATGGGTGGTGGGGCAGAGGCGCTCCTCACTTCCCAGACGGGGCGGCCGGGCAGATGTGCTCCTCACTTCCCAGATGGGGCGGCCGGGCAGAGGCGCTCCTCACTTCTTCCCAGATGGGGCGGCGGGGCAGAGGCGCTCCTCACTTCCCAGACGGGGCGGCCGGGCAGAGGCGCTCCTCACTTCCCAGACGGGGCGGCCGGGCAGAGGCGCTCCTCACTTCTTCCCAGATGGGGCGGCGGGGCAGAGGCGCTCCTCACTTCCCAGACGGGGCGGCCGGGCAGAGGCGCTCCTCACTTCTTCCCAGACGGGGCGGCCGGCCAGAGGACGCTCCTCACTTCTTCCCAGATGGGGCGGTGGGGCAGAGGCGCTCCTCACTTCCCAGACGGGGCGGCCGGGCAGAGGCGCTCCTCACTTCTTCCCAGATGGGGCGGCGGGGCAGAGACGCTCCTCACTTCCCAGACGGGGCGGCCGGGCAGAGGCGCTCCTCACTTCCCAGACGGGGCGGCCGGGCAGATGTGCTCCTCACTTCCCAGATGGGGCGGCCGGGCTGAGGAGCTCCTCACTTCCCAGACGGGGCGGCCGCGCAGAGACGCTCCCCACCTCCCAGACGGGGTGGCGGCCGGGCAGAGGCTGCAATCCCAGCACCCTGGGAGGCCAAGGCAGGCGGCTGGGAGGCGGAGGCTGCAGCGAGCCAAGACCACGCCACCGCACTCCAGCCCGGGCAACACCGAGCACCGAGTGAGCGAGCCTCCGTCTGCAGTCCCAGCACCTCGGGAGGCGGAGGCGGGCAGACCACTGGAGGTCAGGAGCTGGAGACCAGCCTGGCCGACATGGCGAAACCGCACCTCCAGCCAAAGGAGAAAAAGCAGGCAGCGGTGGTGGCGCGCGCCGGCAATCCCAGGCAGCCCGCAGGCCGGGGCAGGAGAATGACGGGAGCTGGAGGCAGGGAGTCTGCAGCGAGGCGAGTAGATTCCAGCCTGGGCCACAGAGGGAAGAAAAGGAAAGAAAAAAGGAAGGAAGGAAGGAAGGAAGGCTGGCAGGCAGGCAGGCAGGCAGGCAGGCAGGCTAGTCCCATATCTATTAAAGAAACACAGTGAACACTTAATAAGCGTGCAAAACAACCACGGCCCAGGTGGCTGCAGCCAACGTCATAGTTAGTGGCGAGAAACTGGACACTTTCCCTCTAAGATTGGGGACAGGGCAGGGATGTCCCCTCTTACCTGTTCAACTTTGTATACTGCAAGTCCCGGGTAGTGCAGTAAGATGAGAAAAGGAAGTAGAAGACATACAGATTGGGACGGAAGGAATGAAACTGTCTTTATTTTTATTCATTTATTTTTTTGAGATGAAATCTTGCTCTGTCATCCAGGCTGGAGTGTTGTGGTGTGATCTTGGCTCACTGCAACCTCCGTCTCCTGGATTCAAGTGATTCTCCTGCCTCAGCCTCTCCAGTAGCTGGTACTACAGGTGTGTACCACCACACCTGGCTAATTTTGTTTGTTTGTTTGTTTGTTTCTTAGTAGAGACAGGGTTTCACCATGTTGCCCAGGCTGGTCTCAAACTCCTGACCTCAAGTGATCTGCCTGCCTTGACCTCCCAAAGTGCTGGGGTTACAGGTGTGAGCCACCACGCCTGGCCTCAAGAAATTTTTAAGCACAAAGTACAGTATTGCTGACTGCAGGCCCGATGCAGTGTGCCAGATCTCTAATGCACACTCACACAGCATGGCTGAGACTTTACACCGACTTTACACCGTTGATCCACAGCTCCCCGCGCTCCCTCCCCAGCCCCTGGCAGTTACCACTCTCCTCTCTGCTTCTGTGAGGTGTTTGACAGTTTCAGAGACCTCATCTAAGTGGAATCATACAAGACTTGTCCTTCTGAGACTGGCTTATTCCACTTGGTGCAATGTTAAGGTCCACCCGTGTTGTTGCGTGTTGCGGAACTGACGTCATTTGAAAGGCTGTGTAGTATTCCACGGTGTGGATCGTGGACCGTGTCTAGTGTATCCATTCATCTGTTGATGGACGTGTCAGTTGTTTCCACACCTTGGCTATTGCAAACAGCGCTACGTGAAGTCCATATTCTGTCTACGGAAGTCTTGCAGGGTGGGGAAGAGGGCAGCGGTGGGAAGCGTGCGCAGAAAGCAGGAGGTGGTCATTGTGAGTGGCGCACCTGGGCTGAGACGTGCCCTCGGAAGAGGAGGTTGTGTGAGGCATTTGCAACGGCCCAGCCTCTTGTAACAGGCAGGTGGCCCCTACCTGGCCGATAGCTATTGATCACGAAGCCAGCAGTGTCCTTAGCCCAGGGTACTGTGCAAACAACCAAAGCTTGCTTAGGGAAGACTGGATAGTCCGACAAGTAACTCAGACATTGACTGCAGACGTCACTGGGGGGATTCTGCCATGAGTCCCTGTGAAGGGATTGGCCAATATCCTCACCACAGGCTGGACACCAAACCCCCTGGCCTGGTCTGTCTTCCTCTGACGTTGTTCAAGATAGACTGCTGCTCATTCCACATGGCGCCATCTTGTCCCCTCACAGTTTTCTGAGCTCAGAATCATTATTTGGTAAAGATCTTGGTTTAGGAACATTCTAGATTAGCTCTCGGGATGGCCTTATCCATGGTGTTGTGGGGCTGCTTTCTCCAGGAAGCCCTCCTGCTTCCTGCTTTATCTAGCCCCTTTGGGAGGGGCTCTGTGCGCCCATGGCTCTTGGGACAGGGTCCTGTGTGTTCCCTGTATTCAGTCTGAAGAAACCTCCATCCGTCATCTTTATCACTTTAAACTGCACGTTGCATACCAGAGACCTACACACAACAGAAATAATTGGAAGGTGCCACATAAACATACAGATCTCCGATTTGTCTTAAAGACTCAGAAGGTTCCTTTCTTAGGTGGCGACTCACATGGTGGCCCCTGAGCAGATCAGTGACTGTGTGCTCTTGGGTCCACCCCCCTCACTTCCTGCTCTGCTCTGTGGCCCCTGAAATTACACCCCCAGGCTCCCTTGCTGGGTGGCCGCAAGGAGGATCCATGCAGGAAGCTATGGATCTCCAGAGATTGGCGAGTGGGGCAGAGAAGGGCCAGGGCATTTCTCCTGCTGTCTCTGCTCAGAGCACCACCTATGCCCATAGATCTCTTGTGGCCCCAGCTTTCCCTGGACAACACTTTCTTCTGCGGCCCCAGCTCCCCCTGGAAAGCACCTTCTTCTGTGGCCCCAGCTTCTGGGGAGCAGCCCCATCCTGGGCTCTCCCTACCTACCCAGCCTATGGTGTTGGCTTCCTGCTGTGGTCTCCGGGGTGCCTCTCTATCACGGTTGAGTTGTGTCTCCCCAAATCTATACATTGAAGCCCTAATTCCTAGCACCTTAGCATGTGGCTGTATTTGGAGACAGGGTTTTTAAAGCGGTGATTAAGGTCATGAGGGCTGGCTCTGACCCAATAGGACCAGTGTTCTTATAAAGAGGACATTAGGACACAGACATGCATGGAGGGATGAGGACACAGGGAGAAGATGCCATCTGTAAGCTGAGGAGAGAGGCCTCTGGAGGAACCAGCCCTGCCAACACCTTGATCTGGGACTTCCAGCCTCCAGAGCTGTGAGATAATATGCCTCTATTGTTGAAGCCACACGTCTGCTGTATTTTGTTATGGCAGCCTGGACAAGCTCATATACTCACCATCCTCTGTTTGGCAATGGATGTCAAGTTCCTCCTATTAAACGATCTAGTGTTTTCTTATCACTTTTATTATAGTAGAAGTAAGAGGAAAGTGACATATCTTTAATCCGATGTGCCTATCAAAAGCGGAAGATACGAGACCCCAGGGGAACACGTGTCTCTCACTCGGCGTTGACTCTTCCATGTGACCTGCTTGGTCCCTGGTCAGCATCTGACTGTGCAAACCCTGATTTAAGCTTTCAACTGTTCTGCTAAAGCAGTATCAAGAAAGACGAGTGCTTTTTATTGGAGTTTATTGAGTTTCCTGACGAGCTGGGTAAACTGATGCTGGTTTCATCGCTGGGGCCTTCTCTGTAATTGGTGGGACACACACAGTTTGAAATTTCTGTACAAACGGGAAAAAAAGTCCAAAACGTCTCTACTGCTCCTTGTTCATGAACATGGGTCTCCTCTGCTTTTAGATGAAATATTCTCAATGTTTTTTTTTTTTTTCACATAATCAAGGAGATGAAACAATTCAGAGCTGTCTAAGGCTGTCAGAAATGTCTCCAACCAATCTCTTTCAGGGTTTATCTGTGCTTCGCTATGTTGGGCTTCAAGTCATTATTTTTATAAATTTTTGGAGAAATTCCAAAGTCTGTAAACAACTCTTAACTTGTTCTTAAAGGGACTGAAGAAAAACACACACTCTAAGCAGAAGGAAGATAAAATAAGAGAAACCGCATCTCTGGGACTTCTGGGCTTGAACATGATGTCTTTGTAGATGTGAGCACAGGGGCTGAGCCTGATGAAGCGCCAGGCACGTGGGTTCTAAGCGGCTTTTTGCTCCTCTGGGGAAGTGTATTAAGAGTGATGCGTGGAAACAGCCAGTGGCCAGCGTGTGCCCCTGCCCCTTCCCAGGTTCCTTCTGTGCAGGGCAGCTGCCTTCTTGTTGGCTGTTACCAAATGATTTCATCCCTGAGCCAATGGAGAATTGTGATGTTTGACTTTGCGCTCCGCTGGGATGACTGTTAGAGCCAGCGTTTAAAAACAGCAGACACCAGGCCGCATGGCTCTGCCCAGATCCCTCCAGTGACTCTTGTCTTGCTCACAATGAAGCAGGAGTTCTTGCAGCATCTAAAAGCCACACCATCTGGCTTCCGGGTCCTTTCTCTCCTTCCCTCTCTCCCTTCCTCCCTCCCTTCTTCCTTCCTTGTAACCCATCCATGCTGGCCTCTGCGGTTCCTCAAACACGCTGTACATCTCCTCCTGGGGCCTGTGTTCTCACCGTTGCCTCCACCAGGCACACGTTCCTCATGCACACCAGCTCCCTCATTCCCCAGATCACTCCCTCCACGGCCACCTTCCCAGGCCCTCCTGGGCCACCCCAGGCCCATCTCTCCCCAGTCCCTGGTTTCTTAGTACTGATTGTAACTGCCTTGCTAGTATTGATTGGTATTTGTTTACTGTTTGCCTTTCCATCCTGAGCACAGAGGCTCGGTGAGAGTAGGGGCCTTATCAGCGTCTCTGCTGAACTCTGAGCACCGCGGGCAGTGCACGGCACAGAGTCAATGCTTGGAAAGATGTCCTGATGGCATGACCCTGTCTTTTAAGTAGAGAGGCCAGGCAGATCCTCAAATCAGCCCTGAGGCACGGGAAGGCCTGCTGTCCTGCATCCACTCTACAAGCTGACCAGCCTGGGCGGGAAGAATGCCTGGAGGCAGTTTCAGCGGGTGGGGGTGGGGTGGGGTGAGGTGGGGTGGGGTGGGGATGGTGGGGTGGGGGGTGGGGTGGGGTGGTGGGTGGGGTGGTGGGGTGGGGGGGTGGGGGGTGGGGGTGGGGTGGGGGTGGGGAGTAGGGGGAGGTGGGGTGGGGGTGGGGGGTGGGGTGGGGGTGGGGAGTAGGGGGAGGTGGGGGGGCGGCGGGGGCGAGGGGGCGAGGGAAACTTCTCTACTCCAGCCACAGAGTCCACAGCAGGAGAACCTTCTCTACTCCAGCCACAGTGGTCGGCCTGTCTCTCCCCCTTTCTTCCTCTCTTTCTTTCTTCTGCTCCTCTTTCTCCTCCTCCTCCGCCTCCCCACCCCCGTCACATCTACCTCTGCTGGAGGGGGAGGAAGGCCTGTCTCACCTGCAGAGGGAGACCAGGTGTGCGCTGTGATGGGATGCACGCCCCCTTAGCATTGCCTGAACTCAGGGGTAAGTTTCCCCAGTAGCTGGGCCCAGTGGTTCAGGCTTTCTTACTGTGCCCTGAAGGACTGTGATTTTGTTTTTCTTAGGTTTTGTAAGTAACCTTTATTTTTAAAAAGTTAATGTATGTGTTATAGGAAACTGAAAAACACAAGAAGCAAGAGCAGAGTCACCCACAGCCACAGCAGTGTACGGTGGGATGTGGGACTGGGATTTCCTAGCACAGGAAGAGCTGCTCGGCAGCAGCCCCAGATGTGGAGCCATTGCTCAGCCTCAGCGGGAGCTGCTGTGGCTGCTGGGACAGGGTCTCCACAGGGAGTGTGAGTGCGAGTGTGAGTGCAAGTGTGAGTGTGAGTGCGAGTGTGGTGCGTGCAAGTGTGTACTGAGTGTGAGTGCAAGTGAGTGTGTATGAGTGTGTGTGCGTGCGAGTGTGTGTGAGCGTGAGAGTGTGTGACTGAGTGTAAATATGAGTGGTGAGTGCAAGTGCGAGTATGGAGTGAGTGTGTGAGTGCTAGTGTGAGTGTGAAAGTGCGAGTTTGAGTGTGACTGTGAGTGTGAGTGCAAGTGAGAGTGTGAGTATGAGTGTGCGAGTGCGAGTGTGAGTGTGAGAGTGCGAGTGTGAGTGTGTGAGTGTGACTGCAAGTGAGGGTGTGAGTGGAGTATGAGTGTGTGAGTGCGAGTGTGTGAGTGCCAGTGTGAGTGTGTGTGAGTGTGAGAGTGCGAGTGTGAGTGCGAATGTGAGTGTGGACGCTCCACCTTCCCCCGGCACAAGGCTCTGGATGAGAGGAGAGCTCTTCCCACAGTCCCAGAACCCAGGAGTCAGGGGACCTGAGATACCAACCTTCCATCCCGCACGGTGCAGTCTTATTTTGGTGGATTATCAAGGGCCGATTTTGTCTTCGATGCTTGCGTCCTGTGTGGATATATGTGCATGTGTGTGAATATGTGTAATATCTAACATGTATATAGTATAAATTTAGTGATATTTAATAATAGCTTTTAAAAATACCTGTAAGATTTTATCATAAATACAGTAAATTTACCCTTTTTAGGCTTAAGTTCAGTGATTTTTACTAAATAATAGAGCTTTGAGTAAAAGAGAGATGGTGGTATAAAAGGGATCTTTCACTCCCAGACTCTCAGTCCCCCGCCCCTCTCCCTATGGAGGTAACCACCATTCCCATGGTGGGCATCCTGTAACAGTCAGTACACATACAGGCACCCTTGTCTAATATGCAAATACGAGACTACATAATACCATTCTTTTTTCCCTACTCAGTATGTTTTGGAGATCGTATTGTAGCACCACCTCATTGGGGGCTGCTGAACTGTGTGTCTATATCCTTTGCCATTTTTTTTTCTATTGGATTGTTGGTATTTTTCTTATTGATTTGTAAGAGCTCTTTATATATTAAGCAAGGTAGTCCTCAGCTTGTCAAGAGACAGACTTATGAAACCAATGATGCTTAAATTTCAGAGACCTCTCTACATAAGCTCTCATGAGACCCTGCAGAGGACCGAGCAATGGGTTCACAAAGTTGACTCAGGTTTATTTTAACTGCAAGCATTTAAAATGATTGTATCTTTCCACCGAGGTTTTCCCTGGTGTGAGTGATGTCAGAGAGGGTGTGGGCATTTTTGGAGACTAGGCTAAGATAAATCTGAGTTACAGTTACCTTGAATTTGAATTTAGTGGGAAGTCTTTTAACTGGTTTGCTGTCACTTCTGGGTATGTATTATCAGCAGCCATCATGGTACCACTTCCTGTCATGCTTCCCCCACTCTCTGTACTGAATTATTCTTCACGACCCTGTGTGACCAAAGCTCATATCATCATATAACATGTATGGTATTTGGCACTACAAACATATGAGTAGTGGGTGAGAAAGGAGATTTGAAATGGGTGGAGATCAAACCCAGTCTGTGGCTAATTCTTTCAGTCTTTAGATATAAATTGCAAATGGGGGATGTGGCTGTCACCAATGCACGGTGAGAAGAGAAGTTCTTCTGTCCGGAATATTCTCAATGATGCAGCAAACACAAGTGTGAACCATCTTAAATTCATTTTGTTTCTTAATGGTATTCAAATAAAAGACTTATCAGAATTCCTATGCTTAAAGGACACATTCTATAATAGTAGCTTAAACAGCAAACCCATTTTTACTACAACTCTACTTGAAATAAATTCATTTAAAAAATCATTTTTTTTAACTTTCATTTTAGGTTCGAGGGTACAAGTGAAGGTTTGTTACATACATAAACTTGTGTCATGGGGGTTTGTTGTACAGATTATTTCATCACCCAGGTATTAAGTCCAGTACCCAACAGTGATCTTTTCTGCTCCTCTCCCTCCTCCCACCCTCCACCCTCAGGTAGACAGTAGTGTCTGTTGTTTCCTTCTTTGTGTTCATAAGTTCTCATCATTTAGCTCCCACTTATAAGTGAGAGCATATAATATTTGGTTTTCTGTTCCCGTGTTAGCTTGCTAAGAATAATGGTCTCCAGCTCCATTCATGTTCCTGCAAAAGACATGATCTCATTCTTTTTTATGACTACATAGTATTCCTTGGTGTATATGTACCAAATTTTCTTTATCCAATCTGTCATTGATGGGCATTTAGGTTGATTCCTTGTCTTTGCTATTGTGAATAGTGCTGCTATGAACATTCACATGCATGTGTCTTTATGGTAGAATGATTTACATTCCTCTGGGTATGTAACCAGTAATGGGAATGCTGGGTCGAATGGTAGTTCTGCTTTTAGCTCTTTGGGAAATCGCCATACTGTGCTCCACATGGTTGAACTAATTTACACTCCCACCAACAGTGTGTAAGTGTTCCCTTTTCTCACAACCTCACCAGAATCTGTTATTTTTTGACTTTTAAATAATAGCCATTCTGACTTGTGTGAGATGGTAGCTCATTGCGGTTTTTATTTACATTTCTCTAATGATCACTGATATTGAGATTTTTTTCATGTGCTTCTTGGCCACATGTATGTCTTCTTTTGAAAAGTGTCTGTTCATATCCTTTGCCCATTTTTTAATGGGGTTGTTTTTTCTCTTGTAAATTTGTTTAAGTTCCTTATAGATGCTGGATATTAGACCTTTGTCAGATGCACAGTTTGCAAACATTTTCTCCCATTCTGTAGGTTGTCTCTTTACTCTGTTGATAGTTTCTTTTGTTGTGTAGAAGCTCTTAAGTTTAATTAGATCCCACTTGTCAAATTGTGCCTTTGTTGTGATTGCTTTTGGTATCTTTGTCATGAAATCTTTGCCCTATGCACAGGTTGGTATCGTCAAGGTGTTCCAGGGTTTTTATGGTTTTGGGTTTTACATTTAAGTCTTTAATCCATCCTGAGTTGATTTTTGTATATGGTGTAAGGAAGGGGTCCAGCTTCAGTCTTCTGCATATGGCTAGCCAGTTCTCCTAGCATCATTGATTGAATAGGGAGTCTTTTCCCCCATTGCTTTGGTCAGCTTCGTCAAAGATCAGATGGTTGTAGGTGTATGGCCTTATTTCTGGACTCTCTATTCTGTTCCATTGGTCTATGTGCCTGTTTTTGTACTGAAACAGTACTCTGCTGTTTTGGTTACTGTAGCCATGTAGTATAGTTTGAAGTCAGGTAACAAGATGCCTCCAGCTTTGTTCTTTCTGCTTAGGATTGCCTTGGCTACTCAGGCTCTTTTTTTATTCCATATAAATTTTAAAATAGCTTATTCTAGTTCTGTGAAGAATGTCATTTGTGGTTTGATAGGAATCACATTGACTCTGTAAATTGCTTTGGGCAGTATGGTCATTTTCATATTGATTCTTCCTATCCATAAGCATGGGATGTTTTTCCATTTGTTTGTATCTTCTCTGATTTACTTGAGTAGTGTTTTGTAATTTTCATTGTAGAGCACTTTGACCTTCCTGGTTAGTTGTATTTCTAGGTATTTTTTTCTTTTTGTGGCAGTTGTGAATGGGATTGCCTTTCTGATTTGGTTCTCGGTTTGACTGTTGTTCATGTGCAGGAATGCTAGTGATTTTTGTACATTGCTTTTGCGTCCTGAAACTTTGCCAAAGATGTTTATTAGCTGAAGGAGCTTTTGGACTGAGACTATGGGGTGTTCTAGATATAGAATTATGTTATCTAGGCCGGGCATGATGGCTCATGCCTGTAATCCCAGTACTTTGGGAAGCCAAGGTGGGTAGATCATGAGGTCAGGAGATCGAGATCAGCCTGGCTTACATGGTGAAACCCCATCTCTTCTAAAAATACAAAAAATTAGCCAGGCGTGGTGGCACATACCTGTAGTCCCAGATACTTGGGAGGCTGAGGCAGGAGAATCGCTTGAACCCAGGAGGTAGAGGTTGCAGTGAGCCAAGATCATGCCACTGCACTCCAGCCTGGGTGACAGAGGGAGACTGTCTCAAAAAAAAAAAAAAAAAAAAAGAAAGTTATGTCATCTGCAATCAGAGATAGTTTGACTTCCTCTCTTCCTATTTGGATGCCCTTTATTTCTTTCTCTTGCCCGATTGCTTTGGCTAGGAATTCCAGTACTATGTTGGATAGGAGTAGTGAGAGAGGGTATCCTTGTGCTGGTTTGTCTTGTGCTGGTTTTCAAGGGGAATGCTTCCAGATATTGCCCATTCAGTTTGATGTTGGCTGTGAGTTTGTCACAGATGGCTCTTATTATTTTGAGGTATGTTTCTTCAATACCTCGTTTATTGAGAGTTTTTAACATGAATGAATATTGAATTTTATTGAAAGCCTTTTCTGTGTCTATTGAGATGATAACATGGTTTTTATCTTTAATTCTGTTTATGTGATGAATCATATTTACTGATTTGTGTATGTTGAAACAATCTTGCATCCCAGCGATGAAGCCTACTTGATCATGGTAGATAAGCTTTTTGATGTGCTGCTGGATTTGGTTTGCAAGTATTTTGTTGAGGATTTTTGCATTAATGTTCATCAAGGATATTGACCTGAAGTTTTCTTTTTTTGTTTCCATTTCTGCCAGGTTTTGGTATCATGATGATGCTGTCCTCATAGAATGAGTTGGGGAAGAGTCCCTTCTGCTCAGTTTTTTGGAATAGCTTCTGTAGGAATAGTAGCAGCTCTTCTTTGTACATCTAGTAGAATTTGGCTGTAAATCCATCAGGTCCTGGGCTTTTTTTTGGTTGGTAGACTATTTATTACTGATTTAATAAATCAGAGCTCATTATTGGTCTGTTCAGGGAATCCATTTCCTCCTGGTTGAGTGTTGGGAGGGTGTATGTGTCCAGGAATTTATCTGTCTCTTCTCGGTTTTCTAGTTTGTGTGTATAGAGATGTTCATAGTAGTTTCTGATGGTTATTTTTATTTCGGTGGGGTCAGTGGTAATATTTCCTTTGTCATTTATAATTGTATTTATTGGACCTTCTCTCTTCTTTTTTATTAGTCTAGCTAGTGGCCTATCTATCTTACTTGTCTTTTCAAAAAACCAACTCCTGGATTAGCTGATCTTTTGAATATTTTGTGTGTGTGTGTGTGTGTGTGTGTGTGTGTCTTGATTTCCTTCAGTTCAGCTCTGATTTTTATTATTTCTTATCTTCTGCTAGCTTTGGGGTTGATTTATTCTTGTTTCTCTAATTCTTTCAGTTGTGATGTTAGGTTGTTAATTTGAGATTTTTCTAACTTTTTGATGTTATAAATACTTTTAGTGCTATGAATTTCCCTCTTAACACTGCATTAGCTGTGTCCCCAACATTCTGGTATGTTGTATGTTTGTTTGCATTAGTTTCAAATAACTTCTTGATTTCTGCCCTAATTTTATTATTTACCCAAAAGTCATTCAGGAGCACATTTAAAAAATTTCCATGTAATTGCATGGTTTTGAGCATTTTTTTTAGTCTTGACTTCTATTTTTATTGTGATGTGGCTTGAGAGTGTGTTTGGTGTGACTTCAGTTCTTTTGAATTTGTTGAAGATTGTTTTATGTCCAATTATGTCATAGATACATGCCATGTGGCAATGAGAATAATGTATATTCTGTTGTTTTGGGGTGAAGAGTTCTGTAGAGGTCTATCAGATCCATTTGGTCCAATGTTGAGTTCAGGTCCTGAATATCTTTGTTAATTTTCTGCCTTGATGGTCTGTCTAATACTGTCAGTAGAGTGTTGAAGTCTTCTACTATTATTGTGTGGCAGTCTATGTCTCTTTGTAGGTCTCTAAGAACTTGCTTTATGGATCTGGGTGCTCCTGTGTTGGGTGCATATGTACTTAGGACAGTTAGGTCTTCTTGTTGAGTTAAATACTTTACCATTATGTACTGTTGCCTTTTTTGATCTTTGTTGGTTTGAAGTAGGTTTTTCTGAAATTAGGATTGCAGCCATTGTTTTTTTTCCTGTTTTTAATTTGCTTGGTAGATTTTCCTCCATTCCTTTATTTTGAGCCTATGTATATCAGTATGTGTGAGATGAGTCTCTTGAAGACAGCATACCATTGGGTCTTGCTTTTTTATGCAACTTGCCATTCTGTGCCTTTTAGGTGGGGCATGTAGCCCATTTACGTTCAAGGTTAGTATTGATATGTGTGGATTCAATCCTGTCATTGTGTTGTTAGTTACTTATTGTGCTGGCTTGTGTGTGGTTGCTTTGTAGCAACACTGGTCTCTGTGTTTAAGTGTGTTTTTGTATCAGCTGGTAGTGGTCTTTCCTTTCTATATTTAGTCCTCCTTTCAAGGTCTCTTGTAAGGCAGGTCTGGTGGTAAATTCCCTCAACATCTGCTTATCTGAAGAGGATCTTATTTCTCCTTTGCTTATGAAGCTTAGTTTGGCTGGATATGAAAATCTTGGTTGAAGAATTTTTTTTTTCTTTAAGAATGTTAAATATAGGCCCCCAATCTCTTCTGGCTTGTAGGGCTTCAGCTGAGAGGTCCACTGTTAGCCTGACGGGGTTCCCTTTGTGGGTGACCTGCCCTTTCTCTCTGGCTGCCTAAAAAAGACATTTAAGCTTTGAATAATAACTTTAAAAAGCCAATTTTGATCATCATGCTAGAGGAAAGAGCTTTCTTTCCGTTCTCTCAAAAGAAAACAAAAGTATAAAATTATTGTCATGTGGAGAAGTAATCAAAGATTACACAAATAGTGTTAAAAACAAATATTGTACAAATATTATAAGGTGATAGGTAGCCCAATTACACTGATTTTATTTTTATACTTACATGAATGCATCAAATTAGCACATGTACCCCTAAATCATGTAAATTTATCATATATCAATAAAAATGATATTATAGTAGAGTCTTAGGCAGTTAATTACAATAAATATATGCTATTTTTCTGGATTTTGTGATATTTGTGGGATGTGTCAGCATTTTAAAATCTGGAATTTGTTGTGATTTATTTTCTTATTCTCGATAAATGATCATTTGTATATTTTGTATTGGTGTTCTTTGTGTTTTATTTTTCTTAACTGTGGCTCCCCACATTATATAAACTCCAGGCCCCACAAAATTGGACCCACAACTGAATCTGAAATATGTGTTGCAAATATGTTATCTCAGTTGTAGCCAATCTTTTGGTTTTATTTGTGGCATTTTTCCACTGTGCAGAAGTTTACATTTCCATGTAATCAAATTTAATCAGCATTTCCTTTTATTTTTCCTGAGTTTTCTTAGAAAGTCCTTCTTCATTTGACAAAAATGAAAAAAATTCATAATTTTTCTAGAATGTCTAATTTTTCTTTTATATGTTTGAATACTTGATTGATCTGGAATTAACTTATGTATAAGAACTTTTTCCCTTAATTATCCTGTATTCTGACCATTATTTATTGAGTATTCTATATTTTCTTATTGATTAGAAGTACTGTTTTATCATATATTAAATTCTCATATGTAATTGGATTTGTTTATGGACCACCCAGTTTGTTCTATGGGTCTGTCTGTTCATGTACCAGGACAAAACAATTTTATTTATATATTTATAATATATTTTAATGTCTGGTAAAACTAGTTTTCTTTCATTACTTTTTCTTGTCTTCAACAAAATGTCTGGGTTATACTTTTGTGCTTATATTTCCATACTAAGTTTAGAATCAGCTTCCAGAGGTCTGGAAAAAATCTTGGCTTTATGTTGATTGTAATCATATTAAATGTTAAGGTTGATTTCAGTAGAATTTTATAAAATTTAAGGACCCTCTCCAAGTGCAGGGTTGGCTTTTCTTTTTGCTCGATTTTTCTTTTATTTTTTCCTCAGTTTTCTTCATATATATCTTACACATTTCTAGGCATGCCTTTCTTTTTGTATGCTATTATAAATGGAATTCTTTTCCCCTTCCATTATACTTCCTAACTGATTATTGCTTTTATATGGGAAACCTATTGATTTTTGTATATTATTTTTGTTCCTCCAAAATAATATGCAATAATATATAAATATATATTTGCTGGGAACCTAAAATACTATACTATTCTATTCAGCTATGGAATATATCTAGAGCTCTCCTTTATTTTTTTATTTTTTATTTTTTGAGACAGGGTCTTGCTCTGTCGCCCAGGCTGGAGTGCAGTGGTGTGATCATGGCTCACTGCGACCATCACCTCCTGGGCTCGGGTGATCCTCCCACCTCAGCCCCCGAGTAGCTGGGACCGCAGACATGGGCCATCACACCTGGCTAATTTTTTGTATTTTTCATAGAGACAGGCTTTTACCATGTTGCCCAGGCTGGTCTCAAACTGCTGAGCTCAAGTGGTCCTCCGGCCTCAGCCTCCCAAAGTGTTGGGATTACAGGTATAAGCCACCACGCCAGACCTATTCTCTCCTCTCCTATTCAATTCTTATTTGTAACAGTTTTTCTGTGATTGGTTCATCTGGGTTTCCAAGTAGATCATCATGTCATCTCCAATACTGCCTAGTTTTTAGACCTTTCTGACTACCCTACTACTTGTAAACAGGGTAGGTTTTTCCGAGAGATGTTCCTAGCTGAGTGCTGCACTTATGGTGAACACCCAGCTTCAAAGGCTACTTGAAAGGATTTAGGGGGCTGCACTTACCCACTGGCCTTGGAATTGGCCTCATAGAAAACTTGCTGTGCTTTGTGAAAGCTTGGGCCCGCAGAGGCGCTGATGTTCAGTGTCAGCACAGACCTATTATTAGCTGTCCAGCGACAGGAGATTCCACTTTAATGCTGAACCTTCAGAACTACGTTGCAAACAAAATGACTGGCATTTTCTCAGACAGCAGTTCCAAGTGGAAACTGTCTAGTTGTGCTGTCTCCATACGTAGGGCTGGAAAACTGTGAATGGCAATTATGCAGCTTTGCATCTGACACTTCCTGACATCTGGCAAACACTCATTCCATCCAGGACCAGATAAAACAAATGGTGCCTTATTCACAGGAGTCTTTAACAGCCTAATAGACCCGATAAGTAGCAATGCCTTTGTGTGGCCTGTGTCCAGTCCAGAGCTAGCAGGTTGCCTATAACAAGCGCTGGAGGGGGTCAGCACTTTTGATTCCATCACCAAAACTGGTCCCCACCACAGCAGCTCATTTTTCAGAACTGGCTAGCTCCTTCCTGCTGGGTTGAACACGTCCTCATTCTTCACAGGCCCAGAATGGCTTCATCTGGATTGTTAGTTACCTATGAAAGTCTCTGGTTTGTTACATTTTTTTCAGTATTTTATGCACAAAATTTACCTAATTTTTGTGAAATTAGAACATGGCACCAAGAAATGGAATCCTGCATTATTTTTCTTTTCTTTCCTTTTTTCTTTTCTCTTTTCTTTTCTTTTTTTTCTTTTTTTTTTTTTTGAGGCAGGGTCTCACTCTGTCCCTCAGGCTGGAGTGCAATGGAGCAATCACGGCTCACTGCAGCCTTGACCCCCCTGGGCTCAAGTCATCCTCCCACCTCAGCCTCCTGAGTAGCTGGGACCACAGCCATGCACTACCATGCCCAGCTAAGTCTCGTATTTTTTTGTAGAGATGGTGTCTCACTATGTTGTCCAGGCTGGTCTTGAACTCCGAGGCTCAAGTGATCCTCCCACTCTGGCCGCCCAAAGTGCTGGGATTACAGGCATGAGCCACTGCGCCTGGCCCTACATTCTTTTTCTGATTTGACCATGTGTCTCTTGGCAGCTACAGTCAACTCTTTGGTCTCAAGTTGTCCAGCCGACAAAGTGGGCACCTCACGCCGAGACCCATGACGTGCAGCCCCCCCCACACACGGGAAACTGCAGACGACAGTGCAGCCATGACAGAGACTCAGTGGGGCTGGCGCAGACAGCAATGGCCCTGTAGGGGGAGCACCCAGCATCTTTGAATGGAAACATTTTTTGCAGCTTATTTGTTTTAGAACCTTGGCTTTTTGGCCTATATGATCCATGGCATTCCTTAAAAATTAATTTCCTCTCTGCTGAGAAAATAGAGGTGGAGAGTCATTTTCATGCCACTGAATGACCTTTTAGAAGAGTGAATCCTTTCTAAGGGGGAATAGCTTTATTTCCTTCTGTCAAATATTTCATTTGTCCCCTAGAAGAGCCCCGTGAAGTAGACATCATATGATAAGTAGACACGATCATTTTACAGATGTGGGAAAAGATTGAGCTGCTCCAGGCCACACAGATGGAGTGAGGAAGGGGCAGACTGGGTCAGTGGGGCCCAATTCACAGGCGCTTTCTGTGGTCTTTTCATATGTTTTTATGGAGGTAAAGTTCACATCACATAAAATTAACCGTTTTAAAGTGAACGGCATTTAATACATTCACAGTCTTGTGCAACTGTCACCTCTGTCTTGTTGCAAAGTGCTCTCACCACCCCAAAAGGAAACCCCACTCCATTAAGGAGTCACTCCTCATCTCCTCTCCTCCTAGCCCTCGGCAACCACCAGTCTCCTTTCTGTCTCTATGAATTCGCCTATTTTGGATATTTCATAAAAATGGGCTCATACGATAGATGGGCTTTGTGTCTGGCTTCTTTCCCCAGTGTGGTGCTGTCAAGGTCCATCCATGTGGTAGCATGAATCAGTACTTCATTCCTTTTTCCTGGCTGAATAATATTCCATTGTATGGATATGGCACATTTTGTTTCCCCATTCATCCATTGATGGGCACTTGTGTCATTTCCACCCTTTGGCTGTTGAGAGCAGCACAGCTGTGAACACGTGTGTACAAGTATCTGGTAATCAGTGCCTTCCACGATTTTCTGTAGTCTTGTAGTTTCTGTGACCTGATAACTCTGCTGCAGGGTGAAAAGGAGTTGTCTGTGGTTTGCCACCTACTCCTGGATACAGCACGTATCTCTTTGTTCCATGCACAGAGGCTGGGGCCACTCTACACAGGACTTGAAGCCTCCAGTCTTGCAGGCAAATTCAGAGGCAAATAATTCAGAAGCCTATCCGGGAGGCCAAAATGAGTCTTGACTGCGAAAACTCGCAGGACCCGTCTGCCACAGTGTTGAAAAAGTTGTCTTGGGAAGAGGTTTCCTCTGGCTGTCTAGGTTTGAGACCTTTGCGGTTCCTTTAAGATCACAAGCAAAACCACGGTGATGGGAGGATGTGTTGGTTTTACTAAGGAGCCCATTTTTTAAAAACTTGTAAAGTGAGTCTGATTGGAGAAGCAGCAGAAAACACCTCAGGACGAGTCCTTCCTTTTTGTACAAAGGACTGTGGTGAGCCCTTCCTCAGAATTCTTGTGTCCAGCACTTGAGTCTTGTCCCTCCACAGGGGCCATCATTAGTAGGAACCCTCAGAGCCTCAATTAGGGCATGTGGAGCCCAAAATACCAAAGGGGTTTCCTCTGCATGAGCTACCTTATTTAGCACCTTTCAGTCACAAGCCATGGGATTTTTACCCCAGGGAAGGAAGGGCGTGTGTGAAGTCCGTGCATGTTTCCCAGGGTTTTTTCCCTCCTGCACCACCCGGTTGCTAGGTAGCAGGTATATCTGTGCCACCACCTGAAGTTCTGTGGGAAGGGGGAAGCCACGGGGCCACTGGAGGTTTGGGGTGGGGAGGGGAGCCGGACAGGAGAGCAAAGACCCAGGCAGCTTGGGTCGCTCCTCTTCATCACTTAATTCTGACGGCGCTTGAGTTTCTGAGCTTCCTGGAGTAGAGCCCAGGGCAGCTTTTACCTCGATGTGCTGATTGGTTGCCTGTCGGTTGCAGGAGACCCCGGCCTCCTGCAGGGAAGATCTTGTGCTGTTTTCCCAGGAATGGAGGGAAAAGCACCAATCCCAAGCCCTGCGTGGCTGAGAGCTGTTTGCCTCCATCTCTGTCCGAGCTTTTCACCACAGCTCTGTGAAAAAGAAACTGGCAGTGAGGGGTATAGCCATCTTGGTGTGTGTGTGTGTGTGCACGTGTGTGTGCATGTGTATTTGTGTGCATGTGTGTGTGCGTGCGTTCAAACACTAACGTTTCATAGGCTCTGGTTACTGCTGCATGGCGGATGATCCTCTCTCTCTCTCTCTCTCTCTCTCCCCGTCTCCCTCTCGACCTGCTTGCCTGCCTGCAGAAAACTAATGAATCATGTCTAGCTGAATGCAAGCAGTGCAGACACACCAATGCCCTGCAATGTTGACTGGGCGCCGCCTCTGCCTGCCTCTCGCTCCCTGTCTCTCCCTCTGCTGCCTCCTCCCTCCCTCTCTCCCTCTCTCCCTCTCCCCCTCCTCCCTCCCTCCCTCTCTCCCCCTCCCCCTCCTCCCTCCCTCCCTCTCGCCCCCAGTTTGTAATCTGACACAGTACACTGCAGTTGTCTCCGCGGTGAACCTCCGGAGCCTTGGCACAGCTCGCTTCTAAAGGTAGGCTGAGATTTATTTTTTTCTCCTAAAAATAGCTTCCCATCTCCCCTCGCCTTTCTGCACACGAGCTGCAGTGGCAGCGGCGTTGATCACAGGGGGTTAGCCGGAAACTCTTTGCCCAGACAAAGTTTATTTTGCAGCGGATGGAGGATGCCCTTCAGCGTGGGGTCCAGGGGCGCTGGGTGCGGGGAGCAGCGGCTCGCCCTGCTGGCATGTCGGTGCTGCTTGGAATTCAGGATCATCTCGGAAGGGAAGGGCTGACCGGCTTCTTCCTGGATGCCGGGTGTCAGCTGCAGGGGTGCTGTGGCTCTGTCATGGCCCCCACCCCAGGCTTTTCAGAAAGACCCCTCCAGGCAAAGTTTGGCACCCAATGGACACGGCCCCGCTCGCCTGGGGAGTGCGCCCCAGGCTTCCCAGACAGCAGCGGCTCAGGGCCTGGACTTGTCTTCTTGGGGGCGGGGTGGAGCGGGGAAGGGGACGTGGGACAGACACATCAGAGTCCCCAGCTCGGCTCAGGTGCGAATGCACAAAGCCAGAAGGCTGCGCCCAGGAATCTGTCAATTCACGTCCCATGGACTGACTTGAATAATGTGTTTGTCAAAACAGATGTTCCCCGGCAGAGTGTCTGCGTGCGTGCGTGTGCCTGTGTGAGCAGTGTGCGCGGGCTGTTGGCCGGGGGCAGACTCTCCCAGTGGAAACCGTATTTCACCGGGAAAGGCAGCGTGTAGGGGATCACCCGCCCAGGAGCTTAGGTCTGGGTAGGTCCAGGTGGGGGCCCGGACATCTGTCAGCAGAGGCCTCCTGTCCCCGGGGAGCACACGCTGGCTGAGGTCGGGGTGACGGCTGGCTGGAGGGAGGGAGGGAGGACTGCTTCACCTCCCGGCCTGGTCACTGGCCCCAGCGGAGTTGGGGGTGCTGGCTCCGTGCCTGCGTGGCCTCTGGGTCCCTGGAGGTTCTTAGGGTGAGTGAGGAGGGAGGGAAGGGGACCCTGTCCAGCCCCATATTTCTCTCACGAAGGAGCCCTGAAGGAGACTCTGCTCACAAGGGTGAAAACCCCACTTCATCCAGGGAAGGGAAATGTCACAGATGGAGCAGGCCTGAGAGGAGAGAGAGCGGCTCCCTCTGAAAATGGAAGATCCGTGGGAAGAGGAGGTGTCCGGGCTCCTGGGCCCTGTGGCAGGCCAGGCTGCTGGCGGGCGGCAGCCACGTCGGGCTCTGAGCGGGAGTGGGCAGGGGAGGGGAGCTGGCGTGCAGGCTCGCTCACCCGGTTTCTAAGGGGAACAGTGGGGGAAGGCTCTAAAAAATCACCACCTCCCCACGCACACGGCCCCTCCCCGGCTCCCTCCCAGTCTTGCTGGGCTGTCCTGGAATTAGCTTCGGACTCAGCCCCCGCTGGGCTGTGGGGTCTTGGCTTGTTGTGTGAGATGTGACCCCAAGCTCCCAGCGGGATGGGCAGGGTCTGACCGGCTCCGGAGGTTCCCCGGGGGCGTGGTGTGAGGGGAAGGCAGGCGGGCACCCCTTCTGCAGTGGGGGGTGGTGGGGCGTCCCTGGGGTCAGCGGCTGTGCTGTGGCCATATGGCACCCACCTGGGGCTCAGAGTGGAGCCCTTCCAGGTTATTTCAGGGAAGGCGCTGGCGGCGGCTATTCCCCCGTGCCCCTTCCGAGAGGATGGCAAACTGGGTCAGGGAGAGGGTGGCACTGCCCACGTGCCCGGGAGACAGGAAGATGCTGGTGGTGGGGGGGCCGCCCCCCACGCAGGAAGCAGGCGCCACGCAGCCCTCCCCGGGGCATAGCAGCCGGCCTCCCCCATGCTGCAAGCGCCACGGAGAACCCCAAGCCTGCAGAGTCCAGGGGTGGGCGTGGGTGGTGGAGAAGCTTCCCAGGTGAGGCCAGCGCGCAGCTGGGCTGAGAGCTCTTGGCCGTGAAGATGAAGAGACGAGCAGTGGACCTTACACTGTGGCTTTCAGTTTCGTCTCTTTGGCCCCATGCACTGTCTGCGCCTGGAAGAGACCAGCATGTGCTCAGGGGGCGGGAGGAGAGGCAGGAGCTGGCTCTTTCCTGAGCTTGCTTCGCTTTCCATTTCAAATCCACCCCCTGCCACATTTGTATTTTTGGAGTCCGGTTGAAGTTTTAATTGGAGCAGCGATTCTCACACGCTGGTGAGCGCTGGCATCCTGGCGGGTGGGTTAAGGGGCCACAGATCTCAGAACCTCTGATCCAGCAGGTCTGGGGAGGGGCCGGGAATCCGCATTCCCACGCAGTCCCAGGGGAGGTGGAGGCATCCAGGGACCCCACTTTGAGAATCCTTGAATACAGCGTGACCAGGAGGCGCTTTACACATCTCTGGGGCATGTCGTCAGCTCTCTGTTGGCCTTTGGCTGAGGTCATACATGAAGCTGAGTGCACACCTCATAGGTTGGTCTAGACCCGCAAGTGCCAAACCTCAGGGACCAGAGGGCCTGACCCGGGAACTTCCTTTGTGTCCGGGAGTCTCCCTAGGGCACAGCAATGAGCATCGGTTCCAGGTGGGCGGAGACTTGCTGGCTGAACGTCTCAGCGTTTCCCACATCTGCCCGAAGGTTTGGAATCTGCGTGGTGCTGGGAACCCCGAGGTAGAACCGGATCGGCTGTGCTGGTCTCTTGTTGATCAACCAGAGCTGCTGATTCCAGAAAACTCTGTTCTTCACTTGCCTCATCCCATGTAGATAGTGGTAGTGCATGGCTTATGTCCTCAGTTTCTCTTTTGACTTTCACTCTTTTGAAAAGCTGTCTGATCCTCTGTGGTGCGGGAGGAGGCTTGCAACCAGCTGAGGACACCTGCGTCTCTTGTTGGTGATGCTGGTGCCACCACCCTTGTGTGGAAAGGTTTTGCTGAACCATACTCCTCAGTCCCTCCCTCCCTCCCTCCCTCCCTCGCTCTTCCTTTCCCTCTCTCAGTCTCTCTCTCTGACTCTCCCCTCCTTGTGTCCACCACTGGGCCACGCTCCTGTGTGGATCCATCTTTCCTTGAAGAAAATCTCCCAGGTCACGCCCTGCATAATAACGACATTTCAGTCCATGAAGACCACACATCCTGTGGTGGCTGTGTGCGATTGGAACAGACCCGAAAGATCCCCATCCCAGTGTGGCTGTGGTAGTTTCTCAGCTTGAAGCTTTACTCTTACGTGTTTCATGACGATGGTGTGGGTGAACCCACCGTGCTGCCTGGCGTGTGAACGTCCAGCACCTACGGTCATGCATGGACACGATACTCGATGATAATCAATGTCTGTGTTACTGGCTTATGGATTTACTGTAACTTTTATCGTGATTTTAGAGTGTATTGTTTCTACTTATTAAACAAAAGTGAGCTGTGGAACAGCCTCCGGCAGGTCCTTCAGGAGGGATCCGGAAGCAGGCATGGCCATCGTGGGAGGCGACAGCACACCTTGTGTTATTCCCCTGGAGACCTCCCGGCGGGACAGGATGTGCAGGTGGAAGGCGGTGATGTGATGATGCTGGCCCCGGGGAGGCCTAGGTGAACGTGTGTGTTTGTGTCTTAGCTTTTAACAGCAAAGTTTAAAAAGCAAACAAACAAAAAATCAAATAGAGAAAAGTGAATAGATGAGGATATAAAGAAAGAAATTATTTTTGTACAGCTGTACAATGTGTGTTTTAAGCTAAGTATTATTACAGAAGAGTCCAAAAGGTAAAAAATTAAGATATGTATAAGGCAACGAAGTAAGCTGAGGGCAGTTATGGAAGAAAGAATAATATTTTTGTATAAATTTAGCATACTCTAAGTGTGCAGCCTCCGTAGGGTCTACAGACATGTACAGGAGTGCCTGGGCCCTCACATCCACTCCTCACTCACTCACTCACTCACCCACCCACCCAGAGCCACTTCCAGTCCCGCAAACTCCATTCATGCTAAGCGCCCTATACAGGTGCACCATGCTTTATCTTTTAGATCTTACTTCTGTTGCCTCTCTTCTATGATTAGATGCACAAGTCCTCACCACTGTGTGGCAGTGGCCTACGGCACTCAGTACAGTCACGGGCTGCACAGCTGTGAAACCAGAAGCAATGGGCTTGCCCATCGAGCCAGGGCGTGGAGGAGGCTGTGCGGCCCGAGTGTGTTGCAGGTACACTGCGTGTGAGGTGCGCTCAGTGACGAAATCACCTAATGAGGCATTTCTCTGAACGCATCCTTGTTGTTAAGCAAGGCGTGACTGCATTGATCTTTGAACAAGCCAGTCATGCTGTACTAGGGTTTGTGGGGTAAAAAGTATTCATTTATGAGGTGGGTCCCTGAAAAGTAACACTTAGTCTAAATCTATTTTAACTTTTTTGTGGTTATTTTCATATGTATGAGAAGCAAATGCATCTGTAATGAGAAATCTTCACACAATATAAACTTTAAGTCCAAATGACGTCCTAAGTAAATCACTCCAAACAGCATTTTAAAAAAATGGAGAAAAAAGACAAAGCACACTCGTTTTAAAAGCCCAGAGTAATCTTGATACAAAACCCTAGTGAGGGCGTCAGAAGGAAGAACATGTACTGGCCAAACCCTCATGATCACAGACACCACATTCTAAGTCAAATATTAGTAAATTAGAAAATGGAATCCAGCAAAACGTGAAAAGGGTAATAGACATTTCTTAATTTTTCCCTGGACGAGGAACCTCAGAAAATGGAGGAAATTGGGGCTTCTCTGGATTTGTGAGAGGCTGGATAGCTTCTTTTTCTTTCTTTTGAGACAGAGTCTTGCTCTGTCACCCAGGTTGAAGTGCAGTGGCACGATCTCGGCTCACTGCAGCCTCCGCCTCCTGGGCTCAAGCGATTCTCCTGCCTCAGCCTCCTGAGTAGCGAGGATTACAGGTGTGCGCTACCACGCCCGGTTAAGTTTTGTATTTTTAATAGAGATGGGGTTACGCTGTGTTGACCAGGCTGGTCTCGAACTCCTGACCTCAGGCGATTTCCCCGCCTCGGCCTCCCAAAATGCTAGGATTACAGGCGCGAGCCACTGTGCCTGGTCAGATAGCCTCTTCTTAATGCTAACCTACACGAGCAAGGGAGGTGGCTGTCAGGGCTCCACGGGTCCCTATGTGTGAAGTGCGGGGCCTGTGAGGATTGGGAGCAGTGGGGCTTGTGGAGGAGCAAGTAGAGCAGGGAGAGGCCTGAAGACTTCCATCTGGGATGTTCTCATTTGTTCGTGTTTTGTGGTCTGTCGTTGGTAGGTGCTGGATAAGCACTTGCTGGAAAGACCCAGTGTGGGAGATGGGGGGCTCTCTCCTTGGCCTGGCTGCATGGACAGTCCTTCCTGTTGGCGCTGAGCCCGGGGCGGGGGAGGGGCAGCACCTGCCACTTCTCTATCTGTGTGGGCCCCAGGAAGGCAGGGCGTGACCTATTCATTCAGCAAACCTTTAAGCACCTGCTAAATACCGACTCACATTTTAGGTGAGCAGTGAACAAGCTAGAGTAGGGTGCTGCCCTCATGGGGAGCACGTGTGTGTGTGTGTGTGTGTGTGTATATGTGTGTGTGTGCGTGCCTGTACGTGTGTGTGCGCGTGTATGTGTGTGTGTGCGCATGCATGTATGTGTGTGTGTGCACGTGTGTAAGACAATGGGCAAGTGAATGAATAATCACTACACCAGAGACAGCTGACCTGACGGAGTGCCCAGCAGAGGGTTCCGACGGCTGATGTCAGGGGATGCACCTGGGTGATCTGGGAGGGTCTCAGGGAGGAGGTGGTGTTGAAGCTGAGACAGGATCCTGAGAAGGAGCCAGAGGTGCAGACACCTGGGAGAGAGGTTCAGACCCCGAGGGCTGAGGGAGGAACGGATCTGCCAGCTGCTCGGTGGCTTTGATTCTCATAGGTGTGTGCAGAAAGAGCTCCTTGGGTGTTTTTGGAGCATCTGGGACCACAGGGGCTGCAGAGCCAACCCTCTCCTGGAGACCCTCGGTGTCCTCCCGTGAGTTCCTGGGGATAGCCGGAAACCAGGGGGCTGGAGGTGAACTTTGTCATTTCCATCCATGGGGAGTTGGTCATGGTGTCCCTTTGGGTGGAAGGTCCTCCTTGCCCCTCCTATGCCTCTTGCCGCGCTCCTTCCCCTGCCTCCCTCCTGTCCGGTGCTACCAAACAGAAAGCCCATTTGGCCATTTTGGCAGCAGGGGCCTCCTGGGGGGGCCTGGGGGTGCGTTGGTTCGGGTTCCTCTGATTAAACACTCCTGGTGCCACAGCCAGTGTGTGCCCGAGATGGGAATGTCAGGAACCGGCCGCTGGGTTGGGTGGGAAGGGGGGGTTTTCCTCGAGGCATTCTTCATGCTTATTACCAACGTATTCCAAGACCAGAAACACCCCATCACGCTGCCCCTGTACCTCCTTGGACAGAGATATTGGAACGGGGGCAACAGGCCGCTTTGTTTCTGACTCTTCCTTCCCTCTCCCTGAGAGGGGAGCCCCCAAATCTTGGGAAACGATGCTTTGACTCAGCTCCAGGTCTGTAAAGGGCGCCGTGTTCAGGGGCCAAGGGCTCGAGCTCCGTGTTGACTCCTTAGCCTGGAGCTGCCCCGCAGGCTGCGGGTGCCAGAGCTCTGCTGTCGGGCGTCACGCCCAGAGACCTGCCCCAGCCCCAGCTGTGGTGTGGGTTCTGCATCTTCAGCCTGTGGCTGGGTCCCCGGTGCCCAGCGAGTGGCTGAGACCTGGCTGGGGCTCAGTAAGTGCCTCTGAAGGAAGGGTGGATGCAGCGAATGGCAGGTGGGGCCCCGGGAGGGCCAGGGCCTCTGTCCAGACAGTTCCGCAGCTTCCTTCCTGCTCGTCCCCAAGCCCACCAGCCCTGGAGACTGCCTCCCACATCGTGGCTTCTGGATCGTGAGAATTAAAAATGGGAACTTTTGTAAACAGCTTTTCCAGCTCAAACGCAGCAAAATGCATCCGACTGCTGTTGCTGGCACGTTGCTGGGTGCCTTCCTCGGTTACATGCATGACACAGCCCTTCTGCGGCAGGCTCTGTTGCTCGTGTAGACCCATTTTACAGACGAGACAATAGTCTTTGAGAGATGGAGGGGCTCTCTGAAGATCACACAGCTGGGGAGGGATGGGCCCAGTTTCAAACCCGGTCTGCCTGACCGCGAAGCTGGGTTGGGACTACAGCGCTGCACTACCTGCGAGATCCCGGAGAAGCTGGGGTGGAGCCGGTTCTGGGCCAGATGCAGTCCCAAGGAGCTCTGAAACACGCCTTTGTCCAGGGCCCACGCGAGCCTCTTAGAGGAAGTGCAATGAGCTGGGGCGCAGGTATAACGGTATTTTCAAAGGAGCTTTATTTCATGTATTTGTTTTTTTGAGAGAGGGTCTCACTCTATCGCCCAGGCTGGAGTGCAGTAGCATAATCCCGGTTCACTGCGGCCTCGACCTACAGGCTCGGGTGATCCTCCCACCTCAGCCTCCCGAGTATCTGGGACTGCAGGTGCGTTTCACCATGCCTGGCTAATTTTTTATATTTTGTAGAGACAGGGTCTCACTATGTTGCCCAGGCTGGTCTCAAACTCTTGGACTCAAGCGATCCTCCTGCTTCAGCCTCCTGAAGTGCTGGGATTATAGGCATGAGCCACCATGCCCAGATTTAAGACAGCTTTACTGAGATATAACTTACCTACCATCCAATTCATCCATCTAAAGTACAAGTCAGGGGTTGTCAGTATATTCAGAGTTGTGCAACCATCACTGTTGTATTGACAACAGTGTTATATGTTAGAATATTTTCATCACCTCAGAAAGAAACCGCATGCCATTAAGCAGCCAGTCTCCTCTCTCCCCTCCTCCCAGCCCTGGCAAGTGCAGATCTGCTGTCGCTATAGATGTCCTGCTGTGGACATCTCACATGAACAGAATCATACTACACATGGTCCTCTGTGCCCGGCTTCTTTCCCTCAGCACAGCATCCTCAAGGTTCACCCGTGTTGTGGCGTGTGTCAGAGCGTCATCCCTTTTTATGGCTGAATAATGTTCCGCTTTGTGGACGGACCACATGTTTACCCACAGGCATCAGTGCTTTCTAAAAGGCCTGAGATTATTGAAAATATAGTCATGTGTAATGCGTATAGTCTCTCTCTCTCCCTCTCTCTCAACCCCCCCTTTCTTGGCTAAGCATTTTCTTTGCCAAACATGTCGTCTTCCCAGCCTCTATCTAGCTGTTCCCTACATTTGACCCACTAATATCCACCACTTTCCCTTCACATCCTGAATCTGAGCTCCTCTTGCTCTGGCTGCCTCGGTCCCCTTGGCCAGAGACCCCTGGTCTCGTCCCTGGGCCACACTGCCTCAGCCCCCCCAGGCCTCCTGTGTCCACCTCTGCCTGCAGGGCACTCTCACACAGCAGCCAGAGGGCTCCTGTTGGAAATGGCTCAGACCACGCACACTCTTGGAAGCTTCCGATTGCATTTATTCTCACTCACAGCAAGCACAAGGGCCTCCTGACGGCCACAGGCCTGCCGGCTCTTCCTCCTTCATGTCTTTGTCTGGAAGGCTCTTCTCCCAGCTACTCACTCATCATGTTGTTCAGGGCTCTGCCCAAAGGTCACCGCCTCTGAGAAGCCTTCCCTGACTGCCTGCCATCTGCCCCTCCTGTCTTATCACCTGTTCTGTTTCTCGCTGTGCCTCCCTCCCTCCCCATGGGAGGACTCCTGGGCGTGGGCGGGACCTTGTTCCCTGCTCCTCCCGGCTGCCTCCCTTCAGGTGGGCACCGTTCCATTCCGTGAGGGCACGGATCCTCCGGGTACCTACGCCAGCATCTGCGGCCGGGTACGGCTGGCAGTTGGAAGTTCTGAGTGTGTCTGCGTCTTCCTGTGTTGTTCTGTGACCCCACCGCCGTTCCCGCTCTCAGGCCTGGGTGTCCCCTGGGCCGCTGTCCTGTCTATACCCCGGCCTGCTTCAGCTCTCACGACCGGGCCCTGCTCAGAAACAGGAAAGAGAATCTTGTCGCTTGAGGACATGTTCAGTTACTTGATGTTTTCTTGGTCATTTCAGGATTTTGCGTCGTGAATTTAGGATTTTTCTCTCTTCCACGGGGTAGGGATGGGCAGGTCGGTCTCTCGGCAGAGGCACAAGCTAGACCTGGCAGAGCTTGTGGGAAATGCCCATTCTCCATTAATCTGCAGAATGAGCCTGTGGCATTTGGGACCACTGGCGGCTGCCGAATCATTCCATGGTAATTTTGGTGATGAGTCTGTTTGGAGAGCAATAGCATGAGCCATGAAAACAAGAGCTGGCCTCATGGAATCCTCACTGCCCCTCAGGCCTGTTCTGCACGCTTCCCACCAGCTAGCTCATTTAATTGTCAAAAGGCACCAACACCCAGAAAGGTGAAGTCACTTTTTTTTTTTTGAGACAGAGTCTCGCTCTGTCGCCCAGGCTGGAGTGCAGTGGCGCAATCTCGCCTCACTGCAAGCTCCACCTCCCAGGTTCACGCCATTCTCCTTCCTCAGCCTCTCCGAGTAGCTGGGACTACAGGCGCCCGCCACCACGCCCGGCTAATTTTTTGTATTTTTAGTAGAGACGGGGTTTCACCGTGGTCTCGATCTCCTGACCTTGTGATCCGCCCGCCTTGGCCTCCCAAAGTGCTGGGATTACAAGCGTGAGCCACCGCGCCCAGCCAAGGTGAAGTCACTTGCCCAAATCCTTATGGCTTCTGAGTGGAGCAGCCAAGATTCACTGGGCACTTTGGCCAGAGCGCCTGTCCCTGGCCACTACGCCACGCTGCCACGGGAAGCACGGAGCTGCCTGTGCCTCACAGCATCTGCGCAGGGAGCTGTTCCATGAACGTGTCCTCGGAAGCAGCCTTCACTGGTGGAATTAGCCACAGTCACAGGGCAGGGTCTGGAGCCAGGCTGGCAGGCTCTGATCTCTGCTCTGCTACTTCCGGCTGTGTGACCACAGTCTCTCTTCTGAACCTCTCTAGGCTTTCCTTGTCTTATCCATAAAATGCAGGTAACAATAGCATCCATCTTCTCCTCGAAGGATTGTTATTGAAGGCATTCACCGGGGAAGAGTGCTTAGTATCTTGCAACATTTAATAAAGATTAGCAATTGCCTTTATTTTCATTCAGATGGGGACTGCAGGAGGGGTGTTTTGATGATTAAATGACAGCATTTAGAACAAGGCCTGGTATCGTGTGAGGGTTCAACAAACATTAGCTATTATAATTCCTGCTATTATTATTAAACTCCAAACAGACCAACCATTAGCATGTGAATAGAATTAGTAGAATAATACCGATAGTCCCAGAAACGGGTCCTCTGAAGTTTGTGCAGTCCAGATTGCTTGTAGATGCTTCTGCCGTGTATTTATTTTTCCTTTCTCATGAGCAGAGCTGGCTAAAGTGTGTGCGAAGTGAGCCGGTCACGGTAGGAGGGAGAGACTTTTGCACAAAGTGACCATCAGCATTTTTGTGACCTCGTGGGGATGGCTAGGCTGGGAAGAGAACGGCTTCTGCCTCCGTTGGTCGCAGCCACGCCTGGCAGCCTCGTTGGTGGGCATTTGCCTTGGGGCACTGGGCCTGCCCTGTCTGTGTTGGGATGTTTTTGCAGGCTGGGCACCTGTGGCCCTGCAGCAGTTCACTCCTGCCATACCCAGCGTGCTCCAGCGTCACAGAAGGAGAGAAAGAGCAGGAAAGCGGTGTGTAGTGGGAGAGGCATGAGAACCGCAGAGAAACACAGCAAATGCCTGTGCGGAGTTTTTCATTAGTGAGGAGCTGGTCAGGAAGAGCGTTTCACAGAGAACCACATGGGCTTCTGTGTGGGCCTGGGACAGCTGCGTCCCTTCCCCGCCAGCCTCTCCCCCAGGAGGCTTCTGTGGCCCACAGTCATGGACATGACAAATGGGGAAACTGAACCTCCTTTTCCCCAGAGGTGAAAGATGATGTTAGGAAGCACAGGGCGGTGGTACGGCCGCCAGGGCCCTGGTCTTCGTTGCGTGGTGACTGGCTGGGAGGCTCCGGGCGGCTTCATGAGCCTGTGTGGTCTTGGTCTCTGCTTTTCACCAGTGGGAATATTAACATCTCATCGGTTCTCCCGGGCTTTGGCTATGCAGGCATCTTCTTCCTAACTCCTGCATCCTCCAGTGCCACTGATTTGTGAAAACCTCAGTTTCAGGCATCCGTGTGACTCTGAAGGCGGAACTAGAGCAATGCGGCCGGGGAGAGGAGCCCCTGGAGGCAGCCGGTGCTGGCAGAGGCAGGGATCCTCACGCAGCTTTGGAGGGAGCTGGTCTTGCCACCCTGGCTTCTGGCCTCTAGATCTCTGAGAGAATAGATGTGTGTTGTTTTGAACCTCCCAGTTTGTTGTCATTTGTCATGGCAGCCCAGGAAACGAGCACAGGAGGGTATCACTGTCCCCACCATCGTGGAGGCAGAGACTTGGACACACAGACAGGTGAAGGAGCTAGCCCAAGATCGCACAGCTAGAGAGCAGCGATGCCAGGACCTGAACCGGTGACCCCGGTGGCGGAGCCCGGAGCCTCGGCCCGTCTTGCAGGTGCTCGCGGGCCGGCAGTCTACGCTTTGGGAAACGGAGCTGTGGAGGTGGTGGTGGCAGGGAGAGGGGTTATGAGTCCACAGAGGGAGCACCTTTGGAAAGTGGGTTAGAAAATGCAGAGTGCCACTAAATTAATTTGAGATTCAAAAACTTCCCTTTAGAAGCCATTTACTTATTATTATTATTATTATTATTATTGAGATGGAGTCTGGCTCTGTTGCCCAGGCTGGAGTGCAGTGGCATGATCTTGGCTCACTGCAACGTCCACCTCCCGGGTTCAAGTGATTCTCTTGTCTCAGCCTCCAAAGTAGCTGGGATTACAGGTGCCCACCACCACGCCCGGCTCATTTTTGTATTTTTAGTGGAGATGGGGTTTCACTTTTGGCCAGTTGGTCTCAAACTCCTGACCTCAGGTGATCTACCTGCTTCGGCCTCCCAAAGTGCTGGGATTACAGGCATGAACCACCACCCCTGGCTTTTTGTTTATTTTTTAAACAAGAGGTCAGGAGCCCAGCCCTAATGAGAGCTGCTTTGGGACGTGGGTTGAGTTGCCAGGGCCCACAGAGCACCCTCCCTCTGCCTCCTCCGTCCTCGTCCCTCCTGCTGCACCTCCTCCATCCTCCCTGTCTGTGTTCTGGTGCCTGGAGGGAAGTCGACCTGGCCATGGGGCGCTTCCCCAGCTGCTTTCCAGACGAAACTGAGGTTTTAAAATGCTGCTTCATCTGGAAGGATGGGGCTCTGATTTATAGCATTCTTGGTACACAAAGGGAGATATTTAAGGGAGACTTTTCTGATGTCCCTAAAGTAGCAGGAAGGTGGTGTGTTCCCCTCACCGGCCAGCACAGCCGGGGCACTGCCTCCTAGGGTGGTCGGGCCCCAGACCTCCGTGCTGCCTTCAGGTTCAGGCTCAGGCTCAGGGTTTCCCTCCGTGCTTCTAGACCTCTCTCTCTCTCTCTCTGTATTTCCTAAGCTGTTCAACTGTGGGTGCTGTTTTTCTTTGTTCTCCTGTAGGAAACACCATTTCAAACACACCCCCAATATACTACACATGATAATTGCTGAATCTTATTTAAGACGTGGAGAAGCCACCTGACCCCAGGGGAGGCTGCGCAGCGGGTGATGTAGATTGCTAATCAGGGTTAGGCGGTGGCCCCCAGTCACGTGAGGGCTAAAGCGCCCGGATCCGATTACGGGATCTGATGGAGCCCACGCCAGGGCCTGGCCCTCAGACTGCGGCTCAGCCCTGAGCTGAGCACCGGGTGGTCGCAGCAGCGGGTGAGGGATTGGGGAGGGCAGGCGGGTGGCCGAGGGAGCGCCCGTGCCACGCTTTTAAAAAACAGTGATCGTTTGAGAATACAGCACTCTTCCTACCACAGTTCTAACACAAGGTCATTTTCAAACACTGATGTTAGGTGGTGATTTTCTTATTAGTGAATTAGGGATTCTCGGGCAGGCTTCATAATAAGTGCAGGAACCTGAAAATGTCTGGGGGAGGGGGAGCCCATCTGGAGGTTAATCGTGATGCACAAGGCCAACACCAGGCATCAACTGTCAACCAGGAGGGTGACTTCCCTGGTTAATTGGCTTCCCCCATGCTAGGAGGCCGGACCACTTTGGCAACTGCAATTATCTCAGGCTGCCAGGCAAAGAATCCCACCCCTGGCCCGCTGCGGTGACCCAGTGACCTGGAGGCATTACAGGAAAATCCTGTTCTAATGAACTTCTCCGGGCATCTGAGGGGCAGCAGCATTTTTCTGAAATGAATAAATTGCTGGAAATCAGTCTCATTGTCTCAGCCCAGGAGGAAAGAAGTAGATGCTCTCAACCCCTGTCAAGGCAGGCCCCGGCTGAGCACCCAGGATGGTTGATTTCATGGAATTTCCATACAGCCCTATGATTAACTCCAGTCTTATGGATGAGAAAATAGAGGCCCCAAGAAATTAAGCAACTTGTCCAACGGCGCACAATTTGTAACTGGGTTTGGGAAAGGTGCCCAAGATTCTGATCAGGATCATCTGATTCCAGGGCCTCTGTCCTCACCGCCGGGCCATGGTTCTTACTGGAAGAAATTAATACTAACAAAACAGGCAGGGCTTGTACACAGCCTGTCTTGCTCTCACACACACCATTCCTATTTTCTTCTCCTTCATCTGACATGTCCTTCCTTCCTTCCTTCCTTCCTTCCTTCCTTCTTTCTTTCTTTCTTGTTTTTTTTTTTTTTTTGGAGATGGAGTCTTGCTCTCTTGCCCAGGCTGGAGTGCAATGGCATGATATCGGCTCACCACAACCTCTGCCTCCAGGGTTCAAACGATTCTTCTGCTTCAGCCTCCCAAGTAGCTGGGATTACAGGCATGTGCCAACACGCTCAGCTAATTTTGTATTTTTAGTAAAGACGGGGTTTCTCCATATTGATCAGGCTGGTCTCGAACTCCAGACCTCAGGTGATCCACCCACCTTGGCCTCCCAAAGTGCTGGGATTATAGGCATGAGCCACCGTGCCCGGCCCCACATGTGGTTATTTCATTGCTGTTTGTGGTGGAGGCAATTTGGAAATTTACCCAAAATCATTGCTAAGGGTTCAGCTAGAGAGAAACTTAGATTTTCCTCCCCCACTGTAATGCAAACAGCTGGGACCTTTGTTGTTTAGTTAGGAAGAGCATGTGTCCTGTGGGCTGGAGTCATCCTTGTACTGGATTATTGACTGAAATTGGCTGGCCACAGAGAGCAACATCCACATGAGGGCCTTTTTCGTGCCGCGTTATGTTTTGGGGGGTCTTGTGCCTGCAGTCCCTTCCCTAGAGCATCTGCTCCTTCCAGAACATACATGTGTGTGGGCCGCATGTGCCTCCAGCAGGGTGAAGGATGCGCTATGGGAAGGGGTGGGCCATGGCAACCCTGATCCCGGCTCCTTGGTTTTAAGGCAGGTTGTCCGGTGTAACCTGTTTCACCCACTGAGTTGAAGGATGCGTTATTAAAAGACATGCTATTATTTGGCCCAAAGATCTTGAAGAAAAACAATGAATTTTGCAGCTTCCCACACTGTCAAGCAGGAGCGATTTGTGTCCCATGGCTTTGAGGGGGCTCAAGTCAGCATCAGGTGCTGTAGTCGGTCTCACAGTCTCACGCCTTCCTTGCTCAGAAACCTTCCCCTAGCAACATGCCTGGCAAGGCACTTTTCACCCCAAGTTCAGACGCGGGCCTTACTGTGAAGTTTTCCCGTGCCCGGCTCCCCTGGGCTGCTCTCCATCCCTGAGTGTGATATGGTGACCTACTGGCTGTTGCATTCGGCATTCTTTGTTCTTTGGAACCCTTGTGTCTTCAGGGGTTGTAAACTCCAAAACAAGCAGTTCCATGTGTGATGCAAGCTGAGTGTAAGGCAGAAAGTGCCATGTAGCTTTTACGTCTTCCAACCACAACACCTGCTGGTTCTGTATTTATAAAACACTCCAGGGCCTTCCCAGGCAGCTTGGCAAAGGTGCCCACCCTGCTGTGTTAGGGGGGCTTACAGCGTGAGAGCCCCGGCTCAGCTCCCACCTGCTGGGGGGCTCTGCTGCTTCCCTTCTCACCCCGTGGGCATGGCTCAGAATGGCTCCCTGTCTACAGCTGAACCCAGTGGCATCCAACTGCAATGACATCCTGCCCATCCTTCGAAATCACATGGAAACTTCGTATTTGTGTTTTAGCCCTTCTCAGTGTTTACCTGGTGTTCTAGAGACCTGTGCACTCTTCTTGTCTGTCCTAGAAAACTACTTGCTAAAAGGCAGGGCCATGTTACATGGGGCACACACACCATGCTCAGTACAGGAAGTGCTTGTACACAGTGGTGCTTACAAAGTGTACACACTGGGTGCTCACAAAGTGTGCACTGTGGGCATTCACAAAGTGTATGCAGTGGACACTCACAAGGTGTGCACAGGAGGTGCTTGTGTGATGGAGCATTTGGAATTTGTTGGGTGGTTGGATCAGTTTCCTGCAGCTGCCATAATAACTTAGGATGAACTGGGGGACTTAAAACAACAGAAATCTCTTCCCTCCCAGTTCTGAATGCGAAAGTCTGGGATCCAGGCGCTGGCAGGGCTGTGCCCCAGGGTGGGATCTTTCCTGCCTCTTCCAGTTTCCAGTGGCTCCAGGTGGTCCTTGGCTGTGGCCACACCCTCCCCCTCACCTCTGCCTCTGTCTCCACATGGCCTTCTCCTGTGGCTCCGTGTGGCCTTCTCCATCTCTAGAAGGACATTCTCATTGGATTGAGGGCCCCCGACCCAGTATGATCCCATCTGAATTCCTGCCTTAAGAATTGCATCTGCAAAAACCCTACTTCCAAGTGAGGTCCCATTCTGAGGTCTCGAGTGAACGTGATTCTCGGGGGACATTCCTCAGCCCACTGCCGTGGTTGAGCATCTTGCAACCCTTGCAGGGTGTGGCTGGTGTCTTAGAGATTCCTCAACTCCAGGCATCTTTCTGGGGAACGGGTGAAGGGAGAAAAGGACCTTGGCTGATGCGGGCCGGGGGCTGTGTGGGTCTTTGTAGAAATGGCCTGCCAATTTGAAATTGAGAGAAAATGAATGAAAAACCACACCAACTGGAAGACCATCAAATGTTTTCTGGCCAGTAAGAGTTCAGGAAGCATTTTCCTCAGTTGGGTGGCTGGGGAGGGACCATGGCTGCCCCTTAGGGGTAGCAGATGGGCATCTGTGGGCTGAGAGCCACCCACACATGCCTTCTATTTGGCTGATGTAGAATTAGGGAAAAAATGGTTAAAATTGGTTGCTAGCATTTTAAAAATTGGGATATTTTAATATAAAACCTGTATTTCTTTTTTTTTTTTTAAGACAGAGTCTCACACCATCACCCAGGCTGGAGTGCAGAGGCGTGTCACTGCAACTTCCGCCTCCCAGTTCAAGTGATTCTCCTGCCTCAGCCTCCCGAGTAGCTGGGATTACAGGCACCTGCCACCACGGCTGACTAATTTTTGTATTTTTAGTAAAGATGGGGTTTCACCATATTGGCCAGGCTGGTCTTGAACTGCTGACCTCAAGAGATCCACCCACCTCAGCCTCCCAAAGTGCTGGGATTACAGGTGTGAGCCACTGCACCCAGTCTAAAACTTGTATTTCTAGCATCTTTTGTAAACTGCACACACTGGAATTTTGTGGGGCTGAGTCATGCTTGTCCCTTCCTGCCGGGTCATGTGAAGGAGCAGCAGGAGAGGCAGAGACCAGGACATTAGGAGCGGTGGCAGGGACGGACGGCCTTCTGATGTGAGCAAGTTAAGGACAGTCTTTGAGTCAGTATGGAGGTGGGTTCTGTGGCTGTAACGAGACCCAAAGGAAGGGGCTTCACTAAGTCACGGTTGCACCCCCTCTGGCTCTGTGGCCCACGCCTTCTCCCTTGAAGGTCTTTATCTCTGGGGTCTGTTACTCTGCTGTCTCCTGGTTCCCCTCCCACCTTCCCTGTCCTTCTCTGTCTCCTTCATGGCCCCTCCTATGAAGAAGGGCCTCACAGCACAGCTCTCAACTTTCTCCTCTTCTCCAGGCTGTCCCTCTCCACACCCGTGACTGCAAGTTAGTAGTTGAAGACGGCTCAAATCCCTGCTCCAAATGTCCCCCTAAATGTTAAACATGGTTCCAGCTGCTTCCTAGACAACTTTTCTTGATTCTTGCATTTCCTGCAAGTTCAGCGCATCCCAAATGGAGCTCACTGTCTCTTCACCAACATTTGCCCTTCTTTCCACTTTTATTTTTGTTTTTTTAAAGAGATTGGGTCTTGCTTTGTGGCCCAGGCTGGAGTGCAGCAGTGCAATCATAGCTCATTGCTGCCTTGACTTTCTGGGCTCAGACGATCCTCCAGCCTCAGCCTCTGGAGTAGCTGGGACCACAGGTGGGCACCACTGTGCCTGGCTAATTTCCCTTCCGTGTTCTTGATGAAGGTTGATGGCACCACATCCAATTTAGGAAGGACAAGAACAATCGCAGAATATTCCTCCCTGAACTTCTATCTCCAATCAGTTGCCAAGGCCTGCCAATTCTACCACAATTATTATTATTTTTATAAAGAGGCCAGGTCTCCCTCTGCACCCAGCCTGGAGAGCAGTGGTGCAATCATAGCTCACTGCAGCCTTGAACTCCTGGGCTCAAGCAATCCTCTCGCCTCAGCCTCCCAAGTAGCTGGGACCACAGGCGTCCACCACCATACCAGGCTATTTTGTAGAGAGATTTTGTAGAGAGGGGGTCTTGCTATGTTGTCAGGCTGGTCCTGAGCTCCTGGCCTCAACCAGTTCTCCCGCCTTCACCTCCCAGAGCACTGGGATTACAGGCGTGAGCCTCTGCACCTGGCCACATGAATACTTCTTGAGTCTGGAATTCTCTATTATTTCTGTGGTCTTAGTTCAGGATGGCTTTCGCCCGGTTTTGTGTCTCCTGAGGTACCTCCAGTCTGGCACTCTTCATTCATTCCATCCTGTGTGTTCATTATAAATATGAACCTGATCACATCATCTTCTTATTTGACACCTTTTAGAGGTGCTTCTTTATTGCTTACGATATAAAATCCCCTGTTTTCAGCCTGGCAGGCGAGGCACTTCCCAATCTGACTCCTGCCCACCTTACAGCCCCCGTTCACCTCTCCCTTTAGCCATGTGAGATGATTTGTAGCTTTCAAAACATGCTCGGCTGCTTCCTGCCTCTGTGCTTTTGCAGAAGCTGTTCCCACTGCCCTGAATACTGCCTTTTCTCTGACCAGATACAGTGCTTGCCAAACTGGGACTCCAAAGAGAGGTTTAAGTGGCTTCTCAAACGTTGCTGAACAACGTGGCATTACAGAACAGCACATTTATTTCCTTTTAATTCCCCTTACTCCTTCTGATTAAATCAAGGAGAAAGTCTCAGTTTGGTGTTAGTTGGACTTTATATTTCTAATTCTTGCTAATCACCTTTGTTAAACCTCATTTGTTAAATGATCAATGTTCACAATGATCGCTTTGTGAACCTCTGGCTCAAAATGCTGAGTCAGCTCAGCTATCTGGCTAGAAATTCATATCCTTCTGCTTTTTAAAACAATCTATGTTAATTGTTACTTTACATTTAAGGCTGATGATGTTGGCTTTCATTTTGTGGTGGTGATCTATAAATTTAAACTTTACTCAGGTTGAACGTCAGTAATTTTTTTTTTTTTTTTTTTTTTTTGAGACAGAGTCTCGCTCTGTCCCCAGGCTGGAGTGCATGGCGCAATCTTGGCTCACTGCAAGCTCCGCCTCCCGGGTTCACGCCATTCTCCTGCCTCAGCCTCTCCGAGTAGCTGGGACTACAGGCGCCCGCCACCACACCCGGCTAATTTTTGTTTTTTAGTAGAGATGGGTTTCACCGTGGTCTCGATCTCCTGACCTTGTGATCCGCCCGCCTCGGCCTCCCAAAGTGCTGGGATTACAAGCGTGAGCCACCGCGCCCGGCCCAAACGTCAGTAATTTAAAGAAAATTATTAGATCAAACTTGAGGGATGCAGATGACACATATTGAAGGTAGCCTCTGAATGACTGATGTGTAGAAAAACCAGATCACCACACACATCCCCCAGACTCCCATCAGCGGCCTGTTCCTTTCAGGAACTGAGTCTGTCTCTGCCCTCCCCAGGCAGCTGCATTTTGCAGGCATCTTCTGCACTCCCAGTAAGGTTTTGTGTGTACCCGCGTTAAAGCCCTCATCATGTGCCTGTCCTTGTGGACACGTCAGCCTGCTGGCTGGGATGTGAGCATGGAGGGCAGGGTTGTGTCCATGCATCGTTGGTACCTTCTGCAGCTCCTGGAATTTAGTAGGTGATCAGTTGCCCATGTAGCATCTCCCCTTGGTGACCCAATGCACATCTGAAATGCATCTGTCCAAAATCATATACTTGCAATTTCTTCCTCCCATAAATGTACTCCTTCTCCAGTGTTCTTCATTTTTGTAAATGGCAACTTATTTCCTCTAGTTGCTGGAGTATAAAGCCTTGGAATCATCCATGGCTCCTCTTCAAGCCCATATCCAAACCATAGCACATCTGGACGTCTCTAAACTTTCAACATACCTAACCTCTTCTTCCCACCTCCCCTGCTAGCTCCTTAGTCCAGACCAGCCTGCCCGTCACCTAGACAGCCATCCTAGCTTCTGCCTCATTCCCCGGCCTCTAGTCTTATTGATCAATGGTCGGTTGCCACTCAGAAACAGGGGTTGATCTTTTTGAAACAAATTAGGTCATGTCACTCTGTTGCTTAAAACCTTCCAGTGGTTTTCCTGCCCACTTGGAATGAGGTTCCTGCCTGGACCCCCCACTCTCACCATGTACCACCCTCCCTCCCAGGTTGGTCTTCAACTCTTGGACTCGAGCGAACCTCCCACTTCCGCCTCCGAGAGTGGTGGGATTACAGGTGGGAGCCGGCATGCCTGGCCTTCAATAGTTTATTTAAATGTCGAGTGCTTAACATGGTTGTATGGAGAGCAGCACCTTTCCATCCTGTCAACGTAGCTCTGAGACAGCGTGTCACTTATTTGGAGATCAAGTTGAAGTCTGAGTGTGGGTTTGGTGAGATGGGAGACTGAGGCCACGTGGTCCTCCTGGCTTGCGTGGGAGCTGATGCGGCTGGAAGCTAACAGAGTGAACAGGAACTCAGGCTCGGAGGAAGAGGGGCCCTGCGGTCTCGTCATGACCAGGGAAGGCTCCAGGCGGGGTGTAGCATGTGGGCCAGACCTGGTGGCACTTGGATTATAAGAAAGAAAACCTCAGACAACCAAGTGGAGAGGAAATGCTCCCCGTTTCTGTAGTGAACAGATGCTCCAGAGCCTAGTGGAAGGGCAGATACCGTGTTCACGACAGTGGACATTTGTGTTCATAATGGGAGTGACACTGACGGGAAACTGATCTGTTGTGGGATCTCGCTTATCCTCAGTCTGGCCTGGAATAAAATTTATGGCTCAGTTGCTGGGTTCTGTTTGTTTACTCATTTGGTTAGTGTTTGCTGATCACCTGCTATGTGCTAGGCCCTGTGTGAAGAACAAGGGCTGAGAAGACGGCTGTCCGCGTGTTCAACGTGGCTTCTTCCTTTACTTTGTGTGCCCTCTCCAGGGCTGTCCTGAGCAGCCAGTCCACCCTATCATCTTTGTAATCACTTTTGTCAATGTCTGCTATCTCCTGTGTGGCAAGCAATGACAACTGCAAGGAACGTTGCCGCAGTGGGGACTAAGCCAGTCCAGGGGAGCACCATCCATGCAGAGAAGAAGGATGAGCGGAATTCTCTATGGGAGGGCCGTGGAAAGGAGCCTTCCAGGCAGGGGGGCAGTCCCGAGAAGGCCTTGGGCAGGAGCGCAGAGAGGCCGGCATGCTGGAGCGTGGTGGGAAGGAGAGAAGCACACAGTGAGGTTGGCGATGAGGCGGGGTGATATCACGAGCAGCAGTGAGGACTCTGGACTTTATCCTGAAGGTCATGGGTAGCCTCTAAGGTCCTTTATGTAGCATGATGGTTAAATATCCACTTTCAGATGATTTTTCTGCCTCCTAGGTAGGGAGAGAACTACAGAGGCCATGACTACTGTTGACTGACTGAATGAAGGGCAAAGTGCTGAGTTGATATTAAATCCAAGGTTTTTGGCTCGTTCCCCTGGTTGAGGGCAGTGGCCTTGCAGTGACTCCTCCTCCAAGGAGTGTTTTGCTTGAGGGTTCTGGTTTGTGCAGCCTCTTGGCAGGGGTGGGGCCTGCGCACAGCTGGCATTCACCACTCCCTTCTGGTCCACATGCCTGGGATGAATGTCCTGGACATCTCATTCAGGATTATGCTCAGTTACGCAGTGCCTCAAACAAGAGAAGGGTTTATATTCTTATGGCATGGAAGTTCGGATGCAGGAATCCCAGAGCTTCCTGGTATGCAGGCTCCACTGCATCCTTAGGGACCTGGGCTCCCTCTGGCTTGCTGCTCTGCCATCTTGATGACAGCAATCCTGTCTTAATACTCAAGGCAGCTGGTGGAGCTCCAGCCAGCATACCTGCATTCCAGGCAGGAAGCAGGGGAGCGGTAATGGACGAGGGGCAAGAGAAAGTAAGTGACAGATGAATCATCCGCAATTAAAGGGCCTTCTTGGGAACAACGCCATTCAGTGACTTCCGCTTACACCCACTGGTTGGAGCTGTCACGTGCCACCCTAGTCTGCACCAGAATCTTGGAAATGTAGCTATTTATCTATTGCCATGACCACCCCCAGAGACTTGGGTTCTATTAGAGAGGAGAAGGCCAAAATGCATATGGGGTGGGCCCCGGTGATCTTCAAAGCACCTGCTCTCCTCTCCCAGTGGACATTTACTTTCTGGCCCGAGAGCCTTTCTCGCGGTGGGCGTAGAAGTGGATTCTGCACACAATTGCTGGGCATCACTGGCTTTGGGGGTCACCAGTTCTTAATGGAAGTGGTCTGAGAAGTAGCCATCCTTTGCGTGCTTGACCTAACAATCCTCAAGGTGCCCCCCCATCACAGGCATCGTTAGGCTAGCACGGGATTGTCTGCAAGTGTGTGTATACCCAGACTTTCCCCAATTGCCTAAATTATCTTTAAAAATGGAGTGAGAGATGGCCCTGTGCCTTTTCTTCACATTTCATTCATTCATTCATTCTTTCTTTCAATCAATTGAATCATTACCTGACCATGGCATGGAGCATGGAGTCATATCACAGGGACCTCATGGGCATGGTGGGGAGACAGACGAGTGTTTCCTGAGAAATGCTCCCATAGGAGTACGGGGGCAGCTGGAGGGCCATGGGAGAAACTTCGGTGTTCAAATCGTGTCTTAGGTACTTGGTCATGGAGCAACCTTCACTCTCAGTTTTCTTGTCTGTAAAATGGAGCTGATGCAAGTTCCTCACTTGTAAGTGTGTGTGCCATTCTATTCCCTAACTCTCACCTATTCCTTTCCATCCCACTCCAGCCATTCAATCCCATCTCTCTACCCTAGCCTACCCTACCCTACCCTACCCTACCCTACCCTATCCTATCCTACCCTACCCTACCCTAACCTACCCCACCCTACCCTACCCTATCCCATCCCATCCCATCCCATCCCATCCCATCCCATCCCATCCCATCCCATCCCATCCCACCTCTCCATTCTATTTGATTCCATTCCACCCATTCCATGTCTGCTATTCTATTCTATTCTATTCTATTCTATTCTATTCTATTCTATCCCATTCCACTCATTCCATTGCACCCCATCCCATTCCATGTTTTGTTTTTAAAGATCATGCTATGCCCTGCTAAATTGATTCCACAATCCAATGCAGCAGGACCTGCAGCTTGGGTAACTCTTTTTAAGAACACACCTTTGCCATTCCTGGGGAAAGAGGGTTTGGGGTGGTCTAGGAGTCAGGAGAGAGGAGAGCAGGCTGCCTCAGTCTTGGCTGGAGGGAGACCGTGAGGGTCTCGGTTAGATTAATTATTGTCAATTGGGGCAGGGTGCTTTTAATGGTTTTTAATTAAAATTTAATAACTAAAAAGGAGAACAAAAGACTCATCAAATCATTCTTCATTCTTGGTTGCTCAACACCAGGCAATTAAGATGCTTTGTTATAAACAAGCAGTGGGAGGAGAGGGAAGGGGTAGGGGAGAGGATGGAGTCAATGAGGCATGAATAGGCTTCTGCAGCAGACCTGCCCTGACCACACAGCCATGTGGGGCCCCCCACGTGCAGGTGAAGGTGCCATCTCAGGGGGACTCTCCTTCTGGCCCACCTCTGTCCTGAGAATACTGAGGTATCATTCCAAAGGCAAGAGTCAAACCCAGGCCTCTCATCTCCCAGTGTGGTGAGTTCATCCCTTCCTGGCAAGTTCAGCTGCACACTAGCTCTGCAGACTCCTTCTCCAATTCCCTTTCTAGTCCTGTGATTACAACAAATAGAATCTCCTTTTTCATCGTGGCAGCATCCACGGCAGTTTTCCTTAGACCCCTCGCAGCACCTGCGGACCACATCTTAGACTGTATCCGCTTCTCCTCGTTGCAGAAACCCGTCCCCCTGCCATGTTCCAGGCCCAGCTCTAACCACCCGGTGCCTCCACAAGGAAAGCACAGTCCATGCCCTCAGGAAGCCTCTATTCTCCTGCTAATTTCTACTTGAAGATTATAATTTTGCACGTCATCTGAACTGGGGGTGCTGGCACCCCCGCCGTGTGCTGCACTGTCTGCATGAGTGCCTTCCCTTCTGGGCTGTTTTTCTCCCCCAAGAGCTGGGTGGGGCTCCCTGTGGTACCCTCTTCTTCTTTGTTTTGAGACGGGATCTTGTTCTTTGGTCCAGGCTGGAGTACAGTGGTGTCGTCTCTACTCACTGCAACCTTCACCTCCTGGGATTGGGTGATCTTCCCATCTGAGCCTCCCGAGTACCTGGGATTCCAGGTGTGTGCCATCACATCTGGCTAACTTTTGTATTTTTTTTGGAGAGATGGGGCCTCACTGTGTTGCCCAGGCTGGTCTCAAACTTTTGGGCTCAAGTGATCCGCCTACCTCAGCCTTCCAAAGTGCTGCGATGACAGGTGTGAGCCACCACACGCAGCCTGTGTACCTACTTGTTAAGTGAAAGGGGCATTCCTGGGTAGAAGGGGCTGCAGCCACCTGCCTGTTCCTGGCCTCTTTTTGAGCACACGTTCCTCAGGTTGGTTCCACTGGGCATTCACCAACTCCCAGGAAGCCATTGCTGTGGTCAGCTTTGCAGGTGGTGGAGTCACAGGCTTCCTTTAGGTCTGGTGTGGAGTTACTGTGGGAAAACAAGGGCACTGGAGAGGCTTGAGCCCCTGCTCCTGGAGGCGTTTGAGATTTCTCCCTTTACATCTTATCCCACCCTGTCGAGGTGGAACTGGCAGCTCCTTTGAGGAACTGACCTCTGAGGAAAGAGAAACCCATTTGCTCCTCTCTCTCCTCCCTCAACAAGGAACACGCTGATTAACGTTCTTCCCTGTGGGCCGCTGTGAATTACAGGGCATCTCACTGGGGAGCGAGAGGAAGATGTCCCTCACCAGGCTTCCCTGTGGGCCGTTGGGTTCTCTCTGCATCTCAGAAGTGATGTTGGAGTCCCAGGCTTCAAGCTCCTGATGTGTGAAATCATATTCCACCCAGAGAAAAACCTCAGCCCTTTTATCATCTTCCTCAGTGTTGGGAGCTTCCAGTGGAAGTGGGTGGCCTGCTGCAGTTGGTGGACTCACTGCTAGCCCTAAAGATTATGAGAAAATAGTACAGTTATTGCAATCAGGACCATTGGTTGCAAGCAACAGAAAATCCCTCTCCCACTGGAATTAGCCAAAAGGGGATGCATGGGCCGGAGTAAGTGAAAAATCTAGGATACAGCAGACATCAGGTGTGGCTCGATTCAGGGCTCAAATCATGTTGCCAAAGCGTCCGTGTTTCTTCTTTCTGCATTCTGAAATGGGCCCTTGCCTCATGATGGCAAAACGGCTGTCCAAGCTGTTAGAGCCGCCTTCTCTCAGGTTCTTGGGCAGCAGGAAAGAGCACCAGTTTCCGTGGTGGGCAGACCCCTAGCAGTGCCCAGCAAGATTCCATGCTCCAATCTCTGGAGCCTGTGGATGGGACGAGGTCTCTCTCTGCGCCCATGGTCCCCACCCCTGGGGCATGGTGGGCCCTGAGAAAGGGAGGCCACCTGGGAGAACCCAGCCTAATCCCTAGAGCCAGCACAAGCCGAGAGCTTTCTCTGTCAGGTGGCAGGAGGGAGAGGTAGAGGGAGCAGAGGCAGCAGCAGGACTTGACCCACTCTTTCTGACTTTGAAGACGGGGGTGAGGACCTGAAGGCACTGCCAGTTGCTGAGAGGCCCTGGCAGCACCAGCGGGACATGGGGCCTCAGCCCTGCAATTGTGAGGCGCTTAACTCCCACAGCCTGAGTGCACTGAGAGTAGGTTCTCCCCTTACTCCTGAGCCTGCGGACAAGAGCCTGCCTGGCCAGCATCTTGAATTCGGCCTCACGAAACTGTGAGCAGAGCGCCTGGCTGAGCCTGCCCAGACGCCTGACCCACAGAGCTGTGAGCTAACACGTGGGGCTGTTTAAGCCGCAGTCTGTGATCATTTGGTACGATGCGTAGAAAACGAACACAGCCTCTCTACTGGGTCCTCCACTCGTAGGCAGGGTTTACAATGATTGGCTCCACTGGTTCTGTGTATCTCTGTGTCCATCAGCACTTGGGATGCAGTCTCGAAGTGTTCGTGGGCACATCCCCCTCCCCAGCTAAGCCTTGGGATCAGAGGCAGCTCCTCCACCTGTTCTAACGTCCAGGGGAGAATAGCACTGCACGGGAGACAGCCTGGGGCCCAGCTGAGCTGCTACTGATCCTGGATCATCCTTTTCCTCGGGCTTGCAGTTTGCTTATGTGTCAGGTCTAATGAAAGAGAAGGGGATGTCATTACTTATTTAAATTAATTAATTTTTGAGATGGAATTTCGCTCTTGTTGCCCAAGCTGGAGTGCAATGGAGCAATCTTGGCTCACTGTGACCTCCGCCTCCCGAGTTCAAGCAATTCTCCTGCCTTAGCCTCCCAAGTAGCTGGAATTACAGGCACGTGCCACCACGGCCAGCTAATTTTTGTATTTTTGGTAGAGACGGGTTTTCGCCATGTTGGCCAGGCTGGTCTCGAACTCCTGACCTCAGATGATCCACCTGCCTCAGGATTACAAGCATGAGCCACTGCGCCCAGCCCAGGACGTGGGAGCCCCTCACGTTTGGTGCAGCTATGTCAGCATGGAGGGCTGTGGGTTGGAGAAAATTGGTCTTGAGGATTTATCTGGTGTATCAATCAGTGTTTCTGTAAGTGCAGGCCATAGCCCATTAGGGAGCCATGAAATCAATTTTGTGGGCTGTAATCAGCGCATTTCAAAATGAAAAGGGACAGAGGATATCAGCACATGCTGGGCAGTTCTCTGCTGCCTGCGACTGACCTTTGCTCCGGTTCTGCGGGGCAAGAGCGGGGTGGGCTGCTTCAGGCAATATGCGGCCCACGTTTCAGCCAGCGTTTTGCAGAGTTTAGACTTGGTTCGAGACATTCCAACTGAGCAGTTGGAATTGGGGGCCGGAGGAGATGGTGATGGTGGAGGAGGTTCTGTGTCTCTGTATGAGCCCCGAGGGGGCCATGTGGCCTCTGTTTTGGGGTCTGTAGAATGTGGGGTTTTAGTGTCCCCCTGCCTGTACTTGTCACTTGCCCTTGGGCACCAAGAAAGGCCAGCACACCCTCCTGCTGCAGGGCTGGGAGAATGCCCGCTGGCCATGCTCAGAGTCCTAAGGGTCACCCGGGGTAACCGACGGGGTGTAACCGATGGGGGGGTGAAGATGACTCATGCTTGGGGAGCTCTCGGTGACATGGCCGCCCCCACGGAGGGACAGTGGTGTGTCTGTTCACTCAATGTGAAGTACTTCTCTTTCTCTTTCATTAGATCTGATACATAAGCAAACGTATGTGTTATCCAATGGCCCCAGAGTGTTCCAGAGTGTTCTAGAGTGTTCCTGTGGCTCCCTGAGACTGGGAGCAAGCTTGGGAGGCCAGTGAGCCTGGAAAGGCTGGAGGTGAGGAGTTCAGAAACAGTAGGAGGGCCTGCCGGGTGCCCACGGTGCAGAGCCGGGCATGTGTTGCCCGCGCCACCAAGGCCGCTGAGAAGCCACCACACGACTGTTCACAAAGCCAAGTGGCATGAACGGTGCAGGCTGGGCGGGGAGCTGTGGGGCCGTGCTTGGAATGGCATCAGAACCTGGTCACAGAGTGTGTCATTTTGTAAGCTCTCCGGTGACTTCTATGATGTGCCCCTCTTTCCCACAGTGCGAATGTTAACAATAGTTGATCTGAGCTGTTGGCCAAGATAGTCAGGTCTTTGGGCTCATTTCACTGGCTCTCGTGGTAATAATTTTCTAAAATCGCAGATTGCTTTGAGCGCTATTTTAATTCATCTGTGGATACATGTTGGGAAGTAATTGCCAGCATTTATCACGCTGCTGCAAGCTCATTTCCTGAGGCACGTGCCCGAAGCACACTCTATGTTCAATGAACGTTTGCAAATCAATGAATTAAAAGTAAGCCATTATTATACTTTCTTAGTAAAAGCCCATGGATTCTTCCATATGTGAATATGGGTAGAAAGATGTCTCAAAGTCTATATGCTCCAGATGATGGGAGTTTCTTAATTTTTAAGCATTTTCTTCCTTACCTTTCTGTATTGCCTAAATGATTTTCCATTCTGAAAGCACAACTTGTATTTACTCATCTACTTTGTTCAATGCCCAGTCACCTAGAAGCTTTACCCACAGAAACAAACATCTAGGAAAATACACATCACAGAACCACGCAGAACAAAGGCACGAAGACCACCTTTCACACATCTGCTTTGTTTAGTTTTCCTTCAGTTTATAAAAAGAATTATACAGTGAAATGTGCAGAGACCACCACCTAGATGTGTCGGAGGGCGTGGGCGACTGGTTAACCTCCTATACCACATCTTACAGGTGGATTAAAACGCGAGGCATCTCTGAAATTGTTATGCAATACAATAGGGCCATCGATCTCTTAAACACGATTTACTTATGAATCTTTCGGGGACAAATATTCTTCTTATAGATAGGGATACTCATATCTGCAAGAGGTGCTTGGACGTGACCAGTCATACTTGTCACTCCCGATCCTGCCCTTTGAACATGGCTTTGGCGGATGGGTCTCTGATTCGTAAAGCATCAGGAACTAGACGAGGTTTTAGCAGCAGGATCTGGGCGCTGACCTGAAAAAAGCTATAATGACATTTTCACTTTAACAAGGTAAGATAATGAAAGGATTAGCTGAAAAGAAAATGTAGTCTCTCCACGGTGATTTTATTTGGAAGCGGGTCTGTAATCGCTGCGCTTTGCAGCCTGTGCAAATGCTTCCCAGCGAGCGCGAGGTATCCGCCGGCAAATGGGTTGGTGCAAATAGCCGCCTGTGCCTTGCGCTGTTCTCTCCCCACTTCCTTCTGGGCTCGTAGCGGCCTCTTCCTCCCCACAGAGCGTCCCCTTCTCGCCTCCACACCTTTTCCAGTTCACACCCCTTCCTCCTCCGGCCCCGCAGCCATCTGCTGCCCCAGGCCCCCGACGGCGCTGGCAGGTGCCGCTCACGCCTGTCGAGGGAGTTGGAAGACACGGCCTCGCTCCCGCTGGTGCGGAGGCCCGAGTGCTAAACGCCCTGGCCGTGTGCGCGTGGCCCGGGGCCAGCACGGCTGTGCCAGCGTTTGCTTCACCATCAAGTCCTGATCTTGGCAGACTTGGCTCCTCTCCTGGCACAGCGATGGGCTGTAATCTCAGCAGTAATTTAAATTTATCCGCCTCTACTTTCAGCCACCGGGGCCAGCAGCACAACGTGACTCCGGTGTGCCTGGCCCGTGTTTGAATGTCTCGTATGGGGCAAAGGGGACGAGGTGCCCGGGTTTCTGTCTGGGCCGAGCTTCTCAGTGCTGCTGCGCTTTCCTGGGAGGGTTTGAGCAATCTGACAGCCTGGGGGCGCGGGGTCTGTGCTGCTGCACCTCGCAGAGGGGAGTGAAGCGTGGCAGAGGCGTTTCTTAACCCATTGTCCTCCTGAGTGACCATAGCTCCATGATGAGGCCACAGAAGCAATCCTGGACTCCAGAAGGAGGAGCTTTATTCTAACCGATCCCTATGGCAGCAGGAAGGGGCAACAGGAACGTGGGGAGGGCTCTGGCCGTCACTCTGCCAGTCTCCAGGGCCGGGCAGCCTAGGTTTTCCCTTTCAGGGGAGGAGAAAACCAGCTAGGAAGAGCAGGTGCGGGGCGGTGTGCAGTGCGAGGCGCTGGGGCCACGGTGGCAAGGACCGGACAGCAGATAGGAAGTCCTGACTTGGGGTGCATCTGCTCCCCGGGGGAGGGATGCTGGGGGCCTTCTGGGGCTCATGCTTTGGGGGCGGGCCTGGGCGGGCCTGGGGGAAGGAGAGGAGCTTAAAGAAAGTTTGGCTGATGCACATTTTGTTCTGGTCCGCCAGTGGACCAGCGGACACGCAGTTTAGCTCATCTCTGAGAAGGCAAAGGCTGAGATTTTGGAGGGGCTGTGTCTGGCCTTGTCACAGGTAAACAGAGCAGGGCATCTGTGAATCTCATCTCAGGCCTGAGGGGAAGGGGGCTGTTTGGAGTGATCTGCTTTTAGAACATAAAGAGTTGCAGGATCTCTTTAACCTGCGCCGTTCAAGGGCTCAGAAGCACCAGGCCCAGTGACTCCAGCATTGCCATGAGCTACGGCGGCCACGCGGCTCCCTTCCTGCCTGGGTTCTTTGGAAATGAGGCTTTTCGGTGGCTGCCGGGCCACTCAGTCTTCAAGGGGCAGAGATTTTGAACCCAAATGCTCACAGGGCCAGACAGATGATGTCACAGGGTGAAGGTGCCTGCCCAGTCATCTTCTTCACTTCTCCAAAGGGACCTACTGTCTCTGATTGTTCTGGAATCATGCAGCCTTCCTGGTTCCATTTTTAATATCTGGTTTTCAATTTTATGTATTTATTTAATAGCTTTTATTGTGTATATTTAAGATATACAACATGATGTTATGAGATCCGTATATAAAGGGGTTACTGCAGTAAAACAAAGGAACATCTCCACCATCTGGAGACCGAGAGGTAAAAATGCACTTTCTTCTTAATCCTATCATTACTGTAACTCCATATTATTATTAATGAAGCAGAGTGGGGCTAGAAAGAGACGCCAGCAGACATTGTCCCAGGTGTGGGGGAGATAAGAGAGGGTGGTTGCCATTTAGGAAGGTTGCAGGAGCTCCTTATTTTTCAAGAGAAACCAAAAAGTTTGGTTTCTGGATTTATCTTGTAAGTTTTAAATGTGGGTGATGAACTCATGTTGAGAAAAATGTTACTAGAAAGGGGTCCCAATCCAGACCCCCGGAGAGGGTTCTTGGATCTCCTGCAAGAAAGAATTCAGGGTGAGTCTGCAGTGCAAAGTGAAAGCACGTTTATGAAGAAGTAAAGTGGTGAAAGAACAGCTTCTCCATAGATGGAGCAGGACATTCCCGAAAGGAAGAGGAGGAACGCGTCCACCCTGAGGGTAATACTCATATATATGGGATAAAAAAAGATCGTGGGGAGATGTGCTCTGCTGTAAGGGTTTGTGGAAAAGGATTAATTTTCTTAATTACTATATTTTGCAAGAATTAGGAATGTTTCTGTTGTCAAGATATCGGGATATCAGGACACACCTAAGTCCGGGTCTTTTTAGTAAATGTTATCAAACTGTTACCTTAACCGCAAACATCTAGAGGCTGGGAACACCTCACCTCCTAAAAATGCAGCTCAGCAAGCCCCAGCCTCGTTTCTCCCAGCCCTCACTCAAGATGGAGTCACTATGGTTTGAACGCCTTTGACAAAAAGAGTGAAATTCTGTAAAATATTTGAAGAGATTTATTCTGAGCCAAATATGAGTGACCCTGGCCCATGACACAGCCCTCAGGAGGTCCTGAAAACATGTGCCCAAGGTGGTTTGGGCACAGCTTCGTTTTATACATTTTTGGGAGACATGGGACATCAATCCAATGCATTTAAGATGTACGTTGATTTGGTGCAACTCAAAGTGTGGGTGGGGGTAGGGGTTGGGACTTCCAGGTGATAGGTAGATTTAAAAATTTTCTGATTGGCAGTTGGTTGAGTTTATCTGAAGACCTGGAATCAATAGAAAGGAGTGTCTGGGTTCGGAGAAGGGGTTGTGGAGGCCCAGGTTCTTATGATGCAGATGCAGCCCCCAGGCAGCAGGCTTCAGAGAGAGAATACATTATAAATATTTCTTATCAGACTTATAAAGGTGCCAGACTCTTAGTTGATTCTCTCCTGGATCTGGAAAAAGTCCTGGAGAGGGAAGGGGATTCTCTACAGAAAGAATTCAGGGTCTGTAAGGTGAAAGCAAATTTATTAGGAAAGTAAAGGAATAAAGATTGGCTATTCCATAGGCAGGACAACCCCGCGGGCTGCTGGTTGGCTACTTTTGTGGTTATTTCTTAATTATATGCTAAACAAGGGGTGCATTATTCTTACCTCCCCTTTCTAGACCATATAGGGTAACTTCCTGACGTTGCCATGGCATCTGTAAATTGTCGTAGTGCTGGTGGGAGTGTAGCAATGAGGATGACCAGAGGTCACTCTCTCTGGTCACTCTCGTGGCCACCTTGGTTTTGGTGGGATTTGGCCGGCTTCTTTACTGCAGCTGTTTCATCCGCAAGGTCTTTATGACCTGTGTCTTGTGTCGACCTCCTATCTCATCCTGTGACTTACAATGCCTTCACCATCTGGGAATGCAGCCCAGTAGGTCTCAGCCTCATCTTACCCAGCCCCTATTCAAGATGGAATCACTCTGGTTCACACGCCCCTGACAATACCACCAGAGAATTCATTTCCTAGTTCATTCATTGCCAGTGATCAGAGCTGGGGGCCTTCACAACCGGAATGCATCCTCTGGCAGCTCTGGAGGCCGGAAGACCGAGGCCGGGGTGTCCACAGAGCTGCCTTCCCCCCGCAGGCTCTGTGGGGAGTCTGGCTTCCTGTGTTCCCCCGCTGTCCTTGGCATCCTTGGGTTCACGGCCACATCACTCCGACCTCTGGTTCCACTGCCATCCATGTGAGCTTTCCCCTGTGTCTGTGTGTGTCCTTTTCTACCTCTCATGTGGACACCCTCATCAGATGGAGGGTCCACCCCAACCCCGCTGGATCTCATCTCTATCCTTACCTTAATTATATCTGCACAGACCCTGTTTCCAAATGGGGTCATGTGGGTTTTTTGGGGAAGGCACTATTCAACTACTACAACCTCACCTTAAAGATAACGAGACAGTGAGCCTCCGACATAATTAGACAATAAAATAAGCCCATCAGCTTCTAGAAACATGATTTCCTTATAAATGCTTTTGGCACAAATGTTTTGCTCACAGCTCAGGGTACTTGTATCTGAAAGAAATAATTGGATGTGAACAATCTTATTTGAAATTTCAGACTCCTGTGGAAGGCTCCTTCCCTTGTGAGCATGGCTTTGGCCAATGGGTCTCTTCTTCATCAGTTATCACCAGGAGCAGAAGTCCGGGAAGCAGAGACTGGGCGCTGCCTCCTAATGCCTGAGTGACTGGACCCGTCCCTCACAGGTCAGTGTCACAAAGTGACACAAGGAGATTGATCGTCTGCCCACCACTGCACGCACTCCGTGTCTAATATGTTTTGAATTGTTTGGAAGATCAAGTTTTACAGCGTACAGCTATTTTTTAAAATTTAGCTTTTTAGCATTCAGCAGTGGCAACTTTTATTGAATGCCCCTGGTGTGCCGTGCATGATGTGAATGTAAGTTACTCACATCCATGAGCGGCGCTGGTGTTAGTCAGGTTAGTGTTGGCTGCAGCAAAAATGCAGGAACTGCGGGGGCTCGGCACAGCCTGTTTACTTCCCCCTTGCAGGGAGGTGCAGTGGTCGGCGAGTGACTTCCTCCACGTGGTCACTCAGGAACCTGGGTTTCTGTCATCTTGGGGCTGGCAGTGCTCCAGGGCCCCAGAGGCCACAGCATCCAGCTGGCAGTGGGGGAAGGGAGAGCGGACAAGGCTCTCTGGTTCGGAAAGAAGATGCATCCCTTGGCAGTGGGGGAAGGGAAAGTGGACAAGGCTCTCTGGCTGGGAAAGGAGATGCATCCCTTGGCAGTGGGGGAAGGAACAACGGACAAGGCTCCCTGGCTAGGAAAGGAGATGCATCCCTTGGCTTGGGTCACATCCCCTCACCGGGATAGGGGACGAGGGTTGGGAAGGTGTCTCTGGGTGAGCCACCACCCAGCAGCAATGCCACGCTATGGAAGTGGGACCCCACATTTACGAGGGATAGTGAGATCTGTCTTTGCCACATGTATGCATGAGAAATACTTGCATGGCTGGGCACAGTGGCTCATTCCTGTAATCCCAGCATTTTGGGAGGCTGAGGCGGATGGATCACTTGAGGTCAGGAGTTCGAGACTAGTCTGGCCAGCATGGTGTACCTACTAAAAATACAAAAATTAGCCGGGCATGGTGGTGAGACCCTGTAATCCCAGCTGCTTGGGAGGCTGCAGCGGGAGAATCACTTGAACCCAGAAGGTGGAGCTGAGATTATGCCACTGCATTCCAGCCTGGGCTACAGAGAGAGACTCATCTCAAAAAAAGAAAAAGAAAAAGAAATACTCGCATGAGGTTGTCATGTGAGGGGTGGATAAAGAGTTATCACATCTTAATTACCAAGGCTGGCAATTAATTTACACGACCTTAGTTCATCTTAAAGTGTTGCTTAAACTTGGCTTATTAACGTGAAATATGAGATTGATTTTTTAAAAAAAAATCAACAGAAAGTAGAATAGAGGTTACTAGGGAATACGGGATGGAGGAAGGGGGAGTTATTGTTTAATGGGCATAGAAATTCTGTTTAGAGTGATAAAAAATTCTGGAACTAGAGACAGGTGATGGATACATGGATTGTGAGTATACTTAAAGTTACTAAGGTGTTCACTTAAAATGGTTTACATCTTATATTTTATTACAAAAAATTTGTAAAAAGTACATGCATTTTTTTTATTTTTAATTTTTTTTAGAGATAGGGTCTCACTGTATTGCCTGGGCTGTTCTTGAACTCCTGACCTCAAGTGATCCTCCCACCTTGACCTCCCAAAGTACTAGGGTTACAGGCATGAGCCCCTGCTAATCATAGTCCTTGTGAATAAAAGTTGGTAAGTATGGGAAGCTACTGTTACAGAATTTGCAATTATTGTTTCTCTTTTGAAATATTCAGCTTTGGGGCTTGAGATTTCTCTCTCACCTCTGGTGTCCTGATACCAATTATTAATTATCAGGAAAGCCTGCACAGAGAATGCCCTGTAGATGCTACAGAGATGAGTATTCCTCTGCATAAGCTGAGATTTCTCCAGGGTTCAGCTACGGAGACAGATTTAAAAACATACTTCAAAAGTTAATCTATCACACAACAAAATCTATACAGCACGAAATGAAGTGTGACAGGAACTGTCCTCCTCCCACCCGATCTCCCCTGAGCCCAGGGCCTCTCAGCCTCAGCCGTGCTGCCATGGGGCTGGGCTGCCCTTGTCATGGAGCTGTTCCATGCACTGTAGGACATTCAGCAATGTCCCTGGCCCCTACCCACCAGATGCTGGGAGCAGCCCTGGCCACTCCCCAGTTGCAATAACCAAAATGCCCCCAGACATTGCCAAATGCTTCCTGTGTGTATGAGTGGGTGGGGGCAAAATTGCCTCTCCACGAGAGCCACGGTCCTACAAGCAGGCAGTGACATTGGTGTCTTGTGTTATTTGAGCAAGAGCCTTTGCATGTCCAAGTGTGCATGTGTATGTGTGTATCTGAGTGTGTGTTCCCACATGGCCAAAACCCGCAAGTGCTGCTTGACTGTGCCCACTGCCCTGCTTTTCTCACTGAACAATATGACACCATCCGTGTGCTCACAGCTCTGGCCCCCTCCATTCAAAGGCACCCATGGCACCGTGTACTATGGACTGGCACACAGGAGCTTTCTTAACCTTGCTCTTACAAACCAAGTCATCCTCAACGCCATTTCATGCTTGTGTTTGAATCCTTGTAGGATAATTCCTGGAAGAGAATCTGTAGGGTCACAGGGTATGTGCACTTTTAGTTTTGGGAGATTTTTACTGAGAACTTTCCAAAGAAGTTGGACTAGTTTTCTCTCCCACCAATAATGCATGAGAGCTCCTGTTTGCATACAAAGCATATTGCCTGCATGGGCACACTTGCCAGTCCTTCCCACGGAGATCCCACTGCCTGCGTGATCACACTCATGGGTCCTTCCCACGGTGGGTGAACACACTCCCTGCGTGATCACACTCACGGGTCATTCCCGCGACGGGCGAACACACTCCCTGCGTGATCACACTCACGGGTCCTTCCCGCGGCGGGCGAACACACTCCCTGCGTGATCACACTCACGGGTCCTTCCCGCGGCGGGCGAACACAGGGACATTCATCTTTATATTTTTTATTTCTTTGAGAGAAGTTTGACTTGTCTTTCTCATATTTAAAAGCCACTTATGTTACTGTTTCAGAAAACATGGATTTGAGGGGAGGGTAAAGTATTTTTGTACAGTGTTTATTTTTTAAGCCCAGTATCCATAGAGAAAAGGCTACACATCACAGCCATCTGAGCTGCTAGATTCTCACCAGGCGAATGCGCCCGCACCAGTGCCATCAGACAGAGACAGGACACCTCAGGTCCTCGGGAGCTCTCATGCCCTGTCCCTCACCTCCCCAGTGAGAGAAGTCACCGCCTTGACCTCTAACACCAAGGATTAACTTTCTTGTGCAAATGTGAATGTTTAAAAAGGCGATTGTGAGATTAATGGTTTCTCCAAGAGAAAAGAAGTTGTTTCCTAGTAATTAACGAGTTGTGGGTTATGTCCTGCCCCGTGGACAAATGGTTCTCTAGACACAAATGCACAGGGCCAGTGACCTTCGGTTATGCCAGGCTCTGTACTGGGTAAAGGGGAATTAGTCAAATCCAGTGAACTGGAATCCCAGCCTTCCTGATGATAAATGCAGGGTTTCCTAATTGTACAGGAGAGGCAGGTGTTCATTAGTTTGCATTACCTAAAAAAGTCCACACTCACAATTTATCATTCGTCTAGATTCTATAACTCTTCCTTTTTTTGGTTGTTGTTGGAAAATGATCAGGTTAGTCTTTTTTTATTTATATTGCAGTAAAATTCATATAACATAAAATGAGGTATTTTAAAGTATCCAATTCAGTAGCCTTTAGTGCTCTCACAGTGTTGTGCAAACATCACCAGAGTTTAGTTCCAAGATATTTTCATCACTTCCAAAGCAAACCCTGTCCTCTCTGGCCACCATGCCTCATCCCCTCTCCAAGCCCCCGCTGACTATGGGTCTACATTCTGCCTCTGTGGATTTTCCTGCACATTCTGGACATTTTATAGAAATGCAATCCCAGGCTGGGCATGGTGACTTACGCCTGTAATCCCAGCACCTTGGGAGGCTGAGAAGGGCTGGATCACCTGAGGTCAGGAGTTCGAGACCTGCCTGGCCAAGATGGTGAAACCCCATCTCTACTAAAAATACAAAAATTAGCTGGGCATGGTGGCATGTGCCTGTAGTCCCAGCTATTCTGGAGGCTGAGGCAGGAGAATCGCTTGAACCCGGGAGGTGGAGGCTGCAGTAAGCCGAGATAGTGCCACTGCACTCCAGCCTGGGTGACAGAGTGAGACTCTATCTCAAAAAGATAAAAAAATGCAATCCTGCAGCATATGGCCTTCGTGCCTGGCTCCTTTGACTGGGTGTCGTGTTTCCAAGGTTCACCCACGCTGTACTCTGAGTGGGCACTTCGCCCCTTTGGTGGCTGCAGAATATTCTATGGTGCAGCTGCACCATGCTCCACTCGTCCACCCATCCGCTGATGGATGCTTCGGTTCTACCAACCTCGGGCTCCTGGGGACAATGTTGCCGTGAACACGTGTGCCAGGGCTTGTTCTCCTATCATGTTTCCTGTTGGCGTTTTCGCTGCTCCCCCAGCCTTCTTAGAGAGTGTGGGTGGCACCAGCCCCTCTGCTCTCAGGAGGCCTGTGTCTGGCTCTAATCCAGGCAGGGGGAAGAGCGGTCTAGGGTCACAGAAGCTGCACCCAGGTTTGTTTGTGGGAGGGACTTCGATAAGGAAAGAACCGGGCTCTTCCCCGTCCAGTCACCCTCAGGCAATCCAGAACAGTCCTTTGCTCTTCCAAGAAGAAGGGGAGAGAAAGAAAGAAGGTGCCTTCTTTAGGTGCTGAGCACAGTGGGTGCAGAGAGGAGGGGAGAGGGAGTGAGGTGGAGGAGGGCTGCCTTCTGCGGGGCCTTCAGGCCAAGGCAAGGGTTCATCTGGGTGCGATGGAGAAATGGTAACGAGGTGTAATGTGATCTGATTTATGCTTTAAAATGAACATCGCTCTGAATGCTGGATAAAGAATGATTTTGGGGGACAGTGGTGGAAATTGCCGCAGTGGTCCGGTTTGGCTCAGGGAAACACACAGTCCTAATGGTGCCCTGAGGGACAGTTCATAAAGGCTTGACCCCACCCCAGATTGGTTTTGTATTAACAAATAGTCAACACCTGTGCTAAAGGTAATCTTTGTTTGTTTGTTTGTTTTGAGACAGTGTTTCGCTGTCTCCCAGGGTGGAGTTCAGTGGTGCGATCTTGGCTCACTGTAGCTTCTGCCTCCTGGGTTCAAGCGATTCTCCTGCCTCAGTCTCCTGAGTAGCTGGGACTACAAGTGCCTGCCACCACGCCCAGCTAATTTTTGTATTTTTAGTAGAGACGGGGTTTCGCCATGTTGGCCAGGCTGGTCTTGAACTCCTGACCTCAGGTGATCCGCTCGCCTTGGCCTTCCAAAGTGCTGGGATTACAGTTGTGAGCCACTGCATCCGGCCCTAAAGATAACCTTAATGGAACACACTCACTCATCATCCCAGTGTGCTCACATGACTGGTCACTTGTGAGCACTCCCAGTGCCTCTCCGTGTGCCTTTGTGGTTGACATAATCATCATATGCTTGGCCCATTTGTGGGGGCTGCCATGCTCCTCATAGGAGGCTGAGCAGTGTCCCTGGCCTCTACCCACCAGATGCCAACAGCACCCCACCCTAGTCGTGACAACCAAAAATGTCTCCAGGCATCACCTGCTGTTCCCTGGGGGCCACAATCACCTCCTGATTGAAAACCCCTAATCTAGACTATGTTCCGAAACTCACATTTGTGGAGGTAGGGTTTACACAGGTGCCTTTCTAGATGCACACTGCAGTGAGTGCTGACAAATGCACGCAGCTGTGTAACCCACAATCATCATGCCATAGGCTTTTTCCCGTCACCCCTAAGAGTTCCCTCCTGTCCCCTGGCAGGCATTTCCCTCCCCTCACCCTGACCCCAGCAGCCCCTCACCTGTCCCTGCTGGAGTTCTGCCTCTCCCTGCAGGCCACATGCGTGGGACCGGCAGGAAGCCTGTGGGTCTGGAACCCTCTCTTCTCATGGTACATTTGAGACTCATCCATGATTTGGGCTGTGTGGTGGTTTGCTCCTTTTCGTGGCTGAGTAATATTCCACTGTATGGATGTGCCACTGTGTGTGTGTGTGTGTTTTCTTTTTTTTTTTTTTTTTTTTTTGAGACAGAGTCTCGCCCTGTCACCCAGGCTGGAGTGCAGTGGCTCGATCTTGGCTCACTGCAACCTCCACCTCCCGGGTTCAAGTGATTCTCCTGCCTTAGCCTCCTGAGTAGCTGAGACTACAGGCACATACCACCACACCCAGCTGATTTTTGTATTTTTAGTAGAGATGGGGTTTTACCATGTTGGCCAGGATGGTCTCCATCTCCGGACCTTGTGATCCACCCGCCTTGGCCTCCGAACGTGCTGGTATTACAGGCGTGAGCAACCATGCCTGGCCTACTTTTTTTTTTTTTTTTTTAATCCATCCTCCACTGAGGGACATTTGGATTTTTTTTTTTCCAATTTTGGGCAGTTAAGAATAAAGCCCTAAAAAAATATTCACTTACAGGTTTTTGTGTGAACCCATGTGTGTCCCAGTTCATCAAGGCTGCTGTGGCAAAAACCATCAACGGGGTGGCTGATAAACAGCAGGCATTGACTGCCCACAGTGCTGGTGGCCAGCAAGTCCAGAATCAAGACATCAGCATGTCCGGTGTCTGATGAGGGCCACCTCCTGCTTCACAGATGGAGCCTTCAAGGCTGTGTCCTCACATAGTGGCAGTCGGGAACTCTGGTCTCTTCAGCCCCTTATGGCGCACTAATGCCATCATGAGGGCCCCAGCCTCGGGCTCTCATCGCCTCTTACAGCTCCCCATCTGCTGATACCACCACCTTACGGGCTTAGAACTGCAGCATGTGAAGTTTAGCCGGGGGTCCCACATTCAGACCACGGCAGTGCGTTTCCATGTATTTTGAGTAAATACCCGAGTGGGATTTCTGGGTCATAAGCACAGTAGTTTCATAAGAAACTACCCAGCTGTTTAAGAAACTGGCTGTACCATGAACCTGCAGACTTTATATCAGAGTGCTGTAATTGTATCAAAGTCACGTGGATTTTTTCTTTGTATAAAACTGAAACCGATCTGATTGGTGTGGCTTTCAAAGACCGGTTTTGGGGGAAACCTAGGATTCTCTTTAGACACCCAGAGCTTAGGATGGACAGCCTGGAGGATGGGGCTGGACAAAAGGGAGTGGGGACAGGAAGGAGGCCTGGGCATTGCAGGAGCAGGGGCTCTGTTGGAGAAGGGGAGGCAGCAACTCAGCAGGGAGATATTTTGCTTCTGTGTGGAGCAGGCGGGCAGGTGGTGGGTCAGGCAAAGCTGGGGCAGCAGAGCCTGTGGGCACAGACACAAATGAGGACAAGTACTGGGTGGGGAGGCCTGCTCCATGGGGTGCTCTGTGGAGCAGGATGAGGAGAGAGGGAGGCCCGGTGGTTGGCCTTAGGTAGAAGCGTGAGATACCCGTCGTTCCCAAAGGCCTGCGGACAAACCCGCAGAGGCCGCGGCCCCGCCAACCAGGGCTTGTGTCCCTTCCTTCAACCACTATTTGGCGGCCAACAGGTGGTGTTTCAGGACAACTTGGGTCCTAATCCCAGCTGTGCCCTTTTGTAGTTTGTGTCTTTGGATCAATGATGCTCTCTTTGACACGAATGAGTGGGAACATCTGTAAAAAGCCCACTGCACGCCCCTCTACAGATGAGCAGATAAACGAAACATGAATGTGTTCCATCCACACGATGGAATCTGATTCAGCCACGGAAGGGAATGAAGCGTGACACGCCACCACACGGATGAACCTTGCGGACACGCCGTGTGGAAGAGGCCGGACCTGAAAGGCCACGTGTTGCAGGATCCCACGTATACGACCCGTCCCGAGCAGGCAAACCCACACAGATGAAAGCAGGCTGACGGGTCTAGGGGCGTGGGTGGGGAATGGGGAGAAGCCGGTCATGGATATGGGGTTTCGGTTTGGGGTGATAAGAAGGTTTTGGAACTGGGCAATGGTGATGGTCACATAACATTGTGAAGCCACTCCATGCCACCGTATTGTATAAAAATGGTCAATTTCAGGCTGTGTGCATTTCACCCTAATTTTAAAATAACCCACATGAGGGGTATTGGATCATGTTAGGGATGGTACGGGGGTGTTGGTGCATGTCGCTGTGTCCCTGGCTCGCCCAACTATGCAGAACTGCCCAGGTGTCCAGGTGCACACAGGTGTCACCACACTGCCATCCTGCTCTGTCCCCCAGGAAGCAGCCCTGCTCTGCACAACTACGTCCTCATCCCCTCTGGTTCTCTGTGAGTCCATTCTGACATTGCTGTGAAAAACTACCTGAGACCGGGTAATTCCTAAAGAAAAGAGGTTTAATTGGCTCATGGTTCCACCAGCTGTACAGGACGCATGGCTGGGGAGACCTCAGGAAAATTTTTATCATGGCGGAAGGCAAAGGGGGCGCAGGCATGTCTTACATGGCTGGAGCAGGAGAGAGAAAAGTGAAGGAGGAGACGCCAAACACTTAGAGAAAAAGTGAAGGAGGAAAGGAGGAAGCGCCACACACATTTTTTTTTTATTTTTTAAATTTTAGACAGAGTCTCACTCTGTCATCCAGGCTGGAGTGCAGTGACACGATATCGGCTCACTGCAGCCTCCCACTCCCAGGTTCAAGCGATTCTCCTGCCTCAGCCTCCTGAGTAGCTGGGATTACAGGTGCATGATACCCCACCTGGCTATTTTTTTTTTTTTTTTGTATTTTTAATAGAGATGAGGTTTCACCATGTTGGCCAGGCTGGTCTCAAACTCCTGACCTCAGGTGATCCGCCTGCCTCGGGCTTCCAAAGTGCTGGGATTACAGGCATAAACCACCGTGCCTGGCCCAGTGCTACACACTGTTAAACAACCAGCTCTCACAGTAACTCACTATCATGAGAAGAGCACCAAAAGGGAAATCCACCAGGCCCTGGGGAATACTCCCAAACATGGGGGAATACAGTTTGACCTCAGATTTGTGCGGGAACACAGACCCAAACCCTCTGAGGTTCCATGAATGCAGTTCCGGTTCTATTGCAACGACCTTTCATCCGGCTCGAAGCAGGATTTCTGGCAGGCCTTGGCCCACGAGTGGCACGCCCACCTGGCCTTCTTCCCAAAGCTCCGTGGGCCTCTGGGCTGTGGCGCTTCCCCAGCCTCTGGAGGTCAGTAGCTGGTGAGCCACGGGGATTTATTCTGGCATAGCTGAGTCATCACAAGGTTCGTCAGCGCCTCAGCATCCCTCGCTGCAGCTCGAGGTTTGGTTTTGGGGGTACTGACCATCTGTTTAGGGTTCTGCCAAATAGGCTTTTAGCCTCTTGGTGCCGGCAACAGGTTGATGGGGTGGCAGCCCCTGGGAAATCGGACGGCCAGTCCCAGATCCAGGATGAGGTTGGCAGATGAGCCAGCTCACGAGTTGAGTTGTCCAGCGAGGGACCCACCTCCTTTGCCTGAGCAGCTGCTGCCGTTTACTAGGAACCTAAACGGGGAGCGATGTGTGGATGTTCTAACAACTCAACCCAAGTCATGGTCCTCCAGGAGGGGCAGGAGCAGGCACTGGGGATTCTTCCATCCTCGCGTGGGAACTCTTCCTTGAGAAATCTCTGCCCTTTTTCTGAGACAGACTGTTCTTTCTTGGGGGCTTCCTTTGTTTCCTAAGAGCAGCACAAATCCCCGAGAAAGAAACGACTTGAGGTGGCTTCCTGAGGAATGAAGGAATTCGGGCAGAGGAAAGAGTGAAGGTCACAAAGCGTGGATCTAAATGCTAGGATAAGGCCTGCAAACGCTGTGTTTTCAATTTTGAATCGGTGGCTAATGTTAACAACTCACAGCACAAAACTTTCCTACCATAACCTGAATTTCTGACAGTTGTCTTGAAAAAAGAAATGAGAGGCTCCGGCGACACCTGCTCTGTTTCTGGGCGGCTGCAATCAGCTTGCAGAAGGGAGCAGTGGTTCTTCAGTTCCCTAAAGCTCCTACCTCCCTGCCTGCCAGGCTGGCCTCTGCAACCCCCCGTGGAGGTTTTCCTGTTAAAATCTTCAGTTCTGGTTCTGGCTTAGCTGGCAACTTGCCCACGTACTGCTTCAAGTTCACATCTGCAAATAGAGATGCCGTAAGGCCGTTCCCCTCTGCAAAAGGAGGTACTGTTCTGGGAGATGCAAGGTCCTAAGCAGGTTTGGAAGCACTTGCGAGAGGTAAAAGAGGCCTCACAAAATGGAAGGTTTGGTTCATAGTTACGTGAGCACGAGCTCAATCCACCCTAGCGATGCGAAGTGGTGTTTAGCCACCCTCAAACTTGCTGATGGAAAACGATTTCTTATTTCCATAAATAATCCTGCCAAGCGAGTGATTTAATTGATTTAATGAGTCGTATTGTGAGATGCAGACCTCGCCAAGAGCACATATTTATCTTTGTCTCCATCTGTGGAAATTTCCTTAGAATTAGAGCAGAGCATTTTTAGTGAGAGATTTGAGGGTTTGAAAGGGAATTATCTTAGAATTCTCCGAGCATTGATGAGACTTGGAGGCACGTTCTGAGTCGTCCAACCGACACGAATCTGTGGAGTTTTCAGCTTCCACTGGAAGTGGGAAATGTAAGAATGTGGCCCTTTTCCACTCTGAAACCATATCATATCATCTCAAATTATGCCCAGGAACACGTACGCAAACATGCTGGCCCATTGACCACAGCATCATTTGATTCATTTGACAACAAATAATTTTCTTCTAAGTGGCATGAAAATAATTTTTTTTTTGGTGCCTGACTTTCTCATCTACCAGTATATTTCAATATTGTATCATTTCCACAGGCGCTTGGAGGAGGCCATTTCAGGCAATCATTAAACCCATTCATTAAACCAGCGGTTCTCAACCGGATGATTTTGCCCCCAGGGACACTGGTAATGTCTGGAGAAGTTATTGGTTATCACAGCTGGGGTGGGGATGGGGACGTGCTGCTGGCCTCTGGTTGGTAGAAGCCAGCGGTGCTGCAAAACATCCTTCGATGCCCAGGAAAGCCCCGTGCAACAGATGAGGCAGCCCACAGTTTCGATAGTGTTGAGACTGAGCAACGCTGGCCTGAACAAATCTTTGGGGCGGGGAGGTTCGTGTTCATAGGCACCCATCTAGGCACTGGGGATAGGCTGGTGACTAGGAGAAGGTCCTGTTCTCACACGGCTTAAATCCCAGTGGTGGCATAGAGGAGGCAGTCAATAATGAGATAATTTTAGTTTGTGCAATAAGGGAAATTGATCAGAGAAACGTGGTAGAGATGATGGAGGGAAAGACGCAAGTCAGAGTTGTTAGGGACGGGTCTTGGGTGAGGAAACAGAGCAGTCAGGAATGATGGCATCTGATAGTGAGGTGGCATGAAGAAGGGGGGCTTCATTTCTCACTGGATCAGAAGTCTGGAAATGGGCAGCTGTGACACTGGATCAGAAGTCTGGAAGTGGGCAGCTGTGACACTGGATCAGAAGTCTGGAAGTGGGCAGCTGTGACACTGGATCAGAAGTCTGGAAGTGGGCAGCTGTGACACTGGATCAGAAGTCTGGAAGTGGGCAGCTGTGACACTGGATCAGAAGTCTGGAAGTGGGCAGCTGTGACACTGGATCAGAAGTCTGGAAGTGGGCAGCTGTGACACTGGATCAGAAGTCTGGAAGTGGGCAGCTGTGACACTGGATCAGAAGTCTGGAAGTGGGCAGCTGTGACACTGGATCAGAAGTCTGGAAGTGGGCAGCTGTGACACTGGATCAGAAGTCTGGAAGTGGGCAGCTGTGACACTGGATCAGAAGTCTGGAAGTGGGCAGCTGTGACACTGGATCAGAAGTCTGGAAGTGGGCAGCTGTGACACTGGATCAGAAGTCTGGAAGTGGGCAGCTGTGACACTGGATCAGAAGTCTGGAAGTGGGCAGCTGTGACACTGGATCAGAAGTCTGGAAGTGGGCAGCTGTGACACTGGATCAGAAGTCTGGAAGTGGGCAGCTGTGACACTGGATCAGAAGTCTGGAAGTGGGCAGCTGTGACACTGGATCAGAAGTCTGGAAGTGGGCAGCTGTGACATTGGATCAGGGCCAGGGTCTCTTATTTTTTTTTGCCCCCTCAAGGTCACAGAATGGTTGCTGTAGCTCCAGGCACCGCATCTGTGCTCATGGTAGGAAAAATGGCACCAGCCCCGTCTAGCCCCTTCTACTTTTCTGTCCTATCAGAAAAGGAGAAGCCTTCCCGGCCTGTGTGGTGGCTCACGTCTGTCATCCCAGCACTCTGGGATGCCAAGGCAGGCAGAGCACCTGAGGTCAGGAGTTTGAGACCAGCCTGGCCAACATGGTGAAACCCTGTCTCTACTAAAAGAGACGTACTGGTGGGCACCTGTAATCCCAGCCACTCAGGAGGCTGAGGTAGGAGAATTGCTTGAACCTGGGAGGCAGAGGTTGCAGTGAGCTGAAATTGCGCCACTGCACTCCAGCCTGGGCAACAGAGAGGGACTCCATCTCATAAATAAATAAATAAATAAATGGAAAGAAAAGTCTTCCTAAAGCTTCTTTAACAGACCTCTCATGAGCTGGTGGGTGGATCTATGCCCCATGGACAACCATAGCTGCAAGGGAGGGTGGGACAGTGAGCACTTCCCCTCTCCAGCCTCTCTAGTGGAGGCGGGTGTGAGAGAAGGGTGCTGGGAATGGGTGTCGGATTGGCGGCTTCATGGTGCTGAACAAGTGTAAACTTTATGTTGAGACCTCAATATATATAAAGTCAGCTAAGGAGCTGACCATGGAACACCTGGGGGAAGGGTGCCTCAGTTGGAGGGAGCAGCACATACCAAGGCCTTAAGCCCAGAGCTAGGAGAGAGAGCAGGGCTGGTGTGTTCATGAGAACCCACATGACCACCGCCCTCTAGTTTCCCGAGGCAAAATGCTCACACGCTGGTGGCTGTCGGGAAGATCCGCTTCTCCAAGCCTCCCTAGGACGTCCATGAGTAAGAAATCACCATAAATATAGAGTCCTAAAACTTCAGTTCTGGACATCAGAAGTCTGAGATCCTGGGGCCGAGATCATGGTGTCAGCGGGGCTGTGCTCCCTCCCAGAGCTCAAGGGAGGGCCCCTTCCTTGTCTCTCCCAACCATAGGCATTCCTGGGCTCCTGGCAGCGTCATTCCAGTGTCCGCCCCCGGGGTCACGCTACCCTCTCCTCTTCTGTGTGTCTGTGTGCTCCTCTGTGAGTCTCTTATAAAAACAGCAGTCATTGGATTCAGGGCCCACCTGCATAATCCAGGATGCTCTCCTCATCTCAAGATCCCTAATTTAATTATATCTGCAAAGCTTCTTTTCCAAATAAGGCGACATTCATCGGTTCTGTAGGAAAAGGCCTAAACGTGTCTTACTGAGCCCCAGCCTTCAACCCACCACAGATCCCAAGTGCAGACACTTGAAGACAGTACTTGCTACTTCTTGGGTGGTTTTTACCGTCAGTGGCTACACTCCTTAGAGAGAAGAATCCTGGCAAACTTGGAAAGGGTATTCTGACCACAGGCATTAGGAAAGACCTCCTGCATTCCTAGTGTGTTCGTCCATTCTCACACTGCGATGAAGACATACCCAAGACCAGGTAATTTATAAGTGAAAGAGGTTGAATTGGCTCACAGTTCCACATGGCTGGGGAGGCCTCAGGAAACTTAAAAGCATGGCGGAAGGTGAAAGGGAAGCAAGCTTGACCTTCTCACAGGGCGGCAGGAGAGAGAAGAGTGAGGCATGGAAGGGGAAGAGCCCCTTATAAAACCACCAGATCTCGTGAGACCTTCCTCACTCTCGTGAGAACAGCACGAGGGAAACCACCCCATGATCCAATAACCTCTCACCTGGTCCCTCCCTGGACACGTGGGGATTATGGGAATTACAATATAAGATGAAATTTGGGGTGGAGACACAGAGGCCAACCATATCATCTGGTGTGTCTTCTCTTGGATCTTACCTTGTTAGTACAAGCTACTATTCCAGTTTTTAGCCTATTTATTACATAATTATCAAGCATGTGCTATTTGCATTCTGTGCTGTGAACACTGCCCCACCAGCCCAGGCATGAGTCCTGCTGCTTCAGTCATGTCTCCCTCACCACATTCTTGTGTCGCCTCTCACCCCTGTGCCCTGGTTTGGGCTGTTCCCCGTGCAGAATTCTCTTCCCGCTGGTCTCTGTAAGATACATGGATGTGCTTTGGTTAAGGATAGGCCGAGGCAGATGTCCGGCCAGAGTGACTCAGTGAGTTTGGCACGCAGGCGCACATCTCCACGTGTTATATAACCTGTTTGTTTAAGTTCATACTTGGCTCTGAGCCACTGTTGTCTGCAAAAGGTATAACTGCCCCGCTAATGCTGTACAGGGGCTCTCGGGGCTTGGCTTGGCTCAACTTGACTTAACATGGCGGGTGCACTGGCACCCAGAGAAAGAGAGAGAGAACCAGAGCTGTCCATCTGGGGAGCCCAGGGTATAGCTCGGCATCGTGTGGCATGGCATGGCACAGCTTGTGCTTGTGCCCAGAGACAGAAAGAGTTAAGCTGCTAACCCTGAGGGCAGGGGAGAGCCGGCCATGCAGCTGCTTGTGGGAGCCACCGGCTCAAGCCGCTGACACTGGGCGGATGGTGTAAAGAGCCAGTGTGAGAAAGCTGCTAATGAGAGCTCCTGTTGAATAAAACCACTTCACCTGCCTATGGCCCCCCGAGTGTTCTTTCTGCTCACCCACCCACTCCCCTCGGACCTCAGCATGGGCTGGACCCGGACCCCGGGATCTGACCATCTGACCATCTGACCATCTCATCCCACACATGCCGCCTCCTTAGCCGTGGCAGCTCCTCAGGTGCAGGAGGTGCACAGGCTGCCCACTGTTTCTTCTGTGCACTCTGCAGCCATTCTATGCAGCCTCCCGTCCCAGGTCCGTATCTCTCTGAGCCACGGGCCCTGTATCTGTAAAATTAGGATATTACAGCTGCCCTGCCATACAGGCTGTTTGTGGGGGCTGAGTAGGGCCCAGGGTCAGGACCCTGTGTGTTGGAAGCACTGAAATGTTATTGAGTGTTCTTACCATCACCTTCACTTTGAACTTGGTCTCAATGCAATTCTGACACTCAGTCCTCAGCATTAGGTCGGGTTTCACAGGTTAAGGGCATGGTCCACCCGAGGCCCCCACGCTGCAGACACCAGTTACAAGCTGCAGGAAGGTGGTTTCAGGGATTTCAGGGGTTTCAGGCCACTTGTACTTCTGAACAACTGGCTGCAAACCTGAGGAATTCCCATGACCCCCTCAGGTTTGAAAATTCCCTAAAACACCTCAGGGAACTCAGGAAAGTGCTATGCTTATTACAGATTTGTCATAAAGGACACAAGTCAAGAGACACACAAGGCCAGGTCTGAGGGAGGGTCCCAAACGTGAAGCTTCCATATCCTCAGGACATGGCACCACCCCCATCTATCACTGGCAAGGAAGCTCCTTGAGCCTCGGTGGCCAGAGTTCTTACTGGGGCTTCATTCCATGGGTGTGATTGATGGGAGTCATTGCCAGGTGATCAAACTCCAGCTCCAGCCCCCGCCCTCCCTGGGAGTCAGGCTGATATCACCTGGCTCTCAGCCCCAAACCTCTAATCACAAGGTCCACCTTTCCTTCCCGACCAGTCCTCTGCCTGCAGCTGTGTAGGGGCTCAGCACAATCCCCTCACCAGGGGTCCTGGCTGGAAGGAAGCAGGGTGGCTCTTTCCTCCCTGCTGGAAGCTTCATCCCTTTCCCTGAACTCACAGTGCCTGCCCCACATCGCTCTCCTCCCATGCCACATCATACCTTCTCTCTTCTCACAAGGGTAGGCTTCCAGATTTTGCCAGCCTGTGGAAACATCACTGTCTTTTTGATTCCTGTATCCTGTGACAACTCTGTAAACAATTCCTCTATTCAGTGCTCTTCAAATTATCCAGTTGAAGTGAGCCATCTGTTTCCAGTGGGGGCAGGAAACTGTCAAGTCTCTTTTCTCCCCTGAAAGACAGGGATGTTGTCTCTCTCTTCTCCCTTCCTCCTTCCCGCTTTCCTTCCTTCCTCTCTCCTTCCTTCCCTCCCTCACTCCCTCCCTTACTCCTTGCCTCCTCCCTTCCTCCCTCCCTCCCTTCTTCCCTCCCTCTCTTCCTCCCTTCCCTCCCTCTCTCCTTCCTTCCCTCCCTCGATCCTTTTTTCTCCCACCCTCCTCCCTCATTTTTTCCTCCCTCCCTCCATTCTTCCTTTTCTCCCTCCCTCTCTTCTTCCCTCCCTCCCACCCTTCTTTCATACCCTCCCTCCCTTCCTCCCTCCTCTTCTTTCTCTCCCTCCCTCCCTTCCTCCCTCTGTCCCTCCCTTCTTCCTTCCCTCTCTCCCTCCTTTCCTCTGTCTTTTTTCCTTCTTTCCCTCCCTCTCTTCCTCCCTCCCTTTCGTTCTCTCCCTCCTTCCCTTCTTCCTTCTCTCCCTCCCTCCTTTCCTCCCTCCATTCTCTCTCTCCCTCCCTTCTTCCATCTCTTCCTCCCTCCCTTCCTCCATCCATCCCTCCCTCTCTCCTTCCCTCCCTCTCTCCTTCCCTCCTTCCCTCCTTCCCTCCTTCCCTCCTTCTCCCCTCCTTCCCTTCTCCCTTCCTCCTCATTCCCTTGTCCTTCCCTCTTTCCTCCATCCCTCCCCTCCCTCCCTTCCTTTGGTAAACATTATTGACTGGTCTCCATGTTCCAGGATCTGTGTTGGGTATGGGGGACAGTTACCACCTCTCCTCTATAGGACACAGGATTGAACTCACAGCAGGTGATAGTGAAACTGGGGTGCACTGGGTGTGATTCACAATTTGGTATCTTGGACTGAAACTTTGTCTTGCAAAGGCAGTCCTGCCTTTAGCAATGTATGCAGTTTTTTGAGCATTAGGATAAAGGAAGACAATACTGCTTGGTGCCCTTGTATTGCAGAGTGGCTCATGAGTGGCATTGGTGGGTAAACAGAGTCCTCCAGGGCTTCGTGACCTGTGCCAAGCCCCTTAGAAGTGAGGGGTGTGCCATGTTTTAGACTCTCTCTCTTCTTGCACACTTGTTGCTTCCATATCCCTTGCAAAGTTCTGATAAAATAACAACTTTCCAGGTGTGCTTCTGTGTTCGTTTGTTTTAAGCCCTTTAGTATTAATTTTAGAAAGAAGGGGATCTTTTCTGGTAGCTTTTAATTTTGCTATAATTTCACACTTACCAAAAAAATGTGCAGAGATAGAACCTATACACCTCCCCTGAGGATCCACTCACTGCTGGCCTTGGGTCCTGTTAGCTTTGTCTTTCTCTCTTTTCTACAAGTTGCTGTGAGATGATTCAGAAAAAGAGGGAGAGAGGATGAGGCAAATGGCATTTGAGGGTGAGTTCCAGATGTGATACTCCCTTCATCCCATACATGTCCCAGCATGCATTTCCGAAGAGCAGGGGCATTCCTTACAACACCCAGGAAATAATCAAGAGGGGGAAGTGTAACATGGCTGCAGTATCATGATGAGTCTGCAGTCAGATGGTCTGAGTTGCCCCATAAGGTCCTTTAGAGCTGTGTGTGTGTGTGTGTGTGTGTGTGTGTGTGTGTGTGTTTCTTGTCCAGGATCCAATCCAATACCATGTGCTACTTTTACTGGTGATGTCCAGTCAATCCCCTTTAACCTGTAATGTTTCCTTGTCTTTCTTCCCTTGGACCATTTTTGAAGAGTGCAGGACAGTCGTTTTACAGACGGTTCCTCACGGAGGGTTTGTCTGATGTTTTCTCACAATTAGATTCAGGTGTTTTTGTTTGTTTTGAGGCAGGGTCTCACCCTGTCACCCAGGCTGGAGTGCAGTGGCACAATCTCGGCTCGCTGTGGTGTGATCTCAGCTCAATTCAACCTCTGCCTCCCGGGTTCGAGTGATTCTCCTGCCTCAGCCTCCCAAGTAGCTGTGACTACAGGTGCACGCCACCGTGCCTGGCTAAATTTTGTATTTTTAGTAGAGATGGGATTTCACCATGTTGCCCAGGCTGGTCTTGAACTCCTGAGCTCAAGTGATCCGCTCACCTCAGCCTCCCAAAGTGCTGGGGTTACAGGGGTGAGCTGGGGTATTGTGTTTTTTCGGGAATTTGCCTCTATCTCCGAGCACGGTAACAGGAAGCACATGATTTCAGGATGTCACGTTACTGGGGATGTTAACTTGATCACATGGTTGAATTGCTCCCCCGTGAAATTCCCAGGGCCCCCTTTTCACATAGCCAGGAGTTGTGGTAGGGTTTGGTAAGTGAGTGGAGACTCCAGTTCCTCGTTGGACTCCAGCATGCTGCTCACACCTGCTGAGGGCGGCTCTGGTCCAGACCCCTCGCTGTTCCGGTTGATTGATTAGCACAAGAGGCAGTTTTCCTGTTGTCCCTCCAGCCTCTGTGAACGGGCCCATCCTCGGCAGGGAAACCTTCGCTGTCCTGCCCCGCTTTATTTATGTTCATTTATATCGGTATGGACTGATGGATTCTTATTTTATTCCAAGGTTAAATTTATTGCCATTATTTTAAAGCTGAAATTGAAAGGCCAGCGGGAGCTCCTTCAAAGCTGGTTCCCCTGTCTTTTGGAAACGTGGCTGTCATTTCTGAGTCCCTCTTTACTTTCTATGAAATGAGATGCTGTAGGATCAACCTATACTTTCTCTGCCACAGCTGTAGAGTTAGCCCCTTCCCGAAGGAGCCCGTGCTTCTCTGGGTGGCGAGTGATATTTAGAAATCAAGATCTGGGTGCAAGGAGTGCTCATGACAACCGGTGTATCACGACCTCCAGGTCCTGCAGTCGACAGAGCCAGGATGGGGAGTGCGTGTGTGTGCGTGTGTGTGTGCGTGCGTGTGCATGTGTGCACGTGCGTATGTGTGTGCGTGTATGTGTGTATTTCTGTGTCTATTTCCAACTTACCTCTATTTGATGCTTTCAAATCCAGTTTAACCACACATGTTTTATTCCAGCCTCTCCTCTTTCTGTATTTCAGCTCCCTCCTCTGAGAGTGTGAAACCTGGATTCCGTTTTAGGCAACATACATATTTATCTGCTTAATCCTAGGGGAAAAAACTTTACCAAGTAGGGTTCAGTATTTGTTGACACTTCTTTTTTCCTTTTTCTTTTTTGAGCCCAGGGGTTACTATAGATATACAATACATATATATACATTTTTTTTGTCAATTAAAAAATAGGTTTTTTAAAAAACCCACAATATAGCCTGGAAATTGCTCTATAATGCTTCACAGAGATCTCCCCTCCTCAGGTCCTGCACGGTTCTTTGCTGTGTGAAGGCAGCGCTTATTCAACCTGCCTCCTATGTGTGAGCATTTAGGCTGTTTCTGGTATTTCACAATTATTAACAAACCGGCATGGAATAAGCTATGCATATGTATTTGCATATCATTAAAGGCCATTTTTATGTTGTCTTGAGGGTAAATTCCTAGAAGCAGGGTTGCCAGTCAGGAAGCCGTTGAACCCAAGGCTTCGTTAAAGGACGAGCAGGAAGGTCCGTTCTGACTCCTATCCCACCCAGAGGCGTCTGGGGGCACCCATGTCACACAGTGTTGCTAGGCTGGGTAACTTGCCAGTTTGAGAGTATCTCAGTGTAGTTTTCATTTGCATTTCTCTTGTTACAGGTGAAGTTGAACATCTTTTCATTTTTTGAGTGGCATTTTAATGTCTTTTTGGTGAATCATCTATGTTTCTGGCAGTTTGTACTTTTATAAATCTAATTTTTACTCTTAGTTGTGTTTCTTCCTCTTTTCAATGGAAAAAAGGCAACTTTAAGAAAAAAAAAAGCTCTCTGTCTGCTGCTGAACTTCCCTAGTTGAAATCGCTATTTTATTCTTTGGCCAGTCATGTGGATTTGAATCCATGAAAGGCCAGAAATTCTGTCCACAGGTGCCTGGCCCTGTCCCAGGCTGTCCCAGGGTGCATGGACAGGGCTGTCTCCTCTCTGTCTTTAGGGTGGTTGACAGCAACTTCTGAGGGGGTGGAGCAGGAGGGGAGGAAGGTGGCAGACACTTGACCTCTGACCGTCAGTCATCCCAGCCCTTCCTCCACTCTGACTGTCATCCTCTTGACACTTGGCAAAAATAATCCAGCCGGCCCCTCCTGCCTTCAGAACCTGCTGGTTGAAGGTATTACAGCCAAACTTGGCCCCACGTGGGAACCACCTGGGATGGTTTAAAAATATCCAGGTGCCTTCTTTCCCACCCACAGAGATTCTGGTTAATTATCCTATGGAACATCTGGAACATCCAGATTTTTTTTTTAGACAGGGTCTTACTCTGTCACCCAGGCTGGAGTGTAGTGGCACGATCATAGCTCATTGAAGCTTCAACCTTCTGGGCTCAAGCAGTCCTCCCAACTCATCTTCCCAGGTAGCTGGGACCATAGGAGTGCACTGCCACACCCGGCTATTTTTTCTTTGTGGGGTAGAGATGGGGTCTTGCTATGTTACTCAGGCTGGTCTCAAACTCCTGGGCTCAAGCAATCTTCCTGCCTTGGCCTCTTAAAGTACTGGGATTACAGGTGTGAGCTACTGTGCCCAGCCTATGTAGTTTTTTTTTTTTTTTTTTTTTGTTTTTTTTTGAGATGGAGTCTTGCTCTGTCAACAGGCTGGGGTCTAATGGTGCGATCTTGGCTCACTGCAACCTCCACCTTCTGGGTTCCAGTGATTCTCCTATCTCAGCCTCCTGAGTAGCTGGGATTACAGGCACACACCACCATGCCCAGCTAATTTTTGTATTTTTAGTAGAGATGGGGTTTCACCATGTTGGCCAGGATGGTCTCGATCTCTTGACCTCATCATCCACATGCCTCAGCCTCCAAAAGTGCTAGGATTGCAGGCGTGAACCACCGCACCCGGCCTCCAGATTCTTAAAAGCTTCCCAGGTGGCTCGGTGATGAAACTAGCTGGCCTAGGAGACATAAGCAGGAAGCCTGGCCAAGGAGGAGATGCGAGACTTGGACCGTGCAGGCCCCCATGCACCCTTCACATTGGCGAGAATTGCCCCAGACTGACCTCTCCCAGAGCTTGACGGGTCAGCTACTGGCTGGATTGAGGATGAAATTTAGGGAATTTGTTGGAGGGGCCAAGGGGAGAATCCAGTTCTTGTGTAATGAGCGGGAGTGAATGCACCTGGGAGGGTGCTCAGGGCAATGGAGTCCGTGTGACCCATGCTGGGGCGTGGGGCCAGCTGCAGCCTGCAGAAGCACCTGGTGCAGCCCCATTACCTCCAAGTAGGTAAGCCCAGGTGATTGCAGTCCTACACAGGTGAGACTCGGAGCTCCTAAGCGTCTTGCTCATGTGACACTTAACAGAAATAGTGCAGAGAAGAGGGAACACAGTCCAGACTTTCAGAGTTCTGGAACCTTCATTTCTACAATTGTGACCGGGAACAGAGATGCATACTTTTGAAAGGGTTACTCTGCAGGTGCGAGGCTCGGGTTTTTATCTAGGTGGCTTCATTTTATCTTCACTGACTGTGGTTATTGCATCAGCTCTGACTCATCAGTTACCCAAACTGTGCTTAAGCAGAGAGGGGAATTTATCGGTGAGACTGACCTGTCAGAGGCTGGGCACTGATAGGGTCATTGCGTGTAGTTATGTAAGCTTTATGCCACATCGGATGCTAATGCCTGCTACACATACCACAGCACTGCAGATTTGCTCACCTCACTAGACAGCTGTCAGTGGTTAGCACCTCCTTTCAGTTTGTGCAAAGGGGTCATATGACCAGTAATGGTTCAGGAGCTCAAATACTGTGTGTAGATCCTTGGTCTCTCTGCAATTCTCAGCCAATGGCTCACATGCTTCTGGGCTAGAAGGCCGGGGAAAGGACCCTCTTCGTATAACTCCCACAACAATGCTGAGGCTAGTTAATTACTAGTTAATTACCAGCTCAGCTCACCTGCCTAGCCCTGAGCCAATCACTGTGCCCAGGAGAATGATACCCTCCGATTGGCTAAGGTGTGGTCACATGACTGACCCTAAGCACCAGGGGCACCCAGATCACCTGGGCTCAGTTGAGGAACAATAGATTAGTCCACAAGGAAAGCCAGGTGTCCTTGCCACCAAGAGGAGGCATGGCTGCTGGAATACAGATTGCGAATGGCAGCTGTCCACCATGGCAGTTATTCTGGTTTTAAGGTAAGAAAATTGAGAATCTGAGATATTATGTAACTTTTTTTGAGACAGGGTCTTGCCGTGTTGGCCAGGCTGGTCTTGAACTCCTGGGCTCAAGTGATCCTCCTGCCTTGGCCTCCCAAAGTGCTGGGATTACAGGCGTGAGCCACCATGCTCAGCCAATTAAGTCATTTTCAACATCGTGGGTCTTGTAGAGGGCGGGCGGGTGGTGGGTCTGAATACAAGTCTGCCTGGCCATGATGCAGACGGACTGTGTGACAATGCCAGCTGTGATACTTCAGAGCCCTGGCATGTGCCACCATGTGAAATTGCACATGGGTTCAAGGGGCTCTGGCATCTTCACCTCAAATGCTCAATCGGAGAAGCAGGGTCCAGGGAAGGCCCCCACCTCACCTACCAAAGAGCTGAACCTGGGGTGGGGGCACAGGCAGGGTGGCCCCACTCCTGTTGCCTCCAGCCTGTGGCAGGAGAGCAGTTTCTGTCATGGCCCCCAGAGTTCGAGGCAGCTGGAGTCTGTGCTTACCACCCCAGAGACCGCAACTTTTCCAACCCTGACGCTCCAGCATCATCCAGATTTCTCCATATTCACGTCCGCATTTCAGGCCATGCCTGTCTCCTGGTTTCCCCTCATATGGTTCCCACCAGAATCCTGCCCCTCCTCAGAGACCTCCGTCCTCCTTGGCCCGTTGTTCATGTGGCAATAAGAACAGTCACTGAGAGGAGATTCCCGTGAGATTTCAGAGAGGAGAAGGGTAGAGAATGAAGAGAGGAGGTTCCTGGCAAAATCTTTGGGCTTGTTTATTTATTCATTTTATTTTTTTTGAGAAAAGGTTGCCCTGTTGCCCAGGCTAGAGTGCAGCGATGTGATCATGGCTCACTGCAACCTCTGCCTCCCAGGCTCAGGTGATCCTCCCACCTAAGCCCCCTGAGTAGATGGGACTACAGGCATGGACTACCATGCCCAGCTAATTTTTCTATTTTTTGTAGAGATGGGGTTTCACCATGTTGCCCAGGCTGGTCTCAAACTCCTGGCCTCCAGCGATCCACTGGCCTTGGTCTCCCAAAGTGTTGGGATTAAAGGCATGAGCCACTGAGCCCAGCCTTCTGGCATATTTACATCCCAGTTACCAAAGCCAAGAGCTGTGGGCAATGTTCGTGCTTCCTGGAGGTCTCCCAGATGTTTTATGTCAGCACCTGCTCCCTTCCTGAATACATGGTGCAGCGCTATCCTGGCCCTCTGCCTGTCTCACAGACAAAGGAGCCACGTGTGGCCATCGAGCTCTGGAACTGTGGCTTGACTGAACAGAAATGTGTCATGTTAAGATTTTTGAAGACGTAGTAAAAGAATGGGCTGGGCGTGGTGGCTCACGCCCGTAATCGCAACACTTTGGGAGGCTGAGGCAGGCGGATTGCTTGAGACTAAGAGGCAGAGGTCGCACTGAGCCAAGATTGTGCCACTGTACTCCAGCCACGGTGACGGAGTGAGATCCTGTGTGGGGAAAAAAAAGAGAATGTAAAATAGCATTAATAACCTTTTTTTTTTTTTTTTTTTTTTTTTTGAGATGGAGTCTTGCTCTGTCACCCAGGCTGGAATGCAGTGGCAAGGTCTCAGCTCACTGCAACCTCCGCCTCCCGTGTTCACGCCACTCTTCTCCCTCAGCATCCCGAGTAGCTGGGACTACAGGCACCGCCACCACGCCTGGCTAATTTTTTATATTTTTAGTAGAGACAGGGTTTCACTGTGTTAGCCAGGATGGTCTCGACCTCCTGACCTCGTGATCTGCCCGCCTTGGCCTCCCAGAGTGCTGGGATTACAGGCATGAGCCACCGTGCCTGGCCGACATTAATAATTTTAATTATTAATTCATTCCATGTTGAAATGGTAATACTTTGGATATACTGAGTGAAATAAAATATGAAAATTAGTTTTATCTGTTACTTTCCACTTTTTTTAAGGTGTCCACTGGACAGTGTAAAGTTATGCAGGTGGCTGACACTGTGTTTTTCTTGGATAGCACTGGGTGAGCCCACTCCTGACCTTGCCGTATACAGATCTTCAGTCTTTTCCACAAAGGGGGATGATTTACGGGGAGTCCGTGTGCTGGCATGGTGGAGGAAGGGAGGTTGAGTGAGGTGAGGGTGCCAGGAGCATGGTACAGAGCCGAGAGTTTCAGCATTTTTTCTCACGTGTGCACTTGCATCTCCACCTGGTCTATTGCCACCCGCCTCCCTGTGCAAGACCATCACTCACATTCTTCCAGGATTCAGGACACAGCAACGAAGGCTCAGCGGGTGCGGGCTGGTTGCAGGAGCAGAATCCTCTCCTGCCCAGAACCCTGCTCGGGAGGGAGCTTGTTTTTTCTCGTAAAATGGCCCCAGCCTTGCTCCTCTGTGGACTCAGGGCAACCGGAGGCTGCAGCTACCGCACTCGCCTATGAATATTTAAGTGGCAGTTTAGCTTTCAGACCAAGCACATCAGTGGCCAAGATCAAGCTTTTTGACCTTTTGTCAATTTACTCAGTGAAATATGACGCTCCTGGTCTCCTTTTTTTAAACTGTTGTCTGCCGTCTTTTTTTTCATAGTTGAAATGGCTGCGTGTTCCCCAAATGCAGCATAGAGACTGCGAGTGTTCGCATCGATTGCAAATACACGCGTGCAAATGACAGATTCGTGTTCTTGCCCAGAAGGTAGGTGCGCGTTGGCTGCTTCAGAGATGGCCTGACTATGTGGAGTTTCGGGACCAGTGGCTGCTAGACAGTAGCCGGCGCAGGCGGTGCGTGTTAGTATTTGCTCAGGCTGGGCTCGGAGAACCCTTCATGTCAACATGTGAGCCTGGCTTGTGCTGTTCCCTCCTCTGGGCTGACCTTCCCGCCCCAGGCTCCTGGAAGGCATGGATCCTCCTCCACCCTCACCGCCCCGCAGCTGGGGCTCCATCCTCCTCCACCCTCACCGCCCCGCAGCTGGGGCTCCATCCTCCGCCCTCACTGCCCCTGCAGAGCACTTCTGCGGGTAACTTCTCCCCTGTGCCCTGGACGGAGGTGCTGGTGGATGCCACTGCATTGCTTCGACGGTGACGGTGGATCTTTCTGTCTTCCATCCCCCAAGCTCTATCAGTTTAGTTATGAGAATATCCAAACCACATCTGACCTCGTCTGAACTTAGAGCTTTTTCTTTCTCCTCCCGGGGCCTGCTTCAGGCTGGGAGCCTGCAGTGTGTGCAGCCGGGGGTGGTGGGGGGGGTGATCTCTGCTTTATTTCCTGGCTGTTATGAGCTGAACTGTGGCCCTCCCACCCCACAAAGGTGTTGAAGTCCTAACTCCCAGTACCTGTGAATGTGACCTTATTTGCAAATAGGTCTTTGCAGATGGGTAAAGTTAAGATGAGGACGTGAGGGTGTGCCCTCATTCCATATGAATAGTGTCCCTAGAAGAGAGGGAAATTTGGCCACGTGTGGTGACACACAACCTGTAATCCCAGCTTTGAAAGCCCAAGCTGGGAGGATTGCTTCAGCCCAGGAGTTTGAGATCAACCTGAACAACATAGCAAGACCCCATCTCTAGAAAGAAAAATGCAAAAAAATGGTAGGCATGGTGGTAGATGCCTATAGTCCCAGGTCTGTAGGAGACTGAGGCAGGAGGATCACTGGAGCCTGGGAGTTCAGCTTAGTGAGCTCTGATTACACCAATGCACTCCTGCCTGGGTGAGAGAGTGGGACCGTTTTAATTTTTTTTGGCAGAGTGTCATTCTGTTGCCCAGGCTGGAGTGCAGTGGTGCAATCTTGGCTCACTGCAACCTCCTCCTCCCAGGCTCAAACCATCCCCCCACCTCAGCCTCCCAAGTAGCTGGGACCATAGGCGTGCACCACCACACCCAGCTAATGAGACCTTGCTTTTTTTTTTTTTAAATACATAAATTTTAAAAAGTTAAAAACATAAAAATTTTAGAAAGGGGAAGTTTGGGCACAGAGATAGACAGACGCGGGGGGAAGACGGTGTGAAGATGCGGGGAGGTCACTCACAAGCCGAGGAGTGCCTGAGGCTGCTGGGAGTCAGGGGGAGCCCGGGGCAGATTATCCCGACAGCCTCAGAAACAGGCCTGCCGGGCTGCTTGATCTCAGACTTCCAGCCTCCAGAGCTGAGAGAGGAAATTTCTGTTGTTTAAGCCACTTGGTTTGTGGCATTTTGTTTGCCTCAGGACACAAATGCCCTGGCTTAGTCCCAGGAGAGGGGACATGAAAGGGAAAGCTTCTCTCTGTATGATGCTGTCAGGAGCTGGCCCAGCCCCACCGGGACAGGCAGAATTCCAGCCCCTGCCTGCCAGGGGTCTCTGGAGATCCTACTTCCTCTTCCTCTTCCCTCCCCTTCCCCTTATGGGAGGGAAGGTGCCTCCTCAGATGGCTCCCTTGTGATTCTTGCCAGGGTCCCCCTACCCCTTTAAAGACACATCTTCCACAGAACATTAGACAAACTGAGGCCTGATCTCTCACTCCTGGCCCTCCCTGGGCACATACAGAAGCCTCTCCTTATTCTGCTGGCAGAGCAGCTGGCCACGTCCCCTCTCCCCACCCTCCACCGCGTCCCCAGCCTCAAGCCTGCAGGCCGGCCTTGCTGGAACCCATGCTGTAAGATGGACATGAAGGAGCTCCCTCCATCCCCCAGAAGGACTAGATTCCAGGACAGCGCTCCCACCAGCATCCTCCTTCCACTTCTGGCTCTCCCAGCATCTTCCCTCTTGTCCCCTCTGCCATGGGCTGCGTGGTGCCTCTGCCCACATTCCTGTCGCCTGTGCCTTGGCCTGAGCTGCTCTGTCTGAAGCCAACGTCCCTCCCTTTTCATTCTGGCTGGCTTCAAGATGGTGTCCAAACAAGGGCAAATTTGAGGAGCTGAGGGAGAGCTGAAGTCGATGGTGTGTGTGTGTGCACGTATGTGTGTGTGCATATGTGTGCCTGCGTGTGCATGTATATACATTTGTGTGCCTGTGTGTGAATGTTTGAATAGTTGAACTCTGTTCGCTCTGTGTAGTAACCACACACTTTTTTTTTCTGTGTCTATGCAACATTTACAAACATAGATCGTATTTTTAGTTCAGAGAGAAAATCTCAATAAATTCCCTAAAGTGGAAATCAATGGTTTGGGGCCTATTCTATGACCCCAGAGCCTCTCTCCACTGACGGTGTTTCTCCGGCTCTCCGCCCTGCCCACCCCTCCTTGGTCTTTTCCTCCCTCTCATGTGTCCTCCTCAAGTCCTGTCTTCCTCCCTCCCACAGATATTTGAATAGTTACAATGCATCGGGCAAGAGAAATAAGGTCCTTACAGAGTTTGTCTTCTCACAGAGGGACAGACAGTTGGTAAATAATGAAGTAATTTCAGACAGCAGCAAGGGCAATGAAGAAAATAAAACAGGGGAGTAATGCTGGCTGGGGAGGCGGGGTGATATTACACGCAGATTCTCCTTCACTGGAGAGGCCTTTGCTGCCCTGCCTAGGGCACACTCCTCTTTGTCCTCTGTCCAGCACCCCATTCTCTCCCTGTAGAGACCTTCCAGTGTGTCATTTGTGCGTTTTCTGCATCCAGATTGCTGGGTTATGTTGATATGGTTTGGATGTGTGTCCCCCCCAAATCTCATGTTGAAATGTGATCCCAGTGTTGGAGGCAGGACCTGGTGGGAGGTGTTTGGGTCATGGGAGCAGATCTCTCATGAATGGCTGGGCACTATCCCCTGGGTGATGAGTGAGTTTCTGCTCAGTTAGTTCATGTGAAATCCAGTTGTTGAAAAGTGTGTGGCACCTCCTCCCTGGCTTTCTTGCTGTTGCTCTCACTGTGTGATATGCTGGCTCCTCTTTGTCCTCCTCCATGATTGGAAGCTTCCTGATGCCTCATTAGAAGCTGAGCAGATGCCTGCACCCTGTTTTCTGTACAGCCTGCAGAACCATGAGCCAATCAAGTCTGTTTTCCTTATAAATTACCCAGCCTTAGGTATTTCTTTATAGCAATGCAAAAATGGCCTAATATGGAAAATTGGTACAGAGGAGTGGGGCATTGCTATAAAGATACCTGAAAGTGTGGAAGCAGCTTTGGAACTGGGTAACAGGCAGAGGGTGGAAGAGTTTGGAGAGCTCAGAAGAAGACAGGAAGATGAAGGACTGTTTGGAACTTCTTGGAGACTGGTTAAATGGTTGTGACCAAAATGCTGATAGTGATTTGGATAGTGAAGTCCAGACTGATGTGGTCTCAGCTGGAAATGAGAAAGTTAAGGGAACTGGAGTAAAGGTCACCCATATTATGCCTAAGCAAAGAACTTGGCTTCATTGTATTTGTGTCCTAGGGCTTTATGAAAGTTTGAACTTAAGAGTGATAACCTAGAGTATCTGGTGGAAGAAATTTCTAAGTAGCAAAGCATTCAAGATGTGACCTGGCTGCTTCTAATAACCTATGCTCAGATACAGAAGCAAAGAAATGACTTAAAGTTGGAACTTATATTTAAAAGGGAAGCAGAACATAAAAGTTTCAGAAATTCACAACCTAGCCATGTGGCAGAGAAAAAAAGCATTTTCAAAAGAGGAATCCAAGCAGGCTGTGGAGCGACTACTTGCTAGAGAAACTAGCATGACTAAAAAGGACCCAAGTGCTAATATCCAAGACAACAGGAAACAGGCCTCAAATGCATTTCAGAGATCTTTTTGGCAGCCCCTCCCATCACAGCCCAGAGGCCGAGGAGGAAAGAATAGTTTCAGGGGCCAGGTTCAGGGCCCCACTGTCCTGTACAGCTTCAGGACACTGCTCCCTGTATCCTGGGCACTCTGACTCCAGCCTCAGCTCAGAGGGCCCTGGGTATAGCTTGGGCCACAGTTCTGAGGGTGCAAGCCATTAGCCTTTGGGGCTTCCACATGTTGTTAAGCCTGCAGTTGCACAGAATGCAAGCATGAAGGAGGCTTGGTGGCTTCCACCTAGATTTCAGATTTATGGGAAAGTCTGGGTTCTCAGCTAGAAGCCTGCCACAGGGGTGGATCCCCCACAGAGAAGCTCCACTAGGACAGTGCCGAGGGGAACTGTGGGCTTGCAGCTCCCACACAGAGTCCCCACTGGGGCACTGCCTAGTGGAGTTGGTGAGAAGAGGGCCACTCTCCAGGCCCCAGAATGGTAGATCCACCAACAGCTTGCATTCTGAGCCCGGAAAAGTCACAGGCACTTAACTCTAACCTGTGAGAGCAGCCACAGGAGCTGTACCCTGCAAAGCCACAGGAGCCTACCCCTCGCACCAGTGTGCCTGGATGTGGGGCATGGGGTCAAGGATTATTTTGGAGATTTAAGATTTAATGACTGCCCTGCTATGTTTCAGAGTAGTATGCACCTTGTAGCCCCTTTCTTTGGCCAATTTGTCACATTTGGAATGGGAATCTTATTCAATGCCTAGACCACCACTGTATCTTGGAAGTAAACGACTTGATTTTACAGGCTCATAGGTAGAAGGAACATCTCCAAATGAGACTTAGAGCTTGAGACTTGAGATGTGGGACTTCTGAGTAAATGCTGGAATGAGTTAAGACCACTGTTGGGAAGGCATTATTGTATTTTGCAATATGAGAAGGACATGAGATTTGGGGGACTAGGGGCAGAATGATATGGTTGGGACATTGGCTGCTCCAAATCTCATGTCAAAATGTGATCGTCAGTGTTGGGAAGGGGCCTGGCGGGAGGTGATTGGATCATAGGGGTGGATCCCTCATCAATGGCTTAGCACCATTGTGAGTCCTCACTTGGTTAGTTCACGTGAGATCTGATTGTTTAAAAGGGTGGCATCTCTCCCGTTGCTCCCTTGCTCCCATTCTTGCCACATGATGTGCTGGCTTCCCTTTGTATTCCACCATAATTGTAAGTTCTGTGAGGTCTCACCAGAAGCAGGTGCCGGCACCATGCCATGTGTACACTCTGCAGAACCATGAGCCAATTAAAACTCTTTTCTTTATAAATCACCCAGGTTCAGGTATTTCTTTATAGCAATGAAAAAACAATCTAATACATATGGCAAAACCTAAGAGCCTTGCAAGACCACTGAGATGCTCAGTATCCTCAAGGGAATGCAGATACGGCCCAATACAATCCATTAAGAAGTTGATAATAGAAACCCCCCACTCTGCAAATCTAACCACTGGACAATATTAACAAAAATGAGTGTAACAGATTAAAAAGTTAAGGCACCAAAGAGGGAAACAAAACTACAAGCCATTTAGAAGTTAAGGGCAAGGACCTTGCATTCTAAGGGTTGGCAAACTTTTTTGGAAAAAAGTCAGATGGTAAACATGTTCAGCTTTGCAGGCTAGACAGTCTTTGTGGCAACAACTAAACTTTGCTGCCATATACTAAGGCAGCCATAGATACTATGTAAACAAGTGGTGTGGCTGTGATCCAACAAAACTTGATTTGCAAAAACAGGTGGTGGGCCAGATTTGGCCTAAAGGCTACATCGTTTCCTGGGTCCTGCTATATACCAATACATAAAGTTCTGCCAAAGCTACACTCCAAGGAAAATACATAGCTTCAGATCCTCTTATATGAAGAAGAGTATTTAAAAAACCCAAATTAACCAAAACATTCAATGCCAGAAACTAGAAGACTAACAAGATAAAGCTGAGGCAGGAGGAAAGAGTAAATAAAGAGAAAAGCAGAACACAATGATTTAGCAGACAACAGCAGAACCAGCAAACAACCTCAAAGCCTGGTGCTTTTTAAAACTTCTATGAAATAAAATGCTTTTAATTCCTAAACACTTTTTTAACATCAAAATGCTTTCCAAAAGCTATAATATGATAACTGCTAAGACACAGGACTTGTTCAGTCTCTCAGCGAAGAGTAGTGCTGGTACGTAATCTTACCGATAATTAAATTCCAAGCACAAATTCATAACGTGAAATGTGTTAAATTCATGAATGTGCATCACTAGAAATCTTTAACTTAAGAGTCTCACAAAGGGCTGGTTCTTTGAAAAGACACACAGAAATTAAAAGATTCAGCTCAAAGGGTGTTTCCAGATCCCGCCCAGGTGAAGTTTTGGTCTCTTCTGGGTTAGCCGCTGCATTTTCCATTAGCCTGGGGACCGCCATGCTGGGATGGCTGTGCCGTGGGCAGGCTCCAGGGCTGCCCGTGTTTTTCTCCTCTGTAAAGTGGGAATGACCATCTCACCTGCTTAATAGGGGAGTGATGAGCATGACATGGCTTTGCACGTACGCATCACAGGCTCAGCACCCTGCCTTGCACATGGGAAGAACTCCGAGATGTTGGCAGCTTCCTCAACGACATCGCCCTGCCGTCTCTGTAATCACAGTCCTTACATTCCCCTCTATCAATGGATGCTTTGGAACCTGTCTTTCAGAGCCCCCTGAGGTCTCCTCAGGCTGCCAGCAGGGCCCGGTGATCTCTCTCACCCGCCTCCAGTGCATGTGCCCTTGGGCAATACTGAGTACCCTGCAGAATAAAATTGAAAAGTGCTGAGCTTTGTGGGACCCCCGATGTTGGTCTTTTTCAGAAAGCATCCCTGAGAAGCTTTGCTTGGAGGTAGAGAAGCTTTAAGAAGCCAGGAGTGGAGCCTCAGTCCTGACCCAGGCTGTAGTTCCTCATTCTCAACAGAAATAAGTGGCTCGGAAGCTTTCTCAGCCTCCGCCAAGCATCCTTCCTGTGACATTTACAAAGCAGTTTCTTTTTTTTCTTTCTTTCTTTCTTTTTTTTTTTTTTTTTTTTAAAACAAGGCTGTGTAAATTTTTGTTCAAGAAAACGCTGCTTCAAATCTCTCTGATATTTTCCTCCAAGGTCAGCAGGCTTGCATTTATTACCAGCGATTTTCTTTTAGGGCACAGGCCTAATTTAAATTATAAAAGCAATTGCTTGTTTTGAGCGGAAAAACTCTCCCCCGACGCTCCACTTTGCCCCCCAGAAAACAATGATCGGTTAAGAAAACAACTCAAGAGTCTCCCCTGTTTACTGAATTGGTGGAAAGGGGTCTTCAGACAATTAGAGTAAATCTGGGCTTGGACTGAGGTCAGCATTTGTATTTGAAAGCACAATTTTCAGAAGGCTTCTACGGCGGATTTCAAATGCCAAGACAGGAGCATGCTCTGGGGACCCATCTGCTCACGTGTGCTGCTCACGTGTGCTGCTGCTGCTCACGTTTACACGGAGCCCGCCCCCCCCGCCCCCGCCCCAGGTGGACAGGCCCCTGTGACTGGGTCACGTCCTATGGCAGGGCTTCCCTGCTGAATCCACAGATAAAGAAAACAAGTGTTGTGAGATACTTGCATTTAGCAAAGTGGTAGCAATGAGCAGAAGGCTGGCTGGAGTAGGAAGAGCACAGATGTGGTGTTAAGAGCAGTTCTATTTAGAGCCCCAGGCTGGGAACTGGCAGCACGTTTCGGAAGGGTGCCCAGATGTCCCCTGGAGGTTTTTAAGAATGGACCCGGCAGCTGGCTGCTGGGGAAGGTGGGCACGAGTCAGCCCCCAGGGACCATGCTGCACATGAAGGGTAGAAATGTACCCTTTGGACAGCTTGCAAGCTGCCCACCAAGCCCCCTTGATGCTGGGGGCAAGGCAGCAACCGCAATTTTCTGTGTAGACTGCCTCCTTGGTTGCCTGCGAGCCCCCACTGTGTGTCCCCGAGGGTTCACCCCACACTTGAGGGACAGGTCCTCAGGTTTGTTTTTTTACAGCTTCAACAATATACTCTACACATCCCTCATCTCTGAGTCTTGTACTGCTTGTTCCTGTTGAATCTCCGACCTGCAGACAAGGCTTGACTTTAGTCTCTCCTGAGCCTATGGGTTGAAGGCAGATGGGGCAGCTTCTCCAGGGCCCGCAGAGTGTGAAGTGCTGGAGTCACTGAGTAGAGTACTCCCAGCACCCGCACGTCCCCTTCTGGGGCTGGGATAGCTGGGCACCCCTCCCTGTTTGGGTGCTGTCTTGGGTGAAACTGTGAGCAGGGGGCAGGGAAACCACATCTCCGATTTTCTCAGGACTGAGAGGATCTCCAGGGCTGAAACTGGGAAAATCCAGGCCTACCAGGGTGAGTGAGTTGGTCCTCCTAGCATGGGGTATCCATTGTTTGGGGGTCTCCTATGTGGCTCGTGCTATCTCTCCAAGGAGGAGTCTGCTAGCCGTTCACCCCAGACTTTTCCCCATTGCACAGCGTGGCTGTGGGAAGCTGCTTCTCAGCAGAGGGGCACATTTCCCGGCAGCCCTTGGGTCTGGCTGGCCACGTGGCTTGTTCTGGCCAATGGGAGAGTGGAGCCCTGAGTCGGGGGGAAGGCACCGCCCTTCCCAGTACCCCACTGGCTGGATGCTGAGGCCATGAGGGCACAGGGGTTGGGGAGCCATGGAGGGAAGGGGCCTGGGTCTCTAAGTCACTGCATGGAGGGGAGCGGCCTCCAGCCAGGAGCACTCATTTCTCCTCTGAAGAAGAGAGAAAGGTACGTTGCAGCAAGCCCCACATTCCAGCGCCTTTCTTCGTCACACACACACTTGGCACGGTTCTGTCCCTCCGGTTGCTCTTTCATCCATAGCTTCCTCCTGCCACCCCCTGCCCACCTCCGACTGAGCCTATCGGCCGCCACGAAGGGCAGGAAAAGGCGGGAGATCTGCTCCCGTACCTCTGAGTCAGGAGGTCACTGAGGATCATGGAATCCACGTGAAAATGGTGTTCAGGGCCCACAGTATTTAACCCACGGTGCTGCAAAAATTACCCTGTGCGATCCATTTCTCGGTGGCTCACGCCTGTGATCCCAGAACTTTGGGAGGCAGAGGCGGGCGGATCTCCTGAGGTCTGGAGTTTGAGACCAGCCTGACCAACGTGGAGAAACCCCGTTTCTACTAAAAATACGAAATTAGCTGGGCGTGGTGGCGCTGGCCTGTAATCCCAGCTACTCGGGAGGCTGAGGTGCGAGAATCGCTTGAACCCGGGAGGCGGAGGTTGTGGTGAGCCAAGATCGCACCACTGCACTCCAGACTGGGCAACAAGAGCGAAACTACGTCTCAAAAAAAAAAAAAAAAAAGATACTAATTTTAGATAGTTTTTAACTTGATTATGATTAATGGAGTAATGTATATTTATTGTAGAAAAAATTTTAAAGCACAGAAAATAATTTAGAAAAACACATACCTCATTAAAATCATCATGGATAACATCATATGTTTATAGCTTGAATTTGATTTTGCTGGGGGATTTAGAAAACGCATATAGATGGAATGTATTTTAAGGGGATATTATGAAGTTTTTATTTTCTCCTTTATGCTTTTCAATATTTTTTACAATGAATACCTTATGTGTGTAATTCTAAAAGATAAGATGATTCAGTCCTGTCCATTATTATCCTTTAAATAAATTTATGAAGGTGGAATTTCTGGGTCAAAAAACCATGTTTTTAGGGCATTTGAGAAGTGAGAGTTTGTGTCTGTTTCCTCTTCCATTAGTGGTGCACGAAATGGGATTTCCCCTTTTCCCTTGACAGCCGTGAGAAATATTTTTTCATCTTTAGTATTTACGGTTGAAAATTTAGAAAATAAAGATGTGTAAAAGTTTAGGAACTCATAATCTAGGGATGTATCTGCTCCGTGATGATTAGCGCGTGACTCCTGTCATGCCCTTTGGCTTTCTGTACCATGTGAGGCGTGTGTGTGCACACGTGTGTGCATGTGTCCAACGGAGCTGGGGTCCAACTCACTCACTGCATTCAGGCCAAACAGCCACACCGAGGTTTGCAGCATGAGAAAGAGAGGCATTTAGTGCAGGGCGTCTAGCGGGGAGAACCTTATGTGGAAGACCTGGACTGCCGGATGGCTTAAAGGGGAAGGCTTTTAAAGGCAGGGAGGTAGAGGTTACCGGCAAAGTCACACACCAATACATGGAGGTTATGCATTGGTTTGACCTAAAGGGTGGGATCTCTGGATGCAGGGGCTTACAAGTTGTAGGTATATGCAAAGATTTTCTTTTCTTTTTTTTTTTTTTTTTGAGACGGAGTTTTGCTCTTGTTGCCCAGGCTGGAGTGCAATGGCATGATCTCAGCTCACCACAACCTCCGCCTCCCGGGTTCAAGTGATTCTCCTGCCTCAGCCCCCCGAGAAGCTGGGATTACAGGCACGCACCACCATGCCCGGCTAATTTTGTATTTTTAGTAGAGATGAGGTTTCTCCATGTTAGTCAGGCTGGTCTCGAACTCCCAACCTCAGGTGATCTGCCCACCTCGGCCTCCCAAAGTGCTGGGATTACAGGTGTGAGCCACTGCACCCGGCCAGATTTTCTGATTCGTAGTTGGTTAGGAGGAAACTTTGTGTAAAAATTTAGGGTCAGCAGAAAAGAATGTTAGCTCTGGCTCATGAGTGTGACCTCCTCCAGGTCCCTCAGGAAGAAATTTAGAACACAGACTGGTGCTCAGAGCTCAGTCCTCGGCCCTCCTGTCTCTGAGGTCTAGGTGCAGGTGAATCCATTTTGGGGGTCTGGGTTTCTGAAAAACAACTCAGGGACAGATGCGATGATGCTTTAGCTTCTATAGGGAAGCAAACATCTCCTGACTCTAACTCCCTTGGCTGTTGTTTTAAGCTGCTATTACCTTCTTTTTTGTTTTTGGTTTTTTTGAGACGGAGTCTTGCTTTGTCACCTAGGCTGGAGTGCAGTGGTGCGATCTCAGCCCACTGCAACCTCCACCCCTGGGGTTCAAGAGAGTCTCCTGCCTCAGCCTCCCGAGTAGCTAGGATTACAGGTGTGCACCACCATGCCTTGCTAATTTTTGTATTTTTATTAGAGGCAGGGTTTCACCATGTTGGCTAAGCTGGCCTTGAATACTATTACCTTTTTGCTTCTCAAGTTGCTTATTTACTTCCCAGGGCCAGTTAGGTGCCTGGAATTCCCCGTGAAGGAACCCAAGATTTTCCTTTATTTCCATGCTGAGGGGAGGGGGCCCACAGGCCCCTTAAGATGGGTCCCCACTCTGCCTCATATGCACATGTCTGTCCCGTGAGAATCATGTAGGCTAAGGCTGGGCCTCTAGGCCAGGAGATGGGGAGCAGGTGCAGCTGGCAAACACCGATATGGCTCCTGGGCTGCTGGGCGTCCTCACCCACTGTCATGCCCATGGTGCCTGTGGGTTGTGGCTGCAGAGTCTGAACTGCTGGGTTCTCAGCCCTGGTTCAGGGACTCTGCGTGTGAATTGTGCGACCTGCAATAAATCATTCACCCCTGGAGATGGCTTTCTCTTGCTCTCTAGGAGGTGACATCGAAGATTTTTTCCAACTCTAGCTTTGTACAATTTTAAGTTTTAGATAGGGCTTCTCTTTTCCTGACAATGGGGTAAATTTAAAGCTCCCTATACCTCTAAGATGGGTTGTCATTCTTCTTGTGGAGATGCGTGTGCTTGCGACCTTGGATTGGGGCAAGAAAGCATCTGAAAACAGGACCTCGAGGAGGAAATGGGAGCAGAGGGTCATTAGGAGCTAGAGGAAACAAGCCCTTCTGCGGTAGTGAGGGAGGTGGCGGGGGAGGTGATGAGGGAGGTGGTGGGGGAGGTGATGAGGGAGGTGGTGATGGAGGTGATGGGGGAGGTGCCGGGGGAGGTGGCGGGGGAGGTGGCGGGGGAGGTGGCGGGGGAGGTGACGGGGGAGGTGACACGGGAGGTGGCGGGGGAGGTGACACGGGAGGTGGTGACGGAGGCGGCGGGGGAGGTGGTGAGGGAACCGGCTGCCACACCACAGATTTCAATGCTTGGGTGAAACGCAAAGCGTTGTTCCCTGGGTTTTTTCTTTCCTTCTTTAAAAGCTTGGGAGTGCAAACAAAGCTATTCAGTGATTTAGTAACTGAAAAGAGCTTTAATGAATCCATTTAGTTAGGCAAGGAAGACTAAACTGTAAAGACTTGGTTTCAGATTTCTGTTGGTAAGAAATCTTTCTATTCAAAGAAAGTGCATCTCCAAGTGGCTTAAATATAAAAAGGATGTGTAGGTTTAAATAACCTGAAAGTCCAGCGATAAGGAAGAGATCAGGCACGGTGTGATCCAGAGACTTAATGTCATCAGCAAGGACTTTGTTTCTTCTCATCCTTCTCTCTGCTCTTTGGGCTAACACAGACTCCTCTTGTAGCCACAAATTGGCTTTGACGTTGTCCCCCAGGCTTTGTGCTTGCTCCAGTGGGAGAGGGCATGACTTTCTCCAGTCCTGCAGTTCACTTTGGACTGGCTTGAGTTCTCTGCCCATCCTGTGTCCTGACTGTAGGCGTGGAAGGTGCTGGCTGGTTAACCCGACATCACATCCAGCCGGTGCTGGGAAGAGCAGCGTGAACTCCAGGGGCCTGGAGGGAGTGACTCCAATGTCTGTAGCATACGCAATTCAATTCTGGTTTATTTTCTCCTCTGGATAATAGAAGTTGGTTTTGGGGGAGTGGTGTGCTGGTAAAAGCTGTGATTTGTAGAGAGCAGCCTGGCCAGCATGGTGAAACCTGTCTCTATTAAAAATACAAAAATTTGGCCGGGCGCGGTGGCTCACGCTTGTAATCCCAGCACTTTGGGAGGCCGAGGCGGGCGGATCACGAGGTCAGGAGGTCGAGACCACAGTGAAACCCCGTCTCTACTAAAAATATAAAAAAATTAGCCAGGCGTGGTGGCGGGCGCCTGTAGTCCCAGCTACTCGGAGAGGCTGAGGCAGGAGAATGGCGTGAACCCGGGAGGCAGAGCTTGCAGTGAGCCAAGATCGTGCCACTGCACTCCAGCCTGGGCGACAGAGCGAGACTCTGTCTCAAAAAAAAAAAAAAAAAATACAAAAATTTGCCAGGCGTGGTGGACACACTGTAGTCCTAGCTACTTGGGGGGCTGAGGCAGGAGACTCTCTTGAACCTGGGAGGTGGACAGAGGCTACAGTGAGCCAAGATTGCACCACTGCACTCCAGTCCGGGCAACAGAGTGAGACTCTCAAAAAAAAAAAAAAAAGTTCTGATTTGTAGTCTTTGCCTATTTCTGTGGTGTAAACACTCCAACCACAACTGATTTCAAACTACCTGTGACTTAACGGGTTCACAGTGTTGCTGAGTATTTCACAGTTTGAGAGACTAGGCGCTGGCTCCCAGACACAACTGGGAGAATGTCCTTGGTCATTGCCGCTGGCAGGTGCTGGTTAAGGGGCCTGTGTGGGGAAACCCAGTGGGCCACAGCCCTTGGAGTCAGTCAGCATGTGAAGTCAGCCCGAGCTGTTGGGTGCTTCGCCCAGTGTCTCTGTGCCACGTTCGCAGCCCGGAGGATGATTTCAGACACACCGAAGTAACGCAGTGGTTGTGGCCATATGCTCCCGAGGGCTCAGGGTCTCTGTCCTGTGGCTTTTCCGATGTCACTCGCTAGCCTTGCTGCCCCTGAAGTCTGACGGTGATTAGGATCACTTGGTTTTAAAATGTCTCCCATAATTCCTGGGCTTTATACGCAGACACTGGGCTTAGATACAGGTGTGCTCCCTTGCACAAATTAATTTGCACTTGATGATAAGGCTCCTTGAAGTAAGGATACTTTTAATCTTCCCATCCCATTTATATAGATTCTTTGTAATGGTTAATCTTCCTAGACTGGATAATGAATTCAGCCACAGGTAGAGTCCAGATCGATGTGCGATTGTATTTTAAATGCAGCACGTGTCTCGGGGCTGGATCTTACGGTGCTCTTAACCAAGGTGACACGTGTCTGCCCTAATGGATTAAGCACTGAGCGGCCCGTGAAAGCTAATTTGTCTAAAACCACAGGGCAGGACGTGGTGTGTTTCCTCGCAGCACTCTGTCTGCCTTCCAGTCTTGTAGCAAGTGTGTGTGTGTGAGTGAGTTCGAGGCCTTGTTACACAGTCTTTCTGGGTGAGTTCGAGGCCTTGTTAGGGAGTCTGCCTCTCCACCTCCTTTCCTTCGTCTCAATGGGAGAGGCTACAAGCCCCTGAATCCACAGTCTAGCTTTTCTGCCAGTGAGAGCGGAATCCTTCACGTCCATCAGACTGTTGGTGAGCACTGTTTTGGGAGGGTGGCTGCCTGGGCTCCAGCTCCTGCCTCAGGGCCTTTGCACATGCTGTGCCAGCTGCCTGAGGTCTCTCTCTCTCTCTGTCTCTGTCCCAGCATGGCTGCCTCCTCTTCACTGCTTTAGGCTTTGCTCAGAGGACACCTTCTCAGGGGGGGCCCACCTTGACCACACTCTCTAAAATCGCTGCCCCTCGCAGACCCCACTGCTTGCTCTCTGGTTTCCTTGTTCTGTTTCGCTCTCATGAGCTGAAACTGGCTGTTGTTTGTTTGCGTGTTTCTTGCCTCTGTTGCTCTGTGGGCATGTCCGCTCCTCTGGGGCAGGACCTTACCCTTGCCCCGTGTTATTCACTGACGCATGTCCTGCGGTGTTCAATAAATGTGAGTGGAGGGGCGTGGAGCAGTGGTCCCCACCTCCACAGAGTGCGGCCTGGGTGGGCTTTCTTTCCCTCCGCATGTATAGAATTTGTTTTCTTATCTGTAAAGCGGGGGACCTGTTCCTGACCTAGTGATTTCTGTAGGCACCAGCTCTCCCGTCCCCGGTCCCATGGGGGGCCTGTCTGTGGCCCAGTCATTTCTGTAGGGACCGGCTTTCATCTCTGTGCTTCCATGGTCCTGGTCCTCAGGAGGTTTGGGCTCCGCCTTCCTGCCCTTCATCCTCTTCTGCTGGTCGCTTGTGGGGCTCACCTCTCCCTGACACAGGAGACACACGCTCCACACATATCATGGGACCTGCCGATGGGAGCTGGGAGCTGCTGCTGTGGCCCGTGCACCCGGGGCCAGGGCGAGTGTGAGCTCCCCGCATTCCACAGCTAGGAGGCCTACATGTCTCTGTGCAGCGGGGAAGTCTCGCCGGGGCTTAGCTCTCCTCTTAAAATGAAAGGTTGGCACAGGTTGGCAGGTGGCTGTTGCAGGGTCTTCGTTTAAGGACAGCCAGCTGAGCCAGGACCCCTGAGGCAGCTGTTGGAGAACCATTGCCGTTTAGAGAGCCAGGGATTTGGAATGTGTCCGGTCCAAGACTCAAACTCAAGAGCAGGTGGGGATATAAATTCATGCCATTCTGGGGAAAGAATTGATGGCACTCCACGGAGGGAAGCTGGTTCCTTCCTTCTAGCCCCTCTCTCAGTGAGTGGCAGTGTGGCCTGGCCGAGAGGGCACGTGTCCCGTTCAGAGCCAGCCTGGTTCAGATCATGGTGCTGTGACCTGCTGGTGTGAGCTTCAATGCGTAGCCTAGTTTTCTTATCCCCAAAGTGGAGATAATGATGGGACTTGACTTATTAGGTTGTTGCTATCAGGATTAAATGAGTGAATTTAAGCAAAACATCGTGGACAGTGCCTGGTGCTTAGAAGAGGATAGATGCATGTTAGTTGATGTGGGTTGTCGAAGTAATAAAGGTTATTATGCCTAGTGGGATAGTCTGACTTATAAGACTAAACCCAGGCTGGGCATGGTGGCTCACGCCTGTAATCCCAACACTTTAGGAGGCCAAGGCGGGCGGATCACCTGAGATCAGGAGTTCAAGACCAGCCTGGCCAACATGGCGAAACCCCATCTCTACTAAAAATACAAAAATTTGCTGGGTGTGGTGGCATGTGCCTGTAATCCCAGCTACTCAGGAGGCTGAGGCAGGAGAATCACTTGAACCCAGGAGGTAGAGGTTGCAGTGAGCCGAGATTGCGCCATTGCACTCTAGCCTGGGTGATGAAGCAAAACTCCATCTCAAAAAAAAAAAAAAAAAAAAAACAAACAAAAAACTAAACCCAGAGTCCCAGCCAGAGCCAGGGCCTCTCCCTAGAGTGTGGGGCATCATCTGGGGTGTCCTGGAGGGGAAGCCATTTTCTTTTTCTGGTCTGCCTTTGATTCCCACACCCCGTCCCCTGAGCCCCGAGTACCAATGCAAAGATTTTTCAGGCTCTTGGGGCAGGAGGCTGGGGGTACAGAGGTTAGAAACATGGCTTTAGCACCCGAGACATGGATTTGACTCTGGGCTCTGCTATTTACAAATTGCGTGACCTTAGACAGAGCATTCGACCTCTGGTTGCCTCAGTTTTCTCATCTGTACAATGGGGATAGTGGCTTATCTATAGAGTCAGGGTGGGGATTAATGACGTACAGCACTGAGATATGACCCCATCCTCAGATGGCCCTGGTGAGCTGTCATTGTCACCTGTGGCTTTGAGGGGCCCACCCTGGTGCAGCCACGCTTGGCACCCCTTGCCGTGTTGACCACTCTGGTTTACTCTCCAGCCATGCATAAGGGGTATGAGATGCCCTGAGGCTGACTCATTTTCCCAGAGTGCTCTCAGCACGGCCACCTCTTCCTTCCCCAGGAGTCCAGGAACAATATAGGCGCAGTTTGTTTTTCTGTTTTGCATGGCAGTTAATTCCCAGGCACTAATGAGGGGCTCTCTGCCCATGAGGCTGATTAGCAGAGAAGAATTGATGGCGGCAATTATGACGCAGAAGAAAGGCAAGGAGCTGCAGTCACGATCCTAAATCCAGCCCATGATGCCGGGCTGAGTGTCCGACAGTCACCATCCTAAATCCAGCCTGTGATGCCGGGCTGACTGTCTGGCAGTCACCATCCTAAATCCAGCCTGTGACGCCGGGCTGAGTGTCCAGCATGCCACCGTGAAATGAAGGCTTCCTCCAGCCTTGGGTGACTTGGCCCTCGCAGTGCAGTCAGGGCTCGTGATTTAGCTTTCTGTCCTTGGAATGGCAAACAGAAGAGGACTTGGGACCATCTGACCCTTCCGTGATCTCGTAATTATGACGGCATGCCTTCCAGTGGCTGCGAGTAGGGCACTGCGCTGGCGTTCCAAGGCACGCGTTAGAATCAGTTAAAATGATGGCAAGACCGCGGTTTCTCCTGCCCATCCACAGAAACAGCGCTGAGTGCGGGGATGGCTGTGACGCTGACATTAGTTAGCTTTAATAGGGCCATGTCTGCCCTTTCTTTGGTTGATGGCGTTCCCAGTAGTTTCCTAGGATTGAAGTTATCAATTTAATGTTTCCAAAGGCCCACTTAGGCTTTTCTTTCATATCTGAAAAGAGAATAATTTTTCCTTTGTAAACCTTGGTGGCCCAGAGCGGCTGCCTCTCTCCCCTTGGTCTGTGTTGATCCTCTAACTTAGGGGGTGGCACAGGAGGGCCCAGAGGTGAAGCCAGTGGCTGCGTGTGGTCCCTGGGGCCAGATGCCAACGTCCAAATCCCCATGCCTTGTCTTTCGAGCTGTAGGACCAGAAGGCGCCTGAAGCCCTCTGGGCCGTGGTGTCTCCCTCGTAACACACGTAGGTCATCACAGTGCCTACCTCACGGGCTCTTTCGAAGCCTCAGTGAGCACTTTGAGTAAGATGCTATGAACCTTGCTTAGCACAAAGTGAGCTCTCAAAAGGTTGGCTGCGGCCACGGACACGAATAGTGTTAATAATTAGCATTAAAACGGAAAATGAAATTCTGGACATAACTTTATTTTAGAAAATGGCACGATACACTGAACTTTGGTTTGAAAATAAAGAAATAATTGGGCTGAAGATAAGCTTAATCTATGATGGAAGGTTCCATACATAATTGTTCCGGGGCTTTTAGTGGGAGCAAAATTAATTTTCGTGTAAGATGATTAAGCTGATGAAATTGCTCTTGAGCGGTAAGTGTGTTTAATTAAATGCAAGGCATGAGCTCAGGTACACATTGTTCCCGGGGAGTGTCCTGTTCTCTGAGCTGTTTCCTTGAGCAGCAAGGGTGGTTCTAGGCGGTGTGTTTGTTCCGCATCTTCCTCGGTGGCTGAAATGTCTGTGTTTGAGAATAACATCGTGAGATGCCCATTGTTCTGGGGCGGAGTGTACAGGCATGACCTGTGGAGTCTGCAATAATTCCAACCAACTAGAACTGACTAGAAAGCTAGCCAGGTCTCCACAGGGTGAGACTTCCTGGAACAGAAACGCCAGGAAGCTGAGGGCTCCCGCACACGTCAGGAATTTATGGAGTCATCAAGCGTCTTAAGCTCTCTGGAATTATTTTATTGATTTATATCTCTGGAGAATGGAGCAGCCTGACTACGTTTCCTGAGGGAGGTTTTAATTTCGGCTTTCGGTTTTTCACTTGTTAATGTTCTGTCATTTGTAGCTAAGTAGAGACACAAGAAATAAAATATTTCATTCAACAAAATAGTTAGGGTGCGGGTCCCATGAGCCAGGTGCCATTCGGGGTGGAAGTATAGCAGGGGACACGGTAGTCCCAGCCCCCGAGCTGCCTGAACTCATCTGAATGAGCCCAGCCAGCTGACCAGGAGGAAATCCACTGACCCGGAATGGTGTAGATGCTTGCTGTGTACAAAAGGACAGCAATTAAAAGGGTGAGGTACTTTTTTGGTCAGTTTTGAAAAAAATTTAATAGTTGTTTTTTGTTTTTTTTTTTTTTGAGGCAGGGTCTTGTTCTATTAGGCTGGAGTGCCTTGGCCTCCCAGAGTGCTGGGATTATAGGTGTCAGCCACTGCATCTGGCCAATAGATTTTTTTTTTTTTTTAAGATGCAGTTTTGCTCTTATTGCCCAGGCTGGAATGCAATGGTGTGATCTCGGCTCAATGCAACTTCTGCCTCCCGGGTTCAAACGATTCTCCTGCCTCAGCCTCCTGAGTAGCTGGGATTGCAGGTGCCTGCCACCATGCCCAGCTAACTTTTGTATTTTTAGTAGAGACAGGGTTTCACTATGTTGGCCAGGCTGGTCTCGAACTCCTGACCTCAGGTGATCGACCCGCCTCGGCCTCCCAAAGTGCTGGGATTACAGGCGTGAGCCGCTGTGCCCGGCCAGACTTTTGTTAAAAGAGCAGTTTTAGGTTTACAGAAAAACTGATCAAAGAGTACAGGGAGTTCCCAAGCACCCCCTCTTCCTGACCCCACAGTTTCCCCTATTATTAGTATGGTACATTTGTTTCAGTTGATCCAGTGTTGATATTGTATTATTAACTAGAGCCCATAGTTTACATTAGGGTTTACTCCTTGTCTCGTGCATTCTATGGCTTTTGACAAATGTGTCTCTGTCATAGCATCAGACACAGTAGTTCCACTTCCCTAAAAATCCCTCCTGTTCTACCTGTTTTTCCCTTCCTGCCGCTCACCCCTGGCAACCACTGATTTTTTTTAACTATCTCCATAGTTTTGCCTTTTCTGCAATGTACTATAGTTCAGTGGTCTCCAACCTTTTTGGCACCAGGGATCAGTTTCATAGAAGACAATGGATGGGGAGGGGAAAAGGTTTCAGGACGAAACCTCAGATCATCAGGCATTAGATACTCATGAGGAGCACGCAGCCCAGATCCCTCGCATGCGTAGTTCACAGTAGGGTTCACATTCCTATGAGAATCTAATGCCTGATGATCTGACAGGAGGCGGAGCTCAGGCAGTCACTCGCTCACCCACCATTCACCTCCTGCTGTGCAGCCCGGTTCCTAACAGGCCACCCTTACCGGCCCGCAGCTCAGAACTTCGGGACCCCAACAGAGTTGGAATCATACAGTTTATAGGCTTTTCAGACTGGCTTCTTTCACTTAGTGATGTGCAATGAAGGCTCCTCTATGTCTCTTTGTGGCTTGATAACTTATTTTTTTAAAGTGTTGAGTTATTCTAGTATCTGGATATATCATTCTTTCGCCTATGAAATACATCTTGGTTGCTTATGGGAGTAATTCTAAGCTGAACCTAATCGGTGTCTATTCCCAAACAGGGTGGCTTTAATGTGTGTCCATCTGGGGAGATCCTGGAGAAATCAAGAAGGCCAGACATTTGCGATTTCTGTGCTCTGGGCACCAATTTCATGACTCACAAGTTATTCATCCATTGCTATCTCATTCTAGCAACTAGATGCTGGTGAAGTCACTACACCAAAGCAGCTGGGGCTGGGTTCAGAGGATGTTAGAACCCACGGTCATGAAGTTTGCATTCCAAGAAGCCTGATTTTCTCAACTGTCCACACGGTCAATGCCAAAACATTGGCCAAAGTCCTCAAATAACTTATTTACCAACCAGAATATTATCTTCTTAATAACGAAAGTCAGTAAAGCTGGCAGGACCCAGGGAATCTGCTCATCCCTCCTCTCCTTTCCCACGAGCTGTACAGGAAGGTACCCCAAGCCAGGCCTGAAGGTTTCTGGATAAACAACAAATGGGAAAGAGGACATTGTTGCCAGAAGGACATTTACACCAGGACATTGCAGCTCCACCTCATTCTGTTAGGCATCAGGGTTGGTTCTAACCAAGTCCCACAAACCCCTTTGCTCCCGGCAGACAGTGCAGGAGATACATCGATCAATTCTTTATTTTCATTAATTTTAAGATTCCGTAACTGTGGCCCGAAGCTTTGGTTCTAAGCACGTTACTCTTATTATATGTTCCCAGGGTTGGTTTACATTGCTTTCATTTTAATGGGGGCTGCTTCTTGAACTCACTAATTGCATGACTAATTACACTAAAGCATTGTGGATCCTCCAGTCCGACGTGCTGTCTCAGGCACGCATTATTCATTCATTCACTCAACATGTGTCGATCCAGTGTTTCCTGCGTTCCAGGCACTGCTCTAGGCTGGGAGGGGCCCCGTGGGCTGTGAGACCAACAAGAGCTCTACTCCCAGGGGCCTCCCATTCTACCGGGGCAACTGGTGATAAGCATTTTAAATGGTGATGGGATAGGGAGATGTGGTGGGGCTTTAGCCTCTGCTGAGAGGTGATCTGAGGACAGGATGAGGCAGCAGAGACAGGAAAACAGGATGCAGCTCCCCAGAACATCTCAGTGCAAAGATTCAATGGCTATGGAGTGTGGAATTTTCTGTAGATACTGCTATGAACACTTTCCCATTTTAACATTCAAATGCAACCTGGAGCCAAAGAGATGGTACTGAATAGGCATGGCGTACACACGTTCATGATTCTCTGCTGTTCTGTATCCAGAACAAGGCAACAAGACACCATCCCCAAGACATTACTAGGTGTGTATTGGTTTGGGTTTGGTTTTTACTAAAAGTGGCAGAAAACCTAATTACACTGACTTAGTCCTAAAAGGGAATGTGTTGAAACACAACTGAAAAACCCAGCTGTAGGTATTCCGCTTCTGTTACAGCTTGATCCAGGGGCTCCAGTAATGCTGTCAGGACTTGGTGTCTCCTCATAGCTCAGCGCTGCTCTCTGCTGTACTGACTCCACACCCAAACTCCCTGTAATGCCAGGCTGACATTCCTACCTTGCTGGGCTCACGTCATGGGGCTGGCTGATGGTTTAGTGTTCACTCATTTCCCCATCCGTTCATTTCTTCAATAGTGTGTGAGTATCTGGCATATACCCAACACTGGGCTAAGAGCTATGTGGTTGTTACCTCATCTAGTCTATTTAAGAAGCCCTTGGATTAGGGGATACTATTATACCTACTTCACAGCTGAGTCAATTGAGGTTCAGTGAGGTCTAATGAGCGTTCAAGGTGATTCAGCTGGTAAAAAGCAAAGCTGGGGTCCTCACACCTGCCCAGAACCAGCTGGTAAATAAGATCCATACAACCGCCAATCTCCACTTGGTTCTAGCTTTGTGAGGACCACCAATAGGTAGTTAGGAAATTAGGAATCTGCGTGGTGCTCAAGAGCACTGGTAGAGAGGGAAGATGACATGAGAACGCAGATGAAAGGTCTTAGAGGGAGGGCTTCCTGGGTGAAGTGACATCTGCCTGAAAGACAATAGAGCCAGCCATGTCGGGACAAGGAGTGTAGACCAGCCTCGCTGGGGGATAGCAAGTGTGAGGTCTGACCAAGGGAGGCCAAAGACTCCATTTGAGGTCTTCGAAGGACTAGTTCATCATAAAGTGTGGAAAGGGAGGGTGGTGGCAAGAGATGAACCTTGAGGGCTTAGCGTAACCAGGTCACGAGTGGCATGGTAACCTTCACTCAGAGGCTGGAAGGCAGAGGGGCTTTAGCAGGGGAGGGACATAGATTTCTGTTTTGCAAGTGTGGAGAAGACAGTAGGGGGTGGTGGAGTGGATGTAGGGGGCCCCGGTAGGAGAATGCAGGGGAGTGAAGTCAGAAGCTGGAATGTAGAGCGGGGAAGGGTTGGAAGGACGCTAAGATGTGTGGGCATTCATCAGGCCCCTTTCAGATGTTAGGTGGGACTGCACCCCTGGGCCCCATCTTTCCACCTGGGCCTGTGCATTATGCATGGAAACAGTAGCAGTTGCCACAACGAGATAGCATTGGATGAATAACTTGTGAGTTACGAGTTGGTGTCCAGAGCACAGAAATCGCCAGTGTCTTGGGGTGTAGCTCTCAACGCCAGCAGTATCCCGTCGAGCTGCTTCTTCCCGCTGATGTGCAGTGACCCAGGTGGTGGCCATTCTGTCAGCCTGGGTCCCAGGTGGGGATGATTTGGAGCAGAGCTACAGACACAGGGCAGGTGCCGCCAATGCACCCAGGTGATCTTAAGCCACTGCAATCAGAATTATTTGTAACCACAGCAGAGTCCAGCCTATCCTCACTGCAACATATGGGAAGGCAACAGAGAGGTTGAAGACTCACTCATTCGGCATCTCAGCAAGTGTTTCAGTGGCTCCTTTGGCCGGCTGCTCTCCTGGGTGCTTAGAATACGATAAGCAGGGTCCCTCCCCTCCTGGAGCTGACTGTCTAATGGGGACAGAGGTAGGTCCAGGCACGGGCCCGCCTGGCTTGTGGTTTTTCTACAGCAGTAACCAGCAGCCCATGCAGTGGATGTGGAGAAAATGAGCTGCTGAGCTTCCTGAGGCTGGAACAAAGCAATCTGATGAAAGGCACGTCCTTAACTCTCTAGAAGCCCTGGAAGGAGAACGGAGAGGGGATGGGCTCCATCCTGCCTGGTCCCCTGGGGCAGGGGGAGCTGGGCTCTGTCACCTGGCTAGGGTCTTCTCATCTCTGAATCTCAGCTCCCTTTTTTTTTGCACGCTCTGGATTCTGTGACTTTCATTAATGTGCTGGAGACTCTGTTGTTATTGGAAACAGAAAATGATTTGTTTACAGGTAGAGTCAGCCGGGTGCGGTGGCTCAGGCCTGTAATCCCAGCATTTTGGGAAGCTGCAGCGGGTGGCTTACTTGAGCTCAGCTGTTTGAGATGAGCCTGGGTGACATAGCGAGATCCCATCTCTACAAAAAATTTTTTTTTTTTAATTAGCCAGGCATGGTGGTGAGCACCGGTAGCCTCAGCTACTTGGGAGGCTGAGGTGGGAGGATAGCTTGAAGCTGGGAGGTAGAGGCTGCAGTGAGCTGAGATGGTGCCACTGCACTTCAGCCCAGGTGACAGAATGAGACCTTGTCTAAAAAAAAAGTCATCTTTAAAGAGAGGCAGGTTTCTTTGGATTGGATGATGTGACCTGCTGGACCAAAGGCAACATATGGCTTGTGATGTGAGATGGACCAGGGCTCAAAGACCCCCAGTCAGAGACTTTGGGTGTGATTGTTAACCTGCCTGAGGCTGATTGTTCATTTGCTCTAAGGGCTTTGATGAGGAGCACGTGAGACAGGGCGTAGAAAACATTAAACCTGGGCACTCCTGGTGCAGGTGAGCTTTTCCTCCCTCTTCCTCACTCCACGTTTCTTGCTTCAGGTTCCTTCCCAACACGTCTGTCTCCTCTCTTTCCACGTATACAGCTCAAGAGAACAGGTGGCATTTCCCGCCTCCCCGTCTCCGCTCCCAAGGATATGTAATTCTGTGTCATGCATTTCCAGGAGAGTTGATCTGGGGTGGGAGATTCAGGGGGAAGAGAGCGACTGAGGAAAGGAAGGTGGTGTCTTGTGACACGGCTCATTGTGGAAGGACAGGTTCCCAGTGGCTCTGAACGCTGGGTGCTTTTCCCCCCTGTGACTCATTATGACAGGCGTGCTGTGTGCCAACGGCTCCCATTCGCAGATTGAATTACCATCCTATTCAGCTGACACAAAGCAGTTCCTGGCCGGCTTGGGCAGCCCATGAATAAGTAAATAGCCTTCCAGCCTGGTGCCGAGCACAAACATCCGAGGCTCAGAGAGGCTGGCGTCCACGGGGACGGGAAGGGGGGCTGGCTGGGAGGCCTGGACCAGTCTGTCTGGTCCACTAGACCACTGATCTCCGGTGCCTTGTAAGTACCTGCTTTTGGGGCTGGGGAAAGAGCCCTGTGGGTTAATGAGCTACAGCTTAGACACAGACGGGAAATCGATCTCTTTCTAGGCTGCGGGCTGTAGAGCAAGGGCTGTTTTTCTGGGCTGAGAGGTGGGAAGAGGCATTTCCAGCCTCGGGGGGTTGTGATAACCCCGGGTTTCTAAACCTTTGGGTCTTAATTGCGGCTCAAATCACTGTTACTACCCTGTGGGTGTTCTGTTGCAAATCTGCCCTCAGGCCCTGTATCAGGCCAGAAAAGAACTTTGGTCCCGAGGGTCAGTTTGGGTAGGCTGTGGGCAGGACACTCGGGATAGGATGTGGCTCAGGAGGAAAGGCAAGGGCTGAGTGTTCCGTTATTTGTCCCTCCAACTTTCCTCCCTCAAGAATTCACCATTCTGGTGGAAACGGTTTGGTTTTGCTAGTTCAAGCATCACAGAACTGGCATTAGAAACAGCATCTATTTGAAGTTGTGAAATCTTAAGTGGAAATTCCTACTCTGTATTCGATTTTTGTGCAGCATTTTCAATTCTTTGAGCTCAAATGATGAGACAAAGTTGAACACCCTTTAGATAATGAATATACTCATACAATGGGTATAATTGTAGCATTTTAATTTCATGTAGGTCCACTGTTAGTTGAAATATACAGCAAAAACGTGAGGGTGCTGACTCTGGCTTAAGAACTGGGTTTTTTTTTTTATTCTATGTAGCGAGGACCTTGTAGTAAACAGATGAAATGAACTGCGTCTATGCCTAACATTAAATAGCGAGAACTAGCTCCTCCCTCCTGGCAGAAGGCATGATCCTGTGCTCTGTGATGAAGATGTTTATGGGGCAGAGCAGGTGGCTGGTGTTTTATGTGTCCTGGCGTTCGATGGCAGCAGCAGAACGTACATCAATGTATCATTGGTTTTGTTTTCCTCTCTGCCTAAATGGCTCTGTTAATTAAAACTTTGTGTAAAGTGGTCTTCGAGCTCTGTACTCAATTTTACATGGGCTCATTAGGGTTGGTTATGCACAGCCCCATGAATCCTTTATCTTGCTGGACCACTTTTGAATTAATAGTTAACATACTTCACATGTAACCACACGGAGTAGTTTTTTATGCCCTATAATCATTAGCAAGCTCTCCAGTCAGCCTGGTGAGATATTAGAGCCCCTTAGCCTCTTTAACGATTGAGCAGGCTGAGCCGAGGGCAGGAGGGGCCCCAGAGCAAAGAGAACAGGGTAGTTGAAGAGGCACATCCCAGGAGCCCGGGAAGATGAGGGGAGAAAGCGGTGGGTTTACTTATTCTATACCGAGGGCACTGACATTCACTAAATGCATTGACAAGCCAGGAATCATTGCCCCACCTAAAATGTTTTCTTCTTTAATAGAACTAGAAAAAGTACATCACTTGCAGATTATCGTGACTTCCTGTAATCTTGTTTTTTCATGTTATTCTTAATGATTTCTCTGAGAGAACATGATTCCTTAGAGGAGCAGAATAGGATGTGTGTTGGTGGAGGTAAGGACTTGGTGGTTTGCATTAAAAGGAGGTAGTCAGCAGTGATGACGCTGTGCCTCTGCCTGCAGGGATCTCACTGGAGGTGTCTACCTTGATTCGTTTGCATCCAGCCCATCTGATCATGGTTAGAAACGTCTCTGTTTTATTGTTTGCCGAAATCGTCCCACGATGAAGTAGGTGGACCAGTGGTGTTACATCAGTTGATTTTAGGAGATGTATAGATTTTTAAAAATGTTTTTATGTGATGGCTATTTGTTTCATGTAGTTTAAAGAAAATACATGGGCATATCAAGTAAGTTAATGTGATAGTATAAGGTTTCCTTTGAGAAAGATTTGTGGAGGAAGACTTCAGTGAGTTCCCAAACTTGACACAAGCATGCTTTCCTTTGTGCTGCAACAGTAGTTTTTAACTTGAAAGTGCACGCATATAATTTGAAAAATTAAGTGTATAAAGGTATATGAAAAAAATCTCGTGCTGTCTCTTCTCTCTATACCCAGTGTCTTGAGCCCACTTTCAATACTTCTAGTGGTTTCTTCTAGAAGCTCGTAAATAATAGTAAAAATTGCCTATATTGTGACTTTTTTTTTTGACTTACCAGTTTTCCAAAGTAAAAAATATTAACAGCACTTTCTGGGGTGGTAGATAAGTGGTTCTCAAAGGGTTTTGAGTGGGCAGTTTTGCCTTTCAGGTTTGGTGTTGGGAGACACTTCTGTTTGTCATGATTCAGGGAAACGTGTGTGCTACTGGCCTCTGGTTACTACTGGCAGGGATGCTGCTGAACACCCCATAGTGCACAGGAAGAATTATCTGGCCCCAAATGTCACACTGCTGAGGTTGAGAAGCTCTGTGGTAAATGAAGATTTAGTTATCTTAGTTTCCCTCCCCCAGTCTATACACATAGTTAAATTGCTACTTTATTTAAGTGAATACTTAGTCGTTACATTGTTATTGTGTGTATATTGTTAATGGTAACACGAATTAGTGACTGTGGTTACATTCCTTTCATTGTATGGCTTTTTAGTTTTCCTGAAGTTATTAATAGCCTGATTTTCAATTGTGCCATTTGCAATCCACGTATTAAAAACTCTTCTCCAGTTCTTTCTGATATCAAAAGCTTTTCTTGAGTCTGTCTTTTCTCTAGATTCTTTATTTCTAAAGCCCTTTGTCGTCTTGTTTCAAACTGATTGCTCGAGAGCTAAGGCTCAGCTGTCACCTTGGAATTCTTCTCTATCCCTGTTTAGGGTAGGATTTGTTGTTTCCTGGATGCTGTGTCTTTCCCTTTTATCTTTTTTTTTTCCCACTTGTTTTGCTGCAGCACATCTTCCAGTCATTTCCTAAGAAAGAACACGCTGCGGAGGTACATTTTATGAGTCTTTGCATGTATGGTAATCTCTCTTCTCTATCCTCACGCTTGACTGACAGCTTGTTTTGGGTATAGAACCTTAAGTTGGAAATAATAGTCAATCAGAATTTTAAAGACATTCTGTTGGCTTCCAAGATTGCTGCTGAGAAGTCTAATGCCCTAACCCATTTTTTTCCTTTTTAAAATTCCACCTCTTCTTTCTAACAGTTATGGGAAGTATTTAGGGCCTTCTCTTTATCATTCACCTTCTCGAATCTCATGGTACTCTTTGCTTAGGTTTTTATCTGTGTTGCAGAGCACTCAGAGATCCTTTAATCTAGAACATGTTCTTATGTTTTTCTGACAGTTTTCAATTTATCGTGATTCTGGGCAGTTTAAAAACTAACAAAATAGAAGTAAAGGAATTTCTGATATTTTGGTTGTTTATGTCAACATGAAGGTCTACTGATATATATATATATATATAGGAATTTTTGTTTTTAAATATTTGGTTGCCCAGATGAGAATTCCCCAAGAGTTTATGTGTAGCATGCTTATTGGTTTTTATTTTTATTAATTAACTTATTTTTATTGATTAACTTGACCAATAATAACTTCTGTAGTTGGCTGGGCATCAGTCAGCTGATTGTTATTATTATTTTCTCTTTCTAGAAACCTTATTGGTAAAAGACCTCCTGGATTGATAGTCTCTTTTTTTATTTAATATTTCCTGGCACTTTGGGAGATGTCTTTTATCATCCAAATCTGCCATTAAAATTTTTATTTCAGCAACTATCTTTTTCATTCACAAGAGTTCTTTTTGTCCTTCATTGGTCTTTTTAGCATCTTGTTCTTGACTTTTACATGCTTTCTGAAGATACTTGTTAGACTTGTTGCTTTTTTTTTTTTTTTTTTTAAGCTTGTTTGGTTGGCTGGATGATCTCTCTCTCTTCTGGGTTTTATCGTTATGTTCTTTTACTCTTCCATATTAGAGGTTTTTAAATGAAGCTGTACTCCTTGGTTGACTGCTTTTGGAGCATAGTCTTGACAGGTTGGGGGAGGTCAGTGGTGAGCTCACTCCAGGGTAGCTGTGAGGGAGCTGAACACATTTTGTTGTAGAAGCTCCTCATGTCAAACATGGTCTTTGCTCTTGGATTGTAGTTTTCTACCAAAATATTTCCAGTTTCCTGCCTAGTTTGAGAGTGGTGTGGGGTAGCATCCACCTACCTGCTTAATGCATTGGGTCTGGGGAGGGGTATCTGCAGGCAGGCTGTCTCATTTCTGTTTTCAATATAATAGCACTTGGCTGTTATGACCTCTACCTGCTGCATGTGAATCCTGAGCTCCCTCATTAAATATCTCTAGAAAATAAACTTCAGTCTCCTGCCTAGATGTCTTTCCCTCACAGATCGCTTGCACAAAATTCTAAATTTTATTAGATTCTAGCTTGAACTAACATTATGCATGCCTGTTCTGGTATTCCCTGTCAGACGGAGAGTCCTGGAAGGCCTTGATCTTACTCATGCTTGGGCCTAACAGCTGTCAGGAACTTTGCAGGTGCTCAGAACATGTTTGCTAAATTGAAATAAATTGAATTTTGGCCATACAGATGGTTTTTCAGCTCCAAGTTCAGGATAAAGCCTCACTTGCTTTTTATCCTCCCTCTCACTCCTGCTGGTTCATATGGATGCAGGATATTAGCAAGCTTTTTGATAAAACCTAAGTTAATTCAATTTGCCATCTTATTCTGTGGTTCTGAGCAGGTTAATAACCCTTTTTAACAAAACAGAAGTAAAGAAGTTTCTGATATTTTGATTGTGTCGTGTCAACATGAAGGTCTAATGATATACAGGAATTTTTGTTTTTGAATATTTGATGGCCAAGGTGGGAATTCTTTAAGAGTTTACTATGTGTAGCATGCTTGTTGGTTTTTATAATTATTTTTATTAATTAATTTGACCTATAATAACTCTTTCCGTCATCAGCTGGGCATCAGTCACATCTTGATAATTAAGGATATGTGCAGTGCATGCCCAGATATTGACTTGTGCCCTCATTTCTGTCCCTTGCTATCATCTGTGTAACCTGGATAATTAGACCTAAGTGCCTTTCTCTTGGCAAATTCAGGAACTTGATGGTCTACTCAAGGAGTCACGAAAGCTTCGTGTCAATGGCTGTGTTGTATTGTTGCATTGTTCCATACCAGGAAATTTGGTTGAAGGGAAAGAAAAATCTCAGGCTGGGAGGACCATGAGTTCGGTTTCAAATCTGTCCCTCACTCAGCCCTCAGTGTTCAGAACTGGAAAATGGTAGCAGAATTCCTGCCTTTCCCTGGCTCTTGGGCATCAAGGAAGGTGAAGGAGGCAGACAAGAGAACTTGCAAGTCATTCTTTGGTGACAGAAGATTGTGTCTGCTTCTTTCCGCAGCTTGGAAATGACCCGCCACACCTGAAGCCTGCAGGTGCTGAGGCCACATTCGATCAGACGCAAGCTTTGGGTGACCCCTGGGGAAATTTCCCTCTTCCTGTCCTGAGACCAGGAACTCAGCAGAGAAACTCTGTGGTAAGTCGTCCTTCCTTTTCTCAGAAGCAGTATTCCTCTGTGTCAGTTAGGGGCTGTGTCTGTTCTTTCATGGTTTGTTGATTTATTTGAGGCATATTTATTGAGTGCCAACTGTATGTCCCCTCGTTAAGAGGACTGAGTAGTAAGCAGAGCAGATGTGGTCCTTACCCTCACAGAGAGAGCAACATCATGGGGAACAGCCGTGCAAAGGCCCTGAGGCAAGAAAGAACTTGATGCCTGAAAATCTGGGTGTCTAGCGCACAGATGGGGACAAGTGGACAGGGCAGTTCATTCAGGACCTCAGGGCTGGCTGTGCTAGGGTATTGATTCTACATCTTAAGAACAATGGCCAGAGAGTAGTGATTGATTTTAGGTGGAGAATGACATGATCCAATTTTTATTTTAATAAGATCGCTCCCAGTTCTGAATGGAGGTAGAGGTAATCGTGGGAGCAAAGAGGATTAGGCGGCAACCCTGTAGTCCACATGACTGGCAAGGGTGGCCTGCACCAGGATGGTAGTGGACGTGAGGGTCATTGGAGAGGTCCTGGATATATTGGGGCAGCAGGATCTGCTAGCCATTGTGATAGACTGGGCTGAGAGGGAGTGCAAGGGGGTGACAAGAATGGCTTTCATATTTTTGGCGTGGGCTGCATGGTGGAAGGGGAGGACCATTTCCTAGGATGAGAAAGACTGAGAGAGCAGTAGAAGTATGGGGAGATTCACATTCAGGTTTGCGCTGAAGCCCAGTTTTGAGTTTGAGTTACCTGACCGACACCTAAATACAGGTAAAAATCCACAGTTCAGGTGGATGTGGATCCACAGTTTCATGGTCAGGTTCAGGGTTCAGGAGAGAACTCTAGGCTGGTTTCTTCATTCCTTGTGAAATGTTTGGTTTGAGGTTTCCTGTGCAGAGGTGTGATCTGAACTCAGGGCAATAGTTCACCCTGTGTGATCATGAGACAATCTTGGGTAGTAAGAATAACAGCTGCTTTCTGTTACTAAAGGGTTTCAACCCCGAAATGGCTGGCTAGGCACTGGTGGCACTGACTATTCCATCTGCATTTGATCCCGCAGCAGAAGATCAATCAGCTGGACCTTTGGTGCCCCTGCTTGGGCTTGGCAAATGAATCTGAGTCTCAGATTCCAGTAAGCATGGTGGTGGTGGAGGAGATGGTGATGATGCTGGCAGTAGTTGTGGTGATGGAGGAGATGGTGGTGATGCTGGCGGTAGTCATGGTGATGGAGGAGATGGTGGTGATGCTGGCAGTAGTCATGGTGACAGAGGAGGTATGATGATACAGTAGTTGTGATGGAGGAGATGGTGATGACTTTGGTAGTCATGGTGATGGAGGAGATGGTGATGATGCTGGCGGTAGTCATGGTGATGGAGGAGATGGTGATGATGCTGGCGGTAGTCGTGATGGAGAAGATGGTGATGATGCCGGCGGTAGTCATGGTGATGGAGGAGATGGTGATGCTGGTGGTAGTCGTGGTGATGGAGGAGATGGTGGTGATGCTGGCGGTAGTCATGGTGATGGAGGAGATGTGATGATGCAGTAGTTGTGATGAAGGAGATGGTGATGATTTTGGTAGTCATGGTGATGGAGGAGATGGTGATGCTGGTGGTGATGGAGGAGATGGTGATGATTTTGGTGGTAGATAGTCATGGCAACAGAGGAGATGGTGATGATGCTGGCGGTAGTCGTGGTGATGGAGGAGATGGTGATGCTGGTGGTAGTTGTGGTGATAATTGTGGTAATGGATCCAGCCAGTATGTGTTCAGTAGACCTAAATCCATACCCAGTCCTCTGATTCCTATTTTATGTATTCATTTTCCATACAAGAAGGCAGAAAAGGTCTGATGTGAAACTTAACTGTTTCCAATGTAGGATATATACTTGGTAATCATTTGTTTCTCATTACAATAGAGCCACTAATCATCACATAATGAGTAAAGGCAGCATCCTTGGAGGTGGGTAAGATTCCTGAAAAATATTTCAAAACCCTTTTGTTTTCATTATTAATATAATGGTATCAGTTTCTTCAATGAATATAATTTATGACAATATGGTTATCTGTATGCCCTAAAAAGACAAATTGTGTCATTAAGAACACTTTCAAAGGGTGTGTTTCAACTGAGTGGTGTGGGTTATTAGTTGTAATTTTTTTCCAGTGCATTTATTATACTTGGCCTATGGGATACAGAAGCCAATCTGTCCTCCTAGGGATCACAAGCAGATTATTTTGAGGGCTTATTACTTTTTTGATATTTTTAAATTTTGGTCATTCTAGGGTTGGAAGCTAGAGTGGAGTGATGTATGTGTGTATGAGTCTTTCCTATATTTGGAATGAGCTGGTCTTTTTTTGATAGATTGTTGGCTGCTTGGAATTGCAGATGCATCATTAAGCTATTGCATTTAAATTTAGCTCTTGTTCTCGCTCTAGAAGGGAATGGAATGTTTGAATTATTTCACCATGAAGGGAGAGCAATTAGAAAATAGGTCCTCATGACTGTTTGAAAGAGTGGGCCTAGTTCGTGAGTCTGAGATGGGCTGCACATTTGACTTGGAAGAGGAGGCTCTCTGAGTAGCTCCAGTCTGGAGGAAGTTAGAGCTGCCTGAAGCACACCTCAGTGCCTGCTAAATTTTAATCTCTCCAAAGGCAGCATTTCCTGTCTAAATCCACAATGACCATTCTCAACGGCTCTGTCGTTTCCCTCCATCCAGACAGGTCTCAGCGCCCCACTATGTCAATAAAACATGTTAAGATGCTTATTCACAGATCTGAGTTGGAAAAGTTATCAACAACTTTCACAGGGGTTGTGAGTAAGTGTGAGCAGCTTTAAAGTTATGCTCATTTCAAAATCACTGCAAGAGAATAATTTGAATGTGCCTAGCATAAAAAGATTAATGTTTAATGTAATAAATATCCTAATTACCCTGATTTGACTTTCACACATTATATGGGTATATCAAAATATCACATGCACCCCAATAATATGTCCATCTATTATGTATCAATTTAAGAAACCCAGATACATCGGCTGGTATGGTGGCTCATGCCTGTAATCTCAGCACTTTGGGAGGCTGACGTGGGCTGATCACGAAGTCAGGAGTTTGAGACCAGCCCGGCCAACATGGTGAAACCCCAGCTCTACTAAAAATACAAAAATTAGCTGGGCGTGGGGTCGTGCACCTGTAATCCCAACTACTTGGGAGGCTGAGGCAGGAGAATTGCTTGAACCCAGGAAGCAGATGTTGCAGTAAGCCGAGATAGCGCCATGGCACTCCATTCTGGGCAACAGAGCAAGACTCCATCTCAAAGAAACCCAAATATAATCCTAGTTAAAGTGAATTAAATCCATACAGTAACAGAAAAAAACAGAATTATTTTACCTTGTCAGATTTGAAGGGCAGCAGATGCTCACTGAAAAAGTCACATCTCATAGAGATGTATAAAGTAAAACATTAAAGTCCCCTGATAAATATTTCCCATTCCTAATTCCCATTGGCAATCATTATGAGTCTGGTGTTTCTTTTCAGAATTCTCAAACCTTTCCCCATGCATACACAAATACACACACACACACACACACACACACACACACACACACACACACAATGTCTTGATGTAAAATAGAGGCAGGTGTATAGACAAAAGTGGATGTGGGCACACAACTCTATGTGTGCATGTCCAAGTACACACATAATCTGTTCTGCAACTTTTAATTTTCATTACTTGAATACTAAATTTATATATTTAATTTGTAAAATCTCATGTATCTTGACTCTTCTACCAAGCTAACCACTGTCATCAGTTTGGACCTTCCAAACATATGTGAAACTCTGTCCTATAATTTTGTATATGCTTTAAAGAAAACTATATTTTTCTGCAGATTAGTATTTTCCATTTCCAGAACATTTCTTAGAGACGTTTGCCTGTTATTTCCTATGAGTACGTTGGCACCCAACCTCAGCCTTGTAAATCGCTGTGTATCACCCAGCAGTGTAGCTATACTGAGTGTCATAGCCTGGGCTCTCCTAGAGCAAGCCCAAGGTAAGGATTCCAGCAAAAGTGGTTTCATGGGGAGGTGACCCCAGGAAATTTTGGGAGGGGAGTGTGGAAGTGAGACAGGGTAGGGCAGGAAGTCAGTAATGGGTGTGTGTTATCCAGCCAGTTGCCACTGTGGGTGATGGGGGCTCAGTCCTGCTGTGGAACCCCTCTGGGAGACTGTGGTGTACGCCATGGGATTATCTGCTTGAGGGATGAGGGAGCTGGGGTATTTATCCACTGCACTCTTCACTTGGCTGAGGCAGTCTTGCAGATGCATGGAGGCTCCAGCATGTCTTGCTTGCCCTGCGTGTAGCCCAGGCTTGGGTCTCAGCTAGACTGAGCCCCCAGGCACAGAAATGCAGGTGTTAGTGGTAATCAGCTTGGGTGTGCATGGAGTTGAGCGCTAAGAGGTTATGAGAGGCAGCTTATGCCCACTGAAGGCACTTGCTGCTGTTGAACAATTGTGCTATATGTATATGCACACATAGATGACAACAGTTAACTAACTGTCCCCTAACCATGCCTAATTATTATCAGTACTACTGCAGGGAACATATTTGTCCATGCTACCTGTGTACATTACTCTAGAATCTATGCAAATGTGCTTCTGCTTCAGGGGGTGGGGGCAAGGTGAGGGAGAGCATTAGGGCAAATACCTAATACATGTGGGGCTTAAAACCTAGATGACAGGCTGATAGGTGCGGCAAACCACCATGGCACGTGTATACCTGTGTAACAAACCTGCACGTTCTGCACATGTAGCCAAGAACTTAAAGTAAAATAAAAGTGCTTCTATTTGTATAAGTGTTGAAATATATAGAAAAAGCTAAAGGGGAATACATGTGTGTGTTCATCATAGTATGCTTTTTAAATTCAATAATGAAGTATGGAATTACCTCAGTCTTCAATAGTATTCAGTTGACCTTAGTTTTGTATGTATTTGTGTAAGTAGCCCAGCAACCTGATTTTATACACAACAGATGCTTGGCAAATATTTGTTGAGATAAGAAACCACTGATACTAGAAGGAAATGGCCCCACCAGTATCCCCAGACCTTAGTTCATGCCATCTGTTCTTTCATTTTCCCTGTTAGATGAGTCTTGTTGTTCCTACCTGCAGGGCTTAGCAGGCAAGAACTGTTTACTCAATGCCATGAGCTCTGGGAACAGAGGTTACATCTAAGCGTTGAGCAGGGTCAGAGAGAGAGAGAAATTTTGTCTTCTGTGCCTTTTGTGGAGAATTTTGCGACTATCAGCCTAGTGGAGGCATTGCCTAAACCTGCCAACTAGCCCAGTATTTCCAAGAGTGTTGTACAGGCAATAAAATAGACAAAAACAATCAACAAACCCTAGCTAGCTATGGTCATGTATTTATTGGAAAAAATACAGTTATTAGGAAAAATGTAACTAGTAGGCCATGTGCAGTGGCTCATTTCTGTATTCCCAGCACTGTGGGAGGCAGAGGTGGGAGGATCGCTTGAGTCCAGGAGTTTGGGACCAGCCTGGGCAACAAAGTGAGACTCCATCTCTATTATCAAATATATATCATATATAAATATATAAAAAAAAACTAGAGAATTATATGTACAATTAGTGAATAGTGAATTTATATACAAAATAGTGAATTAACCAACAGTGTTGTGTTGTAGTTTCCTTTTTCAATATAATTATGTATGTAAAACACAAGCTCATTTAAAGAAAGAGGGTCAGTTAATAGTTGGCACAGAGATGGCAAAACTTGTGATGTTTGGGGAAATCTCAGTTCCCTGGAATCTCCCATGCAGCCTTGTGGGGGCTTCACATCTGCTCCAGCAAGCTACAGGCCATGCCTGTTACCCAGGATCTAACCTGAAACAAACAGGCCTGCAAGTTCTCAGGGCTCATTTTTACAGGACCCCAAGACTAACTGTCTCAGCCTAATTTTATTTGTGCGGAAATGTCTAGTTAAAATGGCTCTTAATGTCATTACTCTTCATGACTAAAGCAATTATATATTTTAAATTCCATTTTGTTGGTTTCATTTTGTTCTGTTATTATTTTTTAAAGCAGACAAGTCAACATGGAATGGGCTCTGTTGATATTGAAGTCTCAGTGCCAGTTATAGTCAAATGAGTCATTAGTGCTGTCCTGGGCCTGTGGGGAAGTGTGTGTGATGCTGGCCTGCTGGCCTCAGTACCAGGCTGGGTTCAGCGATGGCTCCAGGTTTACCTTCCAGGGCAGTAAAAGGGTAGAGTACAAATGTGTTTGGCAAGAGCTTTGGAAATATCGAGGAAATAGTCACACTTCCAGCTATGGTACACAGGTCTCGGTATCATCCATTTCACTCCTGTCTCTTGGTAAACGCGGGCCCTAGGATGTCATTTACTTGCTCCTTTTGTTCTGCAGGACAGATAAATGAGGCTGCTGATATAGCCGTGTGCTCAGAGAGGCCTTGGGGCTTGCTATGCCCCTTGGTATTATACTGTGTGTGTTGCGGTCTTCAGAGTTCAGATGACACAGAACCAGCTCAAACTAGCCTCAGCAAAAACGGGAGTTCTTGACAGGTGTAATTGAAGAGAGGAGATTCTAGCTTCAGGAATGGCTGCATCCAGGAACTCTGCCGATGTTTTGGGAATCTCCATCCTTTTCCTCTGTGTTGGCGTCAGTCTTTAATCAGAGTCCCTTAATCGTGCACTTGGAGTTCACAGGCCTGGCGCTGTTCCCACATTGTATTATCATATCTACAGTTAGGCCCAAAAAGCCAGCAGGGCTGGGTACGACCATGGCATGGGCCCCCTGCTTTTCTCTCATGGGGAGGATCCACCTGGAGTCCATCACCCTAACCCTCACCTTTCAGAAGACCCATCTCCAGAGCCTGGTGACTGAACTCAAGGGTTTCCAACTCACCTAAGGTCACTTTCCATGTAGGAATGACCAACTCCCAGGGAGCTGGTAAAAAAAAAAAAATGAACCCACCCTCACTAAGGGGTGACTCCATCTCCTTACGGAGGTGTGTGCATGTTTTCAGGCCTCCCCATTCAGCCAGATCTCAAGGCAGGTTGCTCGCCCACCCTTGGCTAATGTAACCATGCCAAGGATGGCTCCCAGGGCTCAAGCCACACAGGTGCCCCAGGCCCGGAGTCCAGGTCTGCAGGTTCCAGGTGCTCACCACTGCTGGGTGGGGTGGTTGACTGCGGGTCACAGAGGTAGGTCTGTTACGGGGTGAGTGGTGTTCCCTGCAAAAAGAATGTTGGAGGCCCAGCCCCTCAAAATGTGATCTTACTTGGAGACGAGGTCTTTATAGAGGTGACCAACTTAAAGTGAGGTCATTAGATTAGGCCTTAATCTACTATGACTGGTGTCCTTACGGAGAGGGGTATTTGGATGCAGAGAACACTGGCAGGGATTGGGGTGATGCTTCTAGGAGCCATGAAATACCAAGAATGCCAGCCACCACAGAAGCCGGGGACAGGCACGGGCAGAGCCTGCTTGTGAGCCTCAGGAACAGCCCTGCCGACACCCCGAGCTTGGGCGTCTGGCCCCTGGGACTGTGGAGCCGTGCATGCCTGTTCTTCAAGCCTCCTGGCCTGTTGTACTTTGTCATGGCAGCTGGAGGAAACTAACATGAGGTCTCTAGTTGCAAGAGCAGAACCTGGTGCTGGCCACCTGAAGGGGAAGGGGATTTGCTAGAAGGACCAATGGTGAGGGCCAGCAAAGCGTCAGGAATTAGGACCAGGCATCAGGGAGGAGGAGAACTGCAGGATGACCTGCCTGGGGTGGGAGGGAGGGGGGACATGCTCTGGCCGCTGGTTCTTTTTTTTTGTCCTTGGGTCCGTCTGCTCAAGATTTAAATTCAAGGGACTGATTGTTTAATTGCCACCGCTTGGGTCTTGTGCCCATCCCTTGGCTAGAGAGGGTGAGGTACCATGATTGTCCTCAGCAGACCACTTCCAAAGCACAGCCCAGAAGCTCTGACCAGAAGAGTGAGCCACTGCCTCGGAGGCCCTTTTCAATCCATTGCCGTGGGGGTCCAGGAACCTCTTTCTCTGCATCAAGTCAAGTCTGCACACCACGTGTCGTGGGGCAGATTTCAGCACAGCCCCGCACACCTGCTCCATGTTGGCCCTCTGTCTTCCTGGCGCAGTGCACCAAGGACAACATGTGTCTGCAGGACCACCTCTTTGCCAACACAGTTACTGTCCCTTTACGTGCTTTGACCGGCTGTCCACCCCGGGCCTGTGCAGTCTCCAAGAGTAACCAGGCAACAGAAGTATTTGCCACTGATAGACATCCACAGAGAGCAGCCAGCTCCCTGGTGCAAACAAAAGGGCTTCGGATTAGGAGAAGAGGTTGATAAGGAACCGTGAGCACAGCTAGAGCTTACTCTTTAACCTGGGGCTGTGGCATTTGTGCGGTCCCCTTGGTGACACGCCGTGGCTAGATGAGAGATCCACACTGAGCAGTCGCCGTGGAAAGAATAACACGTGCGTGTGCATTTCCTGTCTTGTGTGAACATCTCCCAGACCCCTTAATACAGAACTGGGACTTTCCAAAATCACCGCTTGATTTAGCATGGGTAACTCGCATGCATCATCTCCACTCTGTACACTGGAAAGTTTTAGATATCTTTGAATTTGAAGGGCCAGTTTCCCAAGGAGTAAAAAAATCAATGACATGATCAGTAAAGAGCGTACTGATTTCAGTCCTGGAAGAGGTGAGGGAATGAAAGCTCTGACTGAACTCCAGAGATTGGTTTTGTAAAGCAGTGACTGTTGCATAGCACCCTCCGCTGCCTGAAATCGTGTGCGTTTGTGGTCTGTGTGACCTGCTATAATGTGGACTTCGCTGAGGAAGGGATTTCACCTTTGCTCGCATAGTATTCCCAGTACCTGGAAAGCTGCTCTGAAAATAGTGCAGAAGTTTGTTAAATAATTGGATGATTGAAGGAAGAAGTGGATTAATGAATATTAACATAATGGGAAAACATATTTCTTCAGTTTTGCCTATTTGGTGCCATAATTTGAAGGTTGCTTGCTACAAAGTAAGGAGTGTGTGTGTGTGTGTGTGTGTGTTTAGCATAGAAAGTCCATCAGCAATAAAGCTGTTAACTAACTTCTGGCTTTTAGATAAAGACCCATTTGTGATGAAAATCTGGGTAGAGGTCCAAATATTCATCCTCTCTTCCTCCCTCCATCCCTTCTTTCCTTCTGTCCTCTCTTTCTAGGTGGGCTGAGGCTTGCACAATTAGCCAGATCCTTGTACAACTGGGTGCAGCTAAAATCTCCTCCATTCTGTTCATGCACAGTCTCCCATTTACGTTGCTTTATGTTGTTGAAATTTTGAGTTTAAGATTATTTACATTACAAAGCTATAAAGATGTTTCCGTCTAGGCACTTTTAATAGAAGGCATTTTGCCTGAATCACTTCCTGAGGAGCCTCCCACCTGCCTTCAGGATGCTTGTTCAGGTGTGGCCGTGGGCAGGAAGAGCTGCAGAGCTCCTGGGAGCCCACAGCACTAGGCAAAAAGGCGACCATACTAGCCCCTGGATGTGGCGAACCTCATTCTTCCCCATCTGCTGAAAACGGGGATGTTTCAGGGAGGGCGAGAAACCTAAGACTGAAGGGAACCTGATCTTTTTGTATTTACCAGGAGGAGGGGCCAGCAGGATCCCGCTGTGGGGCTCCTTGGACCAGGGCCCATGGAGCGAGAGGGAGATCCTACGATATGTCCAGTGCTGTACATTGTCTATAAAAAAGGTTAATTAACACGTGTAACCTTCTAATCTGATGTTCTGTGGAAAGAGCTTTTTGTGTTGACTCGACCAAGCCAGGAGTGAATGTGATGAGAGGAAGGCGTTGAGTGCTGATCATATGCTGTATGAATGATTATTTAGATAATACATTAATATTAGGCCTGGCATTGACGCACAGTTACGGCAAGCAATCTGCCGTCTAGGGGACTGGAGAACATCATTAGCTCTTCATTAGCAAAATTGCTTTGGGTATCCGTGACTCTTACTAGAGTTAGATTTTCTTTCTTTTTCCCCTTTTTTACTTTTTTTTTTTTTTTTTTTTTTTTTTTTTTTGTAAAGATGAGGTCTTGCTGTGTTGCCCAGGCTGGTCTCAAACTCCTGGGCTCAAGTGATCCTCCCGCCTCCGTGTCTCAAGGTGCTGGGATTATAGGTGTGAGCCACCACACCCGGCCGAGTTAGATTTTTCTAAGAATCTCCGAGTTCTAAAGAGACCTGGCAATCTGAAAATCAGCTGATGCAATCAGAGTTTTCCAATGATTGGACAGCATCTCCAAGTAGCCCAGACGACGGAGCGATTCCTGTTCTACCACAATAATCTAATTCAGATGTGCTCTGTGAATTCAGAACTGGGGTGCCTCTGCGGACCTTTGAGGACTGAGGGTGCTGGGTTGCTTTGCGTCAGGTCATAGACACTCAGCCCAGGGCCCTCTCTGTTACTTTCTGAAGCTTCAGCTGTGTTAAACAAGCAGCAGCCCACCTTTGCTAGAGGAAAGGCCTCCTCCAAGCCCTTCTCAGTACTTCCCGCTAAGCAGCCTCTAGCAGTAACTAAAGCCAGTGTCAGGTGAAACCTACTTGTCATTTCTGCCTGGAGCTGTAGCTGGCCTAGGCCTGTGGGGCCAGAGCATTGATTGAACTGTCAGTTGGTGCCCCAGGGCAATGTGTGCTAGGAAAAAAACGGAGTCTGGTGAAGGGAGATGGTGACTCACTCCTTCCAGTGAGGAGGGAAAGGAAATGTCAGCGAGAGGCAGAGGGCAGGGATGACGTCATTTGCATGAGGACGGACCTGGGTTCCAAGCCTGGTCTAGCAGCTCCCAGCTGCAGGGCGTGGGCCCGGGCTCTCATTCCCTAAGCCTTTGCCTCCAATTCCCTAAGCCTTTGCGTCCCTGTGTGCTGGAGGGAGGTGGCAGCACTAACTTGGGGCGGGGGGTGGGGGTGGGGGATTGTTGGTGACAATGAAACACAGAAGAGACTGGTAGGGTCTCAGTACCAGGCATGGCCCACAGGAAGCTCTCAGAACATGAGATGTAAGGCTGGCGGTCCTGGAAAAATGAGAGATGGGGTGGAACCTCTCATCAGTGGGACATGGGGGGCTCTGCAGAGGAGGAGGGGGGCCCCTGCACCCCAACTTCAGGTCAGCAGCTGACACCAAGGCCCATATTGTGGGGACCCACAGCCCACAGAAGCAGTCCCCGAAAACCTTTCCTTTCTGCTCAGGCCTCTGGCAGAGCTCTCCAGGCCTCTGTGCTGGAAACCAAATTCACCCTCTGACTTCTTCCTGTGGTCCTGGTTGTACCGGCCAAACTCTTTGCTGGCTGCCACATGGCGATGTAGAAGGAGCTCTCCTGTCACTGGGAGAGACTCCAGAGCACTGTGCTGACCCCAACTTGGAACATTCACGTCTTCCTGCCAGCCCTGGGCTCTGCCTTGATGAGCTGGGAAGGTGCAGGATTGGGAAGATTCCTTAACCTCTATTTCATTCATTGTCTCCTAGGATGGTGTCCTGCACATTTGGGTGCTCAATAGACATGGCTGATGGGTGGGCGACTTTTTCTATGCCTCAGTTTCCTTAGCTCTTAAATGAGTTTAAAAATAATCCTGCCTTGTAGACAGGTTTGAGGAGCAATCAGCAAGCCCTCAAGAGGTTTGCAACTGTGGTAGTTGCTCAGGTGATTCTGCGCAGGCCCGAGCCAGGAGCCCTTCTGAAAATGGCAACAGTCAGAAGATGAGAGGAGGAGAGACTAATAGGGGAGGCAGAAATAAGGAGAGAGGAGGAGAAGGGAGCAAGACGGGAGGAAGAGAGAGAGACATGGGAGAACAGATGGGGGTACAGAAAGGAGAGGAGAGTGGGGAACCAGAGACAGAACGTGGCATGTGTCTAGTTGTCGTCTTCAGATGTCTAGGGATGAAAGGGGACACCGTGAGCAGCTCCCCATTTGTCTGGTGGGAAATGTGCAGGCGGAACGTTGTGATCTGTAACGTGAGACATCCCTTCTTGGACACAGAGCCCAGCATGCAGGTTTAAGGATGCGAAAGGCTGGGGTGTGTGCATCCGACTGCGTCACTCTCCTGCCAGGCAGGGAGACTGGTACCTGCCAGAGGTGAGAAAACAAACGCTGTTGTCCAGACCACGTCCCCTCCCAGAGCAGGAGGGCATCTAAGAGGCATACAAGGACTTCTCCACGTAGCTTGTCTGGGTGGGCTCAGGGGGGCTTCCAAGAGTGATGGCAGACGTTTGAAACCTGTGCCAACCACCACAGGAAAATGTCTATCACTGTTCATGAAAAATGGTACTGTTTAAACTTAGTGGGCATTGGTTTTCTTAATCTTCCTTTCTTAATTCTTATACAGTGTCACATTCCATAGCCCAGGTAAGCAATGCATGTCCCTCCACCCCTTTCTCCCTGTCTGTAATCAAAGACAAACACCTGTATCCCCACAGCTAGGCCTTGGGGGATTTGTTGGTTTATTAAAATGAGAATCTAGGCTAGGCCCAGTGGCTCACACCTGTAATCCCAGCACTTTGGGGAGGATGAGGTGGGCGGATCACTTCAGGCCAGGAGTTCAAGACCAGCCTGGCCAACATGGTAAAAACCCGTCTCTACTAAAAACACAAAAATTAGCCAGGTGTGATGGCAGGTGCCTGTAATTCCAGCTACTCCGGAGGCTGAGGTGGGAGAATTGCTTGAACCCGGGAGGTAGAGGTTCAAGCATTTGTATATTATATTGTACATACATAGTTATGTATACATAATACACATGTATATATACATAATACACATATATACACACATATACATGTGTATATATGTATATGAAATATACATGTGTATTTATACACATACACACATAAATACACAGTATCTGCACGTTTCCTGCCAGACAAATGAGGAGCTGTCCAAGCTGTCCTATTTCATACCTACGCATCTGAAGAGGACACACAAGTTATCAAAAAATATGTATATAAATAGTTTATAAAACATTTTATAAAGCACATATAAAATATATGTATTTATATACATATATTTTATATATCTGTATTTTATATACATATATTCGATAACTTGTTTTACTCAAAAGTGCGTCATGAATATTTTTCGTGTCAACACATAGAATTCTAACTTGTGATTTTGCATGGCTTCATTGTAGCCTGTGGCACGGATACACCACGACTTTATTTGACCACCATGAAAAGATGTTCCTAGGCAGACCTGCGAGATTTCCCCGTTTTTCTTTGCCTCGTCAGCGCTGTGCTAAAGATCTTCATGCACACATTCTTATGTTTTTTATTTTATGGAATCAATTTCTGGGAATCTGTGGGTTAGAATTTGTCTATGCTTTTTAATTACGCCTCCGAGAGATGGCTTCACAGAAAGACTCCAGGAATCAACATTCCCACTGGTTCTGTATGGAGCGGCCTGTTCCTTTTTCCTTATACCCCAGCGCTGGCTGTTCCTGCTCTTCAGTTTTTCCACATCTGACGTGTGAGAAGTGTTGTGTTGTTAGGGCAGAGGGAACGTTGTCAGTTTGTTTACGTTGCTCACTGAACGTCTTCTGAGGATAAGGGAGGTTGGGCACAAGGTTGGGAATTAATCACTTGGTTTTCGCTGATTCCTGTGGGTGCCGCCCCAACTCCTGTTAGCCCTTGGCCGCAAGTAACTTCTGTTTCTTTATTGTGCTCTTTAACGAATGGGAACAACGGCATTGATTTCTTCTGCTTCCAATCACAAAGTATATGGGCAACTGTGTTACCAAGTCTGAAGTGCTACGGAAACGTAAAGTGTAGGCCAGCCTGTTGTGTCAGATGGGACAGCGTTCAGCTGCAAGTAACAATAGAACCTGCTAACACTGCCCTGCAGAGACTGGGCTGGCTTTTCTCATGCAGAAAGTCAGAGGCCACCATTGCAGAGGTGGCATGAGGGCTGAAAGGACCCGCCTCCCTCCCTCTCTGCTGTCGTTGGGGTCCTATGGTGGCTGTTGCACCTTCTGGCATTGTGCCTGCATCCCAGGCGGGAAGAACGGAAAAGGCCAGTGAGGGCTGTCTCTTAATGAGACTCAGCTGTGTTTTGTGTTTTTTTTTTTGTTTTGTTTTGTTTTTGAGACAGAGTCTTGCTCTGTCACCCAGGCTGGAGTGCAGTGGTGCCATCTCGGCTCACTGCAGCCTCCGCCTCCCAGGTTCAAGTGATTCTCCTGCCTCAGCCTCCCGAATAGCTGGGATCACAGGCACCCACCACCACACCCAGCTAATTTTTGTATTTTTAGTAGAGATGGGGTTTCACCACGTTGGCCAGGATGGCCTCGATCTCCTGACCATGTAATCCACCCACCTCGGCCTCCCAAAGTGCTAGGATAACAGGCGTGAGCCACTGTGCCTGGCCAAGACTGAATCTTTACCGAAGAAAGGAAGGTCTGTGCTGGGCGTTCCCTGCTTGCCTCCCAGATCCACCCTCTACTTCCTTCTGTGCTGTCCTCTGCCCGCGGGGTGGGGGGCTGGGCACACTGGACTTCCTCACTCAGGTTCTCTTGCCCCGTGGCTTCCAGGTGGCTTGGCCAATGAGGTTGCAGCAGGAGCCTGGAGATTGAGGCAGGGGTATCTGTGGGTTGCCCACTGGCCCTCCAGTGGGGCGATCGCAGCTCCCACAATTGGAGTAGCTGGGGGCGGCGTCCCCCGCCTTGTTGGCCCCGGCAACCCGCCAGCACTGCTGTCAACTCTCCCTCCGTCCCATCCCCTCATTACTCACCAGGCACAGGCACGGCCTTCTGGCTGGTGTCCTGGATTCTGACAGATGCGACTTTCCGAAGGGCACTCCTGAGGACAAAATGTCACCTAGTCATCCTTGTCGGCCGGGGAGCTGGGAAATGTATATCAAGGCCAGGGAGAAACAGCTGGGGAATGGTAACCCAGGGTCTAAGTAGCCTGTGCAGGTGGCAATGATGGGGGGCTGGAGACTAGGTGGAGGCTGTGTAATCATCAGGGTTACCCGGGAGGTTCTGGACTTGGGGGAGGGTGGAGGGAAAGGAGAAGCTGTTTTACCCATCCGGACTCTATATTGCAAGTGACAGATCCCAGCTCAGCCCTGCAGGCTGTGTACCTTGCTTCACCCCGATGGGGTCTAAGCCCAGAATAAGGTACCAGGGTCTGCATCCAGGGGAGCCTGCGGTGATGTCAGCACGGTTTGGTTACTGGGGAAGCCAGTTGTTCAAGACATAGAGCTGTGTTTGACAAGCTCCTCCAGGTTTCTCCCGATTTTGCATTTACACTGTTTCCGCTGAAGTCTTCCCATCACAGTCTTCACCATCCTGTCAAGATGGTGTTTTAAAAATTATTTTAAAAAACATCATTTTTCCATAATGTACTCTCTTAGCTTGGGTTGCTGTACAGAATACCCCAGACTGGGTGCTGGGCTGGGGACCCCCAGCCTAGGGTGGCTTTTCATTAACCCAGCAGCCAGGCCCAACTTTGCCTGGATTGGGCTTTGCACACAGCAGAGCAGCTCATGCACTGTGAACTTTCAACCCCTGGCCTGAGGGCTTGTCTAAGCCAAGTAAATATTCATACTTGAGAGAGAAGGTGATGCTTTATGAAAAAGCCAAAAGCCGGATCCCCTGGCCAACTGAAACACCCGGGGCCGTACTCGGCCCTCAGAAGGCCTGTTTTCACCGTGGAAGGTGAGGCTGATGGAGTGAACAGGTGGCGGCCTGTTCTCCAGTCTGGGCCGGACACAAGTCAATCCAAGCAGCTACTCTCCTTGGAGGCCACCTCTCTGGCCCAGAGAGGTGACCTTGCGTGACTCTGAGCTGTGCTGTGTCACGTCCAAGCACCTGCCCTGGCACGCTGTCTCTGGAGGACTTGGGTCTGCTGCCCAGATCCCTGCAGGCCCCGTGGGCTCTTCAGGGCAAGGACTCATGACTCCTTAACTATCCAGGACATGCTTCTCAGAGAATGCATTGTATCTACTTCAGGTATCAATCCTGCAGCCAATTGGTTTTCCCCAACTTTCTACTTGCAAAGCAACTTCTTAGGCCTGGGGTCCTCTCTTGCAGGTGCCCTGCACGGCAGAGAACTTTTCCCACCACAGCCTTTGTGTAACAGACAGTTACATGGGTTTCATGGGGGGACATGGGTTCCGTGTCTGCTTGCCGGGCCTGAGCTGCTTGTCAGGTGTACAACTGAGAGCCTTGCAGACCAGAATCCAAGACTCTGCAGTACGTGTGTGCCGGGGCGGGACACGAGCTGTTGGAGGAGAAAGCCATCAGTGTATTTAGAGGCAAAGGGCTCCCTAAATCGATGCTGTGCAGGCCTCCTGAAGGTCCTAGCCCAGGCTACGGAGGTAAATCATCTCCGTAGGAGAGGCGTCCCCGCCAGCATGGTGGCATCTGCCGCTTACACCTGCAGCGAAGGCCGGCGGCCGGCAGCCGGCAGCCAGCGTCTTCCAGCCGAGGATCGGGGGCAGCGATGCGGGTCAATGAAGCAGCCCCGGGTGCTCTGGCTTCTGCGGGAGTGGAAGACAAAAGGGCCCCAAATATCCTGCAACGTATTGTCTGATGGAAGCTGCAGCTCAAAGAGATCCTTTACGGGAGGGACGTCAATCATCAGGGAGGAGAAGGCGGCTCCTGGAGTGGCAGGCACTGAGTGCTTCCCCACTGTGGGGTCTGGGGGAAGTGGGGGCAGAGCTCATGGGATGGGAGGGGAATGTGCGGTTCCAGGAGCTGCGGCAGCTCCCCGTCCCTGTGGTGTTGGCAGCCATGCCTGGAGGCCGGAGCCCGTGTCAGTGGCCTGAGGCTGAGTTCAGGCTCTGCCCGCTTTGGGCGGCGTGGCTAGAGGCACAACGCTCCTTTCTCCTGGCCTTTTTGAGGCCTCCTCTGTGAAATGAGGTGTTGGATGAGACTCCCCAGGGTGAGGTCACCTGGGAGCTGACCCTGCTAGAGCTTTAGAAATGAGGGAACTCGCTGGGCAGCAACAGCCTCCGATGGATGTGAGTTTCTGAGACATTGCAGGTGTTACTGGGGGGAGGCGACAGTGAATTTAAAGCAGGAAAAGTACTTTTATCAGTCACAAAATGTTTGTTAGTCTCTTGTACGTTGCTAGGACACTACTTAGTTTTTACCTTTTTGTTTTTATTTATCAAAGAGATAAGGGTTTATTAAATCTATTAAGTATTATACAAGCATGGAGAGGTTTTTAAAAAATTACCTGACTTTTGGGGCCACACAGATGGCGTAGACCCTCCCTTCAAAGTGTAGCTCGAAGCCCTGGAAATGGAGCAAGACTTGATGAAGAGAGGACCCTGGAAGCTGAAATGCCAGAGGCCCCAGAACGGGAGGGGCAGGCAGGAGCAGGCTTCCCATTTCCCCCAGAACGGGAGGGGCAGGCAGGCAGGAGCAGGCTTCCCATTTCCCCCAGAACGGGAGAGGCAGGCAGGAGCAGGCTTCCCATTTTTCCCCCATGATGGTTGACTCTGTGCCAACTTGACTAGGTTGAGGGATGCCCAGAGAGCTGGCCACACACTATTTTTGGGGGTGCTTGTGAGGGCGTTTCTGAAGGAGGTGAGCATTCGGATCAGTGGAGTAGTGAGGAATCGTCACAAATGTGTGAGGGCATCCTCTGATCCATCGAGGGTCCAAGCAGAACAAAAAGGCAGGGGAGAGGGGAATTTGCTCCCTTCTGGAGCTGGGACTTCCGTCTGTCCTGCCCGCAGATGCTGAAGCTCCTGGGTCTCAGACCTCTGGACTCCGGGCCCCGACCGGTCCCCCTCCAGTGTCCTACCCCCACTTCCCAGACCTGCAGCTGTGGGCTGGGAGCGATACTGTTGGCTTCTCCAGTTCTCAAGCGTGCAGTCTCAGGCTGAATTCACACCATCAGCTTTCCTGGCTCTCCAGACAGCAGATCATGGGACTTATTGGCCTCTGTAATCACATGAGGGAACTCCCCAAATAAGTCTCTTCATGTGTATCTATCCTGTCTTATTTTTCCAGGGAACCCTGACTAACCACCCCGCTTCCATCCAACAGAAGAAAGTGACCCAGGGCCAACATTTCCTGACCCCTGACCTCATCAGAGAAGGTCCCCCAGGTGGCTCAGTTCTCCTCTGGGTGGGTCGGGGTCCCTTTGACCATATCACCAAGGAGGGCTAAGCAAGAGCCCTGCCAACATCAGTGTCGGGATTTCATTTTTTTTTTTTTTTTAAATGGCTGAACAGCATTCCGTTGTGTAGAGAACACATGTTCTTGGTCCATTCATCCATCGATGGACACTTAGGTCGATTCCACACCTTGGCTAGTGGGAATGGTGCTGTATAAACGTGGGGGTGCAGACAGCTTTGCGACAGACTCAGTTCATATGTGGGGATGCAGACAGCTTTGCGACAGACTCAGTTTATATGTGGGGGTGCAGACAGCTTTGCGACAGACTCAGTTCATATGTGGGGGTGCAGACAGCTTTGCGACAGACTCAGTTCATACATGGGGGTGCAGACAGCTTTGCGACAGACTCAGTTCATATGTGGGGGTGCAGACAGCTTTGCGACAGACTCAGTTCATTTTCTTTGGGTCGGTGCCAGTGGCATAGTGGGCTTATGGCCATTCCATCTTTGCTTTTTGAGGAACCTCCATACTGTTTTCTGACAACATGGATGAACCTGGAGGATGCTCCATTAAGTCATTAGCCAGGCACAGAAAGACAAATACTGAATGACCTCACTCATACGTGGCAGCTAAGAAGTTTATCTCGTAGAAGTAGAGAATGGAATGTGGTTACCAGAGGCTGGGGTGCTGGGGGGCGTGGGGAGATGCTGGTTAAAGGATGTGTAATTACAGTTAGACGGGAGGGTGCATTTCAGATCTACCGTACTGCAAGCTGACCATAGTTAATGATGATGGTTAAAAACGTTAAGAGAGTGGATATTAAGTGCTCTCACCACAAAATAACTATGAGGTAATGTACTTGTTAATTAACTAGATTTAACCGTTCCACAAGGTACACGTATGTCAAAACACCACGTGATACATGACAAAATCATACAAAACAAACCAGAGTCCTAAAGAGGAGTGGCCTGGGCAGCGCTCTGTCTCTACGGGGCCTGAGTCTCCCCTCTCCAGCAGAGATGCTTCTCCCCACTGCCCACCTCCCCCCAGGAGGAGGGTCCTAGCCCAACAGCTCCTGGCCTGGGGAAGCCTCTTCATCTCTGAGGAGCTGAGACTTCCCTCCTCCCCAGTAGAGAGACACCAGGGTGGGTGATCAGACCTGCAAGAGGGACACGGAGCCTGGACTGAAGGTCTCTTTGGCCTCGAGAACTTGAAACTTCCCTGAAGTGCCCAGAGAAACCAGTGTAGGCAGGAGGCTGCATGCAATGCCAGTGGGCTGTGCGTAGGGAATGCTGTCTGCGACCCCCTGTGGTGGCGTCATTGGCCTTCCTGCCCAGCATCCTCTATTCCTAAGAGTGTCTTGGTTTCCCATTGTCCTGTTGTGTGTTGTTTTATTCAGCCATAAGCTTGGAGAACTTGCCCATTCACAACAGAAACCAAAGCGTTTTCTAGCAGCTCTTTCCACTGGATATTTTTCCTTTTCCTGCGCTGGTTCCCAGGCAGGGGCTGGGGGGTCAGACATGGAAGGTTGACTGATTGGAAGTGCTCTCCTAGGATGCTGAATCTTTGAGTGAATCAAGGAAAAAAAAATCAACGTTTTGAGCATATATACTTCTGTGGCAAGTTTCCAGGTTGGGGGACAGGAACTTCTGGCAGGTCCTTTTGCAGGGGAACCCCTACCTTCTGTGCCTGGCCCTCCAAGCCTCTGACCCCCACACATTCCCACATCCTGCTGGGAGCTCCCCTTTTGGTGGAATCATGGCCTTTATTTCTGATGCTTGCACCCAACACAGAACCTAAGCGGCTGTAAAAATGGATGCTTCTGCTTGGTCAGCGTGGAGAGAAAAGTGGAAAAAACGGAGATGGAACTTGAACCTGGTGGAATGAATAGTTTTCTGGGGCTCCCCTTACTGAGTGCTCTGAGCAGTTTCTGACCAATGCAGGCCCCTCCTTGCTGGGGAGTCGGATTTGCGTCTGACTCGCTCTCGGGCTGAGAAACAGTCGCCGGTGAGGATGACTTAGGGAGGTGATGTTTTCATGCCTGTCCCCGAGAAACTCACAGGAGATGATCAAAGCACCGTGAATAAGCAGTGTGTTCCCACCGAGCGTGTGGAAACATGGTCCTGGGTGTGGAGACGTGGCGGAAACCCTGTGACAGAAACCCACGGATGCACAAGTAGCCACGATTAGCCGGGGCACTGTGTGGCAAATTCAAGGAAATCTGTCGACTGGAGGCACCGTCTATTAAATGTCATCTTAATCAGCCTGTTAAATTGTGATCTGAGCAGATGCGGTCATGGGTAGGGCCCTTTCTCCCCCCATGGAAACATCAGCAAACACTTAACGGGAATATTTCAGATGACTGGGTCTGTGGGAGAGTGAATGCTCTGCCCAGGTACGTTACAGGATTTAAGCTGGGGCTATTTACAGAAATTAAACGTGAAGAAGGAACACTTTCTACACCTCAGGCTCACTGGTAGGGCGAGCTGTGTTTAAAGAATTTGAACTGGGCCGGGCGTGATGGCTCACGCCTGTAATCCCAGCACTTTGGGAGGCCGAGGTGGGTAGATAATGAGGTCAGGAGTTCGAGACCAGCCTGGCCAAGATGGTGATACCCCATCTCTACTGAAAATACTAAAATTAGCCGGGTGTGGTGGCATGTGCCTGTAATCCAAGCTACTCGGGAGGCTGAGGCAGCAGAATTGCTTGAACCCGGGAGGCGGAGGTTGCAGTGAGCTGAGATCATGCCACTGTACCCTAGCCTGGGCGACAGAGCAAGACTTCGTCTTAAAGAATTGGAACTGCTTGTTGTGGTGACTTGGACTGTTGCAGCCTTGAGACATTTTGCTTTATTTTTGACTTCAAGTGAAAGCCAGGCTGTAGCACCAGGGCAGAATTCTTCGCAAGGGTCGTATTTAGAAGGTGAGGAGGAGGCTGGAGAGTCTCTCCAGTTCATGATCTCTACCGCTTGCTCCGACAGTTTACAGCTCATGAAGTGCAGACTTTCAGATAAGGTTTGGATGGAAGCCACTAAGAGTTTTGCTATAAATGGCGAATCCCAAGAGACACTCCACAGAATACCTTTTGGGACGTGTTGGCTCAGCTTCCGCCTCTTCAACCTGCACTTCTCCCCGCCTCCGCAGCGCTGGTGCAGCGACAGCCACCTAAAGACCTGCCTCCTTGTGTGGAACTGGGGAGCTGTGTAGACGTGCGACTCCCTGCCCACGCGTCCCGCTTGTGCCTCTCTGCAAACCCTGTGCTTCCTTTTTTATGGCCTAGCCCAGGCAGTTAGTGGTAGAATAATAGTGAGAGGGGGCAATCCCAGGAATGCAATGTTCTGACTGTGATTTTTAATTTGGGAGAACGTTTTTTCTTAGAAACATACAGACAGGAAAACACCTGTGTGTAATTCCCACCATATAGACTGTCAGGCAGGGCCAATCTTTTTTTATTTTTTTATTTTTTACCATATTTACTTCCAGTTGTTATTGTTCATACTTTCAAAAAGTTACGTATTAACCTTTCATTTTTAGCTTTTTTTTTTTCTTTTTTCTTTCTTTTTTTTTTTTGAGACAGAGTCTCACTCTATCTCCCAGGCTGGAGTGCAATGGCACGATCTCGGCTTACTGCAACCTCTGCCTCCTGGGTTCAAGCAATTCTCCTGCCTTAGCCTCCCAAGTAGCTGGGACTACAGGCTCCTGCCACCATGCCTGGCTAATTTTTTTTTGAATTTTCAATAGAGATGGGATTTTACCACGTAGATCAGGCTGGTTTCGAACTCCTGATCTCAAATGATCTGCCCGCCTCAGCCTCCCAAACTGCTGAGATTACAGGTGTGAGCCACTGTGCCTGGCCCACTTTTAGCTTTTACTTATGAAAAATTTAAAGCATACCTTGAAATGGCAAGAATAGCACAATGAACCCCCACACAGTACACAGACGCAATCATGTAAGAGCGTTGTCATATTTGCTGTCTGCCTGTCTATCATCATCTATTTTTTTACTGAGTTATTTCAAAGTTGTAGATATTGTCACTTTATTACTACTTTATCATGCATGATTAAAAATAAAATCATTTTCTACATACCACAATACCATTATCATACCTAAAAATTAACAGTATTTCCCCAATAGCATATGGTGTTCAGCCCATATTCAAAATTTTTAGTTATCCCCAGGACATTTTTTATAACTTGTTATTTTGATTGAACCCAGATCCAGCCACTCCTCATGTATGATGTTGGCAGCCACGTCTTTTTAGTCTCTTAGTTGGAAACATGGTTTCCCTATATGACTGATTTATTGAAGAGACCAGACCACCTTTAAAGATAAATCAGGCATTACAAGTAAAGTTCAATTCTTTGACTTATAGACTCTACTGCAACACCTACCCACCCTCCACTCCCGGAAACATCCATTATATTATTAGGATAGTATGTATCTTTTCAGGTTTTAAAGCATACTTTCACAGTCCTGTGTCCTGAGCAATGGGAGGAGTTCTGAGAAGGGCGTGCTGGCGATCTCATCATGTGAACCCCCGCAGTGCACTTGCACAAACCTAGCCGGGGAGTCTACTGCACCCCAAGGGCCCATTGCTCCTGGGCTACACACCTGTGCAGGATGTGACTGTACTGGACATTGTAGGCAACTGTAACTCAATGGTAGGTATGTGTATATCTGAACATGTCTAAACCTTGCAGAAAAGGCACAGTAACAGGCAGTATAAAAGATAAGAAAAAGAGGCCGGGCGTGGTGGCTCATGCCTGTAATCCCAGCACTTTGGGAGGCCGAGGCGGGCAGATCACGAAGTCAGGAGATCAAGACCATCCTGGCTAACTCGGTGAAACCCCATCTCTACTAAAAAATACAAAAAACTAGCCGGGCATGGTGGTGGGTGCCTGTAGTCTCAGCTACTAGGGAAGCTGAGGCAGGAGAATGGCATGAACCTGGGAGGCGAAGCTTGCAGTGAGCCAAGATCGTGCCACTGCACTCTAGCCTGGGTGACAGAGCGAAACTCCATCTTCAAAAAAAAAGATAAGAAAAGGGACATCTGTATGGTGCACTTACCATGAATGGAGCTTGCAGGCCTGGAAGTTGCTCTGGTGAGTGAGTGAGTAAGTGGTGAGTGAGTGTGAAGGCGTAGGATGTTCCCGTGCACGACTGTAGGTTTTATGGACACTGAACACTCAGGCCGCACTGAGTAGCCTAAAACATGATTCAAAGGCATTTTTCAAAAATTGTTTTTCTTCAATAATCAATTAACCTTAGCTTACTGTGAGTTTTTTTTTTTTTTTTACTTCTTTAAAACCTTTTTGACTCTTGTAATAACACGTCTTGAAACACAAAGACATTGCACAGCTGCACAAAAATCCTTTATATCCTTATTCTATAAGATTTTTTTCTATTTTAAAACATTTTAACACTTTTTAAAATGTTTTAAAAACAAAGACAAACACACACATCAGTCTAGGCCTTCCTAGGGTCAGGATCATCACATCACCGTTTGGCACCTGCAAGTCCTGTCCCACTGGAAGGTCTCCAGGGGCAAAGCACGCATGGAGCAGCCATCTCCTAGGGTGACAAGGCCTTCTGGATACTTTCTGGAAGGCCTGCCTGAGACTGTTTTACAGTTATTATTTTATAAGTAGGAGTACACTCTAATGAGAAAAGTATAGCATAGTGAAATATCTAAATCAGTGACATAATTGCTTATCACGTATCAAGTATGATGTACTGTGCATGATCATATGTGCTAGGCTTTTTCTAGGCCTGGCGGTGCAGTGGGTTTGTTTACAGCAGTGTCACCACACACATGAGTCATGCGCTGTGCTACGATGTTACCTTGGCTGCCAAGTCACCGGGCTATAGAGCTACAGGGAGCTTTCAGCACTCTCGGAATCTTACGGCACCACCATGGCAAGTATGTGTCCCTCCTTGACAGAAACATTGTTCCTCAGCTCATGACTGCAAGTGTATCTTATGCCTGTACTTACCCATCTGTCAGTCTCCAGAAAAACATGGTTTTATGTAAATTTTCTTCATAAATATCATACTGGGTACATGATTCTGCATCTTCTATTTCTGATCTGCATTGTGTTTTGAGATGCACTGGGGCTGACAAATTTTCCTTATCCATTTCTCTATTGGGTTTTTCCACTCTTCTATGATGCAGGTGCTTACACCTGCCTTCCGAGCGCATGTGTTAAGTCCGTTGAAGTTAGTAGGGTTATGGGATGTGCTCACTTCTATTTCAACAGAGACTTCCCAGTGCTTCTAGCAGCTGGGCCAACTGACTGATGGTCCTGCCAGCTCTGTACAGTGGGCATGCTTCCCTGCCTTGTCAACACTTGGTATAGTCAGATTGGTAAAACGTGCATATCTGATGGGAACCCGTTGTTTACATTTGCATATCCTGGATGGCTAGTGATGGCCATGTTTTCGTGTGCTCATTTGCCACCTGAGTTTATCTTTTGCTTGTCTTTTTATTAGTACCGTTTCTTGATATATTTTGAATATGAAATATGGTGCCAATTTTGGTTTTAAAATTATGAGATTGACAAGTGGAAATTGTATTGCTTCACTGAATAGTGCTGCAACTGAAAACCTCATCTCTATAAATGAGAAATATGTTCTTCTCCTCTTCCGGGAGGGGGTGTGTAAATTATTCCTGATAGACCCCTTGCAGGGTGAATTCTCATAGCTAAAAAGTATCATTGTCATAATTCAATTTTTGGGCTGCCAAAATAACACTTCTCTATTTGTGCTAAAAGAACACCAAATCCTATTAAAAATGGAAACACATTCTTAACATTGTTGATTACAATATGGTGCAACAGAACCACCCTTGGCGAATTCTTCTGTCATGCGACTGTCTACATCTGTTTGTTCAATTCTTTAATGACTGTTACTTACACATCAGACGATGATCAAAGTACACGTTTGCTACCAAAAAAGTGAAGCAAAAGAAGTCAATGGTAGCCCTGCCAGTGGCACACAAGGTGGGAACCATCTCATGCTTACAGGAGTTCCCGGGAGGCAGCCCCCAGCGCTACCACATCACAGGTGACCTCATTTCTGGGACATGGGCACACCATCCAAACTGTCCTTGGAAATGCAAGAAACCTCCCCCAAATGGAAGAAGGGCATTGAAGGACACATCCTCCTAACTCCAAAGAGTGTGTCTGGAGCACAGCCAGCCCCACCTATGGTGCCGAAAGTGCCTTGGGAACTTAGAGCTGAAATGGATAAGGTAGGTTAGGTGTCGAGAGAGATGGGCAGCCTGTGTCATCTTCTGCAAAATGTGAACAATGTGGGTACCTACTTTAGGATTTTTTTGATTATTGTCAGGGTTAATGGGTTAATGTTTGTCATATGCCTGGCACAAGTTAGTACTGTATAAATATTTCTTTTTTCTTTTTTCATATTTTTTAGTAGAGACGAGGTTTTGCCATACTGGCCAGACTGGTTTTGAACTCCTGACCTCAGGTGATCTACCCTCCTCGGCCTCCAAAAGTGTTGGGATTACAGGTGCGAGCCACCATGCCTGGCCATATATTTCTTAAAGAAAGAAAGAAAAATCTCTGGAGAACTTTCTTGGTCAGAGGCTGCAGGGGGGTATGATAAGGAGCTGTCTCTTTATTCCTTCTCATTGACATTCCATTTAGTTAAAAGGTTCACTGAAAGCTTCTACAGGGATTATGTCACACCTATTTGCATACTGAACATATATAGTAGCTGCTCAATTAAATGTTTAATTAAATTAATGTGCTCCTCCAAGCAGTGTCTTTCCCAGCAATAGGATCAAATTCTCCTGTCGTTTGAGATTCAAGACTGTTGAGTGTGTCTTTGAAGAAGTAGATCAATAACTCTCTTCCTAGTTACATATGCACAAAGAACCTGGGATGAATTCAGAGTGACTTTGGAGATAAGCATTCTGCGTGTGCTGGAAGATAATTGCATTACAGAGCTCATAAACCTCTCCCCAAACACTGAGGTCTCTAGACTGGGCTAAATGATGCCTTGGAGCTCAGCACCACTGTAATAACAAACTTAATTAAGGCATCAAGCTGGAAGCCAGGCTGGGCAGTAAATTAATTTTTAATCCATGGATGTAGCTGGCTTTTCAACATGATGGATGTACCACAACCCAGAGGCTGTCAATCCAACAAGAAGTAAAAGATAATCACATTCGCTAGCCGGTTTGCTTTTTTTTTTTTTTTTTTTTTTGGCCTGCCCACTTTGACCCCATCCCCAGGGTGGGTGAGCAGCCTGTGGCTTTTTGGCAGTTGATATGGTTTGTCTGATTTCACTCAGGTGAGAGCTCTGGCAGCCTGGACTAACTCAGTTTTAGCTTGTGATCTTGATTACTGGTCATCCTTCTGGTTGGTTAAATCACACAGAGAATTAGCTTTGGCAGTAAGTGTGTTAACCAAACCCTGATTCCCAAACCTGCTTGCTCTCCTGACAAGGTGTATAAATGCTCACCGTGAGTTGAGCGTGGACTTGCAGAGAATGTGCAGTCAGCACCCTGGCAGGAAATGAAGGGTGTGCTCAGCTAGGGTTTGGAGATGGCTACAAGGGACAACTTATAGAGGTGTGGGGAGGTTAAGAGAACCAATAAGTAGTGATGCATACAGGGCCTAGCAACAGCAGAAAGCTGTTACCATCCCTAGACTTGAAGGGGAAGAAGCAGCATTGTAGCAGCTTGGTCATCCCTTGGAGGGTTCAGTTAAATGAGTTTTCAGATGAGCTACCGGATAACGGGCTTGTGGCCGATTTCGGTCAGGAGCATTCTGTCTTATAGACTAAGAGTATATATTGGTTTTAGGGTGAAGGGGCTTATCACAAGCTTGGAATGTTTTTGTGTAGGGGAGAAGTTTATGGCCGTGTTGGAATGTCTCTGGGCCGAGGGGATGTTCTGTTGGGGCCGACATCCTTCCTGCCAGAGGGGGGAGGTTCCGTTGGGGCCGACATCCTTCCGGCCAGCAGGGAGGTTCCGTTGGGGCCGACATCCTTCCGGCAGGAGGGGAGGTTATCTTGGGGTGGCCTGTCTCTGGTCGGGGTGGGGTTTGGAGTGTTTCTGGTTGGGGACGTCATTTGTGTTGTATGGTCATGCTGACCTTAGCCATTAGGCTGATGCCCTTTGGATTTTGGTGGGTTTTGATCAAGGGGAAACTTACAATGGCAGTACTTGTCCAAGACGGCAATGCTGCTGCTCTGTCAGTCCTGACAACATGTGCCTAAGGTGGTCGGAGCACAGGTGGGTTTTATCCATTTTAGGGAAGACATGAAATATCAATCAGTACGCGTAAGATGTACACTGGTTCAGTCAGGAAAGGTGGGACAACTCCGGACTAGAAAGGTGGAGGCAGAGTGGGGGCTCCCAGGTCACAGGTAGGTAAGAGACAGACGGTTACATTCTTTTCAGTTTCTGATGAGCCTCTCCAAAGGAGGCGATCGGAGATGCATTTCTCTCAGTGGGCAGAGGGGTGATGAATAGAATGAGGGAGGTTTGCCCTCAGCAGTTCCCAGCTTGACTTTTCCCTTTAATTTAGTGATTTGGGGCCCCAAGAATTATTTTCCTTTCACAGTAGTTTCACTTGGGTGAAAAATGTAGGGATGAAATGTCTGGATATAGGTAGGTGTGCATTTAACATTTGCAGAAACTGTAAAACTGTCAATATATACAACTATAACACATTCTAGTTAATTGCCAACTTATTTAAATGGTGGGGCCATTATATACTCCAATTAGCAGTATATGAGAGTTCCAATCATCTGTATCCTTGCTAGCACTTGCATGCCCAGTGTTTTTAATTCTGGTTAGTTTAATGGGTAAGTCATGGTATTATGATATTTTGAGTTCTATTTGCACTTCCCCAGTGACTAATGCTATTGCTCATCTTTTCATGTGCTTATTTGCCATATGTCTTCTTGGGTGAAGTGTTTTTCATCATTTTGCGCATTTGTTTAATTGGATGGCTTGTTTTTTATTGAATATTGAAAATTCTTCGTATAATCTGCATACGCTCTCTTGTCAGATATATTATTTGCAAATGTCTTCTCCCAGTATGTTGCTTTTATTGTCATTCTCTTAATGATGTCACTCAAAATGCAGAACTTTGTACTTTTCATGACATCTAATTTACCAGTTTGTTCTGACAGAATGTACTTTGGTGTCAGATCTAAAAAAAGTTGTTTAATCTAAAGTCACAAATTGATGATCTATTTTGCATTAATTTTTGCATGAGATGTGAAGGATGGGTTGAAGTTCACTTACTGCGTATGACTCTCCAATATTTCCATCACCATTTTTGGAAAAGATAACTCTTTCTCCATCAAATTCTCTTTGCATCTTTGTTAAAAATCAGTCATAACTTAGCATGGTGGCTCACAACTGTAATCCCAGTGCTTTGGGAGCCCAAAGTGGGAGGATCGCTTGAGCTCAGAAGTTTGAGGCCAGGCTGGGTGACATAGACCCCATCAAAAATTCCAAAAGACAATCAGTTGCTAATACATTTGTGGGTCTATTTATGGGATCTCTATTATTTTTCAGTGGACTATTTGTCTATCTGATGCTATTACCTTACTATCTTGATTACTGTAGCTTTATAATAAGCCTTAAAATCTCCAATTTTTTTTTTCTTTTTTTGAGATGGTGTCTTGCTCAGTTGCCCAGGCTGGAGTGCAGTGACGCGATCTCGGCTCACTGCAAGCTCCGCCTCCCGAGTTCACGCTATTCTTCTGCCTCAGCCTCCTGAGTAGCTGGGACTACAGGCGCCCGCCACCACGCCTGGCTAATTTTTTGTATTTTTAGTAGAGATGGGGTTTCACCATGTTAGCCAGGATAGTCTCGATCTCCTGACCTTGTGATCCTCCTGTCTCTGCCTCCCAAAGTGCTGGGATTACAAGCGTGAGCCACCAAGCCCGGTTCCAATTTTGTTTTTTTTGGTGGGGTCTATTTTACATCCCTTGCTTTTTAATGTGAATCTTTAGGATTAGCTTGTCAATTTCTACAAAAAAAGCATACTGGGATTTCGACTGGGTCTTGTTGAATCTATACATCAATTCATTAAAAAATGACCACTTAACAACATAGATTCCTCCGATCCACAAATGCAAGATCTCTCTCTGCTTATTTAGGTTGTCTTTAATTTTTCTCAGCAATATTGCGTAGTTTTCAGTTTGCAAGTCATTCCTATCTTTTGTCAAGTGTGCCTGTAGATATTTCATATTTTTAAGGCTATTTTAATCTGTATATTTTTTAAACTTTAATTTTTTGTTTGTTGCTAGTATATAGAGATACATTATTTTTTGTATGTTGATCTCTTTTTCTGCTACCTTGCCAAATTCATTTAATAGTTCTTTGTAGCTCTTTTGCTAATTCTGTTGGATTTTCCACCTAGCCTATCCTGTTGTCTATAAATAAAGACCATTTTCATCCTTTTTTTCCAATCTATAAATGCTGTCTATTTCTCATTCTTGTCATATTGCATTGGCTTAAATCTCCAGTAAAATTTTAAATAGAAGTGGTAAGGGTGACATCCTTGTCTCGTGTCCAGCCTTAGGGAAAAGGCAGTCATTTTTTTACCTTAAGGTTGTTAATTGCAAGTATTTCATAGGTGCTCTTTATCTCATGGAGGAAGTTTCTTTCTCTTATCATGTTGCTGAGTGGTGTTATCAGTTATAGGCATTGTCATTTCTCAGATACTTTCATGTGCATGTCTAGTTAGATCATCATAGAATTCTTTGTATAATGAATAACATCGATTGATTTTTCAAATGTTAAACTAAACTTGCAATCCCAGGATAAACCCTATTTGGTTAAGATGGATTATCTTGACCAGGCCTGGTGGCTCACACCTGTAATCCCAGCACTTTGGGAGACTGAGGCGGGTGGATCACGAGGTCAGGAGTTTGAGAGCAGCCTGACCAACATGGTGAAACCCCATCTCTACTAAAAATACAAAAATTAGCTGGGAGTGGTGGCATGTGCCTGTAATCCCAGCTACTCAGGAGGCTGAGGCAGGAGAATCACTTGAACCCGGCAGGCGGAGGTTGCAGTGAGCTGAGATCATGCCACTGCACTCCAGCCTGGGTGACAGAGCGAGACTCCATCTAAAAAAAAAAAAAAAAAAGCTATCTTTTTAATATATTGTTGGATTTAATTCCAAAATTGTGTTTATAATTTTTTGTTTATGAGTCATAGTGACCTACAATTTTGTTATAATGTTTTTGATTTTGGTATCAGGGTAACTAATGCTAGCCTCAAAGAATGAATTAGGTAGAATTCCTTTCCTTCAGTTTTTTGGAAGAGTTTGTGCAGAATTGGTATTAATTTGTCCACAAATAATTGTTAGAAATCCCCAGCAAAACTATCTGTGGAGTTTTCTTTGTATGAAGGTTTAACTATAAGTTTCTTAAGTAAACTTGGAGCCACTCAAGTTAACTATTTCTTCTTGAATGGACTCTTGGCATTTGTATCTTCCACGAAATCCATCCATTTAATGTGAGTTATTTTTGTAGAAATACTTACTTCAGATATATGGTTTGGTTATCTTTGAAAAATCTAACTGAAGAGAGCAGAGTGATTGGATGGCCTTTCCCAACGGCACAGGAATATCAGTGGGGCTGTTAGGGGCTCTTAAAATGTGTGTCCTTATTTCATTTAACAAATGTTACTGAGCACATACTGTGTCCCATGCACCGCATTATGTGCTGTAACTCCGGCAGAAAAGACAGAAAATCCTCTTTGCTGTGTATTCAGTGGCTCTAGGTTCGGCATTTTGTGTGCTCGTGAATTCACTCTACGGTTTTCCTACATTGTGAGTGGGTGTTACTAACTATGGGTGATGAGCCTCAGTTTCAGAGTCCTGTAGGCAGGGTTCACATCCTGGTTTTGCAGTTGATGGGCTGTGTGGCCTTGGGCAAGGTTGTCTGAGCCTGGTTTCAATGCCTGTGAAATGGGAAGGTGGGGGTGGGTCATAGTGCCCCTTTCTGGGTTTTGTCAGCATCGTATGAGGAGATGAAAGTAACGCCCTTGGTGTAATGACTAGCACTCAGTAAGTGCTCAGTAAACGCAGGCTGTCGGCATTATTACCCATGGCTTCCTGGCTAATGGGTTTCCACGTGTCTGTTTTCTGCCTTCCTGCCTGCCCTGCTTCCAGACAGTTGTGAGTTTAAGAACAAAATCAGCTGATTAGTTGGAACCGCGCGCACATTGAGGGTGAGTGGATGCAAAGGGAAGGTCTGAAATGGCCTCCTAGAAAGTAAACCGTGTGACATCAGGGACAATGGCTTTGCAACATCTGTGTTGGTTACTGGGCTGTCTTTCTAGCATACTTCTGGGCTGAAGCAGTACGTTCACAAACTGCACAGCAGATTTTCAAAAAGAAGAGGTATCATGGTATCAGTGCAAGATTTCTGTGTTGGAAAATGCCATCAGTATCCACACTGGGTACGTCAAGTCCTTCTGCCTTTAAGCCCCTTGCACACTTGGTTTCAGAAACTCAAGTTCCTTAGCCGAATGCTGGCTGAAGGCATCATGCTGCACTCTCCCCTGCTCCCTGGCACAGGGCGTTTGCCCTGCTCAGCCCCAGGGGTGCTGTCTTTGAGCAAAAGTCTCCCGGAGGTGCTTCCCTTCCTTCCCTCTGCTGTGAGTGCATGCACATCTGTTTCTCACACAGGCTCTTTGCTGCTTCAGAAGCAATGACAGCTGTTAATTATTCAAGGCAAGGAGAGATGCTTGTTAAAGATGAAGTTTTTTTTTTAAATTTTTATGTATTTATTTTTTGAGATGGAGTCTCACGCTGTCGCCCAGGCTGGACTGCAGTGGCGCGATCTCGGCTCACTGCAAGCTCCGCCTCCTGGGTTCGCGCCATTCTCCTTCCTCAGCCTCCTGAGTAGCTGGGACTACAGGCGCCCGCCACCACACCCGGCTAATTTTTTGTATTTTTAGTAGAGACAGGGTTTCACCATGTTAGCCAGGATGGTCTCGATCTCCTGACCTTGTGATCTGCCCGCCTCAGCCTCCCAAAGTGCTGGGATTACAGGCATGAGCCACTGTGCCCGGCCTAGAAGAAGTTTTAATAGTCTGAGTTTAGCTGCAGGGTAGCCCATCCGGCTTTGGGCATGGTTTGCTGAGAGAGATGGTTCAATCTCATGGGTGTGAGTACAGGCTCCAGAGCTGGACTTCCTGGGTTCAAATCCAATCTTTGACTGCTACTAACTGTATGTCTTTAAAGTGCATTATTTAACTGGGCTGTTCTTTTACTTGCTCAGGGCTAATATCTGCTAGTGCCAATCTTATAGATATAATGGCCTTAATAACACAGGCAGTCTTTTAAAATAGTGCCTGATAGGGCGTAGAAGTTTAGCAAATGTGAGCAGCCACCATTACCGTAATTACCATTGCTGTGTTTCATTGTATTACTCCCCGGCAAGAATAGTTTGGCCTTCTTTGCTCAGGACATTCTCATCCCACCCCAAGTTGAGATGGAAGATGATTTATGGTTAAAATCCAAAATATCTCTGGGAGTTGTTTACTTTAGAACAATGGGTTTTTAGAGTTTTGGGACCATAAATCATAGACATGTACATGGAGATACAGTAGTCACATGTACATACATACTTACATATACACAAACATACACACACACCCCCCTTAAAACAAGCTTGTCCAACCCATTACCCATGGGCCACATGTAGTCCAGGATGGCTTTGAACAGAGCCCAACACAAATTCATAAACTTTCTTAAAACACTATGAGATTTTTTTGCAATTTTCTTTTAGCTTATCAGCTACTGTCAGTGTATTTTATGTGTGGCCCAAGGCAGTTCTTCCATTGCGGCCCAGGGAAGATCTGCCTTAAAAGATAAGTATTATACAGGCAAACCTCCCTCTTCTGTGTGCAGTGCAATCTGGAGTCTTCTCCTCTCCTCTACCTGTCTTATCTTCTGTCTTGTTTACAAAATACTGGTCGTAATCCACTAGATTGACCTGATCATGAATGGTGACCCACATTTTGAAGGATAGTTCTCTGGCAAGAGCTTAGCCAGAGGTAGCTTTCTGATGGTGAACAGTCTGAATTGGGAGTCAGGGATTTTGCCAGGGTCTTGACATCACGTGACTGTACAACATGACAGAAGGCTGTTCCCAAAAGTGAAACTCATCTTCACTTGGTGAAGTGAGGAAAGGAAGACAAGGCCAGCAAATTCTTCAGTGTCTGCAGTGGGCAGATGCTACCTTCCTCCGGAATGTTAGGAGGGTAGAAGGAAATTATTGGTGTTGAATGTTTTATGGATCAAGACACAGCCTTCTGGTATTGCAAATAATCATAACAATACTACTGAGATGCTGGTGTGGAGCTGGAAGATGCTGTAATGCAAACCACCATAAGAGAACCTCATAACATTAACCGTTATTGAAACAGAAACCTGAGATGTAGCGACTGGGAAAGGAGATGGAAAGTCCTCTGGAGATGTGAGAAGAGCAATTCTTGACAAGTCAGTAATTATTTTTCAACCACCCATGAAACCAGGGATTTTCAATGAGAGGTCGATCAGCGAATGTTGCCTTCAGACAGACACACTGTGCTTGGCATGCAGTGTTTAGAAAAAAATACTTGTTAACGTTTAAAAATGGAGAGAATTCACATAAAGTCAGGATTTCCCATAAAATCAGACTGGACATGCATGACGTGGAATGGCTCCTGCAGGGACAGAGCTGCCCACCTCGTGTCGCCATCCAGCCCGCGGTGCACCCAGATTCTCCTCTCCCTCCAGCCGCCAAGGGTGTGGGACCTTCTTCAGTGCTGAACTTCGCTTCCTGCCGAGAAAGGTTTTCTTCTCTTCCCGTGGAAGTTGCAAATGCGGATAATCCCACGGCTAACAAGATTGGTCTCTCAATTCGTAGGTGCAGGAGTGTTTCTCAAGCGTCTTCCCTGTGCCGGGCACTGTGCCTGTCCTTGGGTGTGTGGAGGAGGCAAAGCACCCCCAACCCCATCCTCCTGGGCCCAGCCATTTAGTGGCGGGAGAGCAGCGTGAACGACGCCCTGTTGCGGAAACGTGTCCAGTGCTGTGATGACGAGGGCGGCTGTCACGACACTTAGAGACTGCTGTCAGTGGATGGAGAGTGCCTCCTTGGGGAGCCACACCGGGGCCAGGCCATGAGGAGCGGGTGGGAATGGGCTGTTGGAGAATGTGCTGGCAGGGATGCTCCAGGTAGAGGGAATGGGCCCGGGAAGCACCTGGTTTGTCTGAGGAACTGAGCCGAGGCTGAATGATGCGATGCGGATTCTATCCGAGTGGAAGCAGAGCCCTGGGAGGATTTTCAGCAATGCAGTGAGATGACCAGGTTTGTGGGTCTGACGTTTCCTCTGGCGACAGCGTGGAAGATGAAGCCAGGAGGGTCAGCGTGGAAGCCGCGCTGTCACCGATCTGGATGTCGCAGCCTGGATCCTCCCCAGCTCGCTGTCCATCTCTCCTCCCGATTTCCCTGCCTGGGAACCTATCCATGCGCTGGGCGAAAGCCTCTTCTCACAAATGTAGGCCGATTGGCCCGCCACAGCCACGGCCCCCCTGGTTCTCTGTGCCCTCAGTAACTGCCTGCTGGGCAATGCATCCTTTTTTTTTTTTTTTGACAGAGTCTCACTCTTTTGCCCAGGCTAGAGTGCAGTGGTGCGATCTCAGCTCACTGCAACCTCTGCCGTCCGGGTTGAAGTGATTCTCCTGCCTCAGCCTCCTGAGTAGCTGGGATTACAGGCACCTGCCACTGCGCCCAGCTAATTTTTGTATTTTTAGTAGAGATGGGGTTTCACCATCTTGGTCAGGCTGGTCTTGAACTCCTGACCTCGTGATCCACCCACCTCAGCCTCCCAGAGTGCTGGGATTACAGCTGTGAGCCACCGCATCTGGCCAGCGCATCCATTTTTACACAGAGAAGCAAGTACCCACAGGCAAAGGTGTGGCTGTCAGAACAGAAAAGAGACCACTGTTTTGTTCCCCTTCCCTGTGTCCACAGCCTTCCTGGCACTGGGACTTAGGATAATTTTTGAGTGTCCAGGAAACACTCTCCAGCGCTGATAGTAACAGGTTGTGGTGAAGAAGCTTGCTTGACTCAGTTACACAGGTGGAAGAGGACATAGCTAACCTGTAACCAGCATAACCAGCATGTGGCATGTGCTGGTAATCAGTCGTGAGGCTGTCATGAAACAGCTGTCCATTTCTTGCCTCTCGGGAGGAAGAGGGGCTGTGGACAACCAGCCCTACAGCCCCTTGAGCCAGCTTCAAGCTGGGAACTGAGGGACAGTGGGGATGCAAGCTTGAGCTTGTTATCTGGGGACTGCTGGCCTCTTTGTGCTGTGGCCCTGGGGAGTCTATCTCCTGGTCTCTGGGGAGATGAGGTTGATTAGGAGCAATTACGTGTGTTGTCAGTTGGCAGGTGGCCTTGAGCTTCAGCCTAGGGTGTGGGGATGACATTCCTCAAGCTGGATTTCTGCTTCCTTCATGTCCAGTGCTGTGCTGAGAGCCCTCATTGGAGAGACCGCTTGGCACTGTTCCTTGACTCTAAACTTGCCTTTCCCCGTAGGTGTGGGGATTGCCTTCCTGGTGTAGAAGCGTCTGCGGGAAGAATGCTTTCACGTGTTTCCTGTAAAGATGTAATGAATCCTTAAGTAGATTTGTATCTGAGAGTCGAAGACTCCAATCCCTCCCAGAAACTCACTCAAGAACAGCAGTTTCTAACCACATCTGCACCTGGGGAGCCCAAGGGGGCCGTGCCAGCGCCCCACCCTGAGGACTGTGGGTTAGCTGCTCTGGGATGTGGCCGGGGCTTTGGGAGTTTAAAAAAATCCCCTGGTAATTTCAATGTGAAGATAAGTTTGGAAAGCCTGGCTTGAAGGTAGGCTCTAATTTTCACTGGGAATCAGGGTGGGTTCAGGAGGAGCTATTCAAACTGTGTCAATTTTTAAAAAATTAAAAACACTTAATTTTTAATTTTAAAGATAATAGTGTCTATAAGGGTACACCGTGATATTTCGATCTATTTATACATTGCGGAAGGATTGAATCAAGCTAACACATCCATCACCTCACCTGTTTAGTATTTTTCTGTGGTGAGAACAAACTGGGCGTGGCTGGCACTCCGTCCGTCAGCCATTTGGTGGAGTTTCAGGAGTTAGCTGCCTGCGTGGCAGGACTGGAAGCCACAGCCTTCATCTTGTCCTGGGGCTGACCCTATCCTCCAGTGAAGATTTCAAAGCAGCCTCCTGGGAGAAATGAGGAGCTTTGTTTGCAGAAAAGAAAATGATTCATTGAGTACATAAATGAATGCTTTTCACCAAGAGCTATTTTCTTTTTC